>NC_138195.1:61716321-62382742 GCF_964194105.1 Spermophilus citellus | reverse complement strand
TTTTGATAAGCTTGAGAGAAAACAAATACTATATTTGTTTATATTATATTATAAAACAAATATTATTCCAAAGGTGGAGAAATTATATAGAATACAATCACTGGGGAGCGAAAAAAAAATTATTAACATCCAAATAAGGTGAAATTACCCTCCATATAGAACCAAGCAGTAACCAGAAGTTTCTCCTTGGTTATATCATACACCACTGCATTTTCAGAAAATTTGGAATAACAGGTTATTGCTGCTGTGCTAGAGGATCAGAGTTTAAGTTCTATGTGCTCACTAGTAATACAAGTAATAAGTTTTAAGATAACACCCAACCTAGAAAATTGTACTTTGCATTCACTACAAAAAAAAAAGTTTTTAATCTATTTCAGGTAAGGGACATCTCAAAAATATGATGAAAGTTATTAGGCCCACTCTTTTCTTAGAAAAACACACATTATGTATATACTTTGGTATATAATTTTGTTTCCAATATCAGAGGCTCAAATGTCTCCTCAAACCTAGATTAAAAATCTTAAGCTAAGGGATTTCTCAACATTTCAAAAGCCTACCTAAATCAAGTAGCCAAAAAGTATTGTAACCAAATACCTGTTATGTACCCAGAATTCTCAACACAAGGAACTGTACATATTCTCAATGCTATTCAAATAATTACAAGCTCGTTTTGAACAGAAACACCAGAAAAATCAAATAAATTAGTTCACAGTACCTATCATCCAAACCACATCATGACTTTCTGAACACAAAAAAATACAGTGTCTGGAAGAAACTGAAGAGAAATTTGATACTTTTAACTGAAATTCCAGAAACACACGTTCCAATGATAGTATGTACATAACTTAAAAAGCTACCTATCATTTTCTAGCCAGTGAAAAACTAATGACAAATATAGGACCTGGGCTTTACCTTCTCATGATGGTTTAAGAAAAGTTTAAAACAACTTACAAAAATCATCAACCAGGGGAGCATATTTACTAAGTTGGTAAACCATAATTCTTCTTTTTGAAGGAAAGGTAGGAAGAAAATAAATTTATATTTTTTCACCAGAGAGAATTAAAGACAATTAGAAAAACAGTAAGTGATATACAGATAACTTAATATTATTAGTCTTTCATACTCTCTCTCTCTCGTGGTTTTGTTTTTGATAGGTCTCACTAAGTTGCTAAGGCTAGCCTTGAACTTGTGATCCTAATGCTTCAGGCTCCCAAGCAGCTGGGATTACATTATAGATGGATGTCACTGTGCCCAGCTCCATAATCTCCTTTCATTTCTGATTTTCTCCATTATATTTACCAACTCTTCCCCTATCCTCAACTCCATTGATGGCAATTCAAAAAGTTGTTTGTGGATTCAGAAGCTACATTTGTAGATTCCTTTCTATCACCACCATTTATAACCAGGAAAATGTAACACAAACTGTAGATATTTTCTCAGGCTATAAATTTTTGTTTGTATTTGTTATTTTAGCCAATTCTACATTATAATTATTTAATAGAACCAGGGAGAAGAACAGAGACATGGGTAAAACACAAAAGATTTTTAAGGCAATAAAACTATTCTCTGTGATGTAATTGTGGATACATGACATTATTCATTTCTCAAACCAGTGGTTCACTGATACACACACACATTCATAGATACACCATTACACGTATCAACATTTCCTGGTTAAAGGGGGGGGGGGGAATGGTAAATTCCTTTGTTTGATTACCAAGCTAATAGCACAGTAAAAAAAAAAAAAAAAAAAAGTCACATCTTCACTGTAAGTAATTACCAATTGAAACCAGTTTGGTTTTCTTAGGAGTTTCTATTTTGTACTCCCCAAGAGTACACTTAGGAAGTATAAAACACTTCCATATGCTAATATTACTCATTAATAAAGACACAGGAATTAAAACATTTTCACAGATGTGATGGTATGCCACAGGGAAATATAATGAAAATAAGATTTCATGAACTATTAACTGGTTCTATTTAAAGACATTTTAGAAAAGTGTATACCTGTATACTTAAAATGGGCAAAATTTAAAAATATGGACATCTTCCTTTTTAGTCTTCCAATTTTATCAGGGAAAACAAAAAAGTTACTAAAGATAATCAGAATAATTTCAAGAGAACAGAAGCTTCAATCTTTTTTAATATTTATTTTTTAGTATTCGGCGGACACAACATCTTCGTTTGTATGTGGTGCTGAGGATCGAACCCGGGCCGCACGCATGCCAGGCGAGCGCTCTACTGCTTGAGCCACACCCCCAGCCCCGGAAGCTTCAATCGTAATGAGGCAGCAGTATGCTGGGTCAAGTTTGACCTCACCTAATTAGTCTGGAATTATTGAGAATAATAGCTGGATACATGAAAAACTGAAACCAGAACAGTTACTAATAATTCATAAGTGAGATTCATTTTCTTACTTTGTATGTAAGATGACTTCACATTCAGAAATGGGAAAGCAATTCAACCAATACTTAATCCATTTTGTCCCTATATAAAATGTAGGTTAAAAAGCTGAATGTCAGACTTGAATCTGAATCTGAAGTAAGCAGCTCACTGTGAGCTGTGTAGCTTATATGGGTTTGGGAAAGTTTCTTAATCTTTGATCATCAGTTCTCTCAAATGCAAAATAAAAATAGCAGTAGCCACTTCATATACA
This sequence comes from Spermophilus citellus, assembly GCF_964194105.1. NCBI lineage: Eukaryota > Metazoa > Chordata > Mammalia > Rodentia > Sciuridae > Spermophilus > Spermophilus citellus. The sequence goes on along the minus strand of NC_138195.1, from coordinate 62,380,086 downwards.
GTGTTTAGCACATCTCCTAGGATAAAACAAGCCAATAATAACTCAGATTATTATTATTTTATTATTAATATCACTTTTAAATATTGCATAAATATATATTTATATAAATATGCTATATCCAAGAATATAAATAAGATTACCAAATTATAAGAAAAGAATTCTTGAAGTGCAAATGTTAGTGTTTTACTATCCGAACTACTATTTATATTTGTATAGTATTAACATCTTCAAAGCACTTTCATATATGTTATCTCACTTAATCCATACAATTCTGAGGAAGGCTGCATAGGGATTTAACCAAAAAGAGTTAAATAATCTTGACTGAGGTCAAGAAGTCAACAGATGGTAGAGTCAAAGCTCTAGTTTAATTTAATTTTAATAATTTAATAATCTTTAATTTATGATTGTTTCTATATAAGAATGTCAACTACTCAGCAATAGTAGGATGAGATAAACGGCAAGGAAGCAGCTCAGAAAATGGAAAGCAAGTTAAAGCAAGCATAAATTTTAACATTAGAGGGTTAACATCTCTCATCCAAATTGCCAAGTGCCAGATGTGTTTTGAAATTCAGAATTTGCCAGGTACAGTGACACACACATTACAAGTGTAATATCAGCAGCTCAGGAGGCTGAGGCAGGAAGATCCAAAGTTCAAAGCCAGCCTCAGCAACTCAGTGAGGCCCTCAGCAACTTAGCAAGACCCCATCTAAAAATAAAAAAAATTAAAAAAGGGGCTGGGGATGTGGCTCAGTAGTTAAGTGCCCCTGGGTTCAATCACTGTTAAAAACATTTTTTTTTTCAGAACTTTTCAAATTTTAGAATAATAATGATGTTGTATGTATTGTACATAATGTAAACACCCAATAAGTCTGAGGCAGTACTTAAATGAAATATATTATTTCTGAAGCAAAATATAGGAATAGGCCCATTAAAAAGGAAAAAAGAGCAAAGAGCCTCTATTCAGTATAGTTTGCAATCAAATGAATAGTTTTATAAACTGACTCAATTTACAAGAAATTTTGGATTTCAGAACTGCAGGTCATGGAATTGAATCAATCAATAACTAAGTATCAGATAATTTGTGAAGAATACAGTAACTGCCTCAAACATGGTTTATTTTGATCTTTGGCACATGTGCTATGATCACAAGATTAAAAATAAAAATTAAGTTTTCACTGCATATTAATGCTTTTATCAAAATAATATTTTAAATACAGAAAAATCACAATGAGTTACTAAAGTTGGAATAGATTTGTGGCACTAAAGATTTTGACTTATTCCATGAAGGGATACTCAGAGGCAGAAGGAGAATTGACATTTAGTAAGGTGAGGGTGAGGATAGGGAATTGTAAAAGCATAGTGATGAGACATGTGCAAAGATATTCTGATCAAGTGAACATAACATAATTACAATTGTGATACAGAGATAGAATTGGGATATCTTATTGACTCCTGAATATAAATATGGAAACAGATTAAAAGTAGATTTAAAATTGATAAAAGCCAGATATCTGAAGACCAAGAAAGAGAGGAATTTAATTCTAATATAGAGTCAACAACAAACTACTAACAACTTTGCAAATAATTGAAGCTATGCTCCCCCAAATTTTTGTTCAAAGACTTAATCCTCTCCCTCCAGAAAAACTATGACTATATTGAAACTAAGCACTGGAGTAAGAATGATAATATTTTCTATAAACATGTAAAAGGAAAGAAGTAGGTAAATTAAAAACAAGTGATATTTAAACAGGATTACAACTTATTTTTAAATTTTCTTAAACAATGTAAATCAATAACATAAAAACTAAAACAAATGCCAATTGTGGATGATGAAACATGAATGACTTAATTCCTTGCTCTTTTCTCTACTTAACCCCCCCCCCCGCAAAATAATGGTTGTAGTTGTAAAAGATTTTTTTTAAAATTTTTTTGTAATGGTAGATGGACAGAATGCCTTTATTTTATTTGTTCATTTATATGTGGTGCTAAGGATTGAACCCAGTGCCTCACACATGCCAGGCGAGCGCTCTGCCACTGAGCCACAGCCCAGCCCCTAAAAGATTTTTTTTTAAGGGTTCGCTTTATACTACTATTTGAAAAAACATAACAACAAAAAATCAAACAAAAGGAGTAAAGGATATAAAAGGACATTTATGAAGGTCAAAAGCAGAATGTACTGAAGATGAATAATTAACCATAGCTACAGTCTTCAGTGGTAAGGATACTGTGACTCAGGGCAGTGACAAAGTACAAAATGATCTATAATCAGCAGTATTAAGTTTCAATGACAGCATTACCCAGTAAAAAAATACTCTGAACAAGTAATAGTTATTCTATGTATGTATAACATGTCAAAATACACCCTACTGTCACGTATATCTAGAAAGAAAAAAAAAAAAAGATACTCTGAAGGTAAAGGCAAGACACAATGGGAAATTTCATTAATGATGCTATCAAAAAGTTTTTTTTAATTTATTCACTTATAGTGCTGGAGTTGAACCAAGGTCTCATACATGCTAGGCAAATGCTCTACTACTAAGCTACAACCCTCAAAAAGTTTGTTTTGTTGACAGTATTGGAGATAGAACCCAAGGGCCTTGTGCATGTTAGGTAAGTGCTCTACCATTGAGCTACCTCTCTATCCATTTTTTTTTTTTTTAAGACAGGGTCTCACTAAGTTGCTCAAGTTGGCCTTGAACTAGCAGGCCTCCTGCCTCAGTCTCCTAAGTAGGTGGGATTGCAGGTGTGCATCACCACACCCTGCTAAAAAGAAATCTTGAAATTCAACAAGAATAAAACAAGCAACCCAATTTAAAAATAGGGGGACTGAGGTTGTGGCTTAGTGGTAGAATTCTCTCTTAGTACCTGCGAGCCCCTAGGTTCGATCCTCAGCACCACATAAAAATAAATAAATAAATATAAAGGTATTGTGTTCAACTACAACTAAAATACTAAAAAAAAAAAAAAAAAAAAAAATTTAAAAATGGGTAAGATCTGAACAGACACCTCACCAAAGAAGACAGACAGATGGTAGATAAGCATATAAAGGTGTACGATGTCATCTGTCATTAAGAAACTGCAAAAACAATGAAATACTACTACATAACTACAAGGAAGGTTAAGATCCAAAATAAACAACTGCTAGCCAGGGTATGAAGTAACAGGGACTCTAAACCATGGCTAGTAAAATGCAAAATCACAATCACTTTGGAAGATAATTTGGTGATTTCTTATAAAATTAAATACATGGTTACTATATTATATAGCAATTATGCTCCTTGAAACTTACAGGAGTTGAAAACTTATAAAAAATCTACATAATGACATTTATAGTAGCTTTATTCCTAATTGCCAAAAACTTGAAGTAACCAAGATGTTCTAAAGTAGGTAAATAGATAAACTGTAATATGTCCATATGATGGGATATTATTCAGTGATATTCAGTGACAAATGAGCTACCAAGTCATAAAGACAGCAGAAACAATAATTTCATATTGCTAAGTTAAAGAAGTCAATATAAAAAAGACTGCACACTATATGATTTCAACTGTATAATATTCTGGGAAAGGCAAAACTAAGACATTAAGATGATTTAGTGGTTGCAAGGAATTAAGGGAGTGAAAAGGTGGGATGAACAAGAAGTACAGGGGATTTTTAGTACAGCTTAAATATTCTGATGATACTGTAAAACTGGATATATGTTATTATTGTATATTTGTCAAAAAAAAGAGAATCTACAACACAAAGAGTGAACCCTAATGTAAAATAAGGACTTTTGCTAATAATGTAATAATATTAGCTAATCAATTTTAATAAATGTACCACACTAATACAAGATACTAACAATGGAGAAATTGTGAGGATAGTGGAAGGGATGTAAGGGTATATGGGAACTCTACTTTTCCCCTTAGTTTTTCTGTAAATCTAAATTACTCTTAAAAATCAAATCTGTATGTAAAAAAAAAAAAAAAAAAAAGATCAAGTAGAAGGAATAGATTTGACAGCTTTGAGAGGTTTTTCTAAAGTAAATTTAAGACTGCTTACATCAGAAATATTTAGGCAAAAAAAAAAAAATCATAAAACTACAAAAATGAAATGAAAATTAAGAACAATCCATGCCAGTTGTCATATCAACCCATGCCTGATCAACAGAGAATTATAAAACACCTGATAGTTTTTCTCCAGAGAAGATTCTGATTAGACAAAATCAAAATAAGGCAAAACTCAACTTACAAATGCTTTATTCACAGTTTGACACAATATCATGCTGCAGGTTAAAACAAATCTACATAGAATATTCCTAATTCACATGGAAACACATGGTTAATGGACACAAGAGAGACATTTTATTCATGCAATAGTCTATTACCTAAAAAAGTTAACCACTGCTTTTTTAAAGATGACTGGCCCAAACTATAGTACTATGTACAATATAGCATGCTATTAACAATAGATTCCTTACTGATATTTCCCCTCAGGTATTTTGTTTTACCTATATGGGGTTATTTTAACAATAGGAGTGTTAAAATAAGCCTTTTAAAACAGGGCAGGACTTATCAGCTCACCACAGACTACATTCACCCACTGATATTACCTAAAGGATCCCTGTAGGTATTTCAATATGTGACTCCTCAAGTATGTTATCCTTGGAAATATCATACTCTTAAGAGTAAACTTTAAGAGAAGGCAATAGTATGGGAATTCAGTGGTGAGTCTTTAAGGGCTATACTTCAAAGCTTCCAATGTAATCTTTCTAACATGGGATAAGTTCTGCCAATCACCAGTTATCAACCATACAAGGCAAGCAAAGACTGAATAACAGGTTTCCTATAGGAAGGGGCTAGTCAATCATTCAGCAAATACTGAGGACCTTGTATGTGTTAAGCACTACTCCAAGTGCTAAGAATACAACTAGAACTAAATATTTAAATATTTCTACCCTCATGGTGATTGTATTCTTCTATATAGGCCCAACATTCTGATCATTGAATATGTAGCAAGGGAAAGCTAATGATCAGGTTTATTTTATGAAATTAATTTATATAAATTTCAAGACTGCTATATACAGTTATTAGTTCTTACCTGGTCCTGTGTTGATAATAACGTAAACAGAGTTTCCAATGCTGCTCTTCGAACTGATGATATAGTGTGATGCAAAAAAGGCCAGACACGTGGAACTAAAACTGTAAGTGACTGCTGAATACTAATAAAGAAGACACAAATTAATCTTACTCATTCTCAGTTGAAACTCCATACAGTACCTACATATCATTCTCATGCGGATGGTGATATTGATATCGTGTCTTTTTGATGAATAAAAGATGATTCTATCTTACTTGCATATGAACATTCACTTAACATCCTCATTCAGGCGAGCGCGCTACCGCTTGAGCCACATCCCCAGCCCCTTAACATCCTCATTCGAAACTGTTATCACAGCACCAAGAGTCAGAGGAAATGCAGCCAGAAAGAAGGTTTTTCTTTGGCCCTAATGCCATGAATAACCTTTATGAAGTTAGAACTTTCCAAAATAACTATATTTATAACTATGTTTACTCAGGAAAATGGGACACATATTCTAGCTACACAATCAGGGTTTGCCAATCCTTATTCCAGCTCCATGGCTAACCCCAATGGGAGATGCACTTAAGTTTAACCCCCCTTTAAGGCCATCTCTGCCATGTATCTAAGGAGCAAGAGCTAGTATGATGGTAGCTCTGAAATTTGTTATCCTGGTTTAGCATTACTAAGTTAGAAAACCTTTTGTTTTTTCTTCTCACAGATTAGATTTTAAATGGGGAAAGAGAAGTCAAGTCTATGCTAACTTGAGCCATAAGATTCTTGCCACATTCATGAGTCTGTTGTAAAAGTTTCCTAGAATTAGGAAATGATTCATAAGTAGCATTTGAAATATACACCTCTGTAGAAAAAGGCATGAACAAAAAAAGCACATGCCAAGGTTAATTTCTTATCTATTCGTCCCTAATGTTTCCTCTCAGGACTCCTGTCTTTTAATATTATTTTTATTACTTGCAAGTTTGTATGAACATTACTTCTTGCACTTAAGTTCATTTACACATGTACTAAGTTCATTTATAAAATTCTAATTTGACCACATGCACACAAAGACATAAGAGACTTAAAATATATAAAGCATTATAACAATGTCTTGTTAATAGTGTAATTGTTCATGCACCAAAAAACATGCTGCATCCCTTCTTACATAAGCTGCAAAGTATCTGCCAAATAACACACACATGAAGCAGAATTTCTAATAATGCAATTTTGAAATAAACAAATAAAAGCATAGAAAACTACATTATTTCACATCAATTTCCCAGAATTTTCAGAACATCATTTCATTTTCTTACATTATCTAGTTTTTCTGACACCATCCTACAAGGCACAAATAAATGTCAGATCCACTCCAGCCTTTTTTTTTTTTTTTTTTTAAGTTTTATTGGAACACAGGCAAGTTCATTCCTTTATGGGTTTTAGATGGCTGTTTTCATGCTGTAACTGCAGAATGGAGTAGTTGTGACAGACACTGTTTGACTCACAAACCAAAAATATTTACTATCTGTGCCTTCACTGAAAAACTTTACCAACTCTTGATTTAGAGCAATTTAAAATCTCTGCATTTTGCAATTTAGGGAGAGTTTTCATATGGATAAACTCACTTAATTCCTATAATTTTCATTAGTAATTAAAGCATACAAAAAGTAGGAAACCCCATACATGTACCACCACTTCAATTTCTCTTTTCTACTGTTTTTACAAACACTTATTTTGTTATTCCTATTTATGTGCTGTCCTATTAGTCTAAATTTAGTGTTAAAATAAAAGCAAGTCATATTATTTGAGAGCTTTTCTACATGTTTCTTTATACATCTAATTTCTACTGGAGATACTTATAAGCCAGAACATTCTTAAGTCACAATTTTACAAACTTTCATTGACCACCCTCACAAAGTTAAGAAAAGTAATTAACATTCTCAACTGTGAGTTTTTAAAACTTGCATAGAAGGAGTCAATAATATTTAGGAGCCAGTCTTAAAAGATAGGGAACACACTAATTAACTGAGCTTTACATTAAATATCAGGATATCAAAGCCATTAACTTTAAATTTCTGGTGTATGTTTTTGGCTTCACCTAATCTCTGCCTTTGAGCATAATAGTATTATGTATTCACTTTCTGATAAAAAATTACTGAAATCAAGAATAAGAATTGAGGAAATTAACATTACAAAGAAAAAGTTCAGGGGCTGAGGCTGTAGCTCAGTGCTAAAGTACTTGCCTCACATGTGTGAGGCACTGGGTTCATTCCCCAGCACCACATAAAAATAAATAAAGATACTATGTGTTCATCTACAACTAAATAAATATTTTTAAAAAAAGTTCACAGAGAGAAAGTTTTTGAAAATAGAAAGTTGATGGTCAAGTATAATCCTATAAACTTAATATCATTAAATAATGTCTACATTATGGGACCAAAGCTGGTAACAATATGTAATGATTATGTTTTTAAAGTGAACTATTTTATGGACTTACATAACTAAAGTAACTCTAGGATAAGGAAACTGGGGGTAGGGGAGAAGCATGGAAGACTGAATTCAGAACCTTGTGCATGCCAAACACACTCTATTACTAAACTATGCCCATCCCTGAAAATAACTTCTTGCCCGAAATGTGTTGTGGCTACAATAAGGAGAAAGGGGCTGCCTGTGATCTTTGCCATCCTCAACTTAAATTTTATTACTCTTAAGATTAATTATCTGAAAAGGGTATGTAAAGAATAATAATCAAAAATAATTACCTGCATTGTTGGACCTGAGGATAAGTTAACAAAGATGAAAGAAGAGTCATAATACTATTTGTTGAAGCTGTGAGATCATCTAATTCCAGAAGAGCATCCCATAATGTATTTATAATGAAGGGTACCTATAAGATCAGTTTTCAAGAAAAGTTATCAACTTTACACAAAAATTTCACAAGCCCTGCCAATCCCAATTAACTTTGATAGTGACAGTTTTAAACAAAGTTAAGAGGGAGATATTATTTGCTATTAACATATCTCTATCCCTCTTTTTAGTGCCATTAAACTCTACTTTGGCATTTCCCTTCCTAACCATATACACACTGGGCAGAAAATTCAGAAAATAAAATAGCTAACATTGTATTTTATATAAAAAACTAAACTCTGAAGATACTGTACAGAAATACAAGACATGCCCCTTTATATAAAGCAATCTTGTTACATTTAAAATGGTACTAGCCATCATGAAAAGACAAATTTAATTTCTGAGCTCAAAATACAATGCTAGTTACACATTTAACTATTGTGTTCTAGATTTGATAAAATGGAATCACATATAACTTAAAACAATCACTTAAAAAAAATGAGGAACCAATCTAGATGCCCTTCAATAGATGAATGCATTCAAAAAATGTGGCATATATACACAATGAAATATTACTCAGCAATAAAAGAGAATAAAATCATGGCATTTTCAGGTAAATGGATGGAGTTAGAGAAGATGATGCTAAGTGAAGTTAGCCAATCCCAAAAAAACCAAATGTCGAATATTTTCTTTGATATAAGGAGGCTGATTCATAGTGGGACAGGGAGAGGGAGCATGGGAGAAATAGATGAACTCTAGATAGGGCAGAGGGATTGGAGGGGAAGAAAGGGGGCATGGGATTATAAATGATGGTGAAATGTGATGATCATTATTATCCAAAATACATGTATAAAGACACGAATTAGTATGAATATATTTTGTATACAACCAGAGATATGAAAAATTGTGCTCTATATGTGTAATAAAAATTGTAATACATAATGCTGTCATATATATAAAAAATGAAACCAGATTAAAAATTATTTCAAAAACTAAAATAAAAACAAACAAAAAATAAGGAGTAAAATAAAGAAGAAATTCTCAAGGAATGTCTCTGTATATTATGTATAGGAAGAGAGTAAACAGGCACAATTCATTCTTCCCAGGGACAACATATATATTCAACATTACATGCACCAGAGGATATCTGTCACAAGAAAATTGAGAATAAAGGAGGAAAAAAATCCATATCCCAAATGTAAATATGCTCTACAGAAAACAACAACAACAAACAAAAAATACTAAAAAGTTTAATTTACTTTTTGTGTCTGAAGATAGACTAGGCTTTCAACTACAGGCACTAATGATGCTGCAGCAACCGCTCTGACATCATCATCAAGATCCTGGAGTCCTTCAATTATTCTAGTTAAAACTTTAGGCAATAAAGTATTAATTACATCCTGTAAAATAGTACATCAAAACAGATTAGTTTTCTACAGTACAACTGTTGTGCTTAAACATTTCTATTAAATTTGCCATGTGATAGCATAAAGTCCAACATTTATATATTTTAAAAAATCACACAAACAGAAAAGAAAAATAACATCAGTAGAAGCCAACAATAAACAATCCATGTGAGAAAGACTATTAAGTACTTTATTACTGATGTGTCTTCAATATTTGAAGATGTTTCCTAAATAAGATTACAGATTTTTTTTTAAGAGAGAGAGAGAGAGAGAGAGAGAGAGAGAGAGAAAGAGAATTTATTTATTTATTTTTTAGTTTTTGGCAGACACAACATCTTCGTTTGTGTGTGGTGCTGAGGATTGAACCTGGGCCGCACGCATGCAAGCCAAGCGCGCTACCGCTTGAGCCACATCCCCAGCCCAAGATTACAGATTTTCTGTGTGAACATGGACACACACATACACAGGGTAGAACCTTAGCTCCATTTCTTATTCAATGTCAGGGACAACCAAAGCAGGTATGAGAGAAGAGGAAAAGAAAAGGCATCCCTTGCTGCTTCTCACTATTCCCATATAATCTCTTCTCATTTTCCCCAGTAGGAACGGCACCCAGAAACTACTTCTTTGATCATACACTAGGGGTCTCCCGAAGAATTGGTCTTGCTATGAAATAGGGAGAGCTTTTCTAAAACTAGTAAGGCGTTTCCATTTGTGAGAAACACTGCTGTTCTCTACATGGGCCACAGATCACAACATAGAAAAGCAGTTTTTGTTTGTGAGGGTGATGGGTGTGGAAAAAGTACTAGAGCCAGGAAAAATAAGGAAGGAAGTAAAGAAGAAAATAAGGTACAGAGAGCCCTTGAGTTAACAAGCAAAAATCACAAGGAAATGTCACGTTGTTGGCAGTCATTTAAAACAAAACAAAAAAACCTTAGAAAACTTCAAAAAGCTGTGAGCTTGTATTTAAGGACAGGAAGGGAGTTTTCAATTCTTTTACATCATGAACAAGACAAGAGGGGAAAAGCTGGTCCAAAGCATTAAGGAGCCATTCTGTGTGGTTAATGAAAATAAACTAAGAGGAACACCCCCAACCCCAGCATGCTTCAAACCATGAAGGATTTACCTGACGAACTGCCAAAGCATATTTTATTCCCAGTAGACCACCATGCCTAACTTCCCATTGTTCTTGTGTAAGTAATTTTAGCAGCACATCCACAGTCTTATGAACTCCTGTTTCATTCATGTGTTTCAAAACCACACCTAATGTCTGAGCGCAAGTTTCCCGAACTGGCGCTACAACCTACAGATGAGAAAGAAAGAGAAGTTATATTTGCAAAAATATACAAACTTATTTTCTATAATTTAAAATATGATTGGGCAAAAGATTCATTTTGATGACACTTACTTCATCAGAAACAAAGTCTCCAAATCTATCCAATGCAAAAACACAAAGGAGTCTAATAACTAAGTCTTCCAACCATTCTTGATGCTGCTGAATCATCTATCAAAACATAATCAGTTTTTAATAACAAAGATCACACTTTGTAAATAGGTCTTTAGGAATAACTTAGATCCAAAATAAAAATAAAATACTAGGACTATTTTATTTTTTTAATATTTATTTTTCACTTTTCGGTGGACACAACATCTTTATTTTATTTTTATGTGGTGCTGAGGATCGAACCCAGAGCCCCGCACATGCCAGGAGAGCGCATTACCGCTTGAGCCACATCCCCAGCCCCTAGGACAGACTATTTTAGCCGAATGAACAATAACCAAAAAGTAGAACCATTTTAATTACTACCTTTAAAAATTAAGTATATCCTCTTTGCTGATTTAATTTGACTCCCACATAGTATATAAAAAGTCTTAAATTGATGGATTCTCTTACTTGTACTTCAAGGAGAAACTAATGACTTAAGGTTGCTCAGGTATTAAATAAACTTGTTACATATCTACTATTCTAATACCAGTGTCTCTTGCTACAACAATCATGCTGCTCTCGAACCTTTCCACTAACCTCTTATTCACCTTACTCTTCCACTTCATTATGTCTTGCTCAAATACTCTTGCTTCTACATGTTTTCCCACTCAATGTTTCCAAACATGTCCTTCCCCAAACTTATTTTTCCTGTTTATAAACAAACTTCCTATCTTTCCTTTTTGCCTCTTCATTTCTTTAAAAATTTTGTTTATCAATGGATCTTCATTTTATTTATTTATTTATATGAGGCACTGAGATTCAAACCCAGTGCTTCACACATGCTAGGTAAGCACTCTACCACTCATAATTCTTCCTATTATTTACCCCTCACTCCTACTTCATGATGCATACTTTTGTTACTTCCCTCTACGGGAAAAACAAACCAATTACTAAAAAACTTGGCGATATTCAGAGCTTTAATACACTTACCTCTTCTAAAGTGCTATCTCCCATTTTACCACCACTTTTTCCATGAGCTTTAAGAATTTCCCTTAATCCAGTGCCTGCACCGTGTCGAACCTAAAAAGAACCAAAGAAGCAAATGTCAGAGATGAAATGTTTAAAGAAACCAATCTTTCCTTCAATTAAGAAAAAAGGAGGGCTGGTGTTGTAGGTCAGTGGTAGAGCACTTGCCTTGCATGTGTGAGGCACTGGGTTTAATCCTCAGCACTACACCAAAAATAAAAGACATTGTGTCCATCTACAACTAAAAAGGGGGCCGCTGGGCACAATGGCACACGCCTGTAATTCCAGTGGCTCAGGAGGCTGAGGCGGGAGAATCACGAGTTCAAAGCCAGCCTTAGCAAAAGCAAGGCACTAAGCAACTCAGTGAGACCTCCGTGTCTAAATAAAACACAAAATAGGGCTGCGGATGTGGCTCTGTGGTAGAGTACCCGAGTTCAATCCCTGGTTCCCCCTCATCCCCCCGCAAAAAAGGAAGAACTGAGGATGTAGCTCTGTGGTAAAGTGATCCTGGTTTCAATCCCCAGTACTGCAAAAATAAACAAACAAATAAACAACAACAAAAAACACCTATTCTAAAAATCTTTCTACGATATAAATCCACATGGTTGTCACTCTATCTCCTATCTGCATTTCAGAACTATCCATAATAAGGGAAAAGGGAGAATAAAGAAAGCATTATATTTTTTTTCAGTCTCAAAACAATATTTTAGAACTATATGCAACAAAAATAAGCTCTAGCTCTGGCACATGCCTGTAATTCCAGTGACTTAGGAGGCTGAGATATAGGAGAATAATAAGTTCAAGTCCAGCCTTAACAACTCCAAGAGACCCTTGGCAACTTAGCAAGATACTGTCTTGAAATTTTTAAAAAATAATAAAATAAAAAGGACTGGGGATGTGGCTCAGTGGTAAAAGCTCCAACGTAATCAGTGTTAAGTGCCAAAAAATGAAAATTCAAACAAAATGTCTCATGACTAATGCTTTACTGTTGCCCTGGGATAAATCGCCTTTCTTAGTAAAGGTAAGGATACTTTCCCCAGTGTCATCTGGAAGGGGAAAAAAAAACAAACAAGCTACTGACACCATACTCAAAACCTCATTTGAGCCAAGACTTGAATAAACAGAAGTACATAAAAGAACAGAAATGCTGCTAAAACCTTTCAAAGCATTTTTTTTTCCTTTGCTGTGCTGGGATAATGCATAGTACGCAAGTGCTCTACTACTGAGTTACATTCCCAAGCCCAAAGCAAAAATTTTTTTTTATTTTTATTTTTTAGTTACCTTAGGGTCAAAGGGGGACAGACTAGGTTAAGACTACCAATTCAACAAATTCAATCAAATGTTTCACTATCATCTTTCTTACATACTGAAACCTATTCAAGATTTTCTTTGAAGAATATTTTTGAGGGTGAAAAACTGGTTTTGAAACCACTCCTTGTTTTTTTTTGTGTGTAGAGGATTAAAATCAGGGTCTTGTGCATGCTAAGCACAGGCTTACTGAGCTATATCCCCAACCTCTGAAAGTACTGTTCTTGATTAATCAAAACTATCCATTCAAAGAAAAGGAAACAATGCCTGGGAGAAAAATGCATGCTTTTAGATTATAGTCAACAGAATGAAAAGAAATAAATAATTCACTTTAAAGTATGACTAAAAGGATATAAAAGGAGAAAAGCCAGTCTCAATTTTTCTACTTCAAGGTCAATGATATGATGTGCCCTGATGTCCTAGTCTCTAGAGAAGACTAGAGACCCTTGACAAAGTATACTGGGTCAAGACACTGTTTCCTTCATCAGCACAAAAAATAAGAGCCCAGAGAAACTGTAATGAAGATATCTTACCTCCCAGGAGGGATTAAAAAGGTCATTGCAAAGTTCTTCACAAAAGCTTTCCAAAGGCCATTCATTTGTCTGAATAAGAAAGAAAGTTACTACTAGTTTAAAAGATCTGTTTTATGCTAACATTTAGTAATTCAATAAAAGTATTCATTTGTAGGTTTAAGTGGCAGTAATTAAGCTCTAAATTTTTAAAAAATAACTATTTTTTTTAGTAATAAAGATGCAAAATGTTCACCAATAAAATTTCTCAACTGATAAATTACTTAGTACTCTCAACTGGACATTAGCTTCAGAAATTATAAACAATTTTAACAGACACTTTAGGCTATTTCAGTAGTACCTCTTCAATTAAGGAAGAGCTGTCTGGAATGTTGTCAATCAAGACTTTGGAATCATTTGCAGTCTGATTAACAACAACATTTGCTATTTTCCGTCTCTTTTCTTCTGGCTCCCCATCAGTGCTATCATTGCTAAAAAATAAAAGACAATATTTCAAAAAGTAGGCAAAGGATAATGTGAACCACAATGAATGTAAGAAAATCCATCACTTGAATAAATGCTCTAGCATATTCTGCTTATATGATTTATTAAAAATCTCATGTATCAAATAACTGAAAGTAACTACTTAATATTTTTTGAGCAAAATATATCCCACCACTCTATGGGTCAATGAATGCTTCCTTTCAAATTGGATGCCAAATCTAATGATCACTCTTTCTTCCCCCGGAGAACCAGCTCCACTCCTTTTTAAATTACAACAATGTAATCTGGCCTAGCATAACACCATCTTCTTTAGGCTTCAGTATTCTGGAGAAAACGAATATGCTGAATAATACCAGGTTCATGAAAGAAATCTGAGCCTCCCTAACCTCAACCTCTATTATTCTTCCCTTAATTTTTCCCAATCTAGCTACATTGGTTGGTCACTTTACATTCTTAAATTTATTAGGTGTCTCTCCATTGTTAGATATTTGCTTTTATAATTTCCTCTATTTGGAATGTCTTTTTCTAGATACTCAGAGCCACTCTTACTTCTTTCTTATCTTACTCAGAAGTCACTTCTGTGAAGCCCTTCCAGGCCATCCAATCTAAAATTTCAAGTTCTGTATCCACATTTCTTTCTCATTTTATCCTTTTCTCCACATTTAACCCTTATCATTAAAGTGACAAACATATATAACACAACATATCTCATTATACATCTTTCTTTCCCTTTAAGCTCCAATGGCAGAAATTCTAATCTATTATATTCACTACTGAATACTCTGGGCCTACAACAGTATCCAGCAGATAGAAAGTATTTAACAACTTTAGTGGGATGAATGATTTGTAAACTCTGAAAAATAAGTCTATCTTTCCAACACTCAAATCTTTGGGTAAAGTATGTGAATAAAAACTAGTAGGAACATTTATTAGGTTACTAAGAGTAACCTAATTATCCTTTATCCAAAATGCTTGGGACAAGAAGTGCTTCTGATTTTAATTTTTTGCATTTTTGGAATATTCTGGAACATTTAGATCAACTTGTTTATGATCTAATGAGTTATTCACTTTAAAAACTAGTTAATTTTAATAAAATTTAAACCCTTAATAAAACAAAACTTAATCCCAAGTATAATTTCTTTGAGAGAGAGAGAGAGAGAGAGAGAGAGAGAATTTTTTTAATATTTATTTTTTAGTTTTCGGTGGACACAACATATTTTATTTTTATGTGGCGCTGAGGATCGAACGCAGCGCCCTATGCATGCCAGGCGAGCACGTTACCGCTTGAGCCATATCCCCAGCCCCCAAGTATAAATTTCTACCAAGGGATGCTCATTGGTGCTTAGCTTTTAAACAACTACTATAAACACCTTTTATCTTTATATGAACAGAAAAACAACACACGGGGCTGGGGATGTGGCTCAAGCGGTAGCGCGCTCGCCTGGCATGCGTGCGGCCCGGGTTCGATCCTCAGCACCACATACAAACAAAGATGTTGTGTCCGTCGAAAATTAAAAAATAAATATTAAAAATTCTCTCTCTCTCTCTCTCTCTCTCTCTCTAAAAAAAAAAAAAAAGAAAAACAACAAAGTACTGCTATTTGCAACAACTACTATCTGCCTATAAAGTTCTAATTTTATAAGAGTTTCAATGTTTACTAATTCATCATTTACTCAAAAATTTCTTGAACACCAATCAAAGACTCTGATTTAACAGATAAAAATAAGGGCCAAAAAAACTGGACATTAAGAACCTCAGAGAACATCTGGAGGAAGCCATTTTGAACTCCCTTTGAGAACCACTGGTCTAAGCCACACACAGATAACACTTTGATTAACTCATTAAGAAACTGATGGGCTGGGGATGTGGCTCAAGCGGTAGCGCGCTCGCCTGGCATGCGTGCAGCCTGGGTTCGGTCCTCAGCACCACATACAAACAAAGATGTCGTGTCTGCCAAAAACTAAAAAATAGACATTAAAAAATTCTCTCTCTCTCTCTCTCTCTCTCTTTTTCCTTTTTTTTTTTTTTAAAGGGAAACTGAAAAGAATGGCTTTATCTATAGAGTTCTTTTCTACAAGATTGAGTAAGCAATCCTCGATCATTACCACAATTTAGCATAAGCCCAGCCTAGGGAAGAGATGATACAATACCTTGACAATACTTCTCACTTTACTTGACAGTATTTTTAACTTATGATCTTTTGACCACCTCTCTGAAATCCTTCTCTACTAATCTCCCTTTCATCCACTTATTCCCAGCCAAACTGCCCTTCTGATTCTTGAATATTTCAAGATTAAGGCATTTACATTTATTCCCTCCACCTGGAATACTTTTTCCCCTTTGTAATCTTTAGCCATCATTTGGAGCTGATAATTAGAAACAAACAAACAAACAAAAAAATCTATTCGGGAGGACTTTTCTTGGGAAGTGGTCTTAGTCTCCAGTAACAGTAAATACTCTCTGACAACTAAGAAAAACAATCCAAACAGTACTCCCCAATTAAACAAAAAAACGGCAAAATGTTTTTTACAAATCAAGCAGACATAGATTTTAACTACACAACATTATTGTTTTAAGTGAAAAAACAGAAAGACGACTACCTCTTCTCATTAGTTTCCACTGCATCCCTGGATCTCTGTTTTGCAAAAAGCTTGGCCATTCTTTTAGCTTTATTCTTTTGTCTATTGCTCATTCCTGCTCGGAATTCTGAGTCAATCAACTCTGCTGCCTGGAGCATCTAAAAGAGTAAAAGAATGCTGAGTTTGAACTTCAGAGGTTAAAATAAGTACTTATAGTCTCAGCCTCAGTAGAGGACTAATTTACAGAGGATTATACTATAAATTTCAGTATATACAGATCAATCACATTCTTTGACAGCCCTATGCTATGCTATTCTATTGTATAGCTGTACCATAATTTCATTTTCTTCCTCCTCCTTCCTTATTCTTCCAATTCCCAACAGATACACCTTTTAACTTTTTATGCCACACACATGGCACAAATGAATGCTAACCCATAAAAAGGGCTTTGAAGAGGTGAGACTTCAAAATAACCACATTACCAATTAAAAGTTATGAGAATAAAGAATGTCCACAAAAGAAATATTATCATCAAGAATGGGAAGTGATACTCCATGTATGTATAATATGTCAAAATATACTCTAGTGTCATGTATATATAAAGAGAAGAAATTTTTAAAACTAAAATGCCAAAAAAAGAAACAAATCATCATCTGTTCAAAAAAAGTAAAAAATAATTACAGCCATAAGTGATTAATTGGTCTAGTACACTATAGGTAACTGAGCCCAATAACCACTCACTGCCTACTTGTTTTGCTCTTTTTTTATTCATGTGAGATACTAATAAAGACTGTGTAATAAACAAGGGACAGTGGTTTGTGCCAGTGATCCCAGTTACTTGGAAGACAGAGGCAGAAAGATCAGAAGTATCATTTGAGGTCAGGAGTTTGAGCATAGGCAACATAGTGGGTGGGTGGGTGGGTAGGGAGGAATCTGTGATAGAAATGATTTAAACCCATGCCTAAAAATCTGTGACAAACTGTATGATTCAACTAGAATTTATACATATATAACTGGGTATGTTACTAATGTGATGCTCTGTTGCAGTTTTGGTCCAGGAAGCACTGGCATATACATAAGTCAACTATTAACCGTAACATCCCCTGACATCTGTAACATATAATGCCAACTAAACATGGACCTAGCAAATCCCAAATTATCATTATTCATCCCTATCTAAGTATTCTGATGTCTACAGATCACTTTCTCTAAATATACCTCCTTATACATTTCCTTATACCATGCTCAATTATCCATCATAGTATCACATTACTTGATTTTTATTAAATCTCCTTTCTTTTTATACATCTTTATGTTTCTCTTTCTACCACATTTCTTTCCATTCCTTCCTGGCTGTCATTATATTTCTTCCTCTTTATACTCTCTCCTTTTACCTACTGGTATCTGCCATTTTATTCTATGCCAACATCATTCATCATCACACATGCCTCAGCCCTAAAAAATACACTTCATAAATTCTAATGGTTTAGAACTAGTATAAGGCAAATAGAATCAGCAAAAAGAAAGGACAAAATAAGCAGGAATTCTCAATGGGACCCATGAGCTCTAAAGAATATTGGGGGATGGGGAAGAAATATTAACTCCTTGAAATGTAGTATTTTACTTGTGTGTGAGCAAAGAGCCACAACTTTTACTAGAACTTCAAACAGTCTGTGGCATTAAAATAAAAAAGTTAAAAAAGCACATTTGCATCCACTGGGAACTGAAAGACCAATGAAAAAGGAGGGAAAAAAGTGAAAAGAGGGAAAAAAGTGCTGATTCTATTTGCCTTTTATTTTGTACAGCCACAAAATAAAACAAAAGGAAGTTATCTAAAAGAATGTGATCAATCTGTATACAATGATATACTAAATTGTATGAACTGGGAAAAGGTAAACAGGGCTTAAATGGACACATACATACTTGCATGTGTACAGAAAATTGCAGGAAGGATGCACAAGAAACTTTAAAAAAAAGGGTTGTTGATGAGGCATGGGGACATGTATGTCCATGAACATGGGCAAAAAATGTTTTACTTCACACTGTACATCCTTTTTTTGTTGTTATTGTTTGAAAGTGTTTTTTGGACATTTTCCCTCATAAATCACAGCTCTGAAGACCTCTATCATCAAATCTATCTATAATTGTTTTAATAGCTTTTCTTTCTCACTCTTCCTCCAAATTACTTTTTCTTTCATACACACACACACACACACACACACACACACACACACAAAAGGAACGGAAAGAACAAATGCAGCAACTAGGATCTTTCAATACCAATGGCTCCTAAAAGGGTCACCACAGCTTTTATTTAACAGTCCAATGTTTAGGAGATAGGCTAAGTTTCTTTCTCCACAGAATCTGTCTGCAGAAATTTAGTTTATATGCTGAGAGTGGTGACACATGTCTGTAATCCCAATTACTTGACAGGCTGAAGAAGGAATATTGCAATTTCCAGGGCAGCCTAGGCAACCAAGAGAGACCCTATATCTCAAATACAATTGGGGAGGGTGGGGGGATAGGGGAGATTGAACTCAGGGGCACTTGACCACTGAGCCACATCCCCAGTCCTATTTTTTTTTTTTTTTTGTATCTTATTTAAAGACAGGGTCTCACTGAGTTGCTTAGTGCTGTGCTTTTGCTGAGGCTGCCTCAGCCTCCGGAGCCACTGGGATTACAGGTTTGCACCATTGTGCCCGGCTCAAATACAATTTTTAAAAAGGGGCAGGGATATAATGATATAGGTGAAGTGCTTGCTTATTAGCATGTTTGAAGCCTGGGTTTAATCCCCCATATCACACACACAAAAAAAAAGAATAAATAAAAACATAAATTTTCTTTATGAAAACAGTATAGTGGCACTAAACAACAATAATAAAATTAAGCACAGCATTTAAAAAGAATTACAAATGCATAAGTGAAATGAAGTAAACCCTCTGTGTGATTTGCAAACAACCAACCACATGTTTTACCTACAGGTTGTTTGTTTACAAGGGCTGCTGAAGTTGGTGTATAATCCAAATCTTCATCATTGAAGAGTTCTTCAGTACTCATTCCAATTGCTTCTCCCATATTAAGGCCAAGTTTCTTCTGTAATAGTTTTCGCTGACGTGCTATCCTCTCTTTAGGATCTACTTCACCTTTAAACAGAAAAGAAATACATTTCCTCCAAATCAGTTACGAAAATGTCTACTATATGCATATCAGACTCCATTAAAACAAACCATTATACCCCTTCTACCAAAAGAATCACACTCACAATAATATCAACATCCCATAAATCCACTGCCTAATCATGACTGAAAAAGAGTATTCTAACTAACAAAACATTTTAAGAGTTTTCCCTGAGATAGTTTCATTGTCACATTATCCATTATCTAGTATATATGAAACAATAAGATTTATTCTTATGGAAATAAAACAATCTTATTTTATAGCTAGAAAGCTCTAACTAGACTACAAAACAAAATCTCAATTTTAATAGCAGATCACTAGTATTGGGGACTAACCCAATGGTAGTCTACCACTAGGCTATGTTCCCAGTTCTTTTTTGAAACAAGGTCTCACTAGCAAAGTTGCCAAGGCTGGCCTCAAACTTATGATCCTCCTGTTTCAACCTTCCAAGTAGCTGGGATAACAGGTGTGTATCATGTACCCTGCTAAAATCTAGATTTTATTTAACAGAAAAGATCAACAAATAAATATTTATTCCAAATGTGGCCTTTATATGTTTTCAAATGATGTATTCCAAATAACAAAGATAAGGGGAAAAAAATAGGTTTTGAATGTTTCAAGTAAACAAACCCTTGATTCTTCAGTGGACAAGAGCAGAATACACAAAAAGATATTACTTCAAAAATAAAAATTGAGCCTTAAAACAATGAAACTACAAAAGAGGTCTCTCTACATTGTTGAAATTTTTTTAGTTTTAAAAACAATAATGACCTGCTTCTTGTAATGTCTGAGTAAGTTCCTCTTAGAATAACCCTCTGCAGATAGCAACCCTGGTCAAAATGTTATTTTAACAACTACCTGAAGGGCCAGGCACAGCAGCGCATGCTTATAATCCCAGCGGCTCAGGAGGCTGGGGCAGGAGAATCACGAGTTCAAAGCCAGACTCAGCAAAAGCAAGGCACTAAACAACTCAGTGAGACCCTGTCTCCAAATAAAATACAAAAAAATAGGATTGGGGATGTGGCTCAGTGGTCGAGTGCCCCCGAGTTCAATCCCCAGTACTGCCTCCCCACCCCCCAAAAAAACTACCTAAAGGGACTAAAAATGGAATGTGCAAAACATACCAATAAAACTATTTTAAAAAAAGAAGTTGTCCTAGACTGCGCTTGGTGGCACATGCTTGTAACCCCAGCTACTTGGAAGACCAGGGTAGGAGGATAACAAGTTCAAGGGAGTCTTGGCAACTCAGCAAAAAACTAAACCAGGGACTTGGGATATAGCTCAGTGGTAGAATGTTTGCCTCGCTTGGGTGAGACCTGAAGTTCAATCCCCAGTATCAAAAATAAAAACATAAATAGAAACTAAAGGCAAGGGGACTGGGATTGTAGCTCAGGGGTAGAGCACTGGCCTAGCATGTATGAGGCACTGGGTTCAATTCTCAGCACCACATATAAATAAAATAAATGTCCACTGACAACAAACAAACAAATAAATAATAAATAAAGGCTAAGGAGTAGATCAGTGGTAGAGTACTTTGGCTACCATGCATGAGGCTCTGGGTTTCATCCTCAACACTGCAAAAAAAAAAGTTCTGACAAGGATGTGGAGAAATTGGAATCCTTATGCACTCTTGGTAAAAATATAAAGTGATGCAATTGCTATGGAAAACTTATAGTAGTTTATCAAAAGATTAAAAACAGAATTATATTATCTGCTTGGAAATTCGCTCCTAGGTATACAACCAAAAGTACTGAAAGCAGAAACTACTCAAACAGATATGTGTTCACAACTGCATTATTTACTATAGCCAAAGTGTGGCAATGATGGATGAAAGGGTAAATAATATGTGATTTATACACACATGAAATATTACTGAGCCTTTAAAGAACAGAAACTCTAACACTACAACGTGAATAAATCTAGAGGAGTTGCTGTTAAGTGAAATAAGCCATTCATACAAAGTAGAATGGTGGTCACCAGGAGCTGGGGCAAGGGGAAGCGGGAAGTTTCTATTTAATGGGTTTAATGTTTCAGTCTTGCAATATTTAGACTTCTGAAACCTGGCTGCACAACAACATATGTACTTAACACTATTGAACTGTATACTTCAAAACAGTTAAGATGATAAATTTTATGTTATGCATACTTTACCACAATTTTTTAAAGAAACCTAATACATTTCATAACAGTAATAAGAATTACTACTGAATTACTTACTACTGATATATGTTACAACATGGATAACATTCTGCTAAGTAAAAGAAGCCAATCACCAAAGATCACATATCATATTTCATTTACAAGTAAGGTCCAGAATAGGAAATCTATAGTCAAAACATAGACAAATGGTTTCTTAGAGCAAAAAGGAGAAAGAAAGTAGGAGGATAAAAGAGTAATAGCTTAAAAATATGGGTTTCTTTGTGAGGCAATTAAAATGTTCTAAAATTGACTGTGATGCAGCTATGGTGGTGCATGCCTATAATCCCAGAGACTTGAGAAGTTGAGAAGGGAGAATTCCAAGTTCCAGGTCAGCCTCAGCAACTCGGGGATACCCTCAGCAACTTAGTGAGACCCTGTCTCAAAAGTAAAAAAAATTTTAAAAAGGGGACTGAAGATGTAACTTGGTAGTTAAGCACTCCTGGGTTCAAGCACCAGTACCAGTCAATTAATTAATTAATTAGATTTAACTGACTCTAGTGACACTGCATGTCTGGGAATATAATAAAACCCACTAAACTACACTTAGTAAACTTACTGTTTAGCAATAACTGTTCCAAAAATAAAGCCTTTTAAGAGTTCTACTTCCTAATTAAAATAACTATACTTTGCTGAAATGGGTAAATTGCATGAAATGTGAATTATATTTCAATAAAGCTATTTGAAAAAAATTTTAAAAGATTGCTCTACTCAAGCCTGGTGAGGTGGCACATGCCTATAATCCCAGCCACTTGAGAGGGTAAGGAAGGAGGACTGCAATTTGGAGGTCAGCCTGGGCAAATTAGAGAAACACTGAATAAAAAATAAAAAGGGCTGGAGATGTAGTTTCAAAGCACCGCTTGGTTCAACCCTCAGTGCCAAATAATTTAAAAGAAAAAAAGAAAAGCAAGGTTGCTCTAGTCAGAAAGGAAAAAAACTAGGCATCCAAAGGTAAATACTTTTGGATCACAAGTCTCACAACACTGACCCCCAAACTTGTCTTCCCAATCCAAGGAAAGTCCTACAGGGAAATTATCAACACAACTTAACTGCAAAGCAAACTTAGACAAATAGCTATACTAATCATGTATAGACATTCATATGAGAAAACAAAAACAGGTCATTTAAAGTAAAAACAAAACAAACAAAAAAAAAACCCTAACTTCAGGTTTTCAATGAGCACTGTTCAAGCAAGGTGTGACTTATCATACTAACACTGAGTTCTCAAGAAAATGGGGTTTTGAATCTGGTTATATATCAGAGTCACTTAAAGAGCTGTTCTTTATTTTTATTTGTTTATTTTTTGTTGTTCAATATATTGTTTTAGTTGTAGATGGACACAATACCTTTATTTTATTTATTATGTGGTGCTGAGGATCAAACCCAGTGCCTCACATGTGCTAGGCAAGTGCTTTATCGCTGAGCTACAGCCCTAAAGAGCTGTTCTTTTAAATACAATTTTGCATTGCTCTCCACAGATCTAAGAAATCATAAATCTATAGGATAAGACCCAAACACACATTTTTAAAAAGTGGCAAAGAAGATACTATCTTTTATATGTGGAAAAAGAATCAAGGATTTCTTATAACATCTATGATATTCTAATAAGCTTAGTAAACTTACTGTTTACCAATAATGGCTTCAAAATAGTTTTTTAAAAGAGTTCTATGTCCCTTATCTAAAAAACTATGCTTTTCTTGAAACTTAAGAAAATTATTCTGTTAATTCTCTCTAAAAATAAACTAGATATTTTAAATAAAAACCATAAGAGAAAATGGCTTCTGACGATTTTTAAGAGGAACAAATTGAAGTTCCGTTTAGAGATTAACAAAACTAAAATGCTTTGAATGATAATTAATTAGCAAGAAACAAAAAGCCCTATTCAGTTTTGGTTTTTAGTCAAAGGGCAACTTATTTACTTACAGAAATCCATTAAAAACATCAAGGTTTTTCCACTCAAGGCCACAATCTTGAATGGCCAAAACATTTATTTTATATCCAGATAGATTCTGTAAGTTTAAAGATAATGGGACAATTATCTATCCAAATTTTAATTTTTAGTTTTTGCTTTAGATGCCAGCATGAGAAGATCCAACCATATTAGAAACACAAGATAAAGATAAAACAACCATGGGGCTGGGAGTGCATTTCGCTAGTAGACTGCTTGCCTAGCATGCAGAAGGCCCTGGGTTTGATCCCGAACACTGTCAATAAATAAAACAATCAAATGATCTCTCAAATTTCCACAGCTGGGAAAACATTACTATAATCTATACTGTGCTAAAACTGATTTTTAAATCTATTATCCTGAGGCTTCTGAGTAATACATCTAATTTCTATATTACATAGTAAAATTACTCCTGAAATATTAATATGTATCAACTAATGATACATGGTACACATTCACTTAAGAGGAAGAAAAATAATTCTACTGTAGCTTTTAAAAACAGACTGCTGGCTACCTTTCCCATCAATATCATCCTTATCTACCTACAAACTTCAGTCAATTTACATTTCCTGACATGTTAGATTACAATGAGAATATATACCATGTGACATATCAGTATGAAAACACAAAGTTCATGCTTTATTACTATTACATACCTGATTTTTCATCTTGGACTTCAAATTCTGCACCAGCAGACCCCAAAAGTGATGCTCCATGTTGTAACAGTCTACATATGTCAAATCTGTCAAAATTCAATCGATCTGTAGTAGATGAATCTTCCATTGAACTTTCCGAAGTAGTTTCTAGATAGGTTTAAAATATTAATGAACATATAGTTAAGCCAAAGTGTAGAATCAAAGAAAATTGCACATCTTAACTTGCAGTATATGTATAATAAGGAATAATGAACTAGCAAAGAGAAGGCTCTTTTCTACAAGATATAATCCCTCCTGCTTATACATTTCACTAGACAAGAGAAGACAAATCAATACAATAACTCAAAATAATAGGTCCAGAAAATAAAAGCAAAAATTTTAGACAAGCTAAGATGTATGCTAAAAGTGATGTTATTCTGGTGACATGAAAATGGATATAATTGCAACATTTTAAATTTTCACTTAGGGAACACTTATAAAATGTGGCTTGATTTCAGAAATGAAAATAAAGCTAATTAAAAACGTTAAACTAAATTAGTAATTTTGTCCTTTAACATCAGTCTTGCCTTATTCTGGGAATTAAAAAAGAATTCTAATTGAAATAAAAATAAAAAATACATTTTCACTTAAAATGTATACCTTTTCAACTTTTCAAAACATAATTTGTTTTTAAATGTCATTATAATCAGAAGACAAACACAATTTTTTTTACCACTACAGAATGCTCTAAGGAGTACATAAAAAATTAAAGATTTGCCCTTTCAATTATCCACATGTAACTTAATTATGCTTAAATTTAGAAAATAACCTCACTATCCTATTCTCTGAGCAATAAGAAAATGGATTGTTTCACATATTAGCACTGTATTCACTTAATTTCTTTTTTAAGAATTTGAATTCCTTGAGCATACTATAGTATTAGTAATTTTAATAATGTATAAAAACATTGTTTATTCATTTATTTTATGTTCAGTGGTAAAAATCACCTTATTCAATATCATTTTCTGACAAAATCTCACCTGAAAGCACTAAAACTGAACTAAATTAAAATAAAAGTTATCCAAATATAAACTACACTATTATAGTTAATTCTGCAGTTAGGTTTTTACTTCAAGCTACTTTTTCCACTTAAAAGCACCTTGTTTTGTTCTTGGTACTGGATTCCACTCAGGCACATTTTTCACTATAGCCTCAACAGCTTGTCCTGCCGCAATCCGGGTATCCCAATTTGCACTCCTTAAATAAATCAATACCTTAAAAAATTATAAAATAGAATAGTTACGTAACAAAAAATGTTTGTTCAAGGTAGCCAAAACCAAGAAATACAAACTTACTTGCTATTAATTTATAATCTGGCAGCCCTCCAAATATAATATAAAATAATATATATATCTTTTTTTTGTGTGGTGCTGGGGATTGAACCCAGGGCCTTGTGCATGCAAAGTAAAGCACTCTACCAACTGAGCTATATCCCCAGCCCCTATATCTCTTTTTTAAGTTGTCGAAAGATGTTTATTTATTTATATGTGGGGCTGAGAAACGAACCCAGTGCTTCTCACATTCCAGACAAGCACTCTACCTCGAGCCACAACCCCAGCGCAATCACTACCATTTTAAAACGTGAAAACAAACTTTTAAGAAAAGAATACTTAAGCAAGTTAGGCACAGGTCTGCAATCCATTCCAGTGACTCAGGAAGCTAAGGCAGGAGGACTGAAAATTCAAGGCCATAGCAACTTAGTGAGGCCCTAAGCAATATGGTGAGATCATATCTCAAAATAAAAAATGCGGGGGGGGGGGGGGGGGGGGCTCGAGTTGGGGATGTACTTCTGTGATAAAATGCCCCTGGGTTCAATCCCCAGTACCAATAAATAAATAAATTTTAAAATTAAGCAGAAAAAAGAAAAAAAGTGCATTTAAAAAATATAACATTAATAAAAAGCAACTACACATATTCAGTGAGTCCTATTACATAATACAAAGTTATACATGATATACCCCTCCCCCACATAAAGCTCCTATAAGTTTTAAAAGTGAGGCTGGGGATATAGTGTTAGAAAGGTTGCCTAGCTCATGCAAATCCCTGCTGGGTTCAATTCCCACCACTGGCGGGGGGGGGGCAGTAGACAAATAAATTCAGCAGAGCTACAAGACATAAAATTACCATACAAAAGTCAAATGTATTTCTATGTATTACTCTGAAATGAAATTAAGAAAACAATCCTATTTGTGATAGTATCAAAAACTAGAAAATACTCAAATTTAACAAAAGAAATGTGAAACTTGTATATTAAAAACTATGAAATATTAAAAACTTTGTTCTGAAATTAAAGATCTAAATAAAAAGGCACTTCTTGTTCATGGATGAGAAGATTTAATATTGTTAAGATAATAATATTCCCTAAATTGATTTATAGATCCAACCTAATTACTACAAAATTTTGGCTGGAATTTTTGCAGAAATGCACAAGCTAATCCTATAATTCATATGGAAATGTAAGGGACCCAAAATCACCAAAACAATCTTGAAAAAGTATTGTAAACTCATAACTTTTTATTTCAAAATTCACAGTAATCAAGACAGTGTGGTACTGGTAAAATGACTGACTATAGACCAGTGGAATAGAATGCCAAGACAATTCAGTGGGGATTCTTTTTCAACAAATGGTACTGGGAAAACTAAACAGTCACATGTAAGACAAATAACCCAATCAACAAATGGTCCAAGGACCTGAACAGACACTTCTCAGAGGAGGATATACAATCAATCAACAAGTACATGAAAAAATGCTCTCCATCTCTAGCAGTCAGAGAAATGCAAATCAAAACCACCCTAAGATACCATCTCACTCCAGTAAGATTGGCAGCCACTACGAAGTCAAACAACAACAAGTGCTGGCGAGGATGTGGAGAAAAGGGTACACTTGTACATTGCTGGTGGGACTGCAAATTGGTGCGGCCAATTTGGAAAGCAGTTTGGAGATTCCTGGGAAAGCTGGGAATGGAACCACCATTTGACCCTGCTATTGCCCTTCTCGGACTATTCCCTGAAGACCTTAAAAGAGCATGCTACAGGGATACTGCCACATCGATGTTCATAGCAGCACAATTCACAATAGCTAGACTGTGGAACCAACCCAGATGCCCTTCAATAGATGAATGGATAAAAAAGAATGTGGCATTTATACACCATGGAATATTACGCAGCACTAAAAAATGACAAAATCATGGAATTTGCAGGGAAATGGATGGCACTAGAGCAGATTATGCTTAGTGACGCTAGCTAATCCCTAAAAAACCAATACCAAATGTCTTCTTTGATATAATGAGAGCAACTATGAACAGAATAGGGAGGAAGAGCAGGAAGAAAAGATTAACTTTAAACAGAGACATGAGATGGGAGGGAAAGGGAGAGAAAAGGGAAATTGCATGGAAATGAAGGGAGACCCTCATTGCTATACAAAATTACATATAAGAGGTTGTGAGGGGAATGGGAAAATAAACAAGGAGAGAAATGAATTACAGTAGATGGGGTAGAGAGAGAAGATGTGAGGGAAGGGGAGGGGGGATAGTAGGGGATAGGAAAGGTAGCAGAATACAACAATTACTAATAGGGCATTATGTAAAAATGTGGATGTGTAACCGACGTGATTCTACAATCTGCATTTGGGGTAAAACTGGGAGTTCATAACCCACTTCAATCTAATGTATGAAATATCATATGTCAAGAGCTTTGTAATATTGTGAACAACCAATAAAAAAAATAAAAAAATAAAAATAAAATAAAAATTCTGTTATTGGAAAAAAAAGAAGAAAAACAAATGATCAACAAATACATGAAAAAATGTTTAACACCTCTAGTAATTACAGAAATGCAAATTAAAATTGCACTGAGATTTCAGCTCACTCCAGTCAGAATGGCAATTATCAAAAATATAAGTAACAACAAATGTTGGCAAGGGTGTGGGGAAAAGGAAATGCTCATACATTGCTGGTGGAACTGAAAATAAAACAGTATGGAAAGTCTTCAAAAAAATAGGAATAGAATCACCATGTGACCCAGTTGTATCCCACTCCTGGGCATATATCTGAAAAGATTTAAAAAATCAGCCGCAGCCACATCAATGTGTATAGCAGTACAATTCACACTAACTAAGCTATGGAACCAACCTAGATGCCCATCAACAGGTGAATGGATAAAGTAATTGTGGTATATATAAACCCAGTGAAATATTACTCAGCCATAAAGAAGAATGACTTTATGAAATCTGCCAGTAAATGGATAGATTTGGAAAATATCATGCTAAGTGACATAAGCCAATCCCCTAAAACCAAAGATCAAATGTTTTCACTTGATATGTGGAAGCTAACCCATAATAAAGTGAGGAGGGGGAAGTTCAGTAAATTAGAGGGGAATGAAAGGAAGTGGGGGAGATAGGAATAGGAAAGACAGTGGAATAAATCTAATATAATTTTCCTATGTACACACATGAAATTACTCAAGTAAACCCCACCATCGTGCCAACCCACAAGAATGGGGTCCTAATTAGAAGAAGATATATCCTATGCTTTAATAATTTTACCAAAATGGACACTAGTGTCTTGTATAAATAAGAACCAATAAAATAAAATAAAGAATAATGCTGAGGCTGGGGATGTGGCTCAAGTGGTAGCGCGCTCGCCTGGCATTCGTGCGGCCCAGGTTCGATCCTCAGCACCACATACCAACAAAGATGTTGTGTCCACCGAAAACTGAAAAATAAATATATAATAAATATATAATAAATATTAAAATTTTCTCTCTCTCTCTCCTCTCTCACTCTCTCTTTAAAAAAAAAAAAAAAAAAAAGAATAATGCTGAACATCTACCTCACACCATAAACAAAAATTAACTCAAATACGAACCAGAGACCTAAAAGGAAGAGCTAAAACTATACAACTCTTAGAAAACATAGGGGGTAAATCTGTGTGACTTTAGGTCAGGCAACAATTTCTTAAGTATGAAAACAAAAGCATCAATGATTTAAAAAAAAAATCTCAATCAACATTAAAAACTTCTGTGTTTCACATGATACTACCAAAAAAAAAAATGAACACAACAGGAAAATACATGTGGAAATCATATGTATCCAAATTGTATAAAGAACTCTTATAACTCATTTTTAAAAGAATAAATAAGGCTAGAAATGTAGCTCAGGGGCAGAGAACTTCAATCCCCAGTCCTACTGAGAGGCAGGAGGATCACTTGCACCCAGGAGGTAGAGACCAGCCTGGGCAACACAGAAAGATGCCTTTAAAAAAAAAAAAAAAAGGCGGGGGATGGGTGGGGGGCTGCTGGGGTTATGGCTCAGCCTTAGAACACTCACCTAGCATGTGTGAGGCGCTAGGTTCGATCCTCAGCACCACATAAAAATAAATAAATAAAATAAAAGTATTGTGCCCAACTACAACTAAAAAAAAAAAATTTTTTTTAAAGAAAAGAGAGCAGAGCTGGAGTGGTGGCTCAGTGGTGCTCAGTGGTAGAGTACTCGCCTAGCATGCATGAGGCAGTGGGTTCCATCCTCAGCACCACATAAAAACAAACTAATGTATCCACCTAAAACTAAAGATACATAAGTAAAAATAAATATTTAAAAAAAAGAGAGAAATTAAGGAAGGAAAAAGGACAAATAATTTAAAATTGAGGTAAAAAATGATCAAACTTCCCCAAATCCTTGTCAGGACTTGTTATCATCATAGAATGTTTTGAATTTTGCTATTTCTTGATAGATATAATACTTATTACAGTTTTGTATTTAATTACTAAAAAGGTGGGGCAAAAAGGACTGGAAATGTAGCTCAGTGGTGCACTTGCCTAGTATGCAAGAGGCTCTGGATTCAATCCCTGGTACTGAAATAAAAAAAAAAAAAAAAAAAGAAAAGGAGGAAGAGAAGAAGGAAAAACAAAAGGAGGAAAAGGAGAAAAAAGTTAGGCATTATTTGATATTATACTATTAATTTATAGGGTTGGCTTTTTTTCTATAAAGTCCCATTCATAATCATTGTTCACTACTGGATTGCTCTTTACTTCATAATTGAGCACTTTGTAGAACAAAGAATTGGTATTCTGTCAATTTGTTATGTTGAACATATTTCTATTTGTCTTGAGTATGGAGTCTCTTTTTTCTATAAGAATATTAAAATAATTTGAGTTGGGGATGTAGTTCTACAGCACTTGCCTACATGCATGAGGCCCTGGGTTCAATTTCCAGCACCAAAAAATAAAATAAAATGAAATACTTCAATAATAAAAGAGGAGGGGGCAAAAGGTCTAAATGGCATTTCTCCAAACATCTAATAAACATGAAAAGATGTCTGATATCTTTAGTCATCAAAGAAATGTAAATCCAAACCACTTCATACCCACTAGGATGACTTTGGTCAAAAAGTCAGTTAATAACTATTAATAAGGATGTAGGGAAATCTGGGCTTTTATACACTACTGTTAGGAATATAAAATGGAACCACTTTGGAAAACATTTTGGCAATTCCTCAAAGTTAAACATAGTTACCTTGTGTCCTGGCAATACTACTTCCAGGTATATACTCAAAAGAATGAAAACATACTACTATGGCTTCAATGTCCTCACCAAAACTCAAGTTGAAATTTAATTCCCACTGTGAGGTACTAAGAGGTAAGATCAGGTAACATCTTTAATTAAGAGATGATTAAGTAATGAGGTCTCTGTCCTCATGAATGGACTAATTCATTCGTGGATTAATGGGTTACATGTAGAGTGGATCCTTTATAAAAGCCAGTGTGGCTCTCTTTTGGATGTGCCCCTTTTGCCATGTGATGCCCTACAACACACAGGGACTCTGCAAAAGACAGCAAGAAGGCCTTCACAGATGCAGCTGCCCAATCTTGGGACTTTCCAACCTTTAGAACTGTGAATTAAATAAACCTCTAATCTTTATAAATTACTTTGTTTGTGGTATTCTGTTATTACAGCAGAAAATGAACTAATTTACATACCTCCCTACAAAAATTTTGTATATGAATTTTCACAGCAGTATTTTACATAACAGTAAAATATTACATAATAGTAGGAGGGCTGGGGGTTGTGGCTCAGTGATAGAATACTTGCCTCGCACATGTGAGGCACTGGGTTTGATCCTCAGCACCACATAAAAATAAACAAACAAAATAAAGATATTGTGCCCATATATAACTAAAAAAATTTTTTTTTTTAAATTAAAAAGAGGGCTGGGGATGTGGCTCAAGCGGTAGAGCGCTCTCCTGGCATGCGTGCGGCCCGGGTTCGATCCTCAGCACCACATACAAAGATGTTGTGTCCGCTGAAAACTAAAAAAATAAATATTAAAATTCTCTCTCAAAAAAAAAAAAATTAAAAAGAAATGGAAACAAGTCAATTGTCCATTAACTGCTAAATGGTTAAGATGTGGTATACCGTAAATATATATTGGATATTATTCGACAATTAAATGGAATAAAGTAATGGTACGTGCTTTAATATGAACACAGTATTTAAAGTGAAAGAAACAAGTCCCAGAGATTACAAATAAGGTATGATTTGTTTAAAAAACAAATGT
Organism: Spermophilus citellus; assembly: GCF_964194105.1. Classification (NCBI taxonomy): domain Eukaryota; kingdom Metazoa; phylum Chordata; class Mammalia; order Rodentia; family Sciuridae; genus Spermophilus; species Spermophilus citellus. The sequence continues at coordinate 62,347,860 of NC_138195.1, read as the reverse complement.
TCAGAATAGGCAAATATACATACATTATTTTAATGGTTTCCTAGAGCTCGGTATGGGAAGGGGAATAATAGAGTGAGGTTTGATTATGTTGAATAGATTGAGGTTTCTTTTTGGGTGATAAAAATGTTTTAAATTAGACTGTGGTGACAACTGTTACATACAATAGTAATATACTAAATCACTGAACTGTACATTTAAGATATGTAAATTACACTTCAATAAAATTCTTAAAAAAACAAAACCAAGATAACAGGAAAATACTGAGGGAAAAGAAGAGGATCAGAAGGCAAGAAGTTGCTAAAGACAACTTCCCCTTTTAGAATGATTTGATGGCAGCCAGTTTGCTGAGTTCTGAATTAAGAACAGAATTCATTTGGAAAGCTAGAAACCTTTATCAGTTCTGCACAGTCAGTCCTGTTGTATTGTTCCCTGTCTAGATCTATCAGACCTCCATTTCTTCCCTTGGAATAAGGAAGAAAAATACACATGCTTCTATTTCCTCACCTCACAGATGCCTAATATGCAGCCTTCTCTTTTCTGAGAATGTGGAGGCTATAGGTAGCAAATCACTGTCTCTCCAACTTGAGTAGACAGTTAATCTAGCAGGGAAGTAGGTTGGAAAGGGAGTCTTTAAAAGCCCTTGGGGAGCAACCATATAGTGCAGATTTGTATATGTTGAAAAAGGACTTACAACTCCTACTGCTATGTATCAGGGAGTGACAAATGAGAATGAAAGGAAGGGGTTAAACTAGAAGAAAGAGGTATCTTCAGGCTTCCAATATCTGAGCAATCATATTGTTCCACCACCCTATTCTCTATCTCTGTCCCAACACTCCCCTCCCCACCAAAGCACTCCTGCTTTACTCTGCATGCCAGGGAATTAAACACATAGAATTCGCCAATTACAACCATAAAGGTATACCTAAACAAGCCCAGAGTTCAGTAAAAATACAACTATTATTTAGGGAAAGAATATGGAGTAGGGGTATGAAAACACTGGTCCACCAAAGCAGAATGTTTCCACTTTCAAATTGCTATTAACTGGGCTGGGGATATAGCTCAGTTTTGGTAGAGTGCTTGCCTAGCATGCACAAGGCCCTGGGTTCAATCCCCAGCACCAAAAAAAAAAAAAAAAAAAAAAAAAAAAAAAAGAAAAGAAAAGAAAAGAAAAAAGAAAAGAAAAAAAGCTATTAACTAAGGATGTAATATAACAATTAGCTTCTCATGTATTTCAACCATTGCCCATGAGTACTTCATTTGAAAACTATCAACTATGATATAATTATTAGCCATTAAGAACAAGTCAGACCACTGAGAAAGAAACCAGACTAACAACTCAGTTCATTACCAAATTGGGTCAGATTCAAATTTGTGACACAAGCAAAAAGTTCTATATTGTCAAGTCCCTTAAAGAATTAAACTAGAGTTTAAAAATTAAAAAAAAAAAAAAATTAAGTCTTGTCACCAAAGAAAAGAAATAGCAAAATTTTTAAATCTATTTGGAGAACTGTAAGATATTTAATGGAATTTAGAGATCACAAATTGTTACTTAACATAAAATTATGTTTATCTTTATTTTTGTTTTCCTATCCATGGACAAGTCTCTACAATTGTTATTATACTAAGAAAAATAAAAAGAGTCCTTACTTTAGATAACAGATTATTTAGTTCATGAGGATGAAGCTTCACCACTTCTCCAAGTTGCTGTGCAGCAGCTTTTCTTGTAACTGGAGTAGTGCCAGTATCCAGTAAGATAAAAAGACGATCAAGCCTATAACAAAAATATAATAGTTAACCTGAAATGAGTTTCCTCATAAGTTTGAGTCAATAAATGCATTAAGCACCTATGAACAAAGACCTATGTAGGGCAGCAGGAGATGCCTGATCTCTGCTCTCAAGGAAGAAACATCTAGAAGAGGGAACAAGAACACAATAAGAAAAGGAAGAGTATGTTTTGGGAAGTGAAAAAACATAGCTTGTTGCACTTAAGAAAACAATGGGAGATACAGCTACAGAACAAGCTGAAGCCCTATTGTGGAAACCTTTGAATATATAGTGCAACCATGAAAGTCTTTGGTCAAAAAGTAAAGGGACTGGAGCTATGGAGCTATGCTTTAGGAAGATTAAACTGGCAACAGTGTGAACACTGAAATAGAAGGAATCTTTTGGAGAATTACAGACTAAAAGTGCAGACCTGAACTACAATCCTGGCAAGAAGATTAGAAAAGAAGTTATTTTACATTTATGTGGTGCTTGAGGATTGAACCCAGCACCCCGTGCATGCTAGGCGAGCACTCTACCACTGAGCCACAACCTCAGCCCCTTAAGGACACAGGTTTTGCATTTTAGAAAACAGAGATGTCATTAAAAAGAAATGTGAAAAAGCAGTAGAGGAAATATTATAGAAGAAGATGACAAGCTCACTATGGCAGGGAAAGTACAGCAAGGAGAGAAAAAGAACAGAGATTTAAAATTCACATCAAAGTTGGGACTAAAGTTATGAGGTAGCCTAGCCCAGTAGAATATTCCTATAATCCCAGTGACTCAGGAGGCTGAGGCAGAAGGATCATAAATTTGAGGCCAGCCTCAGCAACTTAGCAAGGCTTACCTAAGCAACTTAGCAAGACCCTATGTCAAAATAAAAAATTAAGAGGCTGGGAATATAGCTCAATGGTCAAGTGCTCCTCCCTGGATTCAATCCCTAGTCCCTAAACAAACAACATACATATAGACAGGTATGGGGGTACATGAGTTAGCTGAAGAGAGGATGATAAATAATATCTGCAAATTTATAAAATCATATGGCATGGCACAAATTCCAGGGCCTTACTTCAAATCCCAATTCTGCCACTTCTGAAAAAAGCTGGGGATAAAATCATAATGTCTTGCACCTGGAGTAAGAGTGTGGTGGTAAAAAACTGTCACTTTGTTTCTAAGATACAAGAAAATCCTAAAAAGACTTAAAGAGGCAAAGTCACAGGTAATTGCTACCTCCTGTTTACATATTATATGGGTCTAGACCTATCACCACACTAATTACCTTTAGTGAGGTAATGAAAAGAAGGAGGCTTCAAATCTGTAATAAATGGACATTTTAAACAAAATGAGGGTGACAAGGGGCAAAGTTGTAATGACTGTTAATCCTATATAAGGGGATATCTAGTGAATATATCTTCAAATTTTATCAAATAAGGAAGAGAAAGCAAAGGGTCCAAATCAAGCGAAAGCATTAAGCATTGAAAAACTGCAAACAGACTCCTATTACTTCTGGGATTTCTTTTATCTCACAAAGAACTAAAAAGTTACAAAGTGAACTTCTGAAAGCCTTTTACTACAAAAAAATAAGCTTGTAAAAGGTTGAGAAATAGATACTTTCTGTGGTATCAGGAGACAAACAGTAGAAACACGGCATTTAAAAAATTTAGTCGTTAATAAGTATAAATTCGTAATAAATGATAAAAATAACTAAAATACATCTTTTTCTGTCAAGAATGCTAACATTTTCTCTCATATGTGGATACTAGACCAAAATAAGGGGGAAAAGAGGGAATGGGACTCCCCTGAAACAGAAGGGAGATCTATAGAACAGAGGAAGGGGATTGAATGGAAGGGAGGAAAGACAGAAAAGCGGGTAACAGTGAAATAAAATTGACCAAAATATGCTATGTACATATATAAATATGCCACAGTGAACTTCATCCTTACATATATCTATAATGTACTAAGAAGTGTGTTTGCTTCCTAGAAGAATGGGAAGCCATGAGAGGAGGAGAGGTACTTTAGATGCTCTCCAAATCCTTGGTTTTAGAATACTTGGCCCATCCTAAGTACACTCAGTCAGGCTGGTGGCATTACTTGTGGCATGTGCCTTGGCTGAGGCCTCTGGATACACTTTGGAATGCTCTCCAAAAGCTCAATAAGTGAGACAGACCAAAAAACAGAACTAAAGCAAGCATCTTGGGAGAGAATGGGGAGTACAAAATGATTCTTATGGTCTGAAATAACTTATGGGAAAAGGAAAAGTTGCTGCCCAGTGCTCTCATGCTGCTGTTTCCGCCTACAAGCAAATTCAAAGGAGAAACCCTGAGTGCTCAAACAGGAATAAATTGGCCAGACCAAAATGGTGTCAAAGCCCCTGATGAAGAAACCCTGACTGAATTACTGACCCATGCAAAAAATGCTGGGACCGACTGTAAATTTGATTCAAGATGCTATATGTACTTGGATGGAACCAGGCTCCCCAACTGTTGTAAGAATTGAGCCATGACCAGCAGACCTAATCAACAAAGTTACTGGTCACCTAAAGCTTTACAGGATGGGCTCTTGTATGATGTTTTTGTTTGAGTGTTTGTTTGTTTTGTTTTGTTTGAGCCTGTTAAATTCTAACATTAAAAGATCAATTTCTTGGGGCTGGGGTTGTGGCTCAGCGGTAGAGCACTTGCCTCTCACGTGTGAGACCCTGGGTTCGATCCTCAGCACCACATAAAAATAAACAAATGAAGATATTGTGTCCACGTATAACTAAAAAAAATTTTAAAAAAAGATCAATTTCTTTCCCCAATTTAAATATTCTTGAGATGAAAGTAAAATTTGTTCCTGTAGGGGAGGCACTAATTTAAAAAAAAAAAAAAAAAAAAAAAAAAAAAACAAACACCAAAAGTGAATAGAAGGAAGACCAGTGGAATAGAAACAGGGGGAGGAAGGGATGGAGGGAGAGAAGAAAAAGGGAAGAACTGGGAACTTAAATAGATAGAGCAAATTATGTTCCATCCTTAAATGATTATGTCAAACTGAACTATGTCAAAATGAACTACAGTAACAGGTATAACTATAAAGTACTAATTAAAAAACACTAACAGTGCTATGAAAGTTTCAGCTGTTTGAGAACAAAATACTAAGAGGCAAAGTTGACACTTAAAATTATTTTAAACAATTAAAGCTAACCACATAAAGAAAAAAGAGTTATATAACAGTTAATTTCTAAAAGAAATTACAAACAGTAATTTACTTTTTACATACAATATGCACAGATGTAATCCAGTATTAACACAGTATTTCTCCTTATTCATTCAAGGCTATTTAAACACTTGCCTTTACTTGCAAGATGAAATATTGTTTAATAGTACTGAGGATTGAGCTGGGGCTGTAGCTCAGTGGTAGAGCACTTGCCTAGTATGTGTGAGACCCTGGGTTTGATCCTCAGCACCACATAAAAATAAATAATAAAGGTATTGTGGAAAAAAAAATTTAATTACTGATTGAACTCAGAGGCGCTCTACCAATAAGCTACATCCCAGCTCTTTTTATTTTATTTTGAGACAGGGTCTCATTGAGTATTCCAGGTTGGTCTCAAACTTGCACTCCCTTCTGTCTCAGCCTCCCTAATCTCTGGGATTTCAGGCTGCTATACACACCCAGTGTGTTCTTAAAAAGTTCTAAGACCAAATCAGACCTAAAATCCCTTTGCCAGAAAATGGCTTCCTTAACCCATTCATTACATAACCTTCAGCATGCTCTTTGACTTATATTCATAAGGAAGTTGATAGTAAAGTTCATAAGACTCCTCTCGTGAACTTTTATAACAAATACCTTAGGAATGCTAACAAATTGCCATGGCTGTAATTTTTAATGTCCCCAGCTCAATAAAGAAAAATTTAAGCATCTACTAACAACTTTCTGTATGCATCAACATAAATATTTACTTTTTTAAAAGTTTCATACTGTCAAATCAAACTAAATTTGACATCCTCCTGGAGCCTGTATATAATTAACTGCAACCTAACTTGGTCAAAATATTCATTTTAAACCTTCTACATTCTATGGCAGGCAAACTTACCAAAAATTAAATATTTAAATTAGTTTCAGCATAAAGAATTAGCCCAAGATCAAGTTTATGCTACATATGCTATATACACTCTGTATAACATTGGACTCTTTATAATATGTACAATTCAGATAGATTGAGGACTTTCCTACCAGAAAGAATGATAAAATAAAAAACTAGACTAGAAGTTAGGAGATCACTGAAGTCCCACTTCTACAATTTCTTAGAATATTAAGGGAAGCTCACTAACTTCACTTAATCTTATTTTCAAGGGTAAAAGTAGATATACACACACATTTTAAATTTTACAACCTTAAAAGGTGTTTTTGTTTCCTATGTTTGTCCTATTTATGACTTATCTGATGTCAGTTTGTTAGATTACTGCGGGAAAAAGTCAAAAACCTCCCAGTTCCTTTTCTGTGATACACCTTCTATTCATGGTGACCCAAAGCAATACTGTGCAAAATAAACTCTAAGGAAGATACAATATTAACCCATTTATAAACCCATATGCAAAAAGAATAAAAATTCTCAAAAATTTCCTCAAACCACCAATTAGCTATTCTAGTTCATAAAAAGGAGTAGATCCCACACTACAGAACACAAATTATCTCAAGTTTTTTTTCCCTTACTTCTAAAGATTAGTTTTTATATTTATGCTATTTCAGATTGAAGACAGTGTCACTCCTTTTCAAGGCTTAGATACTAACTTTTATCCTAATACCATCCTGTCCTCCTATCTTCAATAATCCTTTCTCCAATATCTCAAATCACTGCTTTATTAATCCATTCCTTTCTATAGTCCACTCTGCAGAGATATCTAATGAGAAAATAAATTGCCTGACTTCCATCTTCTATAACACTTTCCTTTTACTACCAAACATCTTGAACAAGTGTCTTAAAACACTTCTTTCATTTCTCATGGTACACAATTTAATCCTTACAAATCAAGTTTCTCTCTATACTACACCTGTGTATAGGTGTAGTATATCTACGTCACCAATGACCTTTTTAAGTGCCAAATACAATAGTTTTCTCTTAAATTCAATTTTGTTTAGCTCTTCAATGACATGTGACACCAGTAAGTACCTCATTCATAAAATACTTTCCTTCCTAAGTTTTCACACTACTGTTCTCCAAACCCTTCTTTCCTTGGTCTTCCTATTCTTAGCACACTCAGTATGAACATTCCCCCAGATTTAATCCTTTTTGGAAACTGTTTAGTTTTATTTTTTGTTATCAGTACACTAGCCCATCTGGGAGTTCCAGTTCCATAATTTCCACTGCCTGGTAAGCATAACTTCACACTAAATGGGATCACATTACGAAACTAACTTCCTAAAGCACCATTTGTTCAAATCATTATTCTAAAACTTTCAGTGGCTCACCCTTAGCTATCTGTAATCCAAAACAAAAAAGTACCATCTAAATACGGGTCTTTTGAGTTTCCATGGTTTTATCTGTACTGTTTTCTCCACTTAGAATGTCTTTTCTTGTTTCAATTTGTTAACTAGATCCTTTCCATTAACATTCAGCTATAATCCTTCACCATTTGACTACTATACAATACAAATTTCTCTCTCTTCAGAAATTTACATGAATTTTCACCTTGAACAGTTATTTAGGTATTTATTATGCTTTTTATATGCAGCATCTCTTAGGTTAATTCATTACAAGATGCCTTATGCTTCTTATTAGGCTTCACTTCCTTCAATGATTCTTTTTGTCCCCCAGAATACTTTGCACAATATTCAAGTATTTATTATGTTATAATTACAGATAAGGAAATGTTCAAGTTTCTTGCGGGTTTAAGCACCAATATTATGGAAATTTTTGCTTCCTTTAAAAACATCTTTAATAGCTATATTACATATAAAAACAAGTTATAAAAATAACTAAGTGATGCTAAGGTAATGTTTCAATAAGTGAAAATGTCAGCATAGCAGTATTTCGGCATTCTGAATAAGGCAGTCATGCCAGCTCCAGTCACAGCAAGCTCAAAAAGCCCATAATTCCCATTCTTCCTGAACTTTCCCTTTCCTCTGCCCCCAGCTTCATTTAGAATCCTGCCCAAAGGCCTTCATCTTTTCTCTAACCTAATGCTGATCCTGCCTCATAGCCCCACAGTTCCTCTTGCCCTCTCCTTTCTGCAGAGCCTTTTATTCCAATGCCATGTCATGTCATCTCTTCTCTCACCATCCAATTGTCCTAATGATAGAAATCAGCTTTCTCTCTCCTGCAATCCCAGGTCTGTTTATCCTTACCTCTTCCACTCTGGTGATAGCCAAACTTGCTTTAAGTTGTAGCCTCTCTGAATAGAGGAATGGGGACATGAGAGACTCCTTTGGTTCTCTCAAAGTTCCTTTTGGAGTTCTCCATTCCTCTCTCCCAGACAGTAAATTAGACATCACACAAAAGGAAAAACAAAGGGATGAAAAGACAAGGATCTGACAAGAAGGCAGTCTGACCTGTTACCCCAGGGTAGTCAACTATGAGGCAAACAGTAAGCACCAGGGCCAGGCCACAGTGGAAAAGACTGATGCAGTTAAGTGGTGCAGGAGGATGAGAATTATACTGGAGGGCAGACAGGTTTCTTGGTGAGGCAGAAGTCTAAAAGAAGTTATATATCAAGAGAGAAGTTAAAAGGAGGGTTGACTGAGGGAACACAGTAGTTACAAGACTAATTTTGCTTCAAACTTCTCTTATAGAAGTTTCTAACAGGAAGAAGAAATAAAGTCATTCTTCATGCTCTGAAGGACAGACAAATGGAAGAGACAGAGGTAACAAACATAAAATTTCTGTGTTAATAGCTGCGCATGGTGGCACATGCCTGTCCAGTGGCCTGGGAGGCTGAGGCAGGAGAATCAGGACTTCAAAGCCAGCCTCAGCAAAAGCAAGATGTTAAGCAACTCAGTGAAACCCTGTCTCTAAATAAAATACAAAATAGGGCTGGGGATATGGCTCAGTCATTGATTGTCCCTGAGTTCAATCCCCGGTACAAAAGAAAAAATAATTCTATGGTACTAAAAATAAATAAATAAATAAAGACCTACTGACAACTAAAAAAATACTTTTAAAAAATATTTAGAGGGCTGGGGATATGGCTCAAGCGGTAGCGCGCTCGCCTGGCATGCGTGCGGCCCGGGTTCGATCCTCAGCACCACATATAAACAACGATGTTGTGTCCGCCAAAAACTGAAAAATAAATATTAAAATTCTCTCTCTCTCCTCTCTCTCTCTCTCTTAAAAAAAAAATATTTGGAATAAATACTAGTTCATACTGTGGGTAATGTGTTATTATGTTTTCCCAAATAAGAAAGGAGATTTAAGATACTACACAGAATACAAAGAATATAAAGATATACTCTTTATCTGCAAATACCTCTCAACCCAAAATAAATTCCATGAGAATGGAGACTACTTCTCTGTTATGTCTCTAGTACCTAGAACAAGAAAGCATTCAGTAAATACTAGTTAAATGAATGATGAATGTTGAAAAAGGATATCCAAGCTATGTTATTTCCTTTGGGACTTTTTCCCCTTTACACTTAATCTCTGATCCAACATGCCTTTGTATGATTTTATCTAAAAGATAACAATACATCTGGGGGACACCGGGGTTGTGGCTCAGTGGTAGAGTGCTCACCTAGCATGCACAAGGCACCAGGTTTAATCCTCAGCACCACATAAATGTAAAATAAAGATATTGTGTCCACCTAAAAAAATATTTCTTTAAAAAATAGGTCTGGAGGGCTGGGGATGTGGCTCAAGTGGTATCGTGCTCTCCTGGCATGCATGCGGCCCAGGTTCGATCCTCAGCACCACATACAAACAAAGATGTTGTGTCCTCCAAGAACTAATAAATAAATAAATATTTTTTAAAAAATAGGTCTGGAGATAGAGCTCAGCAATAGAACACTTGCCTAGCATGCCTAGCACCGGGAGGAAATAAAACAACTTGCTTCTAGGTTCTTTAGCAGAAATAGCTGTGGTTTCAACACAATATGAAATCATACATTTTAAAATGGTAAATTCTGTTATTTGTTACCAAAATTAAAAACAAAAACAGGGTTGGGGGTTTAGCTCAGTGGTAAAGCACATGCCTAGCCATGTGTAAGGCTCTGGGTCTGATCCCTTGCACTGCAAAGGAAGCCAACAAACAAACTTCATAGAAGTACTTTGTATGAAGAAACAGAAAGGAATTAACCATAGAAGATAAAATGGAAAAGCTCCGGTACTTTTTCCTGTCTCTAATTTTTTATAATAAGATGTTTAATACATTATAACTTACAATACTACCTCCTGCCACTCTCATAATGGACTGAAATTAGCAGTAAGGGATAAGTAAGACTAGCACACCTGTGTGGTCTCATATAGGAAATGAACGGGTTTTGTTCTTTTTTTTTTTTTTTTAAGTTGTAGATGGACATCATGCCTTTATTTATCTTTTTATGTGGTGCTGAGGATGGAACCCAGTACCTCACACATGCTAGGCAAGTGATCTGCCAGAGAGATACAGTCCCAGCCCTGGGTTTTGTTCTATATTACCATTTTCCCTGTCATTAGGAAGGGTTCACTGAACTGCCTCCACATCAAGAAACTTTTTCTTCTTTGCAGAATTGGCCTATTGAAACAATGTTTCTCTGAAATATCAGCAGTGCAAAGTGAGAATTAACAAAACTAAAGCAAAATTCTGTTCATATGTAGCAACTTGTTTCTTCAGTAAGAGGGTGTGACCTCCAGCATGCTTTTTGTTTTGTTTTTTTTTTTTTTTCCCCCTGAATCCTTTCTGAACTGCATCATTTTCATGTGCACAGATACATGTCACATACCAAAGATATTGCTATAAAAGAGTCAAATCAAGCTGGCTGTGCTGGTGCATGCTTGTAATCCCAGCAGCTCAGGGGGCTGAGGCAAGAGGATCAGCCTCAGTAACTTATTGAGACCCTATGTTTAAATAAAATATAAAAAACAGCAAGGCTTGTGGCTCAATGGTTAAGTGTCTCTGGGTTCAATCCCCAGTACCCTCCCCACCAAAATTAAAATAAATAAATAAATAAAGACATGGCCTTTAAATCATGATCATTGAAAAAGATCTATTTTATTTTTTTAGAATCTCTATATGATCAAGGAAAAACTAATGGCTCAAAACTGTTGTACAGGGGCTGGGAGTATAGCTCAGATGGTAGAGTGCTTGTCTCACAAGCACAGGCCCTGGGCTCAATCCCCAAAACCAAAAAAAAAAAAAAAAAAAAAAGAAGAAGAAGAAAGAAAACTGTTGTACAACAGTCAACTCGATCAATTGTAGCATAAGTTGGCAAAGATATAAAAAGCAATTTTTTTGGAAAAAAAATCTACATTAAGCTTTGGAATCCTAGTTATAAATTGAACACCAATGAATAAATCCCTCTAGGGCTGCCTTTATTGTTGGTTGTTTAATGCCAACTAAAAAAATATTGGGAGAAAGCCTCACAAAACAAAACAAAGGTATTAAAAGATTTAAGAGATAAGACTTAGGGTTGGGGTTGTGGCTCAGAGGTATAGCACTCGCCTACCATGCGTGAAGACTGGGTTCGATCCTCAGCACCACATAAAAATAAAATGAAGATACTGTGTCCACGTATAACTACAAAATAAATATTAAAAAGAAAAAAAGAGAAGCAAACTTAAATCATCTGTGAGCAACAATGAAAGCCTAGACCATATACTAATTTTTTCCCCAAACTTGGTTTTGTGGACACAGTTATGTAGTTAAGAGCATGAGATTAAGTGACTTAACAATATTTACATTTTAAAGGCAATGTTGTTGTCTATACTTGTATGCAATCTCATATCTATCTCTTCCTCTCTCTCTTTTGGTGGTGGTACTGGAGATTAAACCCAGGCAGGCAAATGGTCTACCCCTACCCCCCGACCACATACACCTATCATTGTTTAAATTTTATTTTAAGACAGGGTTTCCCTAAAATGTCAAAGCTGGCCTTTAATTTGCAATCCTCTTGAGTAGCTGGGATTATAGGCATGCACCTGACCACACCCCAGAGTATGCCATCTCTTTTTTTAAGGATCTAAAGGAGTTACATATCCTCCAGTGATATTGTAGTAAAATTTATAGAAAACTTCCAATGTTAGGATTATATTTGCAACTTTAGAGAGTCACAAAGTTATTTTTGCAAGATATATCACACCCAGATTAAGCATTGTCCATACATTTCATAATTTGACACATTCTTAACAATTCAAAGTACAATAAAACCAAGCCTTGATAGCACTATAAGTAAGATTTAAACTTTTTGATCATACAAAATACAGGTTTGTACATTACAAAAGTCTATGTTATCACATAGACTTTAACTGCATTTAGAACTTAACTGTATTTAAACTTCAAAAAATTATTCTGATGATTTTAAAAAAAAATTATAATCCTGGCCAATTTCAAAGCTATAGTGCATATTTTTCTTTCTGAGGAAAACTAGTTAAACATAGAAACACTGAAAAACACAGGAAATAGTCTACTATGCATAAGTTATGATAAAATTATAAAAGGTTTTAAAGCAAGCAACAAAATCACTAGTTTTTTTGTTTGCTTTTAATATATTCAGGGCTGGGAGTGTGGCTCAGCTGTCAAGCACTTACATAGCACTTGGAAATCCTTGGGTTCAATGCTAAGCACCACAAATTAATTAATCAACTAATCAATATTTTAAAAATATTAAGCCAGGTACCATGTGCCTGCCAGCCTACAATCCTGGTTTCATGAGGCTGAGTCAGGAGAATCCCTTGAGCTCAAGAGTTTAAGCAACCCAGGCAATATAAGGAGACTCCTTCCCAATAAAGAAAAGAGGAGCCAGGTGTGGAAGCACACACCTACACCCCCAGCTATTCAGGAAGAAGCAGCAGAAAAATCTCAAGTTAGAGGCCAACTGGGCAATTTAGGGAGACCCTGTCTCCAAAAAAAAAGTGGGGGTGAGGATGTAGCTCAGTGGTAGAGTACTCCTGGGTTCAATCCCCAGCAGAAAGTGCAGGGAGGGGACAAGGAAAACAAAAGAAAAAATAAATGTACTGAGCATCATATCCTAGAAGCTGGGGACAGAAAGATCAAAGACACATTCCTTTCTCTCACTGAATTTATGTTAATTCAGAAAGGAAGAGAACAATTAAACAATTACAATGTATGGTTAAATAATACAATGGACAAGAGTATACATTGTTGCAAATAGCAAAGGTGAAATAAAACCTGCAGAGGCTTTCTGAACAAAGTGATATAGGCTTAGATCAAAAAAAACTACGGTTGGAATTAGCCAGACTTGAGCTGAGGAAAGACATTTGGGAATTTGGACTTTGTCCTAAGGCAACAGATAACAAACAAGTTTTAAGCAGAAAAATGACCATGTTAAAATCTGCATATTAGCAAATAATATGGCTGAAGTGAAGAATGAACCAGAGTGAAATAGCATAAGAGGTAGGTAGTGGAGAGAAGCTACTTATGTTTGCAGGTGTTTTGGAGTAGAGATGATGAGAGATTAGAAAGGAAAACTGGAATAGGTAACTGGCTGGATGTTGATAGAGGGAAGGACAGAAAGGCCAAAGATTATCCCCAGATTTCTTGACCTGGCAATTGAGGAAATGACAGTACCAATTTACTACTTCCTTTCTGTTAGAAATATCTTCAAGGCCCTAAAAATATTGCAGTTTATCTTCAGTTACACACATTGATATAAATAAAACAAAAATACTTTAGATTTGATTCTGGCATGTGATTTTTATCTCTTGAACTATCTTCCACTTTATTTCACATAAAATAGTATTAAAGTAGTCCATATTTCCACAAGCATACATCAACAGGAAAGAAAGGAAGCTTGGGGGGCTGGGGATGTGGCTCAAGCGGTAGCGGGCTCGCCTGGCATGCGTGCGGCCTGGGTTCGATCCTCACCACCACATACCAACAAAGATGTTGTGTCCGCCGATAACTAAAAAATAAATATTAAAAAATTCTCTCTCTCTCTCCTCTCTCACTCTATATTTAAAAAAAAAAAAAAAGGAAGCTTGGTGAGCACAGAAATAATGCTTAGTGCATGAAGAAGGTCAGCTTGAAACCAAGGTTTGCCATTCAAAGAGAATCCACATTTTAAAATACCACCAAAACACAGTGTCTCAAAAATACTTTGCTTGAACTTATTAAAGCAAGCAGAGAAGTAGTTCTTCATGAAAAACCTGACAGACTTTTTAAAAAAAGAATTGACAAAGTGAATAAGAAAAAGGATACCAAAAAAAAAAAAAAAAAAAAAACTACTCTGAAATCCAATGGCCAGAACAGAAGGCAGAAGCCTTCAAAACCCACTCATTCATTCAGAAATACTAGGTGACCTAAACTTAAATAGATTAGTGTGACTAAAGCAGATAAGACTCTGATACAGTACTATCATTTTGTCTCTAAAAGGCTACATCCAGTATTGTAGAAAATATACAGTCTACTTAAACACTGTAACACCTAATAAACAAATCTCATATTAAGTTAATGAATCAATGTGCTTATAATGTATATATTTATGTATTTATATTGGAGCAGCATATTAGAAGAAATTCCTTTTTGTATTTGCAATATATATATATATAATTACTTGTATTCTGTTAGAGCAGTTTTATACATCACAAAACAAGAATTTTCTCACATTAATCCCAGCAACTCTGGAGGCTGAGGGAAGAGAATCGAAAATTTGAGGGCAGCCAATAATTTAGCAAGACCCTGCCACAAAACAAAAACTAAAAAGGACTGGGGATGTAGTTCAGTGGTAAAGTGCCCCTGGATTCAATATCTAGTACCAAAAAAAAAAAAAAAAAAAAAAAAGAGAAAAAAAAAATCCTCACATTGAATGGATTAATTAATCTATGAAATAAAAATTAGATACTCCATACTACCAGTACCTAGCAACCCCCTTCACCCAACTCCCATAGGCTTCTCCCACACACTATTTCATCAGTTATCTAGGGAGTCTGGGAGGCGCAGGGGTTATTCTTACCCTTGAATAACAGTTAACATTTTAGCTAGTAATATGCTCAGAGAATGTGTTCAATTAATTATAAAAAATGAATGAAAACTATCTATTTTCATCATTTTTTCCTTCAGCCTGTGTAGTAAAAGACCCCAATTCTCATTAAAAGTTCCCTTGCCAACTCTAAAGATCTTGATGACTCTTTCTGACTGCTAGCACCAAGAGACCATATTCCCATGAGGACCACCAAAATCAAATCTCTCCAAAAAGCAGGCATGGTGGCCCACACCTGTAATCCAGTGACTTGGGAAACAGAGGCAGGAGGATGTCAAATTGAAGGGACAGCCTCAGCAACTGAGCAGACCTTATCTCAAAATAAAGTGACCTTGAATTAAATCCCCAGTACCATTAAGAAAAAAATTTAACAAATAATAAAAACAAAGTTTTTCAAACATTTGTCATTTAGGCGAAGAAAACTTTCCTCTTATAGCTAAACAAATGTCTTGTTCTTCTTTAGTTTTCTTAACTTTTCAGTCATTGGGCATTGTTTTACAATAATTTAAAATTTGTGATGGGGCTAAAACAATAATATTACAACGCTGACTACAGAACGTCTACTGCTGAACAAAATGATTTTTATACTTTAAATTGTAGGGGAAAAATGCCTCAGGAAAGAACATATGCCTAACTCTGTAAATGTTTTAAAAATTAGCATAATCTGACGGTCTCTTTGTTAATAGGAAACCCAAATCTCCCCTCCTTCGACGGTTCCTACCAAGTTTTGCCATGAAATGGAGGTTAGGGATCAGACTTAGAATGCTAAAACTTACCCTCCTAGAACCGAAAGAGGGAAGAGAAACCAGAGAAGAGAAACACAGCGAGGAAAAGGAAAAAAAAAAAAAAAAAGCAGCTCTAACGTGCTGGAGGGTCTAGTTAACAAGAAAAAGACATTCTTGAACCGATTTACTAGGAGTAACCCGAGCCCAAGCCCCCGCCGACCGAGGGGCGAACTCCGAAGTCTAGGGAAGAAGGTGCTGGAGTCCAGTGACAATGAGAACCGCTCCTCTCCAGGAGCTCCGTCGCCAAGAGCAGCCGGTGCCTCGCCTGACCCCTCTTTCCGTTCGCACGTCAGGGGCGAGACCCACCTGGAGACCGCCATGGCCGAGCGCTGGCGGTTCGGAGCGCCCCGCGAGCTACTCGCCGCGCCGCTGAGGCGCTAGTTTCCAGAGAGCAGAGCGGCGCAGGCCCAGGCCGCGGAGCCGAGGGGAGCGGCCGGTGTGGTGCGAGGCGTCCCGGAGCGGGCCCTCGGGCATCTGCTCCGCCACCTACCGGAGGTCGTCCCCGCCGCAACCGGGAGCTGGGATCTGAGACAGCGGCGGAGGCGTCAGTCCTCCGACCCGCACGACTTCAAACCCGGTGCCCCCAGCCCCGCTCTTTGCTGACGCAGGCGTCGGCACGCCGGACTGAGCGTCAGCGCGCCGGAAATGACATCAGCTCACCGCGAGGGGCTGCGCTCCGCGGAGGAGTGAAAGGAGCTGGAGAGGCCGGTGCGTGGCCCTGGCGCTTGAAAACAAAGCTCGGCGTGCAGATCTGGAGCGGACCTCTGGTCTCAAAATTAAGCAGAGACGTGAAATACAGGGCCCCCGATTTTCCAGAGAAGGAAAATGGACAATTTAGCCAAAGTTCAGGAAGTTAAAAATTTTGGTTTACAGTTGCATTCCGTCCTGATCCTCCTTCTACCTGGCAAACGCAGAAGGAGTTTATGGCACTGTGGCCCACGTGGCGGTGCTTGTAGGAGGGATGAAATCAAGAAAGATCTGCAGCCTCCCGGGCTTGGTGACGTGTGCCCTTAATCCCAGCGATTTAGAAGGCTGAGGCAGGAGAACCGTAAATCAGAGGCCAGCCTCTAATAAATGATTTTTTTTTTAAGGTAACATCTACAGCAATACTGAAACGGCTCAATCACGTGCCATTATTTGAAAGAAATTCTGCATAGGTGTTAAAGGGAAGATCTTGCCCACAACTTTACCAATTTGATTTTTTAATCTTTTTTTGAATGTTGGTACAGTCATTAATAAATCAGATTCCAAAACTCCCATTTAAAAAAAATGCTTCGCTTATCTGTAATTCGATCGTTTTAAGTTTATCAGTTTTTTTGGGTTTTTAACAACAGCAACAACAACAACAAACCTTAACACTGTTCTGTCACGTCGTGCAAACCCTTTATCACGTTAAACTTTATGTGAGTAAATATAGTAATATTTCTCCATTTTTTTCAATCGAGCCCATTTTAGAGGTCACTAACAGATTAATCTTCAAAAACACTTATCGCTTCACTCCTCTGCTTTAAAACATTACCTGAAGAGGCTGTGTCTCAATCCTTGAGTGTTTTTCATCTGTAAAATGAGGCTAATGAGAAGCACTATAGTAGGCTGTGGAAATAAAATGAGGTCATGTATCTTAGAGAGCTTGCAAGAACTTTGTAAACCATAAAGCGAATATACATGGAGAAAGAAACTAACTTAAGTACCTGCTATATGCTGGGCACTTGGCTTCAATTATCTCATAGGATTTGTGGGCCAGCACTGTAAAGTAAGTTTTAATCTTCTCTTTACAGGTGGGGAAACTAAGCTCTGAAAACTTAAGTAATTTGTCCAAGATCCAAGCTAGGGATAATACTTATTGTTCATTTATTCAACTAATATTTATTTGGCACCTTTGTGTCAGACACCCTGCTAGGCAATGTTTATGTTATCAGACAACATCTGATTAAGCTGTTGTATCACAATTTCTCTTTGGTTTCATCTGCCTCTTCAATTTAACTCCCATCACTCAGACTAATAAGTAGGACTATAAACTCATTGTGTACAACATTCATTTTAATCAGCCAGAATTAAGCATCTACTATTTGAGAAAGTGGGGCCTCACATGAGCTTAAAACAGAGAAGGTGGACTGGGGCTGTGGCTCAGTGGTAGCGCACTTGCCTGGCATGTGTGAGGCACTGGGTTCGATTCTCAGCACCACATAAAAATAAATAAAATAAAGGTCTATCAACAACTAAAAAAAAATTAAAAAATAAAAAAACAGAGAAGGTGCCCACTCTGATTGAACTACAATTCTTTTTTTTTCCCCCCTTTGGTACCAGGAATTGAGCCCAAGATCACTTAACCACTGAGCCACATCCCCAGCCCTCTTATTTAAGTTTTATTTTGAGACAAGAGTGTTGAACTACAATTCTAATGGGAGGAAAAAGTAAGTAAACAGATAAACACAAAAATATGTTTAGGTGCTATGTAAAAGGATGCTGAAATAAAAGGGCAACATAGGCCTACTTAAGTAATGAGGGAAAAAACTAAGGAGGAACTCAAGTTGAGGCCTAAATGACAAGAGATATTTAGTTGTGTGAAGATCTGAAGAACTTTCTGGGTAGGGGATCCACCTACAACAAAAGCTTGAGAAGTCTGCTCTATTGGAAGATGAGATGGGAGAGGAAGAAAGGGCCTATGATAAGGAATTTGGGTTTTATGCTAAAGGTAGTAGAAAGGAAGGTTTTAAGCAAGAGATTAAAATGATCTAATTTACATTTTAAAAATCTTATTCTTTAGTGTCAAAATGATAATTAAATATATAGTCTAGATGGCATATCAGGTTTGTAAGGATACTTTATCAAATACATTGACATTGGATGTGTTTATTTTTAAATCCTTTTGACCACACTTAACAGTTGTCCAGGGAAATTATATAATCTCAGTAAGCTTCAATTCCTTTTCCTGGGAAATGAGGAAAATAATGGTACTCACAGAGTTGGGTGGTGGGGATTAAATGAGATAATGTATATAAAACACTTAACTAAATGATTGCCATGAAAAATACTAACAGATATTATTTATTCCTTTGATTTTGTATAAGTAGTGCTAGGGATCAAAATCATGCTTGGCAAGTACTCTACCATTAGACTACAGCCCTAGTCCTTATTATTATTTTTTTTTAACAATATGACCTTGAGCAAGTATATTAATTCTCTAGGCTGTGAAATGGCACCAATTAATGTTGATTCACAATCTTTATCTGAAAACCTGCCAGAATTACAAATTCTTTTGATTTTGAAAAGTAATGCAATGAATATACTTCAGATGATGCCACACTTCAGTACCTTCTAGGGCAACACTGTATAATCAAATAGAGATATAGTTCTGTGGCAAATTTGGTAATAACCATACCCAAACACCATAAAAAACTATGTAGATAGCTTTATGCCAGTTCAGGTCAGGTTTTGCCACCAAATGAAATTTTTAATGTAGTTTTCAGATTTTTTTCAGTCTCAGAATTGTAAATAATAAATGATGAGTTGATACTGTGGTAATGATTAAATGAATTAATACATCATACACTTAGAAAATACCAAGTGCTAAATAAATACTATTTTTTTTACCACTAGAAAAGTGGCTTTCAAAATCATTGATGAAAGAAAAAAATATTAAAGAACATGGGACAACTGGCTCTCCATATGGATGCACAAATGAAATCCTTATTTCATACCATATGCAAAAATAAATCTCAGATGGATTAAAGATCCAAAAATGAAAAGCAGAACTGTAAAACTGTTAGAAGACTTATATTGAAGACTATTTTGACACCAGAGTAGGAAAAAATTTCTTACTGCACAGAACATTTACCACTGATGAAGAAAATAGGTAAACTTGAACCCACCAAACTGTTGAACTTATATATTGCAAAAGGAGAACACATGAGGAAAGGGGAAGAAAGACATGACTTTCCATTATCTCTTAAGAGCAGAGAAGAACTTTCCCAAAAACTGACAGGGAACTTCTAAATGTATGCAGAATTGGGTCACATCCATAACTAAACAAACCATTAGCAATGGAGATGTAGTCTTAAACCACCCAAGAGGGGCTGGCTCAGTGGTAGAGCACCCCAGGTGTCCATCTCCAATACCTCAAAAACAAAACGAAACAAAAACCACACACACAAGAAAAGAAACATTTAGGTCATACACCTCTTGACTCATTTCTGGATACCCCAGCGGGTACATGTATTCCAGTTTAAGTAAAATGCAGTAGGGACATACTCTGGTACAGAAAATCTCTAAAGAGTAGCACTGTTTACTTTCTAGAAAACCTGGAAATAATCTAAATGCCCATCAGTAGAATAATGGCTAAGTTAAATGTTATATATCTCATAATGAGATCCTAACACCAGTGAAATGAATAAACTGGGTGTGGTAGTGCACACCTGTAATCCCGGCAGCTTGGGACGCTAAGGCAGGAGGATCATGTGTTCCCGAAGCCAGCCTCAGCAATTTAGCGAGGCCCTATTCAACTTAGTGAGACCCTGTCTCAAAATAAAACCAAAAAAATGTGGCTCAGGGATAAGGTGCCTCTAAGTTAAATACCCAGCACCAAAACAAAACAAAACAAAAAACAATGCAGGCTGAGCATGGTGGCACATACCTATAATTTCAGCCATTTGGAAGGCTGAGGCAGGAAGATCCAAAGTTTGAGGCTTAGCCTCACCAACTTGGTGAGGCCGTGTGTCAAAAAATAAAAAGGTTTGGAGATGTAGTTAAGTGGTAGAGCACTCATATGAAAGACTCTTGAGTTCAATCCCCAGTGCAAAAACTAACCAAAAAAAAAAAAAAAAAAAGCAGGATATTTAAATGTTAATATTTTACTAAATTTGCTTCAGATACATTTCAAGAAATTAAAATGTAATTGAAGTCATTTTTCACTCTTCTCCAATTCCATCCCCTCCCTATTTTCTCAGAAATAACTATAATGAAGTTTGTGTATATGCTTACTGTCTTTGTTTTTATATCAGTTTGATACATACATGTATATACATAAACAATAAAGAGTATCATTTTATAAACTTGTTTTAAATTAATTAACATTGTTTCCAAGATTTATTTCATTATATGAAAATCTACAATTTATCTATTTCCATACTGGTTGATATTTAGTTTTTTCAATTTCTCATTAATAATAAAGCTACAATGACTATACTTGACATTAACTTTTTATATGTATGCATAAACAATTATTCTTACAAGAATTCACCAACTGGGCTGGGATGTGACTCAGCAGTAGAATGCTCGCTTAACACGTGCAGGGCGATGGGTTCCATCCTCAGCTCTACATAAAAATAAATAAAATAAAGGTATTGTGTCCAACTACAACTAAAAGAATATTAAAAAAAAAAAAAAGAATTCACCAACTTACCATAACATACCTGTGATCCCTGGATGACAATACAGTGCAGAAGGAATTAGGATTTGACAAGGGTAATAGAGATATAAGCAACTACCATATTTTTTTTTCCTTAAAAAAAATCATGAAACAGGGTTGGGGATATAGCTCAGTTGGTAGAGTGCTTGCATATACTGGGTTCAATCCCCAGCACTACAAAAAAAAAAAATTATGGAACACAAATATGACAAGATATTAACCTAGGTTAGTTCTGAATAGTAGAAACACTGTTTTTATTATGTTCATTTTTGTTTTTCAATATTAATTATGAAAAATTCAGAAGTACAGGAAATTGAAAAAATTATCTAGTGAACACACCCATCTACTACCTAGACTCTGTGATTAGTATTTTTGTTGTATTTGCTTTATCATGCAATTTTCCATTACTAATTTCCCTCTATTCACGTGATCTATATATTTTTTTCAAAAATAAGTTGCAAACATCGACTAATTTCACCCCTAAACATTTCAGAATGGTTATCATTAACTTGGGTTTAATAATTGTTTAATGTTATTTTTAGATAAAATTTACATACAATAAAATGCAGAATGAATGAATGAATGAATTAATTAATTTTGGTATTGGGGATAGAACCCAGGGATGCTTTACCACAGAGCTGCATCCCAGTCCTTTTTATTTTTCATTTTGAGTGGGGGTTTCCCTAAGTTGCTTAGGTTCTTGCTGAATTGCTGAGGCTAGCCTCTAATTTGTGATCCTCCTGCCTCATCCTCCCAGGTTGCCAAGTTTACAGACATGACACTGCTGCCTGTTAAAATACACAAATCCTAAGTGTAACCTCTCACCTATGACCTACGCGGGCAGTGAAATTTGGTTTTCCTTTGCGTGAAGCGGGCTGGCTGTGAAACAAAGCTAAGAAAAGAAGGCTGCGGGGCTGGGGATTTAGCTCAAGTGGTAGCACTCTCTCCTGGCATGCGTGCGGCCCCGGGTTCGATCCTCAGCACCACATACAAAGATGTTGTGTCCGCCAATAACTAAAAAATAAATATTAAAAAAAATTCTCTCTCTCTCTCTCTCTCTCCTCTCTCACTCTATCTTTAAAAAAAAAAAAGAAAAGAAAAGAAGGCTGCAAAAAAAACACAGGACACAGAAAGTAATTTTGAAAAGTGAGGGCAGAATGACTCAAGGACCTTGGGGGTTGAGCTTCCACACTGGAAAGAGAGAGCCCCAGAGCCAGCTTTTGGTGTATTTACACAAGGAACTTCAAAGGTTTTCCATGGAATGTTCTTTTGCCAAATAAGGTAGGGGGTGGGTTGTTAGTTCCCAATGGGTTGCTCCCAACTACAAGAGATGTCCCATTAGTAGAGTGAGGGCAGAGATCTCACGCCTTGGGTGGTCTACACCGGAATACCGGATTGTTCCCAAGGGGAGACCAAATCCCCCATGGCTCAATACCGAGTAAAAGACCACTCAAGTAGCTTTGAAAGGGTAAAGTTTCTAAGCTGCAAAGCCTGAATTAAAATGTAAAAGACCGGGCATTGTAAAGTTTCTAAGCTGCAAAGCCTGGATTAAAAAGTGAAATAAATATTTAAAAAAAATTCTCTCTCTCTCTCTCCTCTCTCACTCTCTCTTTAAAAAAAAATAAATAAATAAAAAGTGAAAGACCAGGTATTGTTAAGTTCCTCTGCTACACCCAGAACCTGAAATTCCTGAGGCAGTTAAGACAACACCCTACTGGCCATTTAGCCCAGGGCCCTATGCAGCTTGTCACGTAGGCATACAGGGCCCGAACCAATCAGTTTGAATGTGTACCCTGCTTAGGAGTGACCAATCACCCCTGCCCGACCTGTTCCCGCCAATGAATGTGCTAATCATGTATGAGAGTTGTTGTTCAATTTTCCCGCACCTCATGATGATTTGTTCTGATGTATACAAAGCCCCCGCCCTCCCCAAAAAGTGTACTTAAGCACTGCTTAGCCTCTGCTCTGGGCTCTGGGCTGCTCTCGCTTCTTGAGTGAGCCTAGAGCCTCAGTGCGCTGAATTGGATCCTTAATAAATCCCCTTCTGCAATTGCATGAGTCAGTCTCTTGGTGGTCTCTTCCTCCGACTTTTCGCCGGACCCTTACAGCTTCACTGGTGGTGTTCCACAGTAACTCCAACCTCTGCCAAGATATGGAATGTAGCCAAAACCCTAGAAAGGTTTTTTATATCCCTCACTCATTCCCCAGAAGCAGTCCCATTCTGATTTTTTTTTCCAACCATGGATTAGTTGTGCTTATTCCAGAACATATACATGAATCATGCAATATGGCTCTTTTGTGTCTGTCTACATTTACTCAACATTACAATTATGAGATTAATCCATATTGTTGCATGTTGTGGTAGTCCTGTCCTTTTCATTGCTGAGGAATAAACAGATTGTATCATAATGTTTATTCCCTTGTTGATGGATCATTGGATTGTTTCCAGTTTGGGGCTATTATGAGTAATATGCAATGTGTTGAGGGCCACAGCCCAGTCGGGATGAAGCATGGCATTCTGCCAGAAGGGAGTGGTTGAGAGGTGATGCCAGTGAGCCATTGAGATGATGATGGTTATGTTAAGCTGTGTATTCAGTTGTATATGGACCCCTGCTGTCCGGCAATAGGGTGGCTCCTGGAATAGGACAGCTCTGGGAATAGGGTGGTTCCTGCTCCCACTATTTTGGAGTTCCCGTTGAGTTGGGGGGGGGGTCCGAGTGTGGTAGAGTGGGGTAGGCGTGGAGCCTGGGGGAGAGCTGGGAGAGTTCCCGGGGAGTGTGTGTGGAGTGCTGGTGGAGTTCGGGCAATAAAGTTTCCTGTTTGAACATACAAGTGCTTTGTGCCCAGCCAGACTGCGGCAGCAATGAACATTCTTGTGTGTGTCTTTCCTTAACTTTGAATAAATACCTAGGAGTAGAAACCTGGATCATAGAGTAAGTGTGTATTTAACTTTATGAGAAAATGTCAAAATAGTATTCCAAAGTGACTGTGCCATTTAATACTCCTACTAACCACGTATGAGAGTTCAAACAATTACTTTTTGTCTTGAGTATTTTATGAGGTTTAAACAGTTGTTTAAAATAATCCTTTCGTAGGCTGGAGTTGTGGCTTGGTGGTAAATCGCTTGCCTCACATGCGTGGGGCACTGGGTTTGATCCTCAGCACCACATAAATAAATAAAATAAAGGTATTATGTCCATCTACAACTAAACATTTTTAAAAATCCTGTCTAAAAAAACCTTCCAATATAATTTGGGAGATTAGGGGTTGAGGTTGTTGCTCAGTGGTAAAGCACATGTCTAGAATGTGTGAGGCACTTCAATTCTCAGCACCACATATAAATAAATGAATAAAATAGAGGTCAATCAACATCTAAAATTTTTTAAAAATAATAATTTGGGAGATTAGGCTAGCATACATGAAACAATATTTAATTATTAAACTATGCAAAGCTCATTTTATATTCAGGAAGAATGACAAAGTCTTAAGAAACTGAAAGGTAGGAACACTCACATTCCATCTACCATAGAATTTTGTTAGGTTAGGTGCTACAGCTCACCTTATCTGAGCACAAGGGGCTGCAAATACTATTTTTTTTATGGTTAAGATTTTTCTTTTTTGGGATTCATAGGACCAAACAATCACTGAAATTATTAAAAAATTTCACCTCATTATAAACCATCAGGTAGTATATGATAGGAATCCAAACAGGCCTGTTGGATTGTTGATGCAAACAAGATTTTTGAAAACATTAAGACATATATTTCATCTTAATCACATCACATAATGATATTTGAAAAAGGAATCTTCCTTGGACTACACAAAGTTAAAAACTATGTCATATCACAAAACACTATTAACATAATGAAAAGGTAATCCACAGAATGGGAGAGAATATTTGCAAATCATACAACTGACAAAAAAACCAACCCAATCGTAAAATGAGCAAAGGACTTGAGTAGATATTTCTTCAGAGAGGATAAACAATTGGCCTATAAGCATATGGAAAGATGATCAACATCACTAATCATCAGAGAAATGCACATCGCCACCACAAAGATACTACTTCACACGTAGAGAGTGGATATTACACAGGAACAAATAATAATAACGAATAAGTATTGGCAAGGATATGGAGAAATTGGAACTCTTCTGCACTGTCGGTTGGCATGTAACATGGAGCAGCCACTACAGAAAGATAGTAGAGCAATTCTTCAAAAAGTTAAAAATAGAATTATCATGTATCCTGGTAACTCTATTCCTTTCGAGTATATACTAAAAATAATTGAAAACAAGAACTGGAATAGATATTTGTTCCCCAATGTCCATTAAAGCATTATACATAATATACAAAATGTAGAAGCAATCCAAGTGTCCACCAGTGGATGAAGAATAAAGAAGATGTGATACATAAATACAATAGAATGTGACTCGATCTTAAAAAGGAAAGAAATTCAGAAACAAGTCACAATATAAATTAACCTGAAGAATATCATCTGGAGAAACAAGCCAGTCACAGAAAGACAAATATTATATGATTTTACTTTTTATAGAATACTCAAAGTGGTCAAATTCATAGAGACAGGAAGTAGAATGATGGCTTCCAGCAGGTGGAGATAGAAAGGGATAGAGAGTCATTGTTTAATGGATACAGATTTCAATTTTGGAAAATGAAAAAGGCTCTGGAGATTAATGTTGATGATGATAGCACAACAGTGTGGATGTTGCCAGGTGTGGTGGCACTCACATGTAATCTCAGCCACTGGAGAGGCTGAGGCAGGAACCTTCAGAACTTTTGTGACACATTGTCTCAAAATAAAAAATAAAAAAGGCTGGGGAGGTGGCTTATTGGTAAAGTGCCCCTAGGTTCAATCCTTAGTCCTGAAAACAGATAAAACCCAGTGTGGATATCACTAAACTGTGCAGTTAAAAATGGTCAAAATGGTAAATTTTGGTTTTTTTTACCATAACTTTTGAAAATTAGTTTTCCTTTTCTGACATGAGGTAGGCACATCTGTGTGCCCTGAGTTTTTCCCCCAGGAAAAATGTTTCTGACAACAAAGCAGGGTCTCTGTAATCTCAGTAATTATGTCTTGAGATACACTTTTTCATTGTAATTAGTGCATAATGCCACAAGATGTCACTCTCTAGCTGAAAAACAATTCCAAATATGTTTTGTTAGGTGACAATGACAAAGCTACAGAAAAAAAAAATACTCTTCAGTGCTCTACCCCTACAAATATGCTTTTCTGCAAAAGAAAGGATTTGTTTCCATTTGTGAAAACTATTAATAATTTACTGCTAATTATGAAATATCTGTTGCCATTTCTTTTAATTGTCAATAGACCTTTATTTTGTTTATTAATTTATTTATATGTGGTGCTGAGAATCAAACCCAGTGCCTCACACATGCTAGGCAAGCCTTCTACCACTGAGCCACAATCCCAGCCTCTTATTACCATTTCTTAATTTTATAGGTTAAAAAAAATGGTTTTCGTTATAAACTGAACTGGTGTAATTAAGACCCAACTAACTTTGAAATTAGTAGTAATAAAATACAAAGCCATAATGTAAAAATCATTGACCACTGAAAGACAGATGTCTTATGACAATATCACCCAATGATATACAACCTTGAGCAAGTCATTTGATTTTTACCAACTCACCAGAGTGGTGAACATCTTTTTCCTTAGGTCACTATACATCAGTATATATTTAGTATATAGCACTATATATTTAAATACATTATTCCAATGCTAAAATATTTCAGTTTTTATAGTAATAATTGGATTACAATTGTTCAAATACAATACCAATGACAGTTCAGTAATTTTAAAAAATACTATTTTAGGAAAAAGTATGTAAAACAATTAGAGGCACAAACTTTTTTTTAAAATTGTGGTTCTAGGGAACAATCAAACCCAGAATCTTGTGTGTTCTAGGCAAGTGCTCTCCTACTGAGCTACATTCCCAGTCTCTAATAAAAACTCTTTAAATTTTAAACATCATATTTATTACTGAGAAAATGTTTTAAAATAGATGGAATACATTGACATTTAAAACAATTGCTTTGTTTAGCCAGGAGTGGTGGTACACACCTGTAATCACAGCAGTTTGTGAGACTAAAGCAGGAAGATTGCAAGTTCAAAGTCAACCTCAGCAAGTTAGCAAGATCCTGTCTTAAAATTAAAAGAAAAAAAATGAATGAAATAAAAAGGGCTGGGATGTAGGGATGTGGTTTGGTGGTTAAATGCCCCTAGTTTCAATCCCTAGTACCAAAATAAATAAATAAATAAATAAATAAATAAACAAACAAACAGCTTTGAGGATTTTTTTAAATTACTTATTTATTTATTTTGGTACTGCGAATTGAACCCAGAGGCATTTTGCCACTGAGCCACATCCCCAGCCCTTTGGCTGGCCTTAAACTTGACATTCTCCTGCCTCAGCACCAGTCAATGGGAGTGCAGGTGTGCACCACCTTACCAGGCCCTAAGAACATATTAATTATTACTTTTTTAATTTTTTAATTCTAACTTGCTACATATGACCACAGAATGCATTACAATTCATATTACACATATAGAGCACAATTTTTAATATCTCTGGTTGTATACAAAGTATATTCACACAATTCATGTCTTCATACATGTACTTAGGGTAATGATGTCCATTGCATTCCCCTCTTTTTCCCTCCCACCCCTTTGCCCTATCTAGAGTTCATCTAATCTTCCCATGCTCCCCATCCCAACCCCACTATGAATCTATTCCTTATATCAGAGAAAACATTTGGCATTTGGTTTTTTGGGATTGGCTAACTTCACTTAGCATTATATTTTCCAACTCCATTTATTTACCTTACAAATGCCATGATTTTATTTTCTTTTATTGCTGAGTAATACTCCATTGTGTATATATGCCACATTTTCTTTATCCATTCATCTATTGAAGGACATCTAGGTTGGTTCCACAGTTTAGCTATTGTGAATTGTGCTGCAATAAACATTGATGTGGCTGTGCCCCTGTAGTATGCTGTTTTTAAGTCCTTTGGGTATAGACTTAGGAGTGGGATACCTGGATCAAACGATGGTTCCATTCCTAGTTTTCCAAGGAATACTGCTTTCCAATTTGCAGTCCCACCAGCAGTGTATGAGTGTACCTTTCCCCCCACATCCTCACCAACACTTATTGTTGTTTGTATTCTTAATAGCTGCCATTCTGACTGGAGCGAGATGACATCTTAGAGTAGTTTTGATTTGCATTTCTCTAATTGCTTGAGATGCTGAACATTTTTCCATATATTTGTTGATTGTATATCATCTTCTGAGAAGTGTCTGTTCTAAGAACACATTAATTCTTAAATGTTAAACCCTTTGATTTGATTTAACCTTTCAACTATAACACAAATAATTTCTTTAAAACCCTTTACTTTTTGTGGGCTGAGGTTGTGATTCAGCAGTAGAGCGCTCGCCTAGCATGTGTGAGGCCCTGGGTTGGATCCTCATCACCACATATAAATAAGTAAAATAAACGTATTGTGTCCAACTACAACTAAAAAATAAATATTTAAAAAAATTAAACCCTTTACTTTAAAAAAATTAATACTTATTTTTTAAGTTTTAGGTGGACACAATATCTTTATTTTACATTTATGTTGTGCTGAGGTTCGAACCCAGTGCCTCGTGCATGCTATGCAACCACTCTACCACTGAGCCACAACTGCAGCCCAAAACCCTTCACTTTTTGAAAGACATTTATAACTGATTCATAACATCTAAAAATAATCAAAAGTGAAAATGCTCACTGATGGTTAAACAGCTAGACACCATAGTATGTTAATAAACTATGATATTATAATTTGATTAGTAGTAATATTTGTTAAGTTGTTATAAGAAACAGTAAAATGATAGGTAAAAATATAGGACTCAGAATGGTAGGAAAATAGTGTAATGGTGTAAATACTGGTTGGTTTAGAATATTGACTTCCATTTTATTTTATTTAAAGCTTAAAACATCTTTCAGTTTAACTTTTGTTTTTTTGGATGATTAAATAAAGAAAAGAAAAAAATTGTTAAAATTTGCAAGTTTTTTTTTTTTAACCACCACCTGCATTAGCTTGATGATAAAATAGTGAGACATCCAAGTAAGATATTCCAAAAGATTCCACCCTTGCATTTGTTAACAAGGTGGATGCTTTCATGCACTTGGTTCCAATACACTATTATAAATGATGAATTTCTTTAGGAAAAAGAAAACCTTGCATGATTATTTTTTAAAGTGGAAGCAAAATGCAAGATATGTATTTCACATCACAGGGCCGCTTCTGTCATACCGTGTGTGTGTGTGTGTGTGTGTGTGTGTGTGTGTGTGTGTGTTGGAAAATCCAGTGTGAGAGAAGTCTGGTTGGGAGGGGCATAGCAGGGGAGGCCTCTTCTGTTCCATTGATAACATGTTCATTCATAGGGAACAGGCTAAAACAGACTACACAGTCATTCCCTCTACCCTAAGGCTCTGCCACCTCTCCCAGAACTCGGTAAGTTGAAAGTGCAGTAAAGTGCAGATTTCAGAGAACTAATCTGAAATCATTTTGTTGATAATTTATTGAAGGGTGGAAAACGGGGGGGGGGGTAAAGGAGGAAATTATCAGTAATCATTTTGCTATCGTGTTTGTATGGAGAAGAAAAATCTCAATGTATAAATAGTTTCAAACAGTAAGCTGTTTCTTCCCAGGAAAGCTTTTCAGAGGGGGCCCCTCGCAACTAGGGGAACCAATTTCTAGGAAGTCTGGGGAGGGAAGTTCACAGGTGCATGTGCCTGGGCAAAGGGCTGCACAGGGCTCAGTCGGTAGTGGTTTCTGCCTCCATCCGCAGATCCGGGGATGCTCCTTGCCTCGCCTCGCCTCCACTGAAGTACTCAGGGGTCCCAGAAGAGTACAGTGCGGACACCGCGGGCCATGAGTCCTCCGAGACTACAACCGTCTCTCTCGCTGCTGCTGCTACTGCTGCTGGGCGGTTGCCTCCACGCTGCTGCCCGGAGGGACAAGGGGGCAGCTGGCAGCGTGGTGAAAACGTCCTCTGGCTCTATGGGTGGCTCTTCTGGTCGTTTCATGAGCCCGGAGCAGCACGTGTGCAGCTGGCAGCTCCTGCTGCCTACCCCAGGGGCCACTGCCGGCAGCGAATTGGCGCTGCACTGCCAGGGCCCGGACGGGGTGCGCCACCAGTGTGCCTACCGAGGAGAGCCAGAGCGCTGCGCAGCCTACGGGGCTCGCCGCTCCCACTTCTGGAAGCAGGTGCTGGGCGGGCTACGCAAGAAACGGCGGCCCTGCCACGACCCTGCGCCGCTCCAGCCCCGCTTGTGCGCTGGCAAGAAGGGCCACGGCGCCGAGCTGCGCCTGGTGTCCGGCGCGTACCTCCCCGCCCGCCCCACCGCCGCGGGCTTCCCCCGGGAACCCAGGCTAAGGGTCAGGAGCCGGGGGCTGCCCCGGCAGCTTGCGCCCGACCGTGCGGCGGCGGCTCCACCTCCCCCGAACTCGCTGTCCAAGGAAAAGCCCTCCGAGAGGAAGATCAGAGCAGGCAAGAGGAAGGGGACCTCGGGCTCCTTGGAGGAGCGACCCAAGGGGACCGGGACCGGCTCCGAAGGGCTGGAGGAGAACGCACAGCTCACGGAGACCTATTGCGCTGAGAAGTGGCACTCCCTCTGCAACTTCTTTGTGAATTTCTGGAATGGCTGAGACTACGGCTCTGGGGAGGGACGTGGGGACAGGTGTGAGGGAAGAGCATGTCAGCGCGATTGGGGCAGGGAAGCGAAGAGCATCTTAGACCAAGGGGTACCAGGATAGAGTGTGAAGGAGTTCGGATTCTGCAATGGGGCAGGGGAGGGCTGGGAGCTTGGGGTGAGAGTGTAGGGGGGTATGGAGAATCTCTGAAGCAGCAGAAAGGGTTTTTTTTGTTGTTGTTTTGTTTTTGCTTTTGAAAAATTAAACAATTTTGAAGTGTCTCGATTTTGATTAAAAGCAGAAGAAATAGTGGAAACAGAAATAGGTGTACATTTAAATATGCAAAAACTGTAGGCTGGGGAGAGGTACAGAGATAGGCTGGGAATAAGAGGCAGATTAAAGTGATGAGACTTCCTCACCAGAAGCAGGGTACAATGTACCTTAACAATTTATGAAAAAATGTAACCATGACCAATAGATAATGTACACCAGGCAGAATTGTTCATTGTCTTCTTATCTAATAGCTGACGAGATGACAGAATTTTTTTCCTTTTCTGAATTGTTACGACCTTTGGTGTAGCTTAGCATCGCAGACCATTTCTATGGAGACAAGTCAAAACTGTCTCCACGAAAAGATTTTCAGGATGATTATCTTTTAAACTGATTTCCTTTTAAACTAATGTTCTGAAACTTTCCCATTAACCTTCAAAATTCAGAAATGTAGAAGTTGAAGGCTCTAGAAGGTCTTTTTAAAGAAAACAAATAAATAAATCTCTTTATTTTGATCATCCTTTTGAAAACAGTTAAAGTGTGAAGATCTCATTTTGACCATTCTCTCTTTCATGTAATTAACTGCTAATGTATTTCAGTTTTAATGTGATATAATGATTGACTTTGCACTTTTTAGGTGCACAATAAAAACTGTCTGATTAGATTTAAAGAACCAGCAAGGCAATGGAAATTCTGCTGCATTTGACTACTTCCAAGCACACTTTGAATTAAGTTCTCAAACATATCTTGAATCGATCGTGTTTAAGATTACTTCTCATTTTCCCTCCTTCCCTCTTTCTTCCTATTTGGATTAGTCGTCAACATTTAAAAATTAGATAATTTCATATTAAAATCTAGATTTCTGGTTGTCTTGAAAAATGATCTGGCAACACTGGATTTACCTTCTCACAGGGAAACTATTGATTGACAATTGGCTCTTTTCAGATATATTTTCTAGAGTTCTCCATTGTTCCTTCATTTTATGAATCAACTTTATTAATTTATATTACCAGCCTGAGATCACTGGACATTTAAATCACCCCTCAATATGAAGTTTTAACCTTTTGCTGACCTGTTCTTTTCACCCCTCCCCTTTTAAAATAGTAGTAAATGCAACAATTGCATCCTGATGTTTTCCCTCTCTGACCTGCCTCCAGGAAATGTAAAATATTTTATACTTATTCTATATATTCTTGTATTCACACATTTTTTAAAACATTCAGATTCAACATACTTTCAGGTCAAGCTTATGAGTTCACACTCTAACATTGACCTTTAGATAAAATTCATTATGGCCAAAAAAGGGAAACTTGGGGACCTGGAGACTACTCCCCCAAAATATGGACCAACATACACTTTCTCTAAAAAACTTAGCACAAAGCAAGTGTCCTCAGAAATGGGTATTGAAAATGAAGCCGCATTGCCTAGAACCATGGCTAGAATTGGGATGTACCTCTCCTAGCTAATTCCTCTGTGCCCTTTGACAGTCTGATGACCTTTTCTCTAAGAAAACTCTGTATGCCCAAGAACACAGATGCTACTCCCTGTGCTCCTTTGCTCTTTAAGAAGAGATGTGCTATGACTCTGTCATGGGAACAAAGAAGGACTGACAGGAGCCAGCTGCTTGCAGTGGGAAGAAAATTGACAGATCTTACCATTAGCTTCCTGAATGACCATGGCTAGGTCCTAGAGTCTTCAAGACTATATATTTAGGGGATTGGTTTGGGTTAAATCTGAGGTTCTTGAAGTACACTGTTATCATTCTAGAATCCTACACATAGTTTTGCATAGAGATAACAACATGGGAATCTCATATTCTTTCATGCTATAGCCCAAGAAGATCATGGACATTCAGAGGAAGGCAGATGAATGGCTAGGGAAATACAGAAGGCTTCCACATCTGGAGCACCTAAAAACATTTGGAAGAATAGACTAGAAGGACAATCTTGCAGTTGGGAGACCTCAGGATCAAAATCTCTAAAATAACAAGGAGATGAACATGAGGAACGTGGGTATTTTCCACTACACGTGCCATTAGAAATAAAGGGAGACTCACCAGTGTACACCCAGGCTTACTGTCAGTACTGGGAAAAAACCTCAGGATCGTAAATAGCAAGGGACTGCAGCATGGTCTGTGGGAGGTAGAGAACTTATCACAGACATTGGATCACTTTGTTTTGGTTCTAATTTCCAAGTTACTTAGCGCAGGGGGAACTGGAATTACATTTATGTATTCCAACTCTAGTTTGCCTTTCTGAACACCTTTTTTTTTTTTTTCCTTTTTGGTGGTATTGGGCATCAAACACAGCCCTCACACATGCTAGGCAAGCTCTCCACTACTGGAAATGAGCTTCATTCCTAGCCTGAACTTATCTTGATTAGGCAAAGTCTTTTCAACCTTCAAGTTTCCTTAAGTTCACTCTTTTTTTTTTTTTAAATTAAGCAACTTATTTTAATTAGGTATATATGACAGCAGAATGCATTTTGACTCATTTTACACAATTGCAGCAAAACTTTTCATTTCAGTGGTTGTACACAATGTAGCGTCACACCATATGTGCAGTCATACATGTACCTACGGTAATGATGCCCATCTCAAAAAATATGGAATGCTTCACGATTTGCATGTCATCCTTGCGCAGCACAGGTTTCATTCTTTTGGTTTGCCCTATACACCACCAACATATTCAGCCGACTAAAACATTTTATCCAATGACTCATGATTTTAATTAAAGATGAGTGCCTTGGGAAACTACATTAGAGCCTAAAAGGAAAACCGGTAATAATGATCCTATCTTTATTTGAAAATTCAATATTTTGTTCAATATGGATTGTTTGCATTGATTTTGATTTTTTAAAATATTATATTAATATTGCATTTATCTTTATTACTGTGTTTTGTGGGTTTTTTTTTCCCCTTAGCACTTTGCACCCAAGGCTAGAGCCTTATCTTACTTCCCTCCTTCTAGTGCTGGCCCTGGGAGGCAGCTCCTGTGAGGTGGGCAAACATCAGTACTGGAATCAGACAGAACTGGTTTGAATACTAGTTCTGCCTGCCACTTACTCTAGGTTACTTTAAGAAAGTTGTTAATCTGTCTGTTTTACTCTCTTCTCTTGTTAAATGAGAATAGTAGTTAACTTGCAGCATTATCATGAAGAATAAACTGTTTTATATTAATTATTGCCCAGTACCACAAATGCTTGGTCCATAAAATGTACCCAACCAATATTAATTCTTCTTTTCTTAGAGAATGGTAAGTTTAAAAATCAATTAATTAGATGATAAATAAAGGGGTTAAGGATGTAGCTCAGTGGTAAAGTGTGTGCTTAGCATGCATGAAGTTCTGTGTTCAGTCCCCAGTACCACAATACACATACACACACACAAAATGAGTAGTGTTTAGTATCAAGGAAGGGAAGCAGGCATATCCTGATATAGTACCTACCTTCTATAAGTTTGAATTTAAGATTATACCATAAAACCATTAGAAAACAACAAAAACAGAAATTAGGTTTCTACATGTAAGAGATTAGGGAAATGAAAGATAAATGTAGGTTTGATTATCTGGGAAGGCTATTCAGGAATTATTTTATTGTGCACGTATGCTAGTTTATCTGCAAGATGCATACATTGAATTCATGGGTTAAAGGATATATGCTCTTAGGTTTTTGAAAGATATTGCTATATTGCCCCCACCCATAACATTGTACAACTGAAACTCCCATGAAGACATTTTCATTAAACATTTCTTAAAAAATACACAAGTATAAAGAGTAAAATATAAAAATCCTTCCATATCTTCTTTGGTCCCCATACAGCCTCCACTCCATAGAAGTCACCAATAACTACTGCAACCTGGTATAAGTTTTTTTTTTTTTATAAAACCTTTTTATATAATAGATATTCAGATCACTTCTCTGTGGTCTATGGCTGAGGTTCTTAGGAGCTATTCAAATCTTCATCCTGTGTTCTATTTAATTGTATAAATGTATTTATGTTTATAAATATATTAGTTTATTCTTTTTGCATAAATGAAGTCATAATTAATTTTTCACATGATAATGTAGTTTGTAGCAGTTGGCTCTTATTGTTTTTATTTGTACATAATATTAAGATAAGAAATAATATTAAGATAAGAAATAATCACAAAATCAAAATTGCCTGTGCACTTCCACAAGGTTTGATTCTATTCTTATACTTCCTTAAATTATAATTATATTAGTTTCTAGGGTTGCTGAAACAATTACAAACTGGGTGGCTTAAACCACATAAATTTTTTGTCTCATAATTCTGAAAACTACAAGTTTGAGATCAAGGTGCCTGCAAGGGTTGATTCCTTCTGACAGCTGTGATAAATCTATTTGGCGTTGTTTGGCTTCTATCTGTGACATTTTCCCTGTGTCTGTCTTTAAATTCCCCTCCCCCCTTTTAATTTAAGACATGGGGTCTCACCATGTTGCTCAGGCTGGTCCAGACTCCTGGGTCCAAATGATTCTCTAGCCTCCTGAGTAGAGCAGTAACTTTCCCCCCTTCCCCCTCCCCCCCCTTTTTAAATAAAGACCCAAGTCCTGTTGGATTAAAGGTCCATCCTACTCCAGAATGACCTCATATTAAATAATCACATCTGCTACAACCCTATTTCCAAATAGGGTCACATCCTGAGATACTGGGGATTAAGACTCTAATTAAATTTTCAGGGGACACAATTCAACCCATAACAATAACAACTTCTCTGACCCCGCCTTTTGCCACAAAGAATCAGTTCTTTGCTATTTATACATAAGCACATTTCCCCTTCTTATGGATATTGTTTCCATTGATTTTTTTTCTTTCAATTTTACTTAACTGGTAAGGCATCTCCTCTATGAAACTAATCCAATTTGACTGTAAATTCATTTAGCAGACATGGGAAATGTCACAATGTGCTTGACATGCTGACTGTCTGCCATACATTTCTAACCCAGAAAGCAAATCTGTATGGGAATATTATTAGGCTTATAAAATGGTAACTTTCCACCACATCTCATTGCCTGAGCATATTGTTACCTGAAAGATGAGTCTTAATTTTCCACATTCTGCTGACTGAAAGAAAATTCTAGTGGTAAACCTCCCATCTTGATATTCAACACAAAGTTCAAGGCAAAAACAAGAAATCTTGAAAAGGTCATGCTGGAAGCAAAAGACAATCAGATCAACCTCAAAGAAAATACACAATGGAAGCTCGAGGGGAGAATCAATTTCCTTGCCCCGTTTCCAGCTTTTAGAGGCTCCATACCTTCCTTAGACCACAGTCTTCTTCCATCTTCAAAGTCAGCAATCATCTCATTTCAACTTCTATTTCCATTACCACTTGCCTCCCTCTTTTTTACTTAAAAAAACCTTTGTAAGCATATAAAGTTCAGTTAGTTAGCAATCTTAACAATTCATTTGTAACTTCAAAATCATTACCATGATTTTGCAATCATTTGTGGACATGGGCATGCACAGAATGGTGAAAATTTTTAGTTACCCAACATGCTTGTTTCCAGCTGAGATCCAACAAGACATCACACTGCCTTCTTAGTTCAGTTCTTTTTAAAAATATATATATTTTTAGATACCAGGGATTGAATCCAGGAGCATTCAACCACTGAGCCACATTCACACCCTGTTTTTTGTATCTTATTTTGAAATAGGGTCTTGCTAAGTTGCTAAGGGCCTCACTAGGTTGGTGAGGCTGGCTTGGAACTCATGATCCTCTTGCCTCAGCCTCTGGAGCCAACTGCAATTACAGGCATGTACCATCACACTCAGCTTGGTTCAGTTCTTACACTGTAAATATATCTCTTTTACATGATATTATTCATGCCACTTTTTTTCCCCCATTTTTTGTGCCCTTTGTTAGTTCTTTTGCAGTTTAAAATAGCCCCAAGTGGGTTAGGGTTGTGGTTCAGTGGTAGAGTGCTTGCCTACCATATGTGGGGCACTGGGTTCAATCCTCAGCACCACATAAAATAAATAAAATAAAGGTATTGTGTCCATCTACAACTAAAAAGAAATTAAAAGAAAAAAAAATAGCCCCCAAACATAGTGCTGAAGTGCTGTCTAGCTTTCCTAAATCTGAGAAGGCTCTGATGTGCTGAACATCTGTTAATAAGCTTTTTTCAGGTACTTGGAAACTGTTTATAGTGCTATTTTTCAGGAGTTACAATGCTAATGAATCAGCCATATATATCAAATAAGTGTTTTTAAGCAAAAACATACATAAATTATGCATCCTGTGGTTGATGAAAATAAAACGTTTTGACTAGAGGCTTGCAGAAACCTAATCGTGTATATTCCCTAGGAGCAATGGTTCAGTATTTGCTAATTAAGTGTTCACACCAACTCTATAGAATGTCACTATCATAAATAATGAAAACAAACTGTATTTCTTATTTAAGCTCCTGTATTCTGAGATTTCCCTTTATAACTAATGCAAGATTTTAGCAGTTTCTATTAGTCAAAAACAAATGCTGATCTGGGTGTGGTGATGTTCACCTGTAATCCAAGTTACTTGGGAGGCTGAGAAGTTCAGGGCCAACCTCAGAAATTTAGCAAAGCCCTCAGCAACTTAGCAAGACCCTGTTCAAAATAAAAATAACTGGGGGTATGCCTTAATGATAAAGCACTCCTGGGTTTAATCCCCAGTACCAAAACCAAAAAACAAACAAACAAAAAACCCAAATACTGTATTTAAGAATACTTAGGTATACATCATATCATCATTGTCCCTATATGAAATATATAACACAATAATGGATATCTGAAGAATTTATTGAAGGAACTGTTTATAAAAGTATAGAGTAAGGAGACTGTCCTTCCAAAAACCTCAAAGAGTGACCTTGTATTGAAACAGGGTATTTGTAGATATAATCAGTTAAAATGAGATTATACTAGATTAAGGTGATCCTCGAATCCATTTTGACTGGTGTCCTTACAAGAAGAGGAGAAGAGAGAAATGCAGAGGAAGGAAGGTCAAATGAAGAAGGAGGCAGACACTGAAATGATGGACATACAAGCCAAGAGTTGCCAGTAACCACCAGAAACTAGAAGAGGCCAGAAGAAATTTGTCCCTAGGGTCCTCATTCCAAATGAGCATGGCCTTGCTGGCACCTTGATTTGACTCCAAACCTCCAGAACTGTGAGAGAATAAGTTTGTGTTAGTTTAAGCCATGCTGATGTGATAATTTGTTAGGGCAGCTCTAGGAAACAAATACAGGGGCTAATAAGGAATGATGACATTTCTAAGAATAGCAATAATTGGAAGCTATTTTCATCCCTAAATTCAAAGGGGCGAGGGAGGAGTGATTTCCAGAGCAGAGAAAGAGGGAATGAGATAGGGATGGGAGGAGAGTGAGCTGTAGCTGTAGGACAAAGTCGGTCAATAAGAACTATATAGTCTTAGTTACATAAATGCAACTGCTGTCAACTCCTGGCCTACTGGAATGAACCCAAGAAAATAAACAAATACTTTGACTTCTCTCTCCACTACTCTTCAACCTTCTGTCTCTACTTTTCATGGACTGAACATGATCAGAAGCCAGAGACAGGGGGATCTGGAGGATGCAATGCTTAGTGGTCCAAAGCATTGTGGAAAGGGAAGGGTGGAGAGATCTGAAGAGATAAAGACTATCTTATACACC
Source organism: Spermophilus citellus (assembly GCF_964194105.1). Taxonomy (NCBI): domain Eukaryota; kingdom Metazoa; phylum Chordata; class Mammalia; order Rodentia; family Sciuridae; genus Spermophilus; species Spermophilus citellus. Next base: position 62,309,147 of record NC_138195.1, on the reverse strand, counting down.
ATTGTATCTCACATTTACATCTGAAATCAGAATACATCTTATAATAGGTAACATGTCATCATTTAGTTGGCAGTATCTTTTTACTTTGTTAATGTCACATTAAAATGGCATGGATTACAATTTATTGAGCTTTAAATTCAATGAAATACAATAATAAAGGCCCAACCTGTGGGTAGCAGAACGCTAGATATTGACAGAGATATAAACTTATTAAACAGCATTCCATGTCTCCTGTTCAGGAAAGGAAACAGGTATAATAAGTGCAGACTAACAGTATAGACAAACTGACAAATGAATATTTTACCACTGATTGTGCACATGCTCAATTGCTCTGTTGAGGACTTCACCGGAGTTCATGCTCATGGCCCATACAATGAATATAAAGACACCCAAAACTAGTTTCATTGATGTTCAGTTCTGGTCAGACTACAGCATCATGTCCCATCCTAAAACAAAGAGATAAAGAAACTTTGAAGAGGATCTATAGGAAAGCAACAAAAATGAGAACATCTTTGGGGAAAGATATAGTGGGACCTTTAAGACACTTATGACAAAAATGTAAATTAGGGGTGATGGTTCTAAGGAATAAAGGAAGAGGGTACAGCAGTAGGTGGGAAGAAGCTCTGAGTCATGTGCAGGTTGAGTGGGAGGAAGGAGAATTGGGTAAGAAGAGCCTCAGCTTTGTGCAGTTCTGAGAACATCTTAGCCATGCCTGTGGGGAGTCCCAGCACACAGATTGTCCATTGAAGGAGCCCCACACTGGACAGGAATAGCCTGGTTCTAGCTCCCCTGTAGGCATAGTCATTGATGGGAATGTCTCAATGAGCGCACACTCTTAGTGATAACACTGGTGGATTCTGAAAACGGTCACCTAACCACACTCCTCAAAAAGGTACTTTCTTAAAGGGAGTAGGCATTCCCATGGCTGCTAAAAAAAAAGTTTAGAAAGAGAATAATGTTTCAGTTTGACAGAGGCATGATTGGGGTATTTTTTCCCCCTCTCTATAAAAATATGTTATGGCTAAAAGGTACTCAGAATGTATGCAATGGAGACCAACATACATGGGTTCGAATCTTGGTGTTACCATGAACAGTTGTGTAACCTTGGACAATTTTTTTTCATCTCTCAGTGTTGGTTTTCCCATTTGTAAAATAAGAAGGATAGTAATAGCACTTCCCTGTAGGGTTGTGGAGAGCATTAAATTAAATGGTCATGTATAGTACAGTGCTTGACACATTGCAAAAATTTAATAATATATTGTTTGGGATTCTATTTCTTTATGTATTCCAGTGCAAGCATCCAGAGGGAACTTTCAGTTGAAGGTCACTTACACAAAATGGTGATCAGCCACTCTTCATCTCAGCTTGGAACAGCATAAAAAGAAATAGGGATGGGAAGGGATGAGGGTGTAGCTCAATGGTAGAACTTGTGCTTAGCATGTGTGAGGCTCTGGGTTCAAACCTCAGTGTGCAAACATACACCAAAAAAAAAAAAAAAAAAAAAAAGAAAAGAAAAGAAAGAAAGAAAGAAGTGAGCAAGAAACGTGTAGGTGTAGCAGAGAGAATTATGTGATGATAAGAGCAATATGTAGTACTCATATCCTTAATGTGGAGTCATAAGAGGTTGGAAGATCTCCTTCAATATGGAGGACTTGAAAGGAAATGAAAATGTTTCTGTCCAGGAGTTCATATGTGGTCTTGGAGTCTGGGATACCACAGCTGACCTCCCAGCTTCACAGCTTTCTTATAACTTCAAAGAAAGATTTTCTTTAGTTCCTGACCACAGCTTACAGCTGCAGGGCTTTGATGAACTTACTCAAGTTTTGTCCCTCCCATGACCTTTGGCTCATCACATTCAAACTTGTCCCCATTTCAAATTGTAAAAGCAGCCATAAAAGCAGACCAAGATCCTCCTCTCCTGTTAAAGAAAGAAGCCTACTTTATCCATATTAAAATTATTGGGAACTGAGCTCAGTAGTAGCATGGGTGGTGCCCTGAGTTTGATCCCCAGCACAGAAAAAAAAAAAGTATTGGAGGTCATCTAACATAGACAATCACAGTGGAAGATACCATTAATAACAGCAACCCATGGTAAAATACCTAAGAGTGAACTCAATGAGAAATACGGGAAAACTGTATGAAGAACATAGAAATACTTCTGAGGGCAGAAAAGAAAGGCTCAAATAAGTGAAAACACATGGATTCATTATTATTATTAATTAAAAAGTTTTGACATTTAAAAAAATGTCAATTCTCTCTAGATTTATTTATATATGTATAAATAAATATATAAATGTATATGCATATACACGTATATATATACATATATAAATTATATATTAAAATTGTATATATTACAATCAAAGTATCAATAGGATTTTGGAAAATCCTAGGCAAACTGATTCTAAAGTTCCCTTGGAAAACCAAAAGTGAATTTGGGAGGTACAAGGAGGCAAGATTGCATGTTTGAGAGAGAGACAGAGAGAGAGAGAGAGAGAGAGAAAAGAAAGACGCTTTCATTAAGGAGTACAACTTGAAATGGCTTAATACAGAGTCTCCCAAAAGAATGTTGGCAGCACAGTGCAAAACAATGTAAGCGATGTGTGTATGTTGAGGGGGGTGGGCGTTTCTAGGTAACCACAGGGACTTGCCTTGAAAAGCCTGAAGCTTCCAACCAGCACTTCACTTGACAGTTGCTGCCTTTGAGCTGGGTAGTCATGTGATGGTGGTGGGGGCTGAAGATCCTAAACCTTTGATCCATATGTTCTTTTGTTCCTGGGCACAATGATTTCAATGAGAACAATTTTCCAAATGGAGATAGAGATAGGGTCCTTCTGCATTGATTTTTAAAGATGTTGGGAGGGAATTAAATGGAAGAGAGTTAGTATGGAATGCCAGAAGGGTGAAATGTCAAAGTTTATGCTTAACCAAATACTGTATGAATATTCCTTGGTAGTGCCATGGGATGAAATACAAGCATTTAGAGGCAGCTATTTAATCTCCTGTCTTCTTATCCCTTTCTATTATTGCCCAAAGCTCAGGAATGTACTCAATTAAACATCAACAACAAAAGCAAAGAAAACACCCTTCCCCCCTCAAAGACACACACACAGCACAGAGGCTTGGAGCATTTTGAAAACGTGTCAACAGCAGATGTTCCTAGAGGAAAGATGATGTTTAATACAGTTCAGTCTTTAATTCCTTACCTCACATCACAGTCTCAACCACATGGGTATGCTAGTATCCAACCATTTTTTTTTTTTTTTTTTGAAACAGGGTCTCCTAAGCTGCTGAGGAACTTGCAATCCTCCTGCCTCAGCCTCCTGAGTTGGTAGAATTCCTTAGATGGGTTTGGATGTTCTTGCAAAGCCCTGTTAAGATCTATAACACAAACCCTCAGGAAAATTGGAGGATAAAACCACTTTGTGGAACTGTGGCTGGCTGGCTGGCACCTACACAGATACAATTTTTAAGTGAAGCACCCCGAATGAATGATCTCCGTGTATGATTAGGGCGTAAGGCAGGGTACATATCAAAAGCTGGAGAGCTAAAGTTATTTGCTAACAGGACAATTAGCCTCATGGGACCCTCTGGTAGGATATAAGAGGAGAGGGAGCCAGCAGGAGCATTTAGGCTGCAGCCTCAAACTTTGGCTGCTAGTCAATGGTAAATTTATTTAAAAGAGCAGAGGGGAGCCAGAAAGGTGGTGCAGGCCTGTAATCCCAGTGGTTTCGAGGTTGAGGCAGGAGGATAGGGAGTTCAAAGCCAGCCTCAGCAAAAGTTGAGGCATTAATCAACTCGGTGAAACTCTGTCTCTTAATAAAATACAAAAAAAACCCCACAAAAACAAAAAAACAAAAAAGGGCCGGGAATATGGCTTAGTGGTCGAGTGCCCCTGAGTTTAATCCCTGGTACAAAAAACAGAGAGAGAGAGAGAGCAGAGGAATCCTCCTCTTTTATTGCTGGGCGGGGGGGGGGGGGGGGGGGGGGGGTTGAACTCAGGGGCACTCGACCACCAAGTCACATCTCCAGCCCTATTTGTATTTTATTAAGAGATGGGGTCTCCCTGAGTTGCTTAGTGCCTTGTTTTTGCTGAGGCTGGCTTTGAACTTTCAATCCTTCTGTCTCAGCCTCCAGAGTTGCTGGGATTACAGGCCTGTGCCACCACGGCCAGTAGGAGGCTTCCTCTTTTAATGGCTGTGTAGTTTCCTTTGCCATAATAATAATAATAATAATAATAATAATAATAATAACACTACTATTGTTTAATGCTTAACTGACCCTGAATTTTGATCTTGCTTAGAAAATAATTTAGCCGGTAACTATTGTATTATTTTGTTACTGTAGTCTTATAAGGTTCAATACAGCATAAAAATGCCTTGATTAATTACTATATTGTTTATCTGGAAGTTTGCTGTTATATCCTAATTGAAATTCATAGACTTCTTGGCTAAATATTGTTAAATATTGAAAATGAGGGAAGTTTCCAAGTATCTGAATATGTAGAGGTTCCTGAAGAGGATTGTACCTGGAAAGGGCATAGAAGCTCTGTGCCTCTTCCCTAATACCTCACCCTGTGCACTTTCTCACCTGCATCCTTTATAATACACCGGTAAATGCTAGTTACACATAGTATTGTACTCTTGCAATGCTGGTGAGCAGAAGCTGTAATTTCCAGTCAATCATGTGATCACAAGGAGAAACAATGAATTCTCTACATGTATTTTATTTCCAGTATTTTTTTTTTTTTTTTTTTGGATACAGGAATATCTGTCCCATGAACCTTGCAATGGATGAGGAAAGAAATCTTTTCTCCTCTCTACCACTTTTTTTTTCCTTAGCCAGAAATGTTCCTAATTTTGCAAAGAGAAAAGGAAACAGATGTGGAATTTCTTCTAAAATCATCGGCTTCAGGAGGCTAGAAAAAAGTGGGGGCTACTCCCTTCACAGCAGGGTTATGCTCTAAAAAGGTGATTCAATGAGAAGATTCATATAAAGAAAACGTTTATAATGATAAATACAGCCTACCACTGTTCACCATCTACTGATATTAGTTTGAAAATGCATGAGTCTTGAGAAAGTACATGTACATACACAAAGAGAAAAAATTATCACTTATTACCTCCTTTAATCATTTGGTTACAAAAGAAGATTATTTTGTTTTGTTTTAGATGTAATCAAGCCTCATAAGACCTATTTTGTATATCTTGTGGACCTTCAAAAGAAATTGTTCTAGTGCTGGGGATATAGCTCAGTGGTAGAGCGCTTGCTCAGCATGAATGAGGCCCTTGGTTCAATCCCCAACACTTAAAAAAAAAATTATAAAAGAAATTGTTCTTGGGGCTGGGGTCTTGGCTCAGTGGTAGAGTGCTCATCTAACATGCATGAGGCACTGGGTTTGATCCTCAGCACCACATAAAAATAAGATAAAGATATTGTGCCCACCTAAAACTAAAAAATAAATATTAAAAAAAAGAAAAAGAAAAAGAAATTGTTCTTTGAGAAATGAAAAATTTTCTGATCTAATTGTTCCCTTGTCTACTCTACCTGGTTCAAAATACCATGAGAAAAAAAAAATTATGTTGCTATTATAAAACAGCGTATACACAAATTTATCCAGAGTTATAGACTAATAAGTCTAGAATTAACCATGCAGTCAGAAAATAGGTAGACATACACAGAGACTAACAAATAAATGACAGTCTTAAATAAATTAAAAATAAATAAATATTGAACATGAGAGCTCAAGTCTAAGGGTGAGAGGGTCCTTACTGAGCTCTATGACCTTAATGTTGGTACCAGCTCAGTTTTTCTTTTTCCAAGTAAATTAATAATTTCATTTCCAATTCTTCATTCCACATAGTGTTCCTTTATTTGATTATTTCTTAACTGTCTTACATATTTGGCTGTTTTAGTTTTAACTTTTGAAGTCATGTTTACTAAATCTAGAAATTTCTCATTATTTCTGTAAATAATATGTTATCAGTGCCATGAAAAATGTCACAATGTACGACTAAGTATTGAACATCTATTGTTAATTTAGGACTACTACCTTAATGTTTTATATTAGCCTTTAGTTGTCATTGTGAATCTATCAATTGCTGCTTATTCAGCCTTTTTTTAAGTTCCAATAATTGCATAAACTATTTTTGTTTTTGCTTTTGAATGAGCAAGTGACAGTCATATACTTGTATCAGTGAACTTAAATGTTTCTTCACTGGCTAAAGGTAATCAGGAATTTAGTTGTGAGATGTTAAAGTAGCTACAGGGTATTTTATCTTTGTGGCTTAGCATATCAAAGCCAATTTCTAGTTTCTCATTTGAAGGAATTTGACATAAAGTAAAATATTACAACTTATGCCAGGTTCATTCAAAGGAAAATTGGATAATCATTCTTTTGAGTCAAATTGTGTTTTGCTAGAAACTCTCTCCTGCTGCCAGAAGGATGAAATAGCCATTTTCTAGGATGCTTATCTAAAAACTTCAGTAAAGTTCTGAAGCTCTCTTCTTCCTATCCAGTTTGTCAATTTCATGGATATAATTTTTTCCACTTCCTAATAGACAGTTCAGAGTAGCATTTGAACTTTCTAAGTTGTGGTTTAATAGGGATAATTCTTTCTTTCTTTCTTTCTTTTTTTTTTTTTAAAGAGAGAGAGGAGGGAGAGAGAGTGAGAGAGAATTTTCAATATTTATTTTTTAGTTTTCGGCGGACACAACATCTTTGTTGGTATGTGGTGCTGAGGCTCGAACCCGGGCCGCACCGCATGCCAGGCGTGCGCGCTACCGTTTGAGCCACATCCCCAGCCCATGGGATAATTCTTTCTTATCTTCATTGATTTGTGTTATCACTATATCTCTATTTTAGAATGAGAAGGTGCAGCCAGTGCATACCTGTAATCTCAGCTACTTGGAAGACTGAGGAAAGAGGATTCCAAGTTTGAGGCCACCATGGGCAAGTTGGTGAGACCCTATCTTAAAATAAAATAAAATAACTGGGGATTGAACCCTGGCCTTCGTACACTGAGCTAAATTGTACGAAGGCCAGGGTTCAATCCCTATTATTGCAATTAAATAAAAATAAATAAATAAATAAATAAATAATAACAATAATAATAATAATTTGGAGGTGCAAAACATTTCATTCACTTGTTCAAGCTGAAGATTTGATAAACTAAATTTTTAATCCAAATTTAATTAAGCAACTAAATCATCAGTGGTAAAAAAAATTTCAAATTTCCTGTTTGTACATTTTAAGATAATCATAACTGGGTGTTTTGTTTGGGTTTGCTTTGGTTTTGGTACTAGGGATTGAACCCAGGAGTGCTTAAGCACTGAGTTACATACCTAACCTTTTAATTTTTTTCAATTAATTAATTAAATTTCCTTTTTATTTTTTATTTTGAGACAGGGTCTAAGTTGCTTAGGGGCTTTGATAAGTTGCTGAAGCTGGCTTTAAACTTGTGATCCTTCTGGCTCAGCCTCCTTAGTCACTAGGATTATAGGCATACACCAGCCAAGATAATCATAGCTTATGGTTTGGAGTTTTAAAAAATTTAAATAAGTCACTTTAATAACTTTTTTCCTAATAACTTTTTTTTCCCTTCTTTTCCTTTCAGCTTTTTTTCAGTTCCGAGTTTCATTTTGATACTTTCCATTACAGTCTTTTTAAAAAAAAATTTTTTTTTTATATAGTTGTAGATGGACAGCATGCCTTTACTTTATTTATTTGGTACAAGGATCCAACCAGTGCCTCACATATGCTAGGCAAGTGCTCTACCACTGAGCTACACCCCAGCCCCTCCATTACAGTCTTAACTAGTACTCATTCTCTCAGTGAATTACAAGGTAAAAAATAAAATGTGGAACTGGACATGTAGGTCAGTGGTAGAGTGCTTATCTACCATAATTGAGGCCTTAGGTTTGTTTTTCAGCAATTAAAAAAAATTAAAAATAAAATGTAATAACATCTGATAGGTACAAAAATTGATGATCTTTATTAAAAATTTTAGTAATGAGAAAATCCAGTCATTTAAATTATTTCATAAATGTTGTTTTCTCCTAAAATATTAAAATTATCTACTTACTAAACTCAAAGAAAGGCTGCGGGTGTATCTCACTGGTAGAGTACTTGTGAGAGGCCCTGGGTTTAGCAGCCAGCACTGTAAAAACAAAACAAAAAGTCTTTTAAATCAAAAGGAAAATATAAAACAAAAAATTTCAAAACTTTAAATCAAAATTATGTAAATAAAGCTAAAAACTTATTTTTTGAAATTTTATTAAACATAAAATTATTATCAATGCTTTCATTCAATGTCTATTTCTATTTGCTGATGGAAAACACTTCTTTAGTGTTTCATGTACATAATGTTTAGACCCATAAATTTAAGAGTTATATAAATTGTTTACTAATCAAAAAAAGTTAGGTGGCACTTACATTATGAACACTGTTTTTTTTAGTTGTCAGTGAACTTTCTTTTATTTATTTATATGTGGTGCCGAGAATCAAACCCAGTGCCTCACACATGCAAGGCAAGTGCTCTACCACTGAGCCATGACCCCAGCCCCTAAACACTGTTCTTATTCATGAATACTTTTGTAAACATAAATTGGAACATAAAAGAGAAGAAGAAAATTGTCGTGTAGTGCTACTGTAAAATAAATAATAATAAAAAGTCACAGTGCAAGAATCTACTGCATTTCTGCTGAGAGGAAGCATTGACATGTTAATTCATCTCTTCTCACGGGGGTTTCTTTGACAAACTCTTCCTCATACTCTGAGGAGAATCAATCTCCAAGATCAGGAGCATTCATGGTTACCTTGTGTTTTGAGAACACAGGCCAAGAAATATGGAGAAGCATTTCCCTGAGGTCTAAACAGTACTGTCACAAAAGTGGATATGTAAGGTTATAGGCCCAGCTGTGCTAGAACCAAGCCCTCTCAAGTGACAGAGTTACCCTTATGCTCTTTTTTTTTTTTAATCTTTAAATAATTAATTATTTCTCAGAGTTCTGGAAGATGAAAGGTCTAATATTAAGGTGATAGTAGATTCAGTGTCTGATAAAGGCACTAATTCTGTCTTCACTTGACAGAAGGGGAAAGGCAACTCTCTTCAACCTCTTTCCTTTTCACATTTTTTTTTGTGTGTGCAATACAGTTGTACATAATGATGGGATCTGTTCTTACATATTCATACATACACAGAATATAACAATATAATTTGGCCAATATCCCTCCCCAGCATTTTCCCCTCCCTTTCCTCTACTGATCACCTTTTGAGTTCCATGAGATCCCCTTTCCTTACCTTTATTTTCCTTTTACCTCTCTAGCTTGTACATATGAGAGAAAACATAGGATCTTTGACCTTCTGAGTTTGACTGATTTTGCTTAACATAATGTTCTCATGTTCCACCCATTTTTCTGGAAACGACATAATGTCATTTTTCTTTATGGCAGAATAAAACTCCATTGTGTATACATACCACATATTTTTTATTCATTCATCTGCTGATCAACACCTAGGCTGATTCCATAGTTGCGATTGTAAATTCTGCTTTAAACATGGATATGTATGTATCACTACATTATGATGACTAATTCTTTAGGGGAAATACTGAAGAGTGGCATAGCTGAGTCATATGGTGGTTTCTTGCCTTGTCTTTCAAGAAATCCCCATACTGATTTCCGTCGTGGTTGTACTAATTTGCAATTCCAAAAACAGTGTAAAAGTGTTCCTTTTTCTCCACATTCTCTCAAGAATTATTGTTTGTGTTCTCTATGACTGCGTTCTGACTGGTATGAGATTTGCATTTCGCTAATGAGTAATGATATTGAACATTTTTTCATATATTTGATGGCCATTTGTATTTCTTCTTTTGAAATGTGTTTGTTAAGTTCATTTATCAATTTATTGGGGGTTTTTTTGGTTTTCAGTTTTGTGTGTGTGTGCGTGTTCTTTATATAATTCTAGATATTAATCTTCTGTTAGCAGATTAGCTAGCAAAGATTTTCTCCCATTCTGCAGGGTTTCTCTTCACATTCTTAATTGTTTCCTTTGCCGTGCAGAAACTTTCAATTTGATGATATCTCATTTATTAACTCTTGACAATTTCCCCTGAGCTTTAGGGGTCCTATTGTGAAAGTCATTGCCTGTGCCTATATATTGGAGTGTTGATCCTATGTTTTCTTCTTGGAATTGCATAGTTTCTGTGCTAATTCCTAGATTTTTCCATCCATTTTTGAGTTGATTTTTGTGCAGGGGGAGAGATAAGGGTCTAGTTTCATTCTTCTATATATGAATAACCAATTTTCCCAGAACCATTTGTTAAAAAGGCTGTCTTTTCTCCAGTATATGTTTTTGGCACCTTTGTGAAGAATCAGTTGACTGTAGATGTGTAGGTTTGTCTCTGTGTCTTCAATTTTGTACCACTGGTCTATGTGTCTGTTTTTATGTAAGTACCACACAGTTTTTGTTACTACAGTTTTGTAGTATCATTTGAAGTCAGATATTGTGATGACTCCAATATTGCTTCTTTGACATAGAATTGGATATTTTGGGTCCTTTATTCTTTCAAATAAATTTTAGGACTTTTTTTTTTCTAGTTCTGTGAAGAATGTCATTGGTATTTTGATGGGGATTGCATTAAATCTGTGTATTACTTTAGTATTATATAATACTTTGGTATTATTTTAATTATTTGGTAATATTTTAACAATATTAATTCTGCCTATCCATAAACATGAGAAATCTTTCCATCTTCCTATGTTCTCAATATTCTATAATTTTTATTGTAGATGTCTTTCACCTCTTGGTAAGGTTTTTTTTTTTTTAGGATATTGTGAATGAGATTGCTTCCTGATTTCTTTCTCAGCAGATTCATTATTGATATATAGGAAAGTAGGTTGATTTTGTAACTTGCTATTTTGCTGAGTTTGTTTATTAGCTCTAGCAATCTTTTGGTGGATATCTCTGGATCTTTTAAGTATAGGGTCATATCATCTGCAAACAGTGATAATTTGACTTCTTTCTTTTCCATTTTTATCTCCTTCTCTTACCTAATTGCTCTAGCTAGAATTCCTAGCACTATATTAAATAGGAGTGGTGAGAATGGATATCTTTGTCCTGTTCCAAATTTTAAAGGAAATGCTTTCAGTTTTCTTTCTCATTTACTATAATGTTGGCTTTGGGTTCATGTATAATGTTTATGATTTTGAGGTAGCTTCCTTCTATCCCTAGCTTCTTCAGTGTTTTTTTATCATAAATGGTTGCTGGATTTTGTCAAAGGCCTTCTCTGCATCTATTGAGATAGCTAAGTGATTTTTTTGACCTGAGTTCTATTTAAGTGATGAATTACATTTATTGATTTTGTATATTAAACCATCCTTGAATCTCTGGGGTAAAATCAACTCCAGGTGCTCTTTTATTTGTTTAATTATTTTTGAACTGAGGATTGTACCCAGAAGCACTAAATTGTATCTCCAGGTCTTTTTTTATTTTTAACTTTGAGACAGGGTCTAAGTTGCTTAGGAACTTCCTAAATTGCTAAGGCTCTCCTTCAACTTGTGATCCTCCTGCCTCAGCCTCCCAAGTTGCTGGGATTACAGGTATGCACCACCCTGCCTGGCTTAATATATATATGAATTGTGTTTGTGCTATGCAGAGCCCTCTCCAGAGCAGGCTCAAGCAGAGAACCTCCTGACCTGGCCCTAAGTGTAGTATTGCTCCTCTTAGGAGTTGATGCTACCTGCCTGAGCTTCAGGGATGCACAATACTCAGTGACTATCCTGTTCAGTGTAAACTCTGCCTTGTATTGCAGCCTCTTCCCAGGCACCAAACCATGTATAAAGCTGGAGAGGCTGGAACTGGTACTGCCTTAAGACTGAGAGGACGGTGTTCTACCTACATGCCTAAGAATGAAATCTTCAATGCCACTGCTGTTCTCCATCTCATATAAAATCTAGTGTTCAAAATTGTTTCCTCCAAATCCCTGCTTCTCCAGAATGGTATCATACATACTTGTTTTAAAGTCTTCATTATAGAAAACTCATCAATAATGACTCACATAATTTGTATTTGTTTTTTTTTTAATTTGCAAAGCATTTTCTTGTATATCTCTTTATCTACCTTGTGAGATGGCATTTAAAAGGTGAGAAAATCAGGTTCAGAGATATTCAATAATTTCTCCAAGGACACAGAGTAGAACTAGAAACTAGGTCTTCCCAATACCGCATAGCTGTCTTATCATCAGGGCATGGACTTTGAACACATTCTACCAACCCCTCAGTCCTTCATCCTCTAGGAACAAATATTTGTGTTCAGAATGACTTTCTATCAGTTCTACAACCACAGGCTTTGAATGCATCAGTCTTCACCCTTTACTAGAGGGGAACCACTATTTGTGATCTTGTTAGGTGGATATAACCCCATTTTATGTAGTATCTAGCATATAGCTAGTGCTTGGTACACATTTATTACAGATAAGCATGAAGAGAAAGGCAATAGAAGTATAAGAAAAGAATTCTGAGATCCTCACATGGCAAAAGAAGAGCCATAGGACTTAAGGAAACTTTAAAATGTTTTTAATGATCACTTAAAAAGAGAAAAGAGAGTGGTCCTATTTATTTATTTTTTCCTGTGGTACTAGGGATTGAACCCAGCACTTTGTCCATGTGAGGCAAGCATTCTACCAACTAAGTCAAGTCTCCAGCCCTTAATTTGGTTTTTGATCAGAGCTTTTGTAAAACAGCAAAAAAATCATTGGGATCTAAAGGAAAGCAAAGCAGGCTGGGGATATAGCTTACTGGTAGAGCTCCTGCCTAGTATGCATGAGGCCCTGAGGTTCCAGAACTGCAAAAAATAAATAAATAATGGGAGGTAAGGAAAAAACAAAAAGACTAATACAATGGTCTTTAGGAGATATTTGGCTCTGGGGGAGAAGGTCTGGGAAAGAAAACATTGTTGCTTCAGTGTTGGGTCAGTCCCCAAGCTAGGGAAGTATAGCTGTCTGCACAGGAAACCCAGGATATGTACCAGAAGCTCAGCAATAAAGGATTTCACTCAAAAGCTTGGTTTACAAATGTGCTAACTAGCCCTCCAGTGAAGACAGACCTAGAATAACCTCAGCCACCAAATTCAAATGCCTGACCGAAAATATTAATAAATGTTGAGTGGTGAGGGTTGTAGGTCCTGCAGAGGGTTTGAGGCCATGGGTATAATCCCCAGCACAGTTAAAAAAAATAAAAATAAAAGAAGGGCTGGGATTGTGGCGCAGCAGTAGAGTTCTCGCCTAGCATGTGCAAGGCCCTGGGTTTGATCCACATAAAAATACATAAATAAAAAAAAGGTATTGTATCCAACTACAACTAAAAAAAAAAAAGTTAATTAAAAAATTTAACAAAAGGAAAAGAAAATTACCCTAAAAAGCAAGTAACAAAATTAAATGTAATGCATGGGGCTGGGGTTGTGGCTCAGTGGTAGAGTGCTCACCTAGCATACATGGGGCACTGGATTTGATCCTCAGCACCACATAAATGTAAAATAAAGATATTGTGTCCACCTAAAACTAATATATATATATATATGAAATTTCATATATTTATATATATAAATATATGGAATTTCACCAATGAGTGAGCATTTAAAAAAAATAAATGTAATGCATGAATCCTTATTGTACTCTGGATACTGAAAGCTTAGTTAAAAGACATATTTTGAGCTGAGTGCATTGGCACACACTTGTAATCCAGGTGAATGGGAGGTTGAGGCAGGAGGATCTCAAGTTGAAAGTCAGCCTCAGCAACATAGAGACCCTATCTCAAAATTTTAAAAAAGGGCTGGGGAAGTGGCTCTGTAGTAAAGTGCCCCTGGGTTCAATCTCTGGTTCAAAAAAAAGAAAAGAAAAAGAAAAAGATACATTTTGGTAACAAGTGTGAGAAGTTAAATATAACCTATATTTTAGGTTGAATCAATGATATTTAAGGTATTAATATTTATCAATGATATTGTGGTTATGTGAGAAACTCCCTATACACCTAGATGATAAAGTGAACGGGAAAAAATGATAACGTATGATCAATCTAGGTAAAGGATAGATAAACAGATATATATTGTATTATTGCACAATATTTTGAACTTTTCTGTAGAATTAAATATTCTTGAATTTAAAGTTTGGAGGAAAACTCATTGGAGACCCAACATATCTCCAATTTAGGAATATGATAAGGTAATAAATTATTACGCGTGTGCATGCACACACACACACACACACACACACACACTCCCTGTGCACTCCCTGTGCAATTTTAAGCGCTTGCTTAGGCACTGCCTTTCCTCTTCTGGGTACTGTGCAGTGACTTCCAGCAAGGGAAGCCAGGCATTGTACCAGTTTCCCAGACCTTATGATTACCTTAATGTCTTTTCTAAATTTTTTGAATTGTGGTGAGACTTTGCGGTTGTGGGGAACATAAATCGAGGTGATTAAGTGGTGAGATTTAAAAAGACAACAACACACAGAGAGCCACTTGTACATGCAGAGGAACGTGAACGTGGCAAGTCGCAGCACGCGGTTCACGAAAGGGTGCTGGGTACCCAGCGTGACGCTCGTGGAGGCCCCGGGAGGGGATGCTCCGGGCGCCAGGCTGCGCACCGCGGGCGCACACAGGGTTAACCGCGGGCGAGGGGCCGCACGTCCTCCGCCCGCCCACATTCCGCTGCTGAATGGAGACGGTGGTCTGATGCCAGTGGGGTGATTTCGCCGCTCAGCGTCCGACCTTCCCACTGGCCAGGCCGGCGCCCCTCCCGGGAGGTCCCCAGGCTCCTCAGTCACGTTACCTTCGCCGCCATTCATGCTGCCCCGCGGGGTTACAAAGCGCGACATTAGAAGTCTGCGGATGTCGCGGGAACTAGAAATGCTGGGCCAGGAACGTGGGGACAATTACAGTGGCTCTGAAGGCCGGTCGCCCAGCCTTGCCATCTGACCGCTTCCGCGATGTTACAGGAGACTGCTTGTGAAGCCATTTCTTTGTTTGCATTTTGGAAATAAAGCGTGATACAACTTCAGAAATGTGTGTGCCGGTCCTGAACTCCATATTAATCAAGCAAAAAGGAGACACTTTTAAGAATTTACCTTTTAATTTTATGAAGTATGAACTTTTTTTTCCTGCTTTTAAAAGGAAAACCAGGTTTTAAGTCTATGGACACTTAAATGAAATATATTTCTTCACAAATAATCCTGACCCACGTATAATCGTTTAATTTATTTTGACAAACTGCATTTGGAATCTTGCTTGTATTGATAACTACAGCTGGCAAACGTATCTTAAAACATGTAAAACATAAAATGGTGTAAATGCTTTCTTTTAAAAGGTAATCCAATGATTATTAAAATTACAGAAAGTATGACCAAGTGAGCAAAAACAAAACGACATTTATTTTAGTTATAGAAAGTCAACTGGTGGGGCTGGGGTTGTGGCTCAGCAGGTGCCTAGCACCTGGGAGGCGCTGAGTTCTGGGTTCGATCCTCAGCACCACATAAAAATAATCAAATCAAATAAAGGTACAACTATAATTTAAAAAAAAAAAGAAAGTTAACTGAGTAAAATGATATGTTCAAATAGAAATTTTTAAAAAATATTTATTTATGTATCTTTAGTTTTACGTGGACACATTAGTTTGTTTTTATGTGGTGCCAAGGATCAAACCCAGTGCCTCATTCATGCTAGGCAACTGCTCTACCACTGAGCCACCACCCCAGCCCCTCTAAATAGAAAATTATTTCACTCCTTCAATTAGTACTCAGAGAGCCCATGGTGGTGTAGGAATTCAATGATGCCTGGAGACATGGTCTTGCCTTTGGGGATCTCTGAGTACTCCTGAGGAGTGTAGAATAAAGAGGCCAAAGGGTAAATTACAGGTGCTGCAGGAGAGACACCCCACAGAGTCAAGGTCATGGGTGCTTGGAGCTGGTAAAAGAGGAGAAAGCCACCTGCAGGTATCCTGAAGATACATTAGGCATTAAGCCAGAGGTTCTCCAACTTTGCTGGACATCAAAATCACTTCAGGAACTGTTAAAACTCCTCATGGCCCAGGCCACACTGGAATTAAATCAGAATGCCAGAGGCTGAGAGTCTGATATCCATATTTTAAAAAAAGATTCCAAGTGATTCCAATGTACAGCAAAATTTGGGGGAATTATTACTAAAGCAGAGAAAGGAAACGTGATGTTTTTAAATTTTTCTGAAGAAAAGTATCTGGCCAATAGGTATGTAGTAGATGCTAGTAATTATTCTTTTATTCCTCCTTTTCCTCTGCACTGTCTTGCTTTTTAGTAACCACTCAGGACATTATTATTGGAGTTAGAGAAAAAACTCATTTTAAAATAGTTGGTACGGTGGCACATGTATGTAATCTCAGCTACTTAGGAGGCTGAGGCAGGAGGATGGCAGAGTTCAGGGTGCCTCAGGAATGTAACAAGGCCCTATCTCAAAATTTAAAATAAATAAATAAATAAATGCCTGGGGATATAGTTCAGTGGCATAGCATTTACTGAGCATGTGTGAGACCCTGGGTTTAATCCTAGGGGCTCAGAGTTTAGCTGAGTGGCAGAATATTTGCATGGTATGCTTGAGGCCCTAGGTTGGATCCCCAGCACTGCAAAACCAAACCAAACCAAACAACAACAAAAAACAACCAGATTCTATAGTTTGGATGCTGAATGTCCTCCAAAAGTCCATGCATGGTCTCCAGCTGGTGCTATTGGGAAGTGGTAACTTTTAAGAGGTGGGGCTTAAGGAGAGGTTTTAAGGTCACTGAGGGTATGCCTGAACGGGGGAAGATTCTCTTTTGCTTCTCAGTCATGAGGTTAGTGACTGTGCTTTGCCACATCCTCCTGCCACGATGTGCTACAACACCACCAACCCACCGTGGACTGAGACCTCTGAAACTGTAAGCTGAAATGAACCTTTTTCTCTTTATATCATTTTAGGTATTTGTTATAGGACTGGAAAGCAGACTAGCATACTAGGCCTTCCTAAAGAATGCCCTTTAGCACTAAGTAGAGTCTAAATTTTACAATGGTGAATTCTCACCTAAGGAGAATGTAAAATGCAACATTTTGACAGTTGGTAGAAAAAGTTGCTCCTCTCAATTCATCTGCTCCATCTTCAGGTGTGTGCTATAATCATAACTATATAGGCCACGGTCCAAATAACTTTGTTTCTATTTTTAAGTGATTTCTCCCTCTTTACTAAAAAAGCCCAAAGCTTGCCAAAATTTTGGGTGTGTTAATCATGATAAATGAAGACTAGCCCAAGGAAGAGGCCACAGAAGAAAGAATATTCCTTCCTGTTCCTTGAGACAAGCCACTGGGGCTGGAAGCTAACTAAGTCTCTCTCCACTCACCAGTTGCTTTGTATCCCTGCAGCTCTCAGAAGAGAATGATTGGCCTCCACTTTCTTGCTAAGCATTCTTGGGGGTTCTGCTTTGTAACTGCTCCGGCATGAAATGGCCTCTTGCAATTTATCTCCTGTTTTGAATGGTAGTTCCATCAGTTAAAAGGGAGACAGGAAACAAAACAAAACTCTTTTAATCCAGACTGAGTCAGACTGCATTTTCATTAGATCACAGACCACAGGGTTTGAACTCCCTTTTTAGGGGAAAGATGGTGGAAGCCTCTAGTGTCTGACATTCTAAGAGACCTAGGAAGCTCTGATTAAAGAACACGCCATATCACTCAGGGCTGAGGATGTACCTCAGTGGTACAGTGCTTGCCTGAGTTCAATCTCCAGGACCACCAAAAAAGAAAAAAAAAATCTACACTTAAATTCCTATTAAACACACTTTCCATCCCTGTCAATGGGCTTTACTTGTGACTCACCTCATTTTAGGCCAGCTTCTGCTTTTCAACGCTTTGTGCTTATCTCAACTTGTTGGTTTCAAAAGCACAGCTACTTTATTGCCTCTGCTATGGGTCTAATGAAAAAGGTTTCCTTTCAGACACATTCTTGGCCCTGGCCAGGATTTGGGAAAGCCTTTGTGACATGAATCTAAGTCACAAAACTGCCCTTGTAAATCTCATGGGGTCACAGTTGAAGATAGTTCTTCAAGGGAAGACCAATGAGACAAAATAAATGCCTTGTATTTGCCTTCCTGCTTTCTTACAAAGAGATGCAAAAGTTCCTAGAGGTTAATAAAACTGCATCATAGTAGTAGAGTGCTTGCCTACTATGCACAAAGCCCTATGTTGGATCCCCAGCTCTGGAAATAATAACAACAATAATAAAGCTAATTAATATAGGAATTTAACTCCCTGAGGCTCCCCATGAGTGGACTTTATTTGACAAAGGAGTGTTTTATTCTGATTCACAGTTCCTGCAAGCTCTTGGATCTAACGTTTCCTTTCCTTGAACCAAGCTGTCCTTGTTTCTGCTGGGGAGGACAGATGCCTACCTGCTGCCTCCTTCCCCTAACACTCTCCTAGTGATTCTTCCAGAATGCTAGATGCTCTCTCTTTAAGCAATTCTTTGGTTTCAGATAGTGACATGCAGAGAAGTCATCTGAAGGGGCTGGGGATATAGCTCAGTGGAAAAGCACTTGCTTACCATGTGTGAGGTGCTAGGTTCCATCCCCATCACTTTAAGAAAAAATAATTGTCAATTGAAGACACCAGCAATCCTAAGAAGGTGAAGCACTGGTTGGGCCAACTTGAATGGACTAGGATCCTGGCATGAGAAGAGCAGGATATAGGCATTACTTGGGAGATTTTGTTTCTTTTCAGTTGGATGAACTTGTACAAGTCACTCAACTTCTCAGGGCCTCAAAACCTTCTTATGAAGTCCAAGGGAGTATAACAGGTGCAAATCCTTTAACAAAATCCTTATGCTGAACCCCAATGTGTAAAATGAATGAAGGCTGAATGGGGTAGAAGACCTGCAGGTGCCTGATATGACAGATTCCAGGAATCCACAAAGACTTAGCAAATAACAGAATGAATATGTGAGGTTTTATTTAAAATTTTTCTTTTCCCTCTCCTCATCCTCATCCTCGTCCTCGTCGTCCTCCTCCTCCCCTCCTTCCTCTTCTTTTCTCTCTCTCTCTCTCTCTCTCTCTCTTTCCTTGCAGTGCTGGGAACCAAACCCAGGGACTTGTGCATGCTAGGCACACACAAAATTCCTTTATTTTATTTTTTTGGTGGTACTCTGATTGGATCCAGGGGCACTTTATTACAGAGCTCCTTCCCCACTCTTTATTTATTTTTTTTTTTTTGAGACAGGGTAATTGCTAAGTTGTCCAGGCTGGCCTTGCATTTGTAATCCTTCTTCAGCCTCCTGAGTTGCTGGGATTATAGGTGTGCACCACATACCTGGCTAAAAATTCTCCTTTAGACTGAGGCAACATTATATTGACAAGGAAGTATCTGGGGGCTATATAGTCAAGAGAAAAAAAGCAAAGGTCTTATATGACAGAAAGGAAGATTTACAAAACCCTCGGGGAAAAGGGATCTCAGGAATATGATCTGTCTCAATCTCCTGTATCTACCCCAATCCCCCTGCCTGTTGAAAGTAAGCCTGCCAAAAGTAACTGACCAACTCTTCCCATGACATGGCCCTGCTAAACCCCATAAAACTCAGACTCTTGTTGTAGCTAGCCGCCATTTTCCTCTTAAAAGTGTGCCTCTCCCTTGCTTAATAAAGCATCACTGATCCATTGAGGTCTGACTCCTTTTCTTTCTTTCTTTCTTTCTTTCTTTCTTTCTTTCTTTCTTTCTTTCTTTCTTTCTTTCTTTCTTCCTCTTTCTTTCTTTCTTTCTTTCTTTCTTTCTTTCTTTCTCTTTTTTCTTTCTTTCTCTTTCTTTTTGTATTCTCTCTTATTTGCTTTCATTACATACTATTTGTGTTTAAAAGAAAGAAAAAATGATTATATATGATTAAGCATAGATTTTTCTGAGAAAATACATAGGAAACTGATAATGATTATTGCTTCTATGGAAGGAAATGAGTAGTAGGGGAGGGAAAAGGAGGGAAACTTGCTTTCTACCCTATATCCTTTATACCTCTGAATTTTATGCTATGCTCATTTTTCTTTTTAAAATTGTGCTTTGAGGGATGGTAATTTAACTTAGTAATAGAGCCCTTGCCTAGTATGTGTGAGGCCCTGGGTTCAATCCCCAGTGCCAAAAGGAAATAAATGTCTATACACATCACATACCTTCATAATACCTATTCAAAATTAATATATAACAAATATATAAAAATTACACTTTGGCTTCTCCTTCCTTTAGACCAAGCACTGCCATTATAATTTTGCTTCAGGGCAAGAACAAAACACTATTTGCCCTTCTGCCTCCCTTCATCATTTCAGTGACTTGCAGAAAATCCAATTCAGCATCTCTTCTCTTTGGCTTCTTAGTGTTCGGAACTGTTCCATGTCAGCTTTTTGTCCTTCGCCCCACCGCCCCGCCACTTACTAATTCTCATCAATCTTCGCTGGGACACCCCTCTGAACACTGCTGAAGCTACCAGAGCTCTGATTTATAGCACAACTTCGTGCTTGGAATGATAGGATCGCAGAAACACAGCTGTGAACATGGGTGTCTCAAAAGCTCCTTGGGCTATGCCAACTCCTTTCTATTCCAAGTTCTTAACTGGCCCCACCTCTCACTTTCCTCCCACAGTTCCTAGGTTCTTTGGGGTGGGTGTGGAGGTATAATTGCTTTCATAAGGAATCTGTTTTCTTATATCCAAGGCCAACTGAGCCCGCCCCTGCCTCTTGCTAAAATCCCAGCATAACCTGGTTGCTTATGTAAAGGTTTATCTTTACCTGCTTCCTTTGTTACCTCCGAAGAATTTGGCTCAAACCAGTTCTCAGAACCTCCAATTCCCCAAAGACTGAGTGGTGGGTCTAAACAGGTTGTCACTCAGGTCTTAAATCAATCATTGTATTCATTTAATACAAATGTCCCCAGCTTGGGCTGGATGCTGGGAATTGTCACAACCAAGACTGACATGGCCCCTCCTTGTCTTGGTGGAGCAAGCAGACTTGTTGGGAAGGTGATTTTTATAGGCAATTAAATATGGAAGATCTCAATTCCTGTTGTTAATTAGAATTTCCTGAGGTATTCTAAATCCCTGTTTGACCAATTGAATTAGAATCTTTAGGACCAAGGCCCAAGAATTAGTATCTTTTAAATTCCCCAGGTGATTCTAACCACAGCCAGCATTGAGAATCCCTTTCCCCATACAATAGATTTACAAACAACCTTCTATTTAATAATATAATCTAAATGATTTTTCAATGATAGCCCTTAATTAAATCACCAAAATGAAATTTTCCATAGGTACAAGGTTGGGTACTAGGGTTTGAGAGTATTGAAAACCCATTTCAAACCACAAACAACAATTTAACCCTGAAAATAAAAGATAAGAAAACCAAATACATATGCTAAGCAATACCCAATGGCTCCTGGTTGGAATACAGTATTACAACTTGCCATAGATTTATCTAAGCTGATACATGAGACAGGATGGAGAATCAGGAAGTTATTTTCTAACTTTTTTTAAACATTAGGTTTTGGCTTCACTCCATTCTTTAGCAGTTTCATGAAATTTCAACTATATATATAATTTTCTGCCACCCTAGTCATCTCTTGCCTCTACACTCAGTGTTACTTCATGTCACCAGGCTCAATCAAGTATGTGATGTGATGATGTGATTATTCTGTCAGTGGACCTCACAGTACAAAAAAGATGGCAGTAACATGGCATAAGGCTGGGGATACAATATTAAAAGAAAAAGATTCAGAATAAATATGATCTGGCTTAGTTAAAAACAACAGGTTGGGAGTATAGTTCAGTGGTAGAGGGAATATGCAAGGCTCTGGATCCCCAACAAACAAACCAAACCAAACACCAGATCACCTGTCTATATGCATAGAAAACAGCTTGGAAAGACATAAAAATGTTACTGGTAAATAATTTGTAAGTAATAAGATATATGGATAATTTTTAAATTTTGCTGTATTTACAGCATTTTCCAAAGTTTCTACCTTGAATATGCTTCACTTAAAATCAGAACAATCAGTTACTAGTTTGATTTCAATGGTTGTTTTATGGCCAATCCCCAGTACTCCTTGGGGCAGTTAGAGGAGTTCATCCTACCCCAGAAAAGAGGCTGGTTCTTTCTCTCTCTCTGGGAATCCAGCCCTGAAAAGGGATGCATTTGCCTCTTCAGTTCAGTCCTTTTGATTGGGAGATGCTGCCATTAGAAGATGTTAAATGCCATATAACATAATCTGGAATTGCATGGTGACCATTTGTATAGCCAGCTGGGAGAGGGGTGTGTGGCATCACCTCTTACTTGCCCTCTCCAAACCCCACCCAGGAGGGCTGGGAAGATACAAAGATGGTGTGGTATGTCAGGGTGGTATGCAAATGCAGGCCTCTAATCCTATCAGGAATGCTTAGGGTGTTAATTTGACTATCTTTCACAGCTCATAAATCTACTTGGGGGCAAAGCCAAGCTGCCAGACACCATCAAGCCAAACTCCTTCAGAGGCTGGCAGTTTGAGTAAAGCAGCTGGGATCATGCCTCAATAAAGTCCAATAAAGAGCTTTGTACGTGGAGGCCTGAAGAGCAGCTTCTCACATTTGGATACAATAGAACAAAACAGTGGGAAATGTGAATGTCTGATTATTCAGACTGGTGGTCTCCCCTGTGCCCTGCCTGCCCACTGAGCCATGGATGCTCCTTCATTCACAATTCTTTGCACGCAGATGGATCTATCTTGCTCCCAAACAATTGCCTGCACAGACTCCTGTTGGATTAGTTTGTTTAATCCCTGTGTATAAATACAAATAGACTATCTTCACTTCTACTGGAATCTGCTAGCCTTTTTATATTAAAAATCTATTAAACGCGAGTCAGGTCATTTCTGCCTAGATTCATTCTCATTTTATCCAGTGGTCAAAACAGAAGTATTCTTTTTCTTTTTGGAACAGAACATCCTCTACCACTACCTCCCTCCCCTCATGAATTAACATCATTCACAAATACATGGGGGTTGAAACAGCCAACAGAAATCAGTTTCAACCTCTGGGTTACAGCTTCATCCAGAATCCATCTGTTCCGTGAACTGGTCAGTTTAAAATACAGCAGATTCAGGATTCTAAGTAAAAACATCCTTTGTGTCATCTGTTTCAAGGGGGAAGAACCACAGGCACAGACTTCCATCTACTTCCTCCTTGGGCCAAACCTCTTGGAAGGCAAGTTGATTTGAAGAATGTAAAGCTCCTCCAACAAATCTGCAGTCTGGTGTAGGGGTGGGGAGGGACTGGGGGTTGCAGCAGAGACACAGCAGTTATTACCCATAATCTCAGACAGCAAGTACCAGAAACATTGCAGATACCTACCATTTTGTATCCTTATGGGGCATAAGCAACGAATGACAAGCCCACAGACCACTGAGGATTACTTCCAACTCTTCGGGACTGATTTACTCAATACCAGGAGCATAGTGACTTGGGTCTTGAGTAAATTTCTTTATTTATTTTTTTATTTTTTTAAGAGAGAGAGAATTTTTTAATATTTATACTTTTTAATATTTATTTTTTAGTTTTTGCCGGACACAACATCTTTGTATGTGGTGCTGAGGATTGAACCCGGGCTGCACGCATGCCAGGCGAGCGCGCTACCACTTGAGCCACATCCCCAGCTCCAGTAAATTTCTTTAAATCTTGAGCCCTAGTGCCCTCATCTGGAAGACAGATTTAATATCGTCCATGTGGACTATCTGGCTCTTAGTATACTGTTTGCTACATGGTAATTGGATTGCTACATGGTAATTGATCCACTGGTAGTGGATTTGAAAAACAACTGTGATTATTGATATTACTTATGGTAAATTTTAAAAATAAATGATTATTGACGTTGTTATTGCTGACTTTGTAAGTGACTGTTGTACCATTATTAGCTATTGCTTTCTCCATATAATGGTGAGTAGACCACAAAAAGAGCTGAATGGAGATCATTAACATAAGTCCATTCATTCACTTAGTGTTTATTCCATATCATCTATATGCCAGGCACTGCTCTAAGCCCTGAAGCTATATCAGTGGAATACATTTTTTTTTTTTTTTTTTGTACCTGGGATTGAACTCAGAAGCATGTGACCACTGAGCCACATCCCCAGCTCTATTTTTTGTATTTTATTTAGAGACAGGGTCTCACTGAGTTGTTTAGCGTCTCACCATTGCTGAGGCTGGCTTTGAACTTGTCATCCTCCTGTCTCAGCCTTCCGAGCTGCTGGGATGACAGGCATGAGCCACCATGCCCGGCTGAATACATCTTTCTGAAGTTCACATTTTAGTGTGTGTAGGAGACTGATGATAAATATAATAAATACATAAATTCTATAGAATTATTATTTTTGGTGCTGCTGAAGATTGAACCCTGGGCTTTGTATACTCTAGGCAAGTGTACCACAGAGCTACACCTCTAGCCTCTTTATTGAATTTATGATGTAATTAGAGTTGTAGAAAAAGAGAGTGCAGGGTAAGGATAGGGAGTGATTTGGGGGAGGAAATGATACAATGGGATTTAAAACAAGTGGTCCAGCCAGGTGAGGTGGAACCCACCTATAATCCCAGAAACTTGGAGGTAGAGGCAGGAGGACCCCAAGTTCGAGACCAGTCTCAGCAACTTAGTGAGACCCATAGCAATTGAGTGAAACCCTGTCTTAAAAATAAAAAGGATTGAGCTGGGGTTGTGGTTCAGTGGTGGAGCGCTTGCCTAACATGTGTGAGGCACTGGGTTCGAATCTCAGCACCACATACAAACAAACAAACAAACAAACAAACAAATAAATAAAAGTCCACCAACAACTAAAAAATATTAAAAAAAAAAAAGGATTGGGGATGTAGAAATGGTGTTATCCCCAGCAACCCCTCCACAATACAATACAATACAATGCAATACGGGGATCCAGAAAACATTCCAACAACTGTGAAGGTGGTGGGGCTTAAGTCACAGGAAGTGCTGAGGAAAAAGCACTCTAGGTACAGAAAGAGCAATTGCAAAGACATCTGAGGAGAATGTCTGTGTTCTGGAGAAGGCTGGAGAAGCCACAGCAGAGTGATCCATTGGTAGAATGGGAAATGGTGTCACTGGGATACAGAGGTGTAGACCATACAGGATCAAGCCTACATTTTAAGACTTTAGCTTTTTACTTTAAGCAAATGGGAGACACTGCAGCGTTCTGAGCAAATTAAGTGGCATGGGTCAACAAGATCACTTTGGAACTTTAGTTGAAAACGGACTGTGGGAGCTGGGGAGATGGGAGTGGTGGAGGACAAGGGTAGAGAAACCAGTGGACTATATGGGAGATGTTAGGGAAAGACAGTATGACAACTTCGTTTTAAACAACTGGAAGGGGCTGGGGATGTGGCTCAAGCGGTAGCGCGCTCGTCGGGCATGTGTGCAACCTGGGTTCAATCCTCAGCACCTCATACAAACAAAGATGTTGTGTCCGCTGAAAACTAAAAAATAAATATTAATAAATAAATAAATAAAATCCACTAAATACAGTAAAAAAAGGACTTACACCTCAAAACTTAGTGTGTGTGTGTGTATATATATATATAAATTTTATTTTTTTCTGGTGGTGATGAGGATTGAACCCTGGGGCTTTGTGCATGCAAGGCAAGCACTCTACCAACTGAGCTATATCCCCAGCCCCAAGTCCTTAGATATTAATTAATTCAGGGAATGAACTCAAGGGTGCTCAACCACTGAGCTCCATCACCAGCCTATTTTATTTTTTATGAGGGTCTGTCACTGGGCTACCCCTCAGCCTACATTTTGCTTCTAGAAATTGTTTCCCAATAATGCAGAAGAAGTATTCTTCTCCCCTTGGGCTTCCTACTACATATAAGAAGCAGTTGTAGCTGTATAACCAGCAGTGAGGCTGTGATGGTTGTTAAGACATCAGCACACTTCTATTGCCTCTGGTAAGTAGCTGCTGCCCCAAGCCCAAGGGTGTTAGAAGTTCCAGTTGCCCAAACCAAATGAAGAATTAAAAGCTGGCAGAAGAGGGCACCTTAAATCTGTTCTGACTGGATAGTGCCTGGGTAGTAAATATTTTGAATATCACTCTTTTATTATTTCTTACATTCATGACAATAGTGGAGTGCATTACATTCATATTTTTTTTGCATTGCAATTCTTAATACACCTTTATACCACAATTTATCAAATCTCTGTTTGTATAGAAGGTATGTTGACACCAAATTCACATCTTCATACATGAATTTTGTATAATGATGACCGTCTCCTTCCACTATCCTTGCTATTCCCCTTCTCCCTCCCTTGCCCTCCCACCCCTATTCCCTATCTAGAGGTAATTTTCCACCCATGCTCTCTCTCCCTACCCCACTTTGAATCACCCCCCTTATATCAAAGAAAACATTCGGCATTTGTTTTTTTGGGATCGGCTAACTTCACTTAGCATAATCTTCTCTAATGCCATCCATTTCCCTGCAAATGCCATGATCTTATTCTTTTTTAGTGCAGAGTAATATTCCACTGTGTATAAATGCCATATTTTTTTTATCCATTCATCCACTGAAGGACATCTAGGTTGGCTCCACAGTTTAGCTATTGTGAATTGTGCTGCTATAAACATTGATGTGGCTGTGTCCCTGTAGTATGCTGTTTTTAGGTTCTTTGGGTATAGTCCGAGAAGAGAAATAGCTGGGTGAAATGGTGGTTCCATTCCCAGCTTACCAAGCAATCTCCATACTTTTTTCCATATTGGCTGCACTAATTTGCAGTCCCACTGGCAGTGTATGTGTACCTTTTTCCGCCACATCCTCACCAACACCTGTTGTTGTTTGTCTTCATAATGGCTGCCATTCTTATTGGGGTGAGATGGTATCTTTCTCTGATTGCTAGAGATGATGAACATTTTTTTGTATTTTTGTTGATTGATTGTATATCTTCCTTTTTTTAAATTTTAATATTTATTTTTTAGTTTTTTCGGTGGACACAACATCTTTGTTTGTATGTGGTGCTGAGGATGGAACCCGGGCCGCATGCATGCCAGGTGAGCGGGCTACCACTTGAGCCACATCCCCAGCCCAATTGTATAACCTCTTCTGAGAATGTCTGTTCAGGTCCTTGACCCATTTATTGATTGGATTATTTGTTTTTTTGGTGCTTATCTTGTTGAGTTCTTTATATACCCTAGAGATTAGAGCTCTATATGATGTGTGAGGGGTAAAAATTTATTCCCAGGATGTAGGCTCTCTATTCACCTCACAGATTATTTATTTTGCTAAGAAACTTTTTAGTTTGAATCCATCCCATTTGTTGATTCTTGGTTTTAATTCTTATGCTATAGGAGTCTTATTAAGGAAGTTGGGGCCTAATCCCACATGGGGAAGATTAGGGCCTACTTTTTCTTCTATTAGATGCAGAGTCTCTGGTCTAATTTCTAGATCCTTGATCCATTTTGAGTTAACTTTTGTGCATGGTGAGAGATAGGGATTCAGTTTCATTTTGTTGCATATGGATTTCCAGTTTTCCCAGCACCCTTTGTTGAAGATACTATCCTTTCTCCAGTACATGCTTTTGGCACCTTTGTCTAATATAAAATAGTTGTAATTTTGTGGGTTAGCCTCTGTGTCCTCTATTCTGTACCACTGGTCTATCAATCTGTTTTGGTACCAGGGGTTGAACCCAGGGGCGCTTAACCATAGAACCACATCCCCAGCCCTTTTTGTTTTATTTTGAGGCAGGTCTCACTAAGTTGCTTAGGGCTTCAGTAAGTTGCTGAGGCTAGCTTTGAACTCATAATCTTCCTGCCTCAGCTTACTGAGTTCCTGGGGTTGTAGGTATGCATCATTGAGCACAAGTATTTAAAAAAAAAATAATGAAAAACTGTGGGAACACCAAAAATATTCATAAGATGGGTGAGTATAAAGTTAATTATAAAAAAATGATTTATGTTTGGCCCTCTTAAGATGTCATTAGAACAAAAGGACTAGTGGTTAAAAGTTTTAAAATTCCTGACAACTGGGAAAACTGAAACCTAGTCCTGAGTGTTCAGTGAAATGTTAAGTATGATAAATAGTTAACTGCCAAGTACAGTAGCCTTCCTACTTACAAATAAGAAGCAGTTGTAAGGGTTGGAGATGTAACTCTATGATAGAGTGTTTACCTTATCAAGCAGGAAGTCCTAGGTTCAATCTCCAGTACCACAAAAACAAATTTAAAAAGAGGCTTAACACTTCCATCATTTCCCAATTCTATTATGCTCATTTGTGGTTTCTCTTCCTGCTGGTGTTGTTTTTTTAAGGTTCTACTAGATTTTGTTTGCAGGTATTTTAAAGAATTGTGCATTAACAGCCATTCTTTTAGTATTACCCTATTGCTGTACTATAAAAATTGGAGGCTTGTGGCTCAGGAGGCTGAGGCAGGAGGATCGCAAGTTCAAAGCCAGCCTCAGCAAAAGCAAGGTGATAAATAACTCAGTGAGAGCCTATCTCTAAATAAAATAGGAAAGAAGGCTGGGGATATGGCTCAATGGTTGAGTGCTCTGAGTTCAGTCCCCAGTACCCTCACCCTGCCAAAATTGGAAGTTGTTTTTTTCCACTCTAGAACAGTTGAACATAAAAACTATCTGCTCATTACTTAATGGGCTGTCAGAATTTACTTATATAACTCTTCCAGGAATTGTTTGGGACCATTTTTTGGTAGCATCTCTCTATTTCTTCCTTGGCATCTGGTTTATTTTGCTCCATTCTGGGATTAGTTCTGATAATTTATGCTTTACTAAAATACTACCCTAGGATTTATCTAAGGTACATTTCCAAATTTATTGGTACAGAGCAGAGCAAAATCCTTCAAAGTTCTTAAAAATTTTCTCTATACTTGTGGTTATAGAGATAGGGTCTTGCTAGATTTCCTAAACTGGTGCTGAACCTGTGATCCTCCTGCCCCAGCCTCCCAAGCCATTGGGATTACAGGAGTGTGCCACAAAGCCCAACCCATTTTAATATTTTACATCATAAATTTATTTTTCTTGATTATCTTGTCTATTTTATTTCCTTAAAATGCCATTTTTGTGTTCATTGTTTCTACTTGTTTTTCTTTTATTTTTTTCCCTTGTGGTGCTGGGGATTAAACACAGGGGCGTTTTACCACTGAGCTACATCCCTTTTAATTTTTTGAGACAAGGTCTTATTTAGTCATCCAGGCTGTCCTTAAATTTGCAGTCCTCCTGCCTCAGTCTCCCAAGTAGCTGGAATTACAGGTGTTTGCCACCATACATGGTCTAATGGTTCCTATTCCTTCTTTTACCCTGGCCCACCATCGCTTAAAAACATAACTATTCTGGGATTGGAGTTGTAGCTCAGCAGTGGAGCGCTTATCTAGCACATGTGAGGTGCTGGACCTCAGCACCACATATAAATAAAATGAATGTATTGTGTCCACCTACAACAAAATATTAAAAAAAATATGATTCCATAGTTATTATGCTACTTTGTGCGATGCCAATCTTCCAATATTGTGTCTATTGACTTGTGTTCCAAATGAACTGCTGTGAATTTTGGATGACAGTGTCTGTAGGGCTTGTTTTTACTCTAGGAAGACATGCAGCTTGGGTTTGGGTATGTTTTCCTTGTCCAACCAGGTTGTCAGGTTCTCAGCAACTAGGGATTTATATTTGGCCCTCTTAAGATTTCATTAGAATAAAGGGACTAGTGGTTAAAAGTTTTAAAATTCCTGACAACTGGGAAAACTGAAGCCTAGTCCTGAGTGTTCAGTGAAATGTTAAGTATGATAAATAGTTAACTGCCAAGTACAAAGCTTAGTGGTATATATGAATGATCATTTAGTTCTTGAAATAACCCTGAGGTAATAAGCACAATCAAACTTATAAAGATTATGTAATTTATTTGAGATCAAGATTGCACAGTTGGCAAGGAGTAGGAATTCAAATTCAGATCCATCTGACCAACCAATCACTTAATCACTATTTGTTCACTCACTCAACAAAAAATTTACTGAGGTACTATATGCCAGACTGCTAGGTGTTAGTTCCATTGATATACAAAACAGATAGCGTTGTGAAACCTTTCAAATGATTTGCGAAGAATTTTTTCTTAATTTCTTATCTGCTACAGACCAATATTTTTGTAAATATTAAATAAATATATTGCAGGAACATCAAGTTATTTAAAAAGTTTATTTCCTCCCCGTTTTTTTTTTTGTGATGTTGAGGATCAAACTCAGCTTTCATTGTGCACTATACTGAGCTACACCCCCAGCCCTGTCCTTACTTTTTATATTTGCCTCTCTCCAAGGGCAGGTAATAAAGAGTTTGCAGACCTATACCCATCGGCAGACCACACTTTTGTATAGCAATGATCAACATTATTATGTTGGCTATTTTGGGAGCTGGGTATATCTGTGTCATGGGGAGGATGACTGTGAGTAGATGATGAAGTGAATGAGTGACAAAGACATTTCTAATAATGGTGTCTTATACTGTGAACAAAAAAACTTCTTAAGTAGAGTATAAATATTTTAGGCCACAGCCTGCCTATTCTAGGAAGCATAATGTGGTGTAGTGGGACTCAGAAGACAGAAAAAGGCCATGTTACAATCTAACTTTATAGAAATCTGACAGTTCTCCTAGTTGCTTAGTACTATTTCTCCTACTTGCTTCCTCTGTCACTCTAGTCCTCTAATAGGACAGGACAGTAGGTAAAGGCACAGTCAGGAGTACTAATCATAAGAGCTTTGGGAAATTTATTTGCATGTTTTCTTGCTTCATTAACCTGCAAACAATTGGATCACATCATACATTGGCATGCATGCTTAGGAAACAGTAAACATTTCAATATTATCTTAAATGAAGCAGGAAGATAAAAGATAAAGCTGCTGAAATGTATTTCAAAGCCAGACTTAAGAATTATTTGCACCATCATTCTCTTATTATGGACAGCAAAGAATTGATCACACACACGGTCACTTAGCATATTGAAATATAAAATACATAACACTATTATACTTTCTTTTAAGAGAAAAAAAATACCACTAACTTTGAGATTTAGAAGCTTACCAGTAATGTTTTTATATGGCATAGAAAACAAAAATATATTCCTTTTTATAAGTTAAAAAGACTGATTTCCAGGAATGAGTTTTAAGGTTTAACTGAAAGTTGTGTTGGATGGTCTAAATGTCTAAAAGCATCTTACAGCTAATTTTGTTTTTCTTTTTTCCAGGTGGTCTTCCGCATTAAACTCAGGGTCTTGCACATGCTAGGCAAGTGCTCTACCAATGAGCTATACCCCAGCCCATAGCTATTTTAATCTTAATGTATCTGAGTACACATGGCCACAACATTCAATATTTTAGGCTTTAAACTGTACTCTTCATCACTATTACTTAGAACTACACGTTGCCTTCTATTTGTGGTTGTTATAATCTCAATCCATTTTCTCAAAGACCATTCAACACGTTTATACTACACCAGTAATTAACATGCTACCCAGTAAAACAAGTGAACAGTTTATTAAGAATTAAATGAGGGGGTATGGAATGTGATACAGTACAAGACATTCAAGATGGGTATAATATTACTACTCACACAAAAAAATTAAATCTCACTTAAAAAAAAATCACAAGAAAAAAG
Source organism: Spermophilus citellus (assembly GCF_964194105.1). Lineage (NCBI taxonomy): Eukaryota > Metazoa > Chordata > Mammalia > Rodentia > Sciuridae > Spermophilus > Spermophilus citellus. Next base: position 62,277,458 of record NC_138195.1, on the reverse strand, counting down.
AGAAAGCAATTCCATCATTTTAAAAGTAAGATATTTCATGCAAAGCACTAAAAAACTCCCCCCAAATCCCAATCTCCCAATAAACAAAAAGCTACCTGAAAATATTGCCATGCTAACATATTAACCACAATATAATCATTCATGGAAAAACACACTAAGTAAGCAATGGATTAGATGAAATAACACAGTTCACAATATGTAAACTTATAGACCACAATGGTTTACATGACACACAAATCCAAAATTACTCAAAGTGATATGGCCTAAATGTTGATAACAAGATATGTAAATATAAATCCATTAATTCATCTCATTATTCTCTAATTATAAAACCTAGAGGCCTAGAGAACCTGAAAAATGTGTATAAAATTTGGCATACTCCATTTGTATTCTTAGAAATGACTTTAGGATCATATTTGCAATTAGTAGAGAGCTGTATAAAAGCATTTCAAGGTCAAGATTTGACCTCTTAACTAATGATCACAATTTATATTATAGAGACAACTCCACAAATGCATTTACTTTGACTCTTATTCAGAACAAGAAACATGACTTTCTAGCACTTAATATACAGGTTACTGCAAAGGTCAGTTAATTTAGAGACTGAATAAAAGGTAAAACACAGGTGAATTGACACAGAGAGTGAAGTGGAACGTCCTCATTGATAAGGACTTAGGTGGATAAAAATCTTTCCTTGACTTCTGAGGGAGCTAGAACAGGTAAAATAGAATGCCAAGCCATTATGCATGTTTCTATACCAGGATGCCCGAGTATGCTTTGTAGAAAAGATAGTTTCACTTCTGAAAATAGGAATGGCATTTTATGGAACAGCAATTCCCTCCACAGCTGCCAAACTGGACATAAGTTTGGTCACCACGTGGTGCACAAATGAAAGCATATTTCCAATTAAGCACTGTGTTATGTAGAGGCAACCCAGGATCAGAAAGTACCTGTCTCAATGCACTTGCCCATTCAGGGGCCAAGGAAAGACTGAGACATTTACATTTATGGTTCTGGGTTCAGTTTACCCATGATGTATAGATTGGCTATAAATATAACAATAAGATTTAAAAAAAAAAGAGCATAAACAAACAACACTTAGGATAAAAAAATTACCCACTCCTATTTGCTATCCTCCTCCCTTTAGATTTAAGGTAATTAGAACCAATCAGGCAATTATCCAGGATTACTTTTTTCCAACTCTGAAATTTAATTTCCTATTTACATTCCATGAAAAGAATACCATAATTGTTCAAAAGTTAGGATTTAACCTCTCTACAAAAACAGAAGCATTTGCTCTAATTGTCACAGAATGACACTGGAAAAATTTCCTAAGTAAAACCTAGAGTTTGAGGCCAGAAAAGAAGCTTCTTTAATAACCAGGACCTATCATAGTTAAGAGCTCTTTGGAATGTGTGTCTAATACATACAAAGGCATCACAAATTAAATCCCCAGAGTATTCATAATGTTCTTAAATGAGAAAGATTTCTAATGAGAGAGAAATTCTTTCATCAGTAAATTAAATCTGATAAATTAATCTCTGCCAACTAAGTTTCTACTAACAACTCAACATAGCCTCTGCAATCAAACATAAAGATCACTCAATCAGTATAATGCAAGATGAAGTACAGATGAGCAATACATATGAAAAATTTTGTAAACCACTGTAGTTCTAAAACAGTAGATTTATATTACAAAGCAATGTAAATAAATATTGGGCTAGTACAAAAGCTCTTATTTACAGTTTTACAAATGAAATTGTATTCAGTGTAAATGCTGTGTTTTAAAGAACACAGTACTGTATTAGTAAAATGAGTTCTGTTGAGGGCATTACAGTTTCTGTTAGAATCAATGCATAACGTATAAAAGGTTCAAGTTAACTGTTTATAATTCGGTACAGACAAACCCAGTTTAAACTGGAATGGCATCTGTTAAAGTGCTGAAAAACAGGAAATATTTAGAAAACACTGTACATTATTAAAGCTTTATCAAGTCAGAATGTTAAACTTCTTTCACATTTTTTATCCTTTTGCCATAGGCCTGGAAGCAAGATGAATTTTCCAGCAAAGGAGAAAAACTTAGAGGCCACCAGCTGCTTCGGTGATTTTAGGTTTAGGTGAATTAGTTTCCTTCCTCAAACAACTATTTATCCATCAACCATACCTTCAGGCCTCACAATCTGGTAGGTAATTAAATATTCAGGATAAGCCTAGAAGAGAAAGATTAATTCAAATATAGATAAACAAAACTTTTTGAAAGATAAAGAGAACTTCCTTAAGGATTCCTAATCTTTAGGGAGGAGGTCCTAAATTAGCCTTACAGATCAGAATCATCTAGGGCCCTTTCTCAAAAAACATCCTAACCTTAACTCCAGTTAATCATCCCTTAAAATCTCAATCAGCAGGTCTAAGTTAATATTAACTACATGCTTGTTTTTATTAACTGAAGTGATTCCAATACCTATCCCCTACTGAGAATGCTGTTCTAGAACAAGTTTTCACTCAGAGCAGGAAAAAAGATGATATACTTCTGAGCTACAGATAGATTTTTTTTTTTTTTTTTTTTTGGTGGGTCTGGGGATTGAATCCAGGGCTTTGTGCATACAAGGTAAGCACTCTATCAATTGAGCTATATCTGCAGCCCTAGATTTAACTTATTGAAAGCAGAATTTTGGTTAGAAAGAAAAAACACAGTAGTTAGTTCTTATTTGTAACTTCTCAAGCCTGTAATTATTCCCAAATAAAAATTTCAAAAGAATCTAGTTCTCAAAGAAGTATGTTTTGTCAGTATAAGAGATGGTAAGATTAAGAGATTAGTAAGAAGTTGAAAAGTCACACTTTTGAAGATGAACAAATAAAATGGAATTACCTGTTCTCCTCTATAAATGACATATTCAGCTAATGCTAGGCCATTTACACTGGGCCGACCAGTGACTGAGTGATGACCTGGAGGAGAATGTGCCATCTTCATTGCACTGAACTGCAGAAAAGACTTTCCCAAGGTTACCCGACAAAAGAGCAGCTGCCTATAACATAAAAAGGAAAAGATCAGCCTGGAGACAAAATTCATACACCAACATAACATTTTTTTTTGTATGTGTGTCTATACTAAAAAATCCATTTACATATAAACACAACTGTTTGCTTTGCTCTGCTATGGATAGAACTCTGGTCCTTGAGACAGGTAGGCAAGAGTTTTACCACTGAGCTACATCCCAACTGCTAAATACCTGTTTTTATCATTTTATCTTCAAAAGAATTTTGTAAAATTATCTTCTACTACCCTTTTTTTTTTTTTTTTGGTACTGGGTATTGAACCCAGAGGCACTTGAACACTGAACTACATCCCCAGCCCATTTAATTTTTTATTTTGAGACAGAAATTCACTAAGTTCGTTAGGGCTTCATTAAGTTGCTGCCTCAGCCTCCTGAGATGCTGGGATTACAGGTGTGTGCCACTGTCCCAACTTCTACTGCTCTTACTAGTGAAAGAAATCTGTCCATTTAGTTAATTCTTATTTTAACTACAAGACTGAAAAATGGAGTAACTACCATTTTATCTTTATTCCAGTAAAAACACAAATTTTTTATTTTGAGACACGGTCCTGCTAAGTTGCAGGCATGTGCCACTGTGCCCAGCTTGTGTACTGCTTTTCTTACTCAACTTTTTTGAGTTTTGGCCACAAATCTAGTTTATTCACTTTATTGCTTTTGGGATACATTTATTTCCAGACAAGCAAACATTTTAAATGGTGATGTACTCACTACAACATTGCTTACTTCTAGTAATCAGAACTATTTAGCCTCCAGACTATATATAACAAGTAAAAACAGCATTCAGCTTATAGGATCCTGGGAAATTACAAGTTTCCTAAACAGTCCAATTTATGATCTAAAATAGAAGGGGTGGGAGGTCATGAACATGAATCCCTCTGTACATTTAGGGGGAAAATAACAACAAGAATAAAACAAATATACTGCCACTAGCTTGTTTCTCTCCAGGACTGCAGCTTTTCACCTTGGTGTAATTTTGCATTACTGGGGTTTGAATCAAGGGCACCCTACCACCAAGTGACATCCCCATCCCTTTTTATTTTTTAATTTTGAAATATGGTCTTGCTAAATTACCCAGGCTGGCCTCAAATCTGTGACTGTCCTGCCTCAGCCTCCCAAATGGCTGGGATTACAAAGTGTGTATGGTGAAATTCAAGTGAGTTTTAATTATATCTCTTCCAGTAGCAATATTATTAACTGGGGATCCAGGATCATATTATAGTAGAAAGGAGACTCCTCAAGCATTACAAAAAATGACTGAACTTGCCAAGTAATGCCATCTAACATGTGAATATTAGATTATTATTTGCAGTGCTGGGAATCAAACCAAGGGCCTGTGTATGCTAGGCAAGAGCTTTACCACTAAGCTACATCCTAGCCCCCACTACTAAATTTTTAGAGTCCAAAAGTCTGTAATAAAAAATAAATATATAGGACTGGGGTTGTAGCTCAGTGGTAGAGTGTGCCTGGCACATGTGAGGCACTGGGTTTGATCCTCAGCACCATATAAAAATAAATTTTTAAAAATGTGCACATGTGTGTGTGTGTATGTACGTGTGTGTATGTATATATATATAGTCTCTTTCATACTCAAAGTTCTTTTCTTTTTATTTTTTAGTACTGGGATTGAATCCAGGGCCTTGAACATACTAAATAAGTATTCTACCACTAAGTTACATCCCCAACCCTTTTTAACAATCTTATTTTGAGACAGGGTCTAAGTTGCTTAGACTAGTCCCAAACTTGTGATCTTCTCCCAATATTATTTTCTACTCAGTATTCTTTTAAGCATCAGGTGTTCTAATGAGTAAATGAGTTAAATGGGCCAACTGCTTAGAATCATGCTTGGCCTGTACAGGTCATTTAGTAATATCAATTATTATAATTGGTGAGAGGGCCAAAACAATGTAAAATACATCTCATGTAGATACCTAAAGTTATCAGACATAATGCCTTGTCCCCTAAACTTTCCAAATATGTAATCAGTTCTTATCTGATTCTTATCAAAATAAATGACAACAAGTGAGTCTCTTACCTGTGGCAAATGTAACAAGATCTATCTTTGTGAACTGGACACCCAGTACCTCCTCCAATTCCATATACATACTGATTGCTTTTGGAAGAGTTTTCAGCAAAATAAATCCCAGCTCCAAACATGCCACCTATATATGCATGCCTTTCATCAAAGCCTTTATGGATAATTGCATTCACAAAGGGAGACCCTGAAATACACATAAATTGGTAACAACAATTTGAAAATTTATCTTAGAAAAAGCTAAGGCCTCTTAGAAGTTTCTAATTAATTATTATTATTATTATTATTATTATTATTATTATTTTTGGTGCCAGAGCCTTACACATACTAGCCAAGTGCTCTGCCTCTAAGCCATACATACACATAGCCCTAGAAGGTAGATCCTTAAACATGTAACGACACAGTACTAGCACAATAAAGCTAAAACAAAAAGGAGTAAAAAGTTAACTGTCAGCTGTTTCAATCAAACCAGTGATTAATCAAAATCAGTGTCCCTTGTTTGTCAAGAGACAAAGAAACACTGAATTTCACATAACAGAAATACAGATAAATTACTCAGAATAGGATGCATACATTTTTTTATAGGTGATTTCCAGGCTTTTATTTTAGAATAAAGAAATCCTAATGTCAATTAATGTTTTCAATAGGGTGGGTGGTTAAGATGCCAAAGGACAGATTTACTAGAAAAACAGATTACCTGAAATATCAATGCAAGAGTTATTAGATTCCAGTTCCCAAATTAAATAAAGCCTGGAATGCAAATCCAGAATGAAGTCTCATAATTCATCTAGTATAGCAAGCTGAATGCAAAAAGTTTTACAATGTTGCTTATTATCTGCATTTTTTCTAGATATCAAAAGTGGCCTAAGGAATCTGTGTCATATTCTCTTCTTTACACCTCTTGTCCTCTGTCTTCCATTATCTGCTACATAAGATTTACATTCATCTATAAACACAGCACTTTTTCCTTTGTATGCCAAGAAAAGGGCTGCAGCCAGAGGAAGTTGTGGGAACCAGGCCAGGGAGTGGAGGGAGGATGGGGGTGGGAAAACCTAAACTAACAGAGGTAAGTGATTAATCAAAATCAATATCCCTTTTTATCAAGGGACAGTAAAATATGTTAAATTCCACTTGACAGAAATACAGACAAATTAACTCAGAGAGGATGCAGCACACGTTATTTACAGGTGATTCCAGGCTTTATTTTAATTCCATCAAGTAGTTAAAAGCGTAAAATATATTCCCAGTGTGATATTAGGCAAAACTCATTACATAAAGGGGGAAAAAATAAAAAAAAACAACCATGAATAGTTGACATTCCTATTTCTGTTTTTCCATCATGTAATCTTATTTATAAACAATCCATTATAAAATATACCAATTCAAAACAACTTGACATAAATGTAAGTATAAAAGTTAGAGAAATATTGGATGTATTTATAAAAATGACAGGAAGAATATAGATGCATTATTATTTTGTATCTGACAAAACCTATACTAATGTAGAGGAGCACTGTAGTAGGGTTGGGGGGAAAGTAATCTTACCATGAAATAGCATTCTTTCATTTGCATGATTGTGGTTTTCTTCAGAAACTTCTTTTCTCCGGTGAGTGTATCGTTCCCACAGTTTCTTATTACAAACTTTCTGAATCTATAAAAAATAAACCAGAAAAATAAAATCTTTAGGTCTTAGTAACTACCTACTTCTTCATCTTTTTTTTTTTTTAATATTTATTCTGAAGTTTTTTTTTTTTTTTTTTTTTTTAGGTGGATACAACATCTTTATTTTACATTTATGTGGTGCTGAGGATCGAACCCAGTGCCTTGTGCATGCTAGGCGAGCACTCTACCTCTGAGCCACAACCCCAAGCCCCTACTTCTTCATCTTAACCAAAAGTTGGGCCACAAATTTAGCCAAAAGGGAGGCACAACTTCTTTCTAAAATGTAATATATATATTAGTCAACTAAAATTATTATGTCTTAACCATAAAGCTGGGAGTATAGCTTTATTTTAAAAATCAACAACTTCAAAGAGAAAAAGGCTATATACACATGGCCATACATGAAGGGATCAAGAATATTGTTAACTGATTAAAATATTCCAATTTTGGGTTGGGGCTGTGGCTCAGTGGTGGAGCACTTACCTCATGCATATGAGGCACTGGGTTCAATCCTAAGCATCACAATAAACAAACAAACAAACAAATAAATAAAAGGTATTGTGTCCATCTACAATTAAAGCATAAAATATTAAAACACTTCAATTTTAAAATTATCTAAATTTCAAATTATTGCTAATAAAAAATAATTACCAAATATTTTTTAAAATATTTTTTTTTGTTGTCAATGGACCTTTATTTATTTACATGTGGTGCTTAGAATTGAACCCAGTGCTTCACACATGCTAGGGAAGCACTGTACCACTGAGCTACAACCCCAGCCCCCCAAATTGTTTTAAAAATGCATCTAAATCAAACATGCTGAGTTCTGTAATGTATTAGGAAGAGAACAGTGATCTTTTTTCCCCCTACTGTATGTGGCTCAAAGTGCCCACTAAGTCTGTTTTTAATAAAAAAAAATATTTGAAATAGTCACACAAAAAACATTCTTAAAATGCATACACAAACTCCTATTCCTCCTTTTTATCTTCCAATTTAAAAAAATTTTGTCTGGAAAAGATTTAAAGATGAATGCAGGTCTCATTAGGAGTATTTGTTGGTCAAAACTCACAATCCTAGTGTTGTTGTTTTAGCTGTTTTAAAGATGATACAACCCCCTGGTGGTCCCTAGAGCATACCAGGGAGCTGATGAGTTCTAGTTTGGCTCAACACAATTCAAAATATTGCCACAGCCATAATCAAGGACCCTAACTGGCAAAGCCAGATCTCATTTATGTATAAAAAAGGAATAAAAATAAACCATTTTATCACCGAAAAAAATTTAAGTATTTCACTAAAATACCTTTATAAGAGGAAAACATCTTTCTCAAATCCAAATATAGTACTTTAGAAATCAAATATGCTTAACAAAACCTCCACACATAACTATGATCCCTTACTTCCATAATGTGTTCTAAATCATCTGATTTCTGATAGTATGACCACAGCAAACTAAAAACATTCAATATACATTCCCTATCTCGAAAATACCAATCTAATATTATAATAGTATATTAGTTGATACAATTCACTGAATTTTAAACTTATGTATTAGGAATACATTTGCCAGATATTCTAGCCTTAAGTCCAATTTTTACAATTACTGTTAAAAATATATCAATGTAGTTAGTACAAAATTATGATGCATCTCAAGTGGTGTATAGAGTTTTTGATTGCTATAACTAAAGGAAAGTACAACACTAGAAAAGGTCCTGAGAAGAGAAATTGAAATCAGTTAAGAGAGTCTTATTGTCTTAACTGATTTCAATTACTTAACTGATTTCAATTAACATGGCTACATACCACCAAAACAACAAGCAGTCTAGTATTACTATGAAAGTAATACTAGACTTTCTTACAATAAAATACATTAATAGTACTCCATATATTTAAAGTTCTTTTAATAAAGTTTGGATCTGGAATGAACCCCAGTGTTTCTCTTCTTTGCTTCCTGGCTGCCATGAGCTGAGCAGCTTTCCTCTGCCACATCCTTTTGCCATGGTATTCTGCCTTTCCTCAGGTCCAGAGCAATGGAACCAGCCAACTATAAACTGAAACTTCTAAAACTGTAAAGCAAAATAAATCTTTCCTCCTTTAAATTGTTATTGTTGTGTATTTCGGTCACAGCGATAAAAAGCTATCTAATACAGTCTTGAACCTACTGGATTTATCATTATCCTAACTCCTTAACTTCATTATGTTCAAAAAGAAATGAATTATTATTGGGCTATTAAAAATAGTAGAAGGACTTTGAGGATCTTTACTTTCCAAGAATATAGTCTTCCCCATAATAATCCTCGGTGCCATGTCAAAGAACTATTAGGCTAGAAATATCATTATGTTCTTACCAGTTACTTCATGTTTAAGGTTTTGGAAACTATGGTCCCAGGAAACTTTATTTTCACTAATTTATTACCTTGAGAATATTGTATCTGTTGAAGATGCCACCCGCATGACCACCATCTCTGTGTTCTCGAACTGTACTTTGCATCTGATGGAAAAATAAATGTGTTAGCCTTTTTTCTTTTTCTTTTTTTTTTTAGAGAGAGAGAGAGAGAGAGAGAGAGAGAGAGAGAGAGAGAGAGAGAGATTTTTTTTAGTTTTCGGCGGACACAACATCTTTGTTTGTATGTGGTGCTGAGGATCGAACCCAGGCCGTATGCATGCCAGGCAGGCGCACTACCGCTTGAGCCATATCCCCAGCCCATGTGTTAGCCTTTATGTCTTTTTTGATTTGGGAAACATGCAACTTGATTCATCTGATTTTACTTTTGAGAATACAAGATAGGAAGTAACTATTAACCAATCATCCTAAAAACCATATTTACAGGTGAAAATTATGTAAAATTAAAGAAAAAGAAAATGCAAGGTGAATTAAACATATAAAAGCATACAAAAAGCAAAATGTTTTGCTCTGATTTTATCCTAATAAAGCACAATATATATTTCACTGACAGTTGAAGTTTCTTGAGTTTTAGAATTAAATATCTTTAAACTTTGTATCTTTGTGCTCAATTCATACACATAGAGCATGTGTTACTCAAAGTGTAAGGAGGACAATGTTCAAAGATTTCAGTAGATTCTAAAGATCTTTGGAAGGAACACAAGAATAAAATTTTCCTGGATAAACAGTATCTACATGTTCTGGGCTTTGTCTGAGTCTCTAGGCTTTGTAATTGTTCTAATTAAAGGACAGAATGTTAGCATTTTCTTTCAAATGAAAGCAAACTCTTCTCCAACAGAATTTTGTGTCAGTATCAACTGTAGTGCTGAATCAAGTAACTGGAATTGAACTTTATGGTGGGAATGTGCCTTAAATCTTAAATGCTTATTTTCAGTTTTCCAGGTGGCAAAAAGAGGAATGATTTTCAAACCCATACTGTATGTTCAAATAGGTCTGGAAACCTCCAGGCAATTTAGCAAACAGAACTCACAATATATGTGACTGAGCTACTTTTCCATTTATTTAAGGAATATGAACATACCTCTTCCTCCACAGACTGAAACTCTTTATCATCAGGAGACAGATCTATGAGAATTGTTCCACTACCAGAGTTGTTCAAAGTTAAATATGGGTTAAGACCTATGAAATGAAATTTAAAAAAAAAAAAAAAAATGCCAGTAAAACAACACCAACCAAAAATAAGCACCTGAATAATTTGATGCATACTATTGATTTAAATTTTTTTTTTTTTTTTTTTTTTTGTAGCTGTAGATGGACAGCATGCCTTTATTTGTATATTTTTTTAATGTGGTGCTGAGGATTGAACCCAGTGCCTCCCACATGGAAGGCAAGTGCTCTGCCACTGAGCTACAGCCCCAGCCTTTACTATTGACTTTTATAATATTTTTTTAGACAAGGTCTGGAGCTAAGGTTGACCTCAAACTTGTGATCCCCGTTCCTTAGCCTCCTGAATAGCCAGGGTTACAGGCATATACTGCAGCACCCAGCTTAGCTTCCTACCATTTTTAACAACTTTCTAATTTTGGAATATATACTTGATAGGATGGCTGTATCCTTTACCCATCTTTCCCACTGGTTTTATACCACTTCATGTAATCATAGTACAAGTGTCAGACTGCACTTGGATTTCACTAGTTTTCCTACCAATGTCCTGTTTTTTTTCCAGGATACCACACTACCACACTGCATTCAGATTACTAATTTTTGATCAGATAAGTTAAGAGTTTTGTGGGAATACTTCAGAAAATCCTTTTCTTCTTTGTCTGGAACACATTTTTCCCCCCATTACTTCCTTTACTAACAGTGCAGCAGTTATATGGCCAGAACTTCAATTATAGGATGCTTCTGGCCTCAGCATAAACTCCCTCCAGTTTAACAATGAAACTAAAATGTGGTTTTTAACACCTAAAACAATACACCTTTTAATAACCAGATCTGGTACATAGGAAGTGTTAATACCTGTTGAGTGAGTGCAACTTGCCTTTTCCTTAATTACTAACATAAATGAAAAATAAAAATATCATCCAACTTTGTTTCATTTAATTTCCTTAGCTGTAACATTATTTTCCAGTATTTTTATTTCAAGCGCTTTGGATTTTAGTTGTGTGAGAGACTTACTATATTATTTCATGGGCTAGCTTACTATCTAGTCATTATCTGTTATATTGGCATTATATATAAGATACTTAAGTTTCAGGTTGTTTAGAGTCACAAAATTTAAGAGCTAGAGTAACTTCACAAATCATCTCATTTTAACTTCAATTTTCAGGAACTAAAGAAATCCTCAAATTTCTGAATGGCCTTCTAATTAATTAGGCTCACAAAGTTTAGCAGCTGAGAAAGTTTAAACAGATTCTTACAAACTTTTATATTATCACTTAGTATACCAAAGGCTGCCTTTATGTAAACTAATAACCTGGTAACAACAATTATGAAAATGAAATACCTTGTTGCCCAGAGATAAGTCTTTCAACTCCTTTAATTAGTTTGTGTCTATGTCCATAAGCATTGATTCCAATCTCCTTTAGCTCCTTGTGTCCCATGTCAACCAATACATCCAAAGTGATCTTACAAAAGAGAATGAAACTATTTATAGAGTGCTTATTCATTTGTTGGACATTCATCTTATATTGGTATTTTCATAATAAATTAGATTCATGCATTTGCTTCAAATTATTTTAGATAGCTCTGATATGAAAATAAATCCTTCACTAAGCTGAAATTAACTAAAAAGCTGAATCAAAAATGTTGAGTCATGAATGTACCTTGAAATTAACCACACTGAGGTATATAATTTCTTCTCTATGATACTGTATCATGAATCGAGGATCCTGGGCATGCTAAGGAAATGCTCTACCACTGAGCTACAACTTGGGCCCCCATTTCATCTCTTCTACTATATTTTTCCATCACTCCTTAACATCCAACCTGTTTACAAAATGGCTTCAATGGTTTCCCCAGAGTTTGGACTATGTTAAAGCAGTACTTATGTATCATTGTTCAAACTAACCCTTTTACCTAAAATATATTATTCTTACTTGATGAAACTAAAGTCATTCAATCCTATTTTATCTGTATACCTTCTAAGAAACTATCCCTGAATAGTCCAAAGTTCATGGTAATTTTTTCCTTCTTTGAATTTCTTAAATCTAAGCCACACCAAACCTTAAAGTTTTCATATGGTCTTCTAGTTCCAAAACTAGATTGAAAGCTTCTTTGGATACAAGCCTACAGTAACTATATTTTCTGAAAAACAACAACAACAAAAATCAGTCACTGTATCCTGGCAGAATACTTTAACTTAATTTGAGAACTGATTAAGATAAACCTGTCATTCAAGAAAGCTATTTTATTACTACATGAGAATCAGTTTTTATGGTCTGATAGGAAAAATGGAAAATTAGAAGAGGAACTGATTTCCAGTCCTACAAAAAATATTCTTGGGGCCAGGAGTGTAGCTCAATAGTAGCATGTGCTTAGCCTGCACAAGGCCCTAGCTTCAATCCCTAGCAACAAACAAACAACAAAAACAAACTCCAAAACCAAAACCCAATGAAACCATTCTCTCCCCAATAGTTTACAAGGCTCAAGGGATTTCAAGTATATCCTAATTTTTCCTTAAGTTTTCAAAAACACTAAACTAAGCAATACAATTCATCTACTTACCTGTTCTCTCTCAAATATATCCATTAGGTGCTCAAGTCCAAGATTCCTTACAAATTGAGTTATGCTAAAATCTACTCCTGGAACTGGGGAAGGGGGAAAGCAGAACAAAATTTCACATCACAATAATGTACAGCATTATAACAATAAAGGTCTTTGATGTTCCTATTTACTTGGAGTAAGTAAGTATGAAGCAAAATATAGTCCCTTAGGATAGAATACTGTATGTAACATTAAAAATTGCTAAGACAGACCTATAAAGTTTCAACATCATAACAGTTAATCTATGAGGCCTTTTGTTGGGTAGAGGCTCAGATCCTGGCAGATGGAAGATTCAAGACATTTTTATCTGGAGGCAGCAACAGCCCCTAACCTCTAGTTCCAGCCCCATTTTGCCCCCTGAGCCATTTCTATAGGCCTTTTTTATATGCAGGCCAGACAAAGGTGGCACACTGCCAACAGGTTGCATAAGTAAGCAAGTTCACAAGAAATGTTTATGACCTTGAGTACATACGCTGAATCAGCGTGTTCATGCCTTAACTATATACTTTAAACATAGCTGGCTGGAAGCCTCCGTGTGAGAGTCTAACTTTCAATGTGAAAGGCAAAACTTTCATTATGAATTCTATTAATAATGTAAAGAAAACCACAAAGGGCAAAACTTATAGTCTGTGTTGATTTGATATTAATAATTGTATTTAAGGCTAAGCATTCCAAATGAGAAATATGGGGCTAATGATACCAGTTATTTTTATACAATGTCTCACCTTCCTTTCTCTCCAAACTGGAAGCACCTTCTGTTCCACTTGAACTAACTACTGATGACAGTTCAGAAAAACTCCCAGATAAGTTGTCAAGACTGCTGGCTGCAGAAAGGCTCGATGGGCTGGATGGACCTGAAGATAGAGCATCTGCAGTGGCTCCTGGGCTTCTCATACCATTGAGCACTTGAGGTTTATAACATGAAGGTAGAGCAGAAGGAGGCATGGCTGCTGTAAGGAGAGCACTGACATCATCTGCCTAGGGTACATTTAAAAGAGATAAAATCTGTCACAGGCAAGTTTTAAAATTCTATTATAGCTAACAGAATGCAGTCTAAAACTATTAAATGGGGCAAACAATGAAAAAAATTATAACTCTGACATCTTGATTAAAAGACAATGATATTAATTACAAAAATATCTATTTTAAAAGGTCTTTACAACCTTATTACAATTACTCTGAAATAAGAAATTTACACTACATATGAAACTTCAAAGAATTATGTTTGCTTTTCTTAGAAAACATTCAGTGATATCTCTGTTCCTCAAAATTAAAAGACGTTTTTGTTTTGGTAACAAAGATAATTAATCTTAATCAAATCTGCCAGAATGGGGGGAAAAAAAGCCCTAAACTGACCAGTACATTAATTTGTTTCATTAGTGACATATAATCATTCTTTCACAGTGATCAATTCAGATACTAAGAAACAAACATTTAGCATGAAGTACTTTAAAAAAAAAAAAAAAAACATTTATTTTTTAGTTGTAGGTGAACACAATACCTTTATTTTATTTTTCTTTTTATGTTGTGCTGAGGATCGAACCCAGTGCCTCACGCATGCTAGGCAAGTGCTCTTCCTCTGAGCCACAATTCCAGCCCCAAAGTACTTGTTTTCACGGTCATTTTTACTGCCTATTCCAATCCTCATCATCTTCCTTTTCAATCTGTGCATTCTTGTGAAACTCACTGCTTGTATATAACATTTGTTTGTAATAGCAGTATCATTTATTGTGTGCTTTTTCTGTACCAAATACTGTTCTAAGGACTTTAAATATATTACCTTATATAATTCTCATACTGACCAGATATACTCTATCTCTTATAGTTGATGTATCTAAGGCCTAGAAGCTAGACAATTTGTATGACTGTACAACTCTAAGTGATAAAGCTGGAATTCTAGTCCAGGTCTGTTTGACTCTAAAGACTGTGAATATTCTCTACAGCATTCTATTTCAGTCACTATCACTTAATACTATCTGGTAAATGAAGACATGGGTTTACTTCTAAAGTAGCTTGGAACTGAAAAGATGATTTCCTAGAAAAACAATGCTACAAATGCAGTTGGTTGTCAGCCTGCTGAGAAAAATCTACTTAAACCTCAAATGAAGCTGAACTAAATCATCTTCTCATTGTATTGAAACAACAAAATCTCTTTCAGTAGAAAACAGTTTTAAGAAAAGACTCTTCTTCCTTTCCATCTCAAAAGTATTTCTTTTTCCTTTTCCTTTACTGCTCTGGTTAATGTACTGAGTGGGAGACACAAGAGACCCATGGTTTGTACTATCTTGCACTGTATGCACAGTAACAGCATTTATGGAGGGCCTGGGATTGTTTATTTATTTATTTTTTGGTACTGGGAATTGAACCCAGGGCACTCAACCACTGAGCCACATTCCTAGCCCTTTCTGTGTTTTATTTAGAGATAGGTCTTATATTTTTTTTTAAACATGTATCAAGTGAACTTTAAAAGGTCAGGCAAGCATTGAGATTTTTCCAAGAGCCCATCACTTACTGAAACTAAATCTAAAGGTGTTTGTCCTTCCTGATTTTTAAGAGTAGGATCAGCTCCGTGGGCCAACAACAAAGCACAAAGCTGTGTTCGTCCCTTTTGGGCTGCTTCATGCAAAGGTGTGAAAGCCCATTTGTCCGTGGCATTGACACATGCATTATACTTTATTAGTAAAGCTGCCACATCTACATGCTGTAAAAGAAAATACTTCTGTTACAGTCTGAAACATTATCACATTTTAGTTCTTAAGAAGAAACTAGTTCTGTACCTATCCCCATATTTTCAAACTAACTTTGGAAATGAAAAGTAAAGCTGTTTCTCTCCAATATCATAACTTACAGGTAGTTGTTTAAAAATTATAGTAGATATTTCAGTAACTTGAGAGACTAGAAAATAGTTAAGAATTCTACAGAGTTGGAAGCAACTTTAATGACTTTTGACTTAATCATGTGTTATAACTGCTGAATATCAATCTATAAACACATTCTTTAATTATTCAAACTTTATCACTGACATTGGTTAATAATGAAAACATCCTTGATGTTTTAAGATAGGAGCATACATCTCAATCTCTACAGATTCCTGTGAAACATTGTGAGTTTTCTGGGCACCAAAAAATAAATAAAACAAAACCACCATCTCACCGAAACTAAGAGACAGGTGAAAAGGAAGGTAATAAAACAAGTGACAACAAATTGAAAAATAAAATTTGGAACTTATTTAACTTCACAGTTACTTCCTTGAAAATAAGAAATTCAAACAAAATTTCATATGAACTGCAATACTGACTTTCACATTGAAAATTCCATAGGATTTTTTTTTTTTTTTAAAGACAACATAACTTACCCCATAAGATGCAGCATTATGTAAAGGAATAAGTCCTCCTTTGTCTTGAGCATTCACATCAGCTCCATGTTGTAACAAATACTCTGCAACTTCTAAATTATTATAACCAGCTAATTTAGAAAAGAAGTTACATTACTTTTACTTATAAATTAAAAAAGTCCAACATAAACTCACACAGCTATAAATATTTATACAGCACAGACATCACTGGAAAAAAAGAGATTTTTATATAAATCTGAAATTCTTGAGTCCACAAAAATTTATCTTTTTGAAAAAATTTCCCACTGGCCTCAAAAATTGGAAGCTTTTGGTGATAACACCCATTTGTTTTAGAGACTCTCAGAATTATATTGATTGATTTGCTTATATTTTTCCATTTAAAACCTGCCTTTCTGTTTACTACAACTTCCTAACCTCAGGTCCATGGTTTCAAAAGGCTGCAAGTCATAGACATCCAATCATAAATAGTCATGTTAGGAATACAAGTAGCTGTAAGGCAGGAGGAAGCACACTGGAGTGGGCCTCTGGGTAGTACTCTTCTTCCCTAGAGGGTTGTAAAGACATGTTTTTTTTTTTTTTTTTTTTTTGAGGGGGGGAGGGTTACCAGGGATTGAACTCAGGGGCACTCGACCACTGAACCACATTCCCAGCCCTATTTTGTATGTTATTTAAAAAAGACAGGGTCTGGGCTGGGGATGTGGCTCAAGCGGTAGCGCGTTCGCCTGGCATGCGTGCGACCCGGGTTCGACCCTCAGCACCACATACCAACGAAGATGCTGTGTCCGCCGAGAACTAAAATAAATAAATAAATAAATTCTCTCTCTCTCCCTTTCCTCTCTCTTAAAAAAAAAAAAAAAAAGAAAAGAAAAAAGACAGGGTCTCACTGAGTTGTTTAGCACCTCATTTTTTGCTGAGGCTGGCTTTGAACTCACTATTCTTCTGTCTCAGCCCTCCTAAGCCACTGGGATTACAGGTGTGTCCAACTGCGCCCAGCAAGACATGCTTTTTATACAGGAAACTTAGGGGTACATATTTCCAAAAGACATGAAGTAAAGCTTAGTATTTTGGAAACATGCTATAAACTCCTAGCTATTACTTGTGAGCTATCTCAGTAAATACTTTTATGGGAAAGCATATTTTATTTTGACACACAGAAAACAAATCTGGAATTTAACGTTGCCAATATAAAAACAGATAGCACTTGACTTAAAATTGTTCAAAATGTTTTATTAATATTTTTATTGTAGTTTTTATCCTTTTGAAGGAGGACCTAAAGCGCAGAATTTAAAAAGATCAAGAAAAACAAAACCATAAAATTCCCTTAAATTTAGCATTACACTGATTAATAGTCCTTCTAGATTTCAATTTAATATTATACCTTCTAGGTATACTACTTAACACTGCATAAGTAGGCCAAAATATTTTGTGTACATAACCTGTCTGTGACTTACAAAGACAACATGGATTTTAACAGTAATGTTAAATGTTCTAGATAAGCCACAATAAAGATATAAAATCTCATATAAATATAAACAGCAAAATTTCTAACCAGAGGTCAGGTCATAGCTTCTCTTGCAAACTTCTGATATTGGAAGTGGTAAGGCTTTCTTACCCTATTAGCATTTATGGCTTATAACTTCCAAAATGCACCAAAAGACACATGGATAAAGAAATTAATTTTCTTGGACACCGTAGTCCAAATTTACATGAAGTTGATAATTTAACAGTGGAAATAAGGGCTAAGGATATAGCTTAGTTGGTGGAGTGCTTGCCTTGAATGCACAAGGCCCTGAATTCAATCCCCAGCACCACGAGAAAAAAAAAAAAAAGGTAAAAATAAAACAAAACAAAAAATTATTATTTTAACTTTTTTCTCCAAAGTATTGGGGACTGAACCCAGGGTGCTTTACACTGAGCTATATCACCAAACCTTTTAATTTTTAATTCTGAGGCAGGGTCTCACTAAGCTGGCCTCAAACTTGTGATCTGCCTGCCTCAGCTTCCCAAGTAGTTGGGATTACAGGTATGCACCACTGTGGACAAAATTATGTTTGTTTTTTCTTTACAGTGCTAGAAACTGAATCCAGGGCCTTGTACATGCTAATCAAGTGCTCTAACACTGAACCCCTGGCTTCCTGAAAACTATCTTTGAAATGTTAGCAACACATTAAGTTATACTGTAAGACTGAAATAAACTACATATTTTTCTCTTATACCAAGCAGCAGTAATAACTGCACTACTTAATTTTTTTCTTTTGTTTAAACCACGTTTAGACAACTGTGTGCATGATGAAACTTTACTGAGATATTAGCTGTAGCTAGCCCAGTGATTTTCAAGGCCTATTCTTTGTCATCTGCCATAAAGCTGAAAAAGCTGCCCTGATGCTACATCACTGTTCAACTGGACTAAAAAACAATGGTAGTCTGTGCCAATTTTATGAGTGAAAACTTAGAACAAATGTTATGGACTCAACTGTGTTCCCCCAAATTCTTTTGGGGTTATAGACCTAACGCCAGTAACTAGAATATGACTGTATTTGGAGACTGGGTTTTTAAAGAGGTAATTAAATTAAAATGAAGCTGTTAGGGTAGGCCCTAATCTGATCTGACTAATATTCTGAAAAGACCTGCTGACATCTAAATCTTGGACTTTAAGCTTCTATACCTGTGAGAAAACAAATTTCTGTTGTTTAAAGTCATCTAGTCTTTGGTATTTGGTTACGAAAGTTCTTTTTCTTGCATCTTCAGGGCTTTCTATTTTTTATTTTGAGATAGGGTTTTACTAAGTTGCTGGAGCTGGCCTTGAATTAGTGAGTTTCCTGCCCAGGCCTCCTGAATAACTGGGATTAGAGGTGTGTGCCACCATGGTTGGCTGGATTATGGCAGTTTCTTGCAAAGTAAAACAAGGAATAACTTTGGTAAGGTTTATATTACTTTTGAAACTTTTTAAAGATTTTTTTTTCTTATATCTGTTCTTAGCAGTTATCATCAGAATGAAAAGCTTTAGTATCCCATGAGGAAGGCTGACTCAAGCAGGCATATATTTCAAAACTCACTCATCAAAATTGATTCAAACAATATAGTGAACTAGAGTGAAAGATGCCAAAGTACATGGTGACTGGCATAGCCTGTTTGAATTGTTCTTATTGATGCAACATACTAGTACTGAAATGAACTGGAATTTAGCTAATAGCTTGAAGAATGGTTGCCCTGTATATGAAAGAGTATATAATGGTGTCATTAAAAGACATTTGATCTGAATGTTTCAAATTTAGTTACAGGAAATATTTACTCAGGTAAAACCAATCTCAAAATATATGAAATCTCTAGCCAAAATATATGAAACTTCATTCACTTACCTGCTAAATGTAAGGGTGTAGAATGTCGGCCTTGGGTATCACGGCAATTTACATTATCAGGAGAAGACAACTTCTTGACTCTGGCCAAACAACCTTTCTTGGCAGCATCAAGCAGAGCTGCATCTCCTCGAAGTAGATCTTGGATATCTGTATCTCCATCTTTAACAAGATCCAAAGGAGTATTCCCATCCCTGTTTTTCTTTGTAGGGTCTGCACCATGCTAGGCATGTGAAAAATAGGAAGGGAGGAGAGAAACTGGCTTAAGTGTGCCCTTTATCAACGAGAAAATAGTCAAATGTCACCATACCAAAGAACATCAATTTATACTGAGACTCTACCTTAAAGATTAAAACGACTATTAAAACTTAACCCAAGGAAAGATGGGGGAATGAGACAGACATCATTACCCTAGGTACATGGATGACTGCACAAAGGGTGTGACTCTACATCGTGTACAACCAGAGAAACAAAAAGTTGTGATCCATTTGTGTACAATGAATTGAAATGCATTCTGCTGTCATGTATAACTAACTAGAATAAAAAAAATTGACCTATACCAGAAAATTATAATAAGAACAAAGAGGCAGTTAAGTACTATTGGGTTTTTATAATGTTTAAAATTAGAGTTTTAAATCATGTTATTAAACATTACATTCTATAGTCATGCTTCATTTAATGATGGGGCATGTTCTGAAGAAAGCATCCTCAGGAGATGTTTTATTGTGCAAACATCCGAGTGTATTTAACACAAACCTAGATGGTACTGGCTGCTACATACTTAGATTATATGGTATAGTTTATTGCTCCTAAGCTATAAGCTATATATTACAGGCAAATGTAACACAGTGGTGAGTAATTGTGTATCTAAATACAGAAAATGCATGTTAACCTCCATTATATTGGCTTAGGAATGAACTTCCTCAATAAGACTCTTAAAGTGCAAGAAGTAAAACAAGAATCAACAAATGGGATGGTATCAAATTAAAAAGCTTCTTCACAGCAAAGGAAACAATCAAGAACGGATAGAGAGAGCCTTTAGAATGGGAGAAAATCTTTGCCACCTGCATGTCAGAGCATTAATCTCTAGGATATATTAAAAAAACCAAACAACTCCATCAATAAATGGGCTAGGAACTGAACAGGCACTTCACAGAAGAAATACAAATGGACAACAAATATATGAAAAAATGTTCAACATCTCTAGCAATTAGAGAAAAGCAAATTAAAACCACAACCAGTGTAATTCCATGTCATGTTCAACAATGTGAATTGGACCCTAATTAGAATAAATTATACTCCAAGTATGCATAATATACCAAAGGACACTCTACTGTAATGTGTATCTAAACAGAACAAATAAAAAATGTAAAAAATTTTCAGCTACATTATAATTGTATAGGCGCATGGTCATAAATGCAATCCATTGTGAAATGTCAATATGCAGCTCATAACTTTATTTTTACTTTACACAAACAATTAAATAAATCATGAATCTATTCTCTTGGCTTTTGCTATAAAAGATCTATTGGTATCTGTATTAAACCAATGCCATCAATTTTATGCTAAATAAGCTAGGCTTATAAACCATTCAATTCATCAAGTATTTTGATTAAATTATTAGGAAAAAATAATAATCAGAGATCATGTCATACACAAAAATTCATGTGTGGCAAATATAGAGTAAAATTTAAAATTGTTTCATAGTTTTTTTTTTTTTCTTTCTGGAATCTAGTTACAGATAGATAATTTTGTTTTCTACTTTTACTAGTTTATACTAGAGTTATTTGGGGAGTGGGGGGAGGTCCAAAACTGTTAACATATTGTAGATAATTTACACTGTCCACAGTAAGTAGTTAAATATACCTGGAGCAGAAGTTTGCAAATTTCATATTTTCCTTTTGCTGCGGCTTCATGTAAAGGTGTGAATTTCCATAAATCAGCTACATTAACTACTGCTCCATGCTTAACAAGAAGTTCTGCAACTTCATAATGTCCATAAGAACATGCATTGTGCAAAGGTACAAGGCCCCTGAAATGAAAAGTTAAATGAGAATAATGCTAGAGAAGGATGATTTAATTTCAATAATTATATGTAAAAGATGAAAGAAATTTCTTGAACTAAGAGACTATACTGATTATATTTAGTAGAACATTAAGAACTGTATATTTTTAATGAATAATGATCTTAAGATAAACTGGAAAAATTCAAATATCCTCAACAAATACTGAAACACTAGATTAAAAATCAATACTTTAGGGCTGGGATGATCGATTGCTCAGTGGTAGAGTGCTCCCCTAGCACAGGTGAGGCACTGGGTTCGATCCTCAGCACCTCATAAATAAATAAATAAATAAAAATAAAGGCATTGGTCCACCTACAACAACAATAATAACAACAACAACAACAAATCAGTACTAGAGGGCTAGGATTATGGCTCAATGGTCAAGCACTTGCTTATCATGTACAAAGCCCTGAGTTCAATCAAAACCAAAACCAAAACCAGACAAAAATGAGTCTTACAATAATAAAGATTAATAAATATTTAAAAAAATGTTAACTGAAATTAAAAGCTATATTTAAATCAATGTAAGGAAAATAGACTACCTCCTAGGAAAAAAAAAAAAAGCTACCAACCATCAAAAAATATTTTCACTAAGCAACTCAGGAGGCTGATGCAGTTCAAAGCCAGTCTCCACATTTTAGCAAGACCCTGTCTCAAACTAAAAAAAAAAGAGCTGGGGATGTGGTCAGTGGTGAAGCGCCCCAAAGTTCAATTGCAGGTACCAAAAAAGGGTCATATTTTCCTAAAAGGCCAGATAAAGGTAAGGAAAAGAGAGACCTTAGTAACTGTTGGTACTCACCCTTTATCTTTAGCATGCACATCAGCTCCATGCTGTAGAAGATATTCCACCACAGACACCCTGTTGTACCCTGCTGCAAAATGGAGTGGTGTAGACTGACGTCCTTCAATATCTCTGCAGTTGACACTCTGAACAGTACACAGTTTCTGTAGGATTGAACACAGCATACATACACGTTCTCATTTCTTGTTTCAATCCATGTTGTAGGAAATTTCATGTTTGGCTTATTTTATTTTTTTTAGATGTTGATGGACCTTTATTTTATTCATTTATTTATATATGGTGCTGAGAATCGAACCCAGGGCCTCACACATGCTAGGCAAGTGCTCTACCACCAAGCCACAACTCCAGCCCTCATTTTCGTATCTAAGAAGTATTCTCAGGAATCTATTTTTTCCCCCCCAGGGCTGAGGACCGAACCCAGGGCCTTGCGCATGCTAGGCAAGTGCTCTGCCACTGAGCTAAATCCCCAACCCCAGGAAATCTATTCTTATTTCATCTTGTTGTTTACTGAGAATATCCCTTTGGTCCTCTCATTTATGCCTGTATCTCCTATTTTTTCTACAGTAAGTAGGTCAATTTTACCTTTACTACTACTCCTTACATAAAGATAACCTAAGTATAACTTCCATTTTGTGGCAATTACACGTACAGGTACACTGGATCACAGGAACACCAGCATTGTCAAGGTTCTTATTAAAAAGTCAGCATCTCAGACTCCTACGTACCGAGTTAGAATTGATATGTACACACATTAAAGATTGGAAAGTAATGTTCTAGACCAGTGGACCTCAAATTTCCATGTGCATTGGGACCCACCTTTAGATTTTCTGATTCAGTGTGTCTCTGGCGGGACTTGAAAATTTGCATTTTTAACAAGTTTCTAAGTGACACTGGCGGTCAAGGAACTATTCTTAGAGAATAAATTAATAAAATGCTACTGGTTAATCTTGAGAAAATTATAGTTACTCAAATAATTTTCTGTTTTTCGGTTCAAATGAGGAGGCAGAATGGAGAAATCCTCACTTAAATTTTTTTTTGAAATTTTTTTAGTTGTAGATGGACATAACACCTTTATTTTGTTTATTTTTATGTGGGGCTGAAGATTGAACCCAGTACTTCACACATGCTAGGCAAGCCGCTCTACCACTGAGACATAACCCCAGTCCTCATTTAATATTTTGCATGAAGAACATGGAAGTAGGGCTGGGGATGTGGCTCAAGCGGTAGTGCGCTCGCCTGGCATGCGTGCAGCCCAGGTTCGATCCTCAGCACCCATACAAACAAAGATGTTGTGTCTGCCAATAACTAAAAAATAAATATTAAAATTCTCAAAATAAATAAATAAAAAAAAGAACATGGAAGTTTAAGGAAGGAAAGCAACATAGATAATAAATCACAGTGCTCAAAGAGTAAAACAAAAAAGAACAAAACAAAATCCAAAAAAGTCACTATTAGTAAAAACTCTTTCCTCCTTTAACTATCCTACCTTGAAAAGCAGGAATATATAAGCTCAATAAACCAAGGAGTCAGTCAGTGGGTTTACCTCAAGGGGCTTTATCATTGGACTAGCAAAGCTCATTATGTTTACTGAACAAGAACTTCATAGATATATAAATTCAGGGGTCTATTCAAAAGACAGTGTTTCAAAGGTTATGAAGTTGGGCATCAGGAACAAATATTTTTAATGCATATCAGGTGTTAGGTGTGTGGTATTATCACAGGCCTCTCTACTTCTCAGTTTAACTATGTCCATTCTGGGGACAGGCTTTTTTTGGTGTGTGTGGTGCTAGGGATTGAACCCAGGGCCTTGTGCATGTGAGGCATGCACTCTAACAACTGTGCTATTTCTCCAGCCCCTGAGACAGGCTTTCTAATAGTAGTCCAATTAAATATATAGTCTGATGGATCAGCACTCGTTCATTGGGTAATACATACATGTTCTTGTTTCAGAGATTCATACAGAGCCACCTTAGAAAAACGAAAGGCTGGTGGAGATAAATGTCTATCAAGTGATTTTAGAAGGAGAGGGGAGGGAAGACAGCCTAATACCTATCACTAGGAGAGCTGGCCTTCCTTAATCCAGTGGTGTTATTTTATTCTCTAAGTTAAATTCCTGCCTCTACCTTATGTCTTCTTCATTTCTCTATTCCTTTAGACCCTTTCCGTCTTTAAAATGCTTCATATTGTGCTTACTGAAGAGTTTTATGTTTTTTAGTATGTATAGTGAAAAGGCATTTAAAATTTATCAGTCTCCCTTCCCTCACATGGGAGGGGGGAATCAGCTAGTTGTCCTTTAACTATTTGGTTTAACTTAATTTTCTGACCACTTCTTTTACAAAAAAACTAAAATCCTGATTATTTATGATGTCTATATTACTTATAAAGATAAATCCAAAAGAAAGGATCAATTTACAGAAAGCTCTTCATTTATAAAACCAGTGGAGGGGCTGGGGTGGTGGCTTAGTGGTAGAATGCTTGCCTAGCATGCATGAAGCACTGGGTTCGATCCTCAGCACCACATAAAAACAAACTAATATATCTATCTAAAACTAAAAATACATAATTTTTTTTAAAAGACCAGTGGATAAATTACTTTAAGTTCTAGAAAGAGATCAATATTCATATTTATTAGAAAATCTAAAATTGATTTTGTCTAGTGGGTCTGTTTAGTACTGGAATTACCCTACAGAAATAGTAAAATTATTCCAAATAGCTAAATTTGCCATGAATTAAGTCAACAAATACAGCTTTTTATAAAACTTATTACCCACTAGTGCCCCTTTAATTTGGCAGTAGTTTTGGAAAAGTCTCTAAAAGGGAAAATACAAGGTTTTTCTCTCCCTTACTAGCTTAGAAAATAAAAATAACATTTTTACATTTACTGAATAATTATTTAATTCATGAAAAAATGTTGAATTAAATTCTTATATTAGTTGAATTGTGATCTATCAATATATTAGGCTTTTGAGTTATTTACCTGGATGTACAATTTCTGTAGGCAGGGAAATATCTGGTATATTTACCATATATATGTATATATACATACATATATTTTTATGTACATATATACACACACACATATATTTGTATGTGTGTATGTGTGTGTGTATATATATACACACACACACACACACACACACACACACATACAAATATATGTAGACATGGTAAAAGTCAAAACAGAA
This sequence comes from Spermophilus citellus, assembly GCF_964194105.1. Taxonomy (NCBI): domain Eukaryota; kingdom Metazoa; phylum Chordata; class Mammalia; order Rodentia; family Sciuridae; genus Spermophilus; species Spermophilus citellus. Next base: position 62,251,778 of record NC_138195.1, on the reverse strand, counting down.
TCTGAGGAAAGGTTATTTGGGAAGATTTGTAAAGATTATTAAATATGTTAAACATATTAAACATATCTAACATAAGGTGTTCTTATGAGCATACTAGAAGGCTTAAACAGACAACAAGTAATTTAAAATCTGTGAACTCTAAGACATGTATGTGAAACTAAAAAGTCCTTTTCTTTCATCACTCAGTGTTTTTTATCTGTAGAGAACTAGATATTTTTGTCCTTTAAAAGCAAGGTACATATAAATAAACCAAGCTCTTCATTATAATAGTACAGACTTCATTAAATGATGTCAAAATAAAAATGCATGGTTAACAAATACATAAAGATTATATCTTACTTTTACAGTTTCTACATCTCCAGCCTTTGCAGCTTCCAGCAACTGTCTGTCTGCTTCTGAATTCCCTAATGGGATACCCTCTAAAAAGAGAGAGGGAAAGAGTGATTAATTTCTGTTTAGAAAATAGGACCAAGCTTCAAGTGAGGCATCTTATCAAAAGGTAAAGTCCTTTTACAGTCTGCTAGACTAGGTAGGAAATCTCCATGGCAGTGGGGGAAAAATATTAAGACTGTGTATAATTATAAAATATGATTTAAGCAACAAAAAGGAACATAAAATAAATGATAAGCTAGCCTGCTCTATAATCAAGCCATATGGAATGTTACAAAAGTATTACATCAGGAGAACAAAAGCCAGAAATCTAATAGTGGTTCTTCCATTTACTAGTTATCTGAACTGGGGCAAATCAGTGTTCTGAGGCTCACATATTTTTAATTCTAAAGAAAGCTGAACTAAAAAACAGATAAAGTTATTTCCAGGTCTGAAATTCTGTTCTACAGCTCATTTAACATTTCAGAAAAAAAGAACATCTACTGTTACCTTAGCACAAAATAAACTGAACACAGACTCAAGATTTATGTATAAAAAATTAAACCTTAAAAGAACTAGAATAAAACATAGATAAGTATCTTCATATCTTGAACTAAAAAAGCTTCTTAGAGCAAAACTGATTTGGAAAAATAACTGGCAGGCAACAGAGCATTAACCAAATTACAGAACAAAATGGCAAAAAAATAAATCACATTTCAACATACAGTTTAAGAAATACTATATCTAACATAAGGTGTTCTTATGAGCATACTAGAAGGCTTAAACAGACAACAATTCACATACAAAAAATAGAGAAATGATCAATAAAGATAAAATTATGTTCAAACTTGGTCATTATCAAATACAAATTTAAAAAGATCCTGTTGTTTTCTTACCCACTTAGTATACAAAGTGGAAATGTGGAGCTACACTAACAGTATTTCTATAGTTTGCACTAAAAAAAAGCATCCTTTTCTATTAATTCATAGAGGCATGTTTACCTAAGAAAAATATTAATATTTACAGTATCTAGTATAACAACAAAAACAGATCTTAATACTTTTTGTGGGTTTGTGAAATAGTACATATAATTTTCCTAGAAGGCAATTTGAAAATTATATACCATTCTTTGATTGAAAAATTTCCCTTTAATAATTTATTTTCAGAAGCTAGTTTGAAAATTAAGAGAAGCTATAAATAACAACAGAACTTAGCATAAAATTGGCAAGACTAAATTTTATCATTAGGCAACTGAATAGGGCTAGTGTTATTATCCTTAAACAGATGTGTAAAACATAGAAAAAAGGTAATCCAGAGAGCCACTGTAGTCATTTTAGTTTTGGCAGATCCTATGAGGCTACATCAATCTGCCTTCACTTTTTCAAGCAGTGTTTCTCAAAATGTGATTCCCTGACAACAGGCATAAAGATCATCAAAATGACTGTTAAGAAAAGAATGCTTGCTTCATTATCTGCGCTTTGAGATTTCAAAGCCACTCTATTAGATTCTAAGAGAAAGTAGAGATGTAAGTAAGGATACTTAAATTTTTTTTTGTACTGGGGATAGAACCCAGGGGTGCTTTACCTCCAAGCTACACTCCTAGCCCTTTTTATTTCTAAGACCTAAGTTGCTAATGCTGACCTTGAACTTGGAATCCTCCCACCTTATCTCTAGAGTCACTAGGATTAGAGGCGGGCAAGTGCTACCTTGCCTGAAGCAAAGATACTTCAAATATTATGTGACTGGATTTCTACACTGAAATATTTAACCTGTAATGTGTTCAGACACCTGCTCTAAATGTTAAATTTTAAGAATATGAGTACCTTTAATAGTTAAATAATATTCTGTGTGTGTGTGTGTGTGTGTGTGTGTGTGTGTCTGTGGTACTGGGGATTGAAGCCAGGGCTGCTCTACTACTAAGCTATATATCCCTAGTCTTTTTTGAGACAGGGACTAAATTGACCAAGCTGGCCTTGAACATGTGACACTCCTGACCCATTTTCCCAAACTGCTGGAATTATAGGTATGTTCCATGCACCTAGCTAAATAAGTTTTAATAAGCCACATAGTGTGTTACCTTGTACAAAGTATATATGACTTAAATATGCTGGATCTAAAAAGGATCCTAAAAAGGAATGAAGAATAAATGTCAGTACTTAGGGTATTATGTATTACCAGCTTGTGGTCCTATTAGATCCATCTTTTCAGATTTTCCTTTCTCTAAAAAGAAATAGCAACTATTATATCTTATTCTTAAAAATTTTCTTGATAAAAACTTGAGAGCCATCTATTTTCGCAGAATAAACGTTGTAAAGAAATCATAATTGTGACTTCATGACATTTGGGTAGTTGAGTACTTGTAAAGAGTACTATTAAGAAGAAATAGCCAAAAATTCTCAAAAATTTTCTTTTCATTACCAGCTCCTACATTAAACACCATAATGTTAAACAATTTAAAGGTTAATTAAAAAAAATTAACGTCACAGAAGCATTTAATACCTTGAAGCAGCTGCTGCACATTTTCATTTCCCATCTGCAAGGCAGTAAATCCCTGAAGGGATATGATGTTAGGATCACACCCATAGCTCAGGAGTAGGCGGCAAGTTTGCAGATGGCCACAATGTGCAGCTCTGTGCAGAGATGTCTGACCAAGATTATCGAGAGCATTAACCTTAATAATGCAGAAAAAGTTGAAATTAGCCTGCAGTGCACAATTTAAAACCACTCAACCATGTATTTAACACTTGCTACCTATTTAAAAGTTTTGAATGTTTCTTTTTGACACTGGGGATTGAACCCAGGGGTGCTAACCACTGAGCCACATCTCCAACCCTTTTTATTTTGAGACAGGGTCTTATTAAATTACTTAGGGCCTTGATAAACTGCTGAGGCTGATTTTGAACTTGTGATCCTCTTGCCTCGGCCTCCTGAGTCACTGGGATTACAGGTGTGTGCCACTGCACTTAGCTCAGTTCTTCTTTTATTAAATCAAAGCAAGTATTTTTTGCTTAAATCTAGAACACAAATACACCAACTTATGAAGGCTGGCTGACATCAGAAGAAAAACCTAATTTTAGGCTAAAATGTCGAGTGACAGTTGAATTTATTAACAAATTATTTATAGGTGCACTGTATTTAAAGTTAGATATTGCTTAAGAAAGCTGAATCTCTATTTCTGGATCTTGGAGTTCTAGAAATGTAGAGGTTAACCCCAAGATGGACAACAGTCAGGAGCAAAGCTAGAGTTAAATTAGTATTAAAAATATTTACTTCTATTGGCTTAATCCTCTACCCAATTTATCATGTAAAATATAATCTGTATAGATAAACACATGGTATATCCACACAATGTATTATTTCTTAGCAATACAATGGAACAACTATTGATAGGTAGATGAAATCTCTAAAACATTACACTGGGTGGAAAAAGCCTTACACAAAAAAATACATATTGTATGATTCCATGTATATGAAGGCCTAGAGCAGCCAAATCTAATCTGTCAGAAAAAGTAAAAATGGCTGATACTGTTAGAGGTGGAGATGGCCTAGGTTGGAGCATTACCTTTGGCAGAGGATGTTTACTATCTTGACAAGAGTTTTGGTTACACAGATGTATGCATTAATCAAAATTCAGCATATGCACATTTAAAATTTATAAGTTTTTGCTGAATGTAAATTTTGTATCTTAAGAAAAATTATAAACAAATGCTGAACTCTAGTTGATGAACTTTTGGATTTAGAGACGTGTATACTAATATGCAAATTACTTTGACATGTATTCAAAATAAGATATATTAAAGGATGTATAATAAAACAATATAGTAAAACATTAGTGACAGACACTAGATGATGGATATACAATTACTTATAATTACTTATATATATCTTTGAAAATTTTCACAAGAAAAAAATAAGACTATAAGACTCCCCCTATCTCATTTCTACCTCCATATTCCCACCATGCAAACAATTCTTTGAAATATAACTGAGAAATTAAGTTACTTAGTAATCAATTCTGTGTCCATCGGTGTTTTGAGACACTGGCCAATTCATATTCATGGAATCAGAATATTTTAAGAAGAATATAACACCAACTTCTCAATGAACATGAAACTATAAATAACTAGTTTTAATGTTTATAGAACCTGAAAAATCTATTTAAAATGCTCAGGGCAATTATTTATTAACATTTCCAAACTCAATGAAAAGTGAAAAACATCCACTAGCCAAAATTTTATTTGAGTACTACTTTGTATTAGGATTAGGATGACCAACTTGTCCTGATTTGCCTGAGATTTTCTCACTTTTAGTACTGAAAGTTTTGTTTCTGGAAATCCCTAAGTCCTGGATAAAACTGGGTGGTTGGTCACCCTAGTCAAGATTGTTTCACTGAGTTTCAGAACTTAAAAAGAAATATACCACATATATGAAAAACAGCAGTCAATGAAAAGTTACAGAACAGAGACAAATGAGGTATGCCAAGCAGTCAAGCGGAAATAAACTTTTATTCAATAATTTACAATAGAAAAGATCAAGATTATACATTATCGAGAATTCCCCCAAATCAAAGAGATTAGGACACTGAGAGGCAACATGAAAAGAAAGTGGGAAATTCTAAGTTGTTCCTTGAGTGAAGGAAGGACAGATAAGAAGACTAGTCTGTAAAACACATTAGGGAAGGGCTACAGGGCCACCCAAGCAAAAAGGGGTATGTTTCTTTCTTCTCTTTTCATTCAAAGCAGCTCCATCCTTTCTGTTAGACAGTAAATATCTATTAAAGATTTTGTTTGAAGAAGGAAAGCATCTATGGCTAAAAGTTAAAAAATTGCTGAATTAGGTGACTATCTCTGTCATCTCTTCCAATATGAGATGTGTATCTTTTACGAAGTAGTATTTTTTGAATTTTCTAGATAAGAAATAATGATTTCTAGCCTTGATAGAAGAACAAATATTCAATGTATAAAATGATTTGTGTACAAGTGCTAACTAAAGAATAGTAATTTATCACCATGGGTAGGTACAATGCTTTTATCCAAATTACTTAGTTTCCTCCTATAAAAAGTCTTTGACTTAGTTACATAAATAAAAGAAGGTGGAAAGACCATCACTGGGGTAAAGAGCAGGAGTTAGCTTTGTGACCAAGGAACAAAAGATTCGGTAAGAAAAGATGACTGTTCAGAATCAGTATTACTTTAGCTGGGGATATTCTGGAGAGTGTACTGTTAGATACAGACCTTAAAGATAACTGTGATAAAACTGTAATAATGGGGTGTGGACAAAAGGAATGGAGAAAGAAGGTCATAAATAAATAATATATATGTGAATAAATACATAAACTTTCTGTCAAGAAAACTGGATACAGAAAAAATTACCTGAGGGACTTTATTATTATTATTTTTTTAGGGTGGCATTGGGGATTGAACCCAGAACCTTGCCCATGCTAGGCAAGTACTCTACTATGGTACTATATCCCCAGCCCTTTTAAAAATTTTATTTTGAGAGAGGGTCTCGTTAAGTTTCTCAGGCTGGTCTCAAACTTGCAATCCTACTTCAGCCTACCAAATAGGTGGGATTACAGGCATGTGTCACTGCGCCCAGCTGCAGGACTATTTAGGTGTAGATTAAAAAACAAAACAGTTAATTTGTAAATAGGGAGTAGGCATTTCATCTGTTGAACAGAATATAAACTGTTGGGTGACCAAGATTACCAAAAAGGAAGTATACCTTTGCTTCATGTTTCACCACTACTTCGACAACATCATTATGAGCTTTTTCAGATGCCACGTGCAGAGGAGTCAAGAATCTTAAAAGACAAAAAGTCAGCCAAACAATGAGTATATCTTCCAAAGAGTAAAATGTCAATAATATTTAATTATTTAAAGTATACTTACTCTTTAGTCTTTTCATTGATGTTTGCTCCTTTTCTTAGCAACAGTTCACATATTTGCTTTCTTTTGGGATATGGAGATGCAGCAGCACAATGCTAAATAATTCAAATTGCAGCATTAATCAAGGACTATATATAACTGATTTTTATTTAAGAACACTTGTGTTTCCAATCAAGAATAATCAAATTATTTAACATGTTTTACTTCTGACCTAACTTTATTCTCCAAAGACTTTGTAGTGGATAGTAACAACAATTACCAAATTATGACAAGGTCTGAAACCCTATGTACTAAATGATACCTGTTATTAAATATTCTGTTCAAAAATTTTCATCTCTTTGAAAAAGCCACTATGGATGTGAAGAAACACAATGTGACCGATACCTATTCTGAAGGTGTTTACGTTATTGTTTAAAAGGTTAAGAAAATACCCCAAAGGTCGGGGCTTCTTTACAATGAAGAAAGAATACTCTTCCACTTTGAATTCTGCTTGGTTAATAGCTAATAAGGTGCTTCTCTCAACCAGCTGCTGTAGCAGAACAAGAAGCTTGGATTACCTGTTTGATACAATCGGTTTTAGAACTCCATTTGGAGTTCGAAGGTGCAGCATCTGTATCTATGATATATTAAGGAAGAAAGGAGGCAGAAGGTAGGGATTTACCAGTCAGAAACCTAGTAAGTATCTTACGGTCATGGCCTATATGTTTGCAACCTCAACCTACAGGATAATATTCATGGACAACAAGTATTCAATAATGTCTGAATGATGAATGATTAAATAAATGTATATAATATTAAAACTGAAATCTGAAACTCCCTAGAATAAAAGTTCTGGTTAATTTATAAGCAAAGCTGCTCTACACAACTGAACACACAGTACACATGAAATTTGTTCTCTGATTGTAATCTGTTAATCATAAGTCAGATCTTCATGATGGCTAAAGATTCATTCTTTGATACTGTTGTGTTCACTAAAATCACTCCTTTGCCCTTAAGAAAATAAAACCCAACTTGTGAACATAGCTCTTTTGGCACCTTAAGGATAATAACTCCCAGAAGATCTTTCAGAAGAGCACAAAAAATGGAAATAGTTTATTTCCAAGAATACTTTATCACATCCACCTCAAAATACACCTCTACTCCTCTGCACCATCCTGGTGCAGGGCCTGCAATCTCTGGAAACGAAGAAAGAACTGCTCCTGTACCTCAACTACCCATTGACCCTTAACTTCTAGTTGTTTGAAGGTTAACAACAAGTTGTTTAATAGCATGGTATCTGGGGGGAAACAATGTTTAGTACAATGGCTCCTCCTTATTCATGCTTTTGCTTTCCATTGTTTCAGGTCAGCCCCAGTCTGAAAATATTACATGGAAAATTACATAAACCATTTGTTTTTTTGAGACAGGGTCTTACTAAATTGTTTAGGGCCTTGTTAACTTGCTGAGGCTGGCCTTGAACTTGTGATCCTCCTGTCACAGCTCTTCCAAGTTGTTGGGATTACAAGTATGTGCCACTGTACTCATTTTCATTAGTTTTAGAAGCAGTTTTCAGAAGTGTGATGACGTTTTACATCATTATGCTCAAGATGAGAGCCATTTCTTTTTCTAGTGAACGTACACAACTGCCTATGTCACTTGTTCATTATCACTTAGGAGCCATTGTGGTTATCATCAGATCAAGTGTTGAGGTATCACAGTGTTTGTGTTCAAATAACCCTTAATTTACTTAATAATGGCTTCCAGTGCAAGAATAATGATACCAGCAATTTTGATATGTTCAAGAGAAGCTGTTTAAGTGCTTCGTTTATTGAAACAGCTTAATATAAAGGAAAGAAAAATAATTGCATTCTGAGGTTTCTAATGGCTACAGTGAAGTTATTGATGTTAATCTCTTACTCTGCCTAAACTATAAATTAAACTGTACCATAGGTATAGAGGAATAAAAAACAAAAACAAACAAAAAAACAGCACACACAGGGTTCACTACTGTCCGTGGTTTCTTTTTTCCATGAGAGTCTTAGAAGATATTCCTCTCAGATAAAGGGGTATAACTGTATTAGCTTTTCATACTAGACATTTTCCTATGATGTTAGTCTTTCCAAGTTTCTCTGTACCATTTTAATGCTGCTGTGGCTTTAATTTTTATTAGAATTTCTTACAATCTGCAGCTTTGTTATTTTTTTTACTTGGATGATTTAAAAGAAGTAACAAAAAGATACAAAATATTTATAAATAGGTTTTTACATAAATTTCACATAGCTTACATTAAGGCAAAAGGAAAAGAAATTTATCATAAAAGATTATTAAGTACAGCTATTGTTGAGTTAAATCTATTAAACACATTAATTTATCTTCTCTCACCTAAACATATTATGTAAATCATATAAGAACTTTTTCCTTTTATTTTTGGTGCTAGGGATTGAACTCAGGGGTGCTTAACCACTAAGCCACATCCCCAGTCCTTTATTATATTTTTTTAGGGACAGGGTCTTGCTGAGTTGCTTAGGGCCTCACTAAGTTGCTGAGGCTGGGTCTGAATTCACAATCTCCTGCTCAGCATCTGGAGTTGCTGGCTGTGCCACCACACCTGGCTTATAATTTTTCCTTTTTAAGGTCGCCACCGATTATACTATTCCCACTTCTATCTTTCATCACTTACCCATACTTTTCTGATTGCCTTTCCTCATATTTCTCTACTCACATCTACTCTGTTATGATTTCAGAGTTACTCTTAGTTCTATCAGGGAAGTAGCCTCTAAGATACTTTACTCACACTTTAGAACTAATTTTGAGAAAATAATCCAATATTGAAGGAAATACACCAAATGGTTTTTATTTGAATGGTGGTATAATTTTTTTTTCATTATTTTCAGTGAAAATTTTCTATTAGAATAAGCCTTTATAATTTTTATAACGCATACCAATATATGAATAAAATTTTTTTTTCTGGATAGATTATCAAACTTATAATATTATTGCCTTTTAGAGGGTGTGTGTTGAGGCTATTTATACTGTTTGACTCTTTTCTTTATATATGTGTGGGCATTAATTTAATTTTTTTTAATTACAGATTTAAAAAATAATGTCATTGCTAAATCAGAACATTATGAGTTTGGCATGTTTTTAGTTACTGTCTTTTAAAAACTTAAGTCTGAAAAATTACCAATGCTGTTTCATGTGTCTGAGGATGCTTGAAATTCACCATTTCCAGAGAGAGATGTTTTTTGATTCGTGTAACATCAGCTTCACGTGCAGCTTGCAGCAATGAGTGGCCTTTAAATTCATCTAGATGAAAAAGCATTCAGATCTTCATGAGCATCATCAAATTAATAGAACTTAGTAAAAGACATTTAGCATGATTCTTGATGTTATTTTGAAAATAATCTTCCCAAATAGCCTATAGTGGTATTCCAGTTCTTCTCAGTTATGACTCAATTCATCCTCAAGTGTACACACATATTTAGGTTATGGCAGATTGAGGATCTGCTCAAATACATAATTGCTCTAGAGCTATCTAGAGTACTATAATATATTGTGAGAATTTTTCAAAACTTTCCTCAATAAATAACCCCTAAACTAACATAAAGATAGTTTTGTTTAGATCTATTAGATAATTGGGTGCTAGACAAATTGTCTATTACTAAGTGCCACCTATGATGATCAAACAAAGGAGGGTATTTTTCTTTTACTCATCAGACTTGTGAAATCACCCTTATCCTTTATTACTCCAGAAAAATATAACTAATTCAAGTTGCCTATTTATATGTAGTAATACTGCAGAAGTACTACATAATATATGTAGTAATACTGAATATAGTGGTTATTTCTTTCTGCATCTATTTCAGCTAAAAACAGAAAACCACAGAACTAAGCCCAGGTATTAAAGATTATTAAATGTTAAGACCTGGGAACTGTGTTTACAAGATGGCAATCTGATAAATAATACTAACTTCATTAACAGGTTAACTAGAAAGTCATATCAAAGATGTGACTGAAATTCATGCTTTCATTTCAAAAAAATATCATAAGACTAAAACATATAAAAAGTATAACTTGACTTCAAAAACCCTATACAAATATATTTTCTTTTCATAGCACCTAGAATATGCTGAAGCTCCCTAAACAACTGTACTTATATCTAAGGATAATATTTCATTCTGAAAATTTTATAGGAAAGAAAAGTATTCAGGTCAATGATACCATAATATCCTAGCTGGACATTCATAATTTTTATACTCACATGATAATCTTTCTTTTAACTGTGGTGTAGGAGCCAAGTCAATAGCACTTTTGTTGTGACAATTGAGTAGTGTTGGATCTGCACCGTAACTTAGGAGAAGAGAACACACTTCAACCCTATTCTTAGAAGCTGCCTCATGAAGAGGAGTGAACTGCCACAAGTCCATTGCATTCACACAGGCACCATGCTGGGAGGAAAAAGTATACATTTAATGTTCAATTTTAAGAGAATTTAGAATTATTAGTACTGTGCAATTAACATCATGTAAGCTTAAAATGGTTATGTTCCTAAAGTTCACTTTTTAAGCCAATTAATTCAAAACGAAAATGTTTTTCCCAATGGAGGAATAGTGGCTGATTGTTAGGCATGTCCACAAGGGGCCTACTTAACTCAAATGAAGCTTTAGATTTAATCTATATCTTCTCCAAGAACCACCCCCATCCCCTTTTGAGGTATAATTTACATATAGTGAAATGCAAAACTCCTAAGTTTGAATTTTAGTGAGTTTTGACAGATATATCTATACACAATACAATAATCTGAATCAAGATATAGGACACTCAGAATGCTTCCTCATGCTCTTTTTTATAGGCAATTTCTGCCTCATCCTACTTGTAGTACCATGTTAATGTGTTTCTAAATTTCATAAAAAGGAAAAAATACAGTGTATATTTCTGTGTCTAACTTTATTCACGTTTTAAAAAAATTAAAAAATTATTATTTTTTTTGTATCAATAGTTTATTTTCACTGCTGAGGAACATTATTCATTATACAAGCAGCTGTCAAAATGGGTCTAATGTTTAACTTTACCAAAAACGGAAACCATTTTCTAAAGTGGCTATATATTTTACATTGCTAACAGCAATGTTCTGAATTCCAGTTGTTCCATATCCTTGCTAACACTTCATTGGTCAAACTTAACAATATTTTAGTCATTTCCAAGCCTTGGAGTTGGATGGACTGTAGAAGTTATACTACTACGACCCATCAAACACAAAATCTCTTCCAGAGCATTCCTGACAGTGAAAAAGATACTGCTTTTTTTTTTTTGGTCTTAAAATATATATATATATATTTTTATTGGTTGTTCACAACATTACAAAGCTCTTGACATATCATATTTCATATATTAGAATCAAGTGGGTTATGAACTCCCATTTTTACCCCAAATACAGATTGCAGAATCACATCGGTTACACATCCACATTTTTACATACTGCCATATTAGTGACTGTTGTATTCTGCTACCTTTCCTATCCTCTACTATCCCCCCTCCCCTCCAAGATACTGCTTTTTATATGTTCAGTGATGGGGAGCCAATTCTTGGCTAACATGGCTTTTTATAGGTACTACAGAATTCCCATTAGGATGTTCACTTCTACTTTAATATATGCACTTCAAAATTTGCTCCATTTGTCTTTTTTGGGCATCAAAGATCAATACTCTTTTGTTGTAATTTTGTAATATTCTTAGGTTTTTCTTTTCCAGTCTACATACCTCAAAGTTCCTTCACTCATCCTTCATATCAGATGGTTTCTAAACTCATCCTTGTAGCCATCAACTAAACATACTTTAGTCTAAGAAATTCATTTAAAAAAATATTGTGAGCCTAAAATAACAATAGATTTGGAAAGTGGTTTGACTGTGCAAAATATAGTATGTTCATGAATACATTTGTTCTTTTTTTAAATATTTATTTTTTAGGTGTAGATGGACACAATGCCTTTTATTTTTATGTGGTGCTGAGGATCAAACCCGGGTCCCGCCTGTGCTAAGTGAGCGCTCTACCACTGAGCCACAATCCCAGCCCGTTCTTTTTTTTTTTTTTAATATTTATTTTTCAGTTGGACACAATATCATCTTTATTTATTTTTATGTGGTGCCAAGATTCGAACCCAGGGACTCACACATGCTAGGTGAGCGCTCTACCGCTGAGCCACAACCCCAGCCCAATACATCTGTTCTTAACACTGTACTTGTACTACTGGCATAAAATTATAATAGGTTTTTCGGGAGTTACATTAATTTATACTTATATTCAATCAGTGGGCAACATAAAAGCTCGAAACAAACATCAAAGTATATTCTCCTTGCAATTCTTCTTCTTGTGTACTTAGATTTATAAACCTGTCTCCTTATTGATCCTATTAAATCTATTAAATTTCATTTTACTGGCTTCAACCCAAGCTTACTTATCCTTCCCAGCTTCATGTTAATCTGCAAATTTTATAAGTATCCCTTTCTAATTCTTTTAAGCCAACAATAAAAATGTGGATCACAATGAAGGCAAAGATAGAACCTCTGGCAGCCATTAAAGGTTCTGACGTTCCCACTAGTCATCACTTTCTGCACAGATGTTTAATTATGAATTCACCTAACAAAAATTTCCCCTCATTATAACCAGATCCACCTATTTGCTTCCTTGTATTGAGAGGCCTTTTAGAATGAAAAAGTTAAGAGAACTCCTTGTATTCTTGTGTCTGCTGGTATCATACTTCATTGACTTAGAGATCATGTCTTGGTCTTGGAAAGCAGTCACTGAATGTCTGCTATTACATGACAGTTTCTATTAGCCAGACTCTTTTGCTATGGCTGTCAACTTGGTGTTGCCTGGGACCTCACATGTATTCCCAATTCCTATCTACTTCCTTTCTCCTGAGTTTCCTGAACTTTATTACTGTATACTAAACTTGCCTCACCTAACATCCTTCTAAGTATGACCCCTAGTCAGTTTTCCACTCCATCCCACATTTTTTTCCCCACAGTACTGAGGACTGAATCCAAGACCTCATACCAGAGCACATGCTAGGCAAGTGCTCTACCACTGTACCCTAGTCCCAGTTTCTCAATCTTATTTACTTTTTTATGTGCTGGGGGTTAAAGCCAGGGACTTGAACATGCTATAAAAGTACTCTACCACTAGGCTATACTTTGAATACTTTCAATCTGTTTCACTCTTTATTCATAGTAATGTTCCAAATATGCTATTGAATTCAAGAATCACTTCTACAAGAAGCAAAAGCATTAGTGCTACAAATGCCCAATACTATAGGTATTTAAAGAGATTTGCTTAAATGCTACACATTGTTTCTGTGGGAAAAATGTATTCCATGGTGGCATATGCCCAAAAAAGAAGCACAGAGGACAAGTGCCCTCTTTTCCTTCCCATGACGGCTGTTGAGAGGGTAAGGAAAAGTATTTGAGGGATAGCAACATCCTTGGATTCATTCTCAAGGATGACACATGTCTTTTACTCCCATTCAGTATGGGTCAAAATAAGTTTCTTGCTAGTAAAGCTTACCAAGTAAGCCTGCATCAATCTAAAATACAAATTAGCAAATCTTGCAAATATATTTGGTTTAAATAATATGAGCCACTAAACCTTGCTTTCTTTAGTTACAAATTACAGAATCATTTAATCTGCTATTCCCATGATGGTAGTACTATTTTATATTTAGAAGTGTATGGTATCTCAAAAATACGAGAGCAGTTAGATGATAATCTATTAATCACCTGTATTTTATGATTATACATATAGCTTCTTTTCATTTTCTTTTTCTGGTACTGGGGATTGAACTCAGGGACACCCGGCCACTAAACCACATCCACTGAGCTCGACCACCGAGTTGCTTAGCACCTCACTTTTGCTGAGGCTGGCTTTGAACTCATGATCCTTCTGCCTCTGCCTCCTGAGCTACTGGGATTACAGGCATGTGCCACCGTGCCTGGCATATGGCTTCTCTTTCTACTAAGAATTTAGAACACAGGAACAAACCCAGATACACTATGTACTTTACAAAATTTTATAGGAGAAAATAATCAGAAAGGTATAAGAGAACTAACCTTGACCAGAAGTTCAGTTACTTCATAATGACCATAAGAACAGGCATTGTGTAACGGCACCAGATCACTACAATGAAAGGGGGAGGGGGGAAGCCTATATTATTACACATTCCCTAGGTGTAGAGAAATTTACAAATTAAAATATGTTCAAACTTAAATTATTCTAAATTTATACTTGTTTTAAGTAGAAAATGGCTTATGTGAACTTCTAATAAAAATGTACAATTTTGGTAACATCCATTTGAATCCTAAGTCCTAAAAATTCTAACTCCCAATTCTTTTTCAAATCTCTTTTTCTTTTTTCTTCCACTAATTTTGTTTAGGTCTATTGTTATTTGTCTCCTGAACTACTTAAATAGCCCCACTCCAGTTTATCCTGCAAGCTATAACATAGCAAGATTTTTCTTTTTCTTGGGACTGAACATTGAACCCAGGGATGAGCCATCAGGAAGGTACATCACACAGCCCACCCTCCCACCCTACCTTTTTAATAATTTTAAGCCAGGGTCTTGCTGAATTGCTCAGGTTGGCCTTGAAATTGTCATCCTGCTGCCTTAGCCTCCCAAGTTACCAAAATTATAGGCATGAGCCACCATGCCTGCTTGCAGCCAGATTTTTCTTATGTGGCTAATCTTGTTTTAACATCCTTAGTGGTTCCTTGTTGCTTTTAAGAGATAGTAGTAACTTCTTAACAAGACTCCTTCTCTGGCCTTTCCCTTTTACTAAAGGTATGCTGAACTTACAGTGCCCTCTGTCTCTATACATACTGCGTCCTGGGTATAGGATAAATTTCTCTCCCTTCTTTGGATCAATCACTGTTACACATCTTTTCTAGACTCAGCCCAAACAATGGCTCTTCTTTGAAATGTTTTTAAAATCCTATAAGGAGAACTGCTACACTCCTCAACAAACTGAAATCCAATTCATTCATGATGAGAATGGAAGAACATGATATATGGAAAGGTATAGTGGAACATCAAATCCTATTTTTAAGCTTCTCCTTCTCCTTGGGGAATTAGTCACTAATTAACTGCTATAGCCACTATCATGATGATCTATGGTAAGTGATGGCCATCTGCAATTTAGTCTCTTTAGTTCTATACATCTCTCTTTAAAGGTTAATGGCTTTCTGCCATACCATTTTTAAATATATGGTTCTTTACTTGCCTAAACTTCAATTTTATTCCCAAATATGTAGTAGACATTTCCATTTGAATTCCCATCATATTCACATAAAACCAAAAGTTGTAAAAATGAACTTGTTTTTCCCCAGTTTTCACTGTTGTATTTCATTATGTGTACTTTTGGGTCTCATTCCACTTCAGGATGTAAAACAGATTTCCTTTTACTCCACATTCTCTCATGTCTAGACTTTGTGCCATCTTGTCCATTCTTACACTGTAATATCTATTGCATCTATGCCTTTATTTTCATTTTTCTCTACCATCATTAAAGATCTTCACTATGTCAAACTCCTATAATGCTCACTTTTCTAACTGCTCCTTTTGCTCCAGTCTCTTCCTTCTTCAATTAACCTTACACATTGCTCCAGAATACGCCTCCTAAAACTCCACTAGGGGGAAAAAATCCCCTTGTTTCAGATCATAGATTGCTTATGATGAAAGAATAAAGTTTGAATTCTTCAGGATAGGATATCAACTTCTCTAAAATCTGGTTCTTACCTGTTTCTCCAATCCTAAATTTTTATTTGTTCCACATATGAATCATCTGGTTCAGTCAAGTTGATCTATTCATTGTTTCTTTTTTTTCAGTGCCCCAGATTGAATCTAGGGCCTTGTGCATGCTAGTTAGGTGCTCTGTCACTGAGCAACATCCCTGGTCACTGTTTCTTTCTTCTCTTTTAATGTATTTTTTTAAAATTTTTTATTTTTAGTTATTAATAGACCTTATTTTGTTTGTTTATATGCAATGCTGAGAATCGAACCCAGTACCTCATAGACACTAGGCAACTGCTCCACCACTGAGCCACAACCCCAGCCCGCCGGTTATAGTTTCTTAAATGTACTATATCATCTGGGTTAGTACCTAAACTTACATCGATTCTCTTACAGAGTGATGTTCCCCACTTTGCTTTCTTATTTAAGACTTGGCTTTAAAGTCAAGGTCAAGTACCACCGCCTTCTGAAGGATTTCCCAACCACTTCATCCCTCACTGATAGGGTTTTCCAGGAGTGGGTCTATCACCTGGCACTTGGTACAGATCTCTTTATCAGTTATCTTTCATGATCCATAAAGTACTGTATATGAGGCTTAAGGTTTTATAATTCTCTATCCTCAGAGTACCTGTAAATTGTAAAAACTCAATAAATGATAATGTTGTTTAGTCAAAAACATGCTTTTTATAAGACTTCAGAGTGTACTGTAAACAAAGTCCTTATTTTTGCTCAAATGCTTACCCTTTATCTTTAGCATGAACATCAGCTCCATGTTGCAATAACAGTTGTACAATCTTTACTCTATTGTATCCTGCTGCCAAATGCAATGGTGTTGACTGAAATATTAATCAAATAAATTAATAAAATCACATAATGAATGAATAAAATATATAAAAAGGTAAAATCCAATATAAAACCAGAAAATCAAATTACAACTTGTGTAACATCAATTTAATTTTTTAAATAAAATATAACATATATACTGAGGGTACCATATTAAAGTTTGATGTTCACTACTGCATATGGGAAGCAAACAACTTAAAATGTTTATTATCAATAAAGTTCCACTAAATTTGCTTTTTGTTCTTTTTAAAATCCCAGTAATAGGGACTGAACTCAGGGGCAATCTACTTCTACTAAGGTACATGCCCAGCCCTTTCCATTCTTATTTTCAGACAGGATCTTGCCAAGTGGCTTAGGGTGGATTTGAACTTGTGATCCTCCTGTCTCAAGACTCCAGAATACCTGGATTACAGATGTATGCCACTGTGCCAGGTCATTTACTAAAACTGAGAATTAATCTGAATTACTATTTAAAAAAAATCAGTACTTTACTCAATTTAATTTACCCATCACCAGGAGATAAGCACAAACTTAATTACAAAAGGAAGTACCTTTCTGCCATCACTTGCATGACAGTTGACATTTAATGGTGTAAGAAGAGCCATCATTTTTTCCTCATTGCCACTCCTAGAACACAAAAAAAGTATTAGCTATTTATGTGTGTTTTCTTGTATGGTGCTGGGGATCGAACCCAGGGCCTTTTGAATGCTAAGCAAGCACATCCCCAGTCCAGCAATTTATATTCTTTATCAAATCATATCTAGAGGCATGTATTAGGGCCATTAAGACAAAACTCATTCTCATCCCCACTACCATATATTTTTTTTATTGGTTCACTATAGTTGCACATATTCATACATGCATACAATACACAACATAATGATACAATTTGAGCAATACCACTCCTCAGCACTTCCCCTGTCCCTCTCTACATTCTACCCTTTGGTCCCTCTACTGATTTCCCTTTATCATTCTCTTTTAATGTATACTTTTATAAACAAATTTTTAATCGTAAAAATTAAAAAATTTTTAATTGTAAAAATTCATGGTGTATATTCAATAACATCAGTACATACCTGGCACTTTCTAAAAGTTCATCTTTCTTATATTCTCCTGTGAATTGGGGGGGGGGGGGAATGAGAAGAAATTAAAAAAAAAAAATCAATGACAGTTTTATGCAAAAAGATGCCTATTCTATTTAAAACAGATAAATTTGAAAACAAATTTCTAAAATGGAAAGGGGTTAATAAACAGAATATCGTGCAGTTTAATACTTACATGAGGACATGAAATATCATTGTTATGAAAGTTTTAAAAAAAGATTCCATGTTATGTAATAAAGTATGACTACACCTACAAAAAATTAATATACACAGAGAAACAGAAGCCCAGAAGGAAATATTAACAAAGTTTTATCTGGGCTGGTAGATTATTGGTGAACTTTTTCTTTTCTTCTTTTCCCCTAAAATAAGGATGTTATTTTTTTAAACATAATTGACAAATGTATCCAAAACATTCAAAACCAAAATAAGGGGTTTGGGAGTGTAGCTCAGTGGTAGAGTACAGGCTTAGCAGGCGTGAGGCACTGAGTTCAAGCCCCAGCACCAAAAGGAAAATAAAACAACAACAATCAAAACAAAACAAAACAAACCTAATATAACAACATTACAAATATTAAAAAAAAATCTACTGCATCACTAATTGAACATAAATATTAAATCCTTACGAATCCAAAGAGTTTTTCAACATTGACTGTTTCTATTTGATACTATTTTACATATACAAAAATGATTAATTATAAACTATGCTGAAAACATTTATAAAATAATACAAATGAAAGTATAAAATCAACAAAATTTAAATTAATATAAAGACTTGCTGAAACAACATTCAAATTATTGCTTACAATGTGAATTGTGTACTGATTACTAAGGCAAGGCTTCTTTATGTCCCAAAGTTTTTTGAAGATGGATTTCAATGACATGAATATGTTAGAGCAGAGTACAATAATTAGTACTCTTAGTACTGAAATGGAGTATGCACAGACTATTGTTATGAAGATAATTAGTAAAAGATAACGATTAGTGCTTTTTTGAAAGGATATGTAAAAAATGATTAAAGTACATTCCCTCCTCCCTAAGTAATAGTTTATAAAGGGGTAGATACATTTGAAAATTCAGGGATATTTAAAAAGTATCCTGAATACCCAATGGCAAACACACTTAATAAGATAACAATGACAAATTTTAAAATGAATTTGAAAAGAAAAAAAAAGAATAGCAACTGAACTGACAACTGTTTAAAAATCCTTGTTGAGATCATTAACTGCAGGAGGCAGATGGTCTACCTAGTAAGTTTGTTCTTTATAGTCTTCCTGGAATAACCAAAGACAGTATATAGACTTACCAGTAAGCACTGCTTTTGCAGATGGGTCTGCTAAATCCAATGCTGTCCTTCCATCTGTATTTCGGATGGTTGGCTCAGCTCCATGTTGTAAGAGCACTGAAAAATAGCAACACTGCTTTAAGAAATGGTAACTATAATTAACTTGATTTTTTTAAAAAAATGTAATAGTAGTCCACTTTACATTTTGAATATAGTCTTTGCTGCTCTGCCACTGCAACTTATTATTAAATATTTGAGAATGTAGATGAACAGGATATCTTTATTTATTTTTTTATGTGGTGCTGAGAATCAAACCCAGTGCCTTACCTGTGCTAGGCAAGTGCTCTACCACTGAGCCATAACCCCAGCTGGACTGATTTTAATAAATAAAAACTTGATTTTAATAAATAATTTTCTTTTTTTTTTGAAGTAAATCAATTTTTTTAAGAGTTCTGTTCCAGAAGTTTCAAAGAAGTTTAAAAATTTTTCATATTATAACATGGTAAATGTTATATTTTAAATTTAAGAATATATAAAATAGTCTAGTATTTAATGTGTTAAAGACACACTAAATAAGTTTCCCTTCAGTTTAATGGGAGATTTTCCTTGGCTATTTATATAGATGGTAATGAGTTGACTAACAACAGGTAAGTACATAAGGGGAAAAAAGGGCAAGTTTGCTTGAAAGCTTTTCTCATTCCAATGGAGACTATTCTATCATGACATAAATGAAATGTCTAAAGCTATAGATAGCCCATAAATAAGATGTGTAGGATTAAAAAAAAAAAATCACATGGGTAAATTTTTTTTTGTTCATATCTAAAATACTTTGTACATGTGTAAATTCTTTTAAAAAGTCATCAATAAACCTCAAAGAGGGGCTGGGGCTGTAGCTCAGTGGTAGAGCGCCTGCCTCTCACGTGTGAGGCACTGGATTCAATCCTTAGCATCATATAAAAATAAATACATTAAAAAGAAAAAAAACCTCAAAGATATAATCTAAGGCACATAAGAGGAGAAGCCTTATGCTATGATTCATATTGTTATTTTTTATAGGAAGACATTCCAAGACATTCTATAAATAAAGAGCTAAGAGAAAACAGACAAAACAAACAAACAAAAAAGCTCAGCTTAGCCCCTGTTCTTTAATAGATTAATTTCCATTTCATTCTAGTCTTTAATAGTGCCATTCAATAGAAATAAAATGTGTTAGAATGTAAGCCACAAATGTCATTTAAAATTTTCTAGTAGTTACATTAAAAATAAATTTAAATTAATTTTAACCTAATACATTAAATATTCAATATTTATATTCATATTATAATCAATATAAAATTACTAATGAGATATTTTACATTCTTTTATTTTTGGTACTAAGTTTTTGAAATAGTGTGTATATTTTCCTTTATAGCACACTCAATTAAGACTAGCCTCCATTCTAAGTCCTTAGCTACTACACTGGAGAGTATGGATCCATAACCACATCTGGAAAACTCCATGTTATTGTATTAAAATTATTTATATGCCTGAGACTCCAAGGCACTAGGGATTCGTTATGTGGTACAAAGAGTAGACTGAGCAAAGGGCAAGAATAATTTAACACACAGAAAAGGAGAAGTGGACAAAGGTAAGTAAGTCCTTCACTTTGCCATCTTAATAAATGACCCATTTCAAACTAATGACTTTGGTGTAATAAATGAGGATTTTGGAGGAGGAAGGCCAGTTTAATTCCAGCACAGAGCCCCTGGACTTTTCCTGGTGCTCAGACCTGCCTTTCTTTGTGTTAAAAGAGTTTTAAGTGTTCCTGTTTTGAATCAGGAAAAACAATGGAGCTAAGGTGACAATGAATCCCAAATCCCTGATTAATAAAAAATCTCAAACAGCCTTCTCATGTATCATTTTTGTCAGGGATCAACCTGTCAGGCAAATCCTGTCTCACTTGTTAGGTTCAAATATTCTAAATAATATTTTTTCCACCACACGCTTCTTACTTAATCTGTCAGTTTTTTTTTTTTTTTAAGAGAGAGAGAGAGAGAGAATTTTTTTTAATATTTATTTTTTAATTCTCGGCGGACACAACATCTTTGTTGGTATGTGGTGCTGAGGATCGAACCCGGGCCGCACGCATGCCAGGCGAGCGTGCTACCGCTTGAGCCACATCCCCAGCCCAATCTGTCAGTTTTAATCTCCTGGAGTGACCTGAGGTCATTCTCTCATTTCTTACCTGGGTTATTTTCCAGTTTCTTAACTAGTTTCCCTGATGCTGGCATTCTACCCAGCTCCCTACCAGATTACTGTTTCTAAAATATACTACTTTCGTGAAATTGTTTACCTCAATTATTTTCAATATTGCACACTACTTACTTAGCAACATCGAGCTCCATAACCTAAAATTCAAAGCTCTTTATAAAGAAATCCCTAACCTGTGTCCCACTAGAAAGACTAGAAAGATTCTAGGAAACTGGGCTCTGAGACTTGACTCCAGTCTAGTCATAGCCCTAATCACTTTTCTTTTAACAGTCAATTTCACTTCCACTGTATCTTTAGCTGGTTGTGTATTTTATCTCCCAAGAGAATGCATGTTTCCACAGAACAGGAACTTTGTAAACTATTCTGCAAAGAAATTTAGGTTAAGTATTATACACAAAAAGGCAATTCAGTAAACAGTGGTTAGATAAAAATCACAAACTATTTAGAATAAATAAATTTTAAAAATCATGAAGTGTTCTTATTTATATTTAGTATGGCAGAATTTGATGATAGTAACAAATAATTCAATATAAACTCTTAAACAGTTAGAATTTCTGGGAAATTCTGAAAAGTAAATAGTCTTACCAATACAAACATCAATCTTTCCTTTAATTGCAGCTTCGTGGAGAGGAGTATAATTCCAATTATCTCGAGCGTTTGGGTCTGCACCATGTTGCAAAAGGAGATTGACTACTTCAGCATGACCAAAAGAACATGCATTATGAAGAGGAATAAGCCCACCATCATCACGTGCTTGGACATTTGCACCATTCTGAAGCAAATATTCAACCACATCTTTCCGTCCAAAACCTAGAAGAAAACAAATTATTTTAATAAATTAGACTCAGTGAGTCCAAGTCATGCTAAAATGTTTCAGAACGGAAAATAATAGATTCAATAATCCAAGGATTAATTATTGAAAAATTGATCTAAAATGTTAGTAACTATTCTTAATGATAAATCTAAAGGGTAGCACTGCTAAGTAGCCTGAAGTACAGCAGTAGTGCCTTAGTTGGTGCTACTATCATCTTCAGAGAAAGATTACTAACTGACCAAAAGCTAAATAGCTTTATAAGGATTCAAATTGTAAATAAAGAGTTCTGCATATTTACTGTACACATATTTTCACATGTTCAAAGTATATAACTTAAGTATATAAACCACTACATTATGAAATAGTGACAAAACTAACTCTTACTAGAATTCTTTCCCACATCTGTCTCATAAAATGTTTCTGTGGGGGACTATGAGATAGCAGTAAGACAAGATCCGCTTATAGGTTATATTTGTCTTTGTAGTGAGAAAAGGTGACACTAAAAAAAAAAAAAAAAAAAGAATCAAATCAGATGTTTTCAAAAGAGCCCTTAACCTGCCACTTGCACAACATAAGCAACTTCTTCCCAGATAGGAGTCCTCCTTTAGCTACTTAATTTCCATAGTTTTGCTCAAAAGCCACCCCCCCAACCAAATAAAAGAAGAGCATGGTAACTTAATTTTCATATATTAATACTTAATATCCTTTTAGTGTTGTTATTCATGAAATGAAAAGGATCCCAGGCAGAAGTTAAAGCAGAGAGAGGTTTGTCTACGGGCTGAGGGAGAGGAAAAGAATATTCTTAAATCCTCAACTCTGAATGTAATCCTAAAATGACTAGCATGGGAATGGATGAAAAAACAATGGTATAGACTTCTTGGGTTGACAGGACATTGGTTGCAACTAAGGAGTTAATGATGGTTAAAAAGATTAACTTTGTTTTAATCTTGTTAGGCTCTGTGCCCACAAAGATGAGTATCCTCGTATCCTTGTTCCTCCTTTTAAAAAGCTCACAATTGGGGCTGGGGTTGTGGCTCAGTGGTAGAGAGCTCGCCTAGCATGTGTGAGGCACTGGGTTTGAATCTCAGGACCACATGTAAATAAATAAAATAAAGGTCTATTGACAACTAAAAGAGAGGGAAAAAAAAAAAAAGCTCACAATTTAAGGGCAAGACATTACAGGTTAAGCAGGAAAAAAAAAAAAAAAAGTACCTGGGAAAGGAGGTATGAAGGAGTAAATCCTTCATAACAGCCATGGCACAGAATGCTAAAATAGGCACATGCCAATCAGAAAGAACCTTTTGTCATGCTAAGGAGGTGTATGGACTCTGTTCCATGGACTGGTGTTCTTCAGACAGAAGATTTCAATGAAATCTTATTTATAATTTCAATGCATGTTTATGTTATCTTTATTGTTAAATAGCTAATGCTGGTACTCAGCTGGTACTCACGAAGTTCAAATTAACGAAATGAATATCCTTCTTTTTCAGACCTAAAAGAAAATATCTAAATATCCCTGTATCTTTGAGCCACCTCTTAGGAACAGTTGGAAAAACATTCCCACAACACATTAGTATTTACAAAGGCTTGTTCAGAGTAGTCCACTTTGTTAAGTTGGCTTTTTTGCCTCCTTTTTTTAAAAAAGAAAGATAACCTTGGTGATTGTGTGGATAAATGGGTAAAATGAGAAGAGAAAGAAGTAGTAGGGTCTGGTCCTTAAGATTTTAGATAGCCACTGCCATAGTCCATGTGATAGATGATAAGGGTCAAAACTGAGACTGATTTGTTGTCTCATTCACACTGTTCATGTAAACAGAATAGGTATATTCACATGATTGGTAAAAGGGGATACTATGAAGCCTTCTTCTCAACTCCTATTCCAAACCTCCCAGTTCCCTTCATTCTGATTTTCTTTTGCTTATATTTCCAAAATTATTTTATATATGTATAAGCAAACACCTACTAATTGTTAAAAAGATACTGTTTGTTCTTTTCTTTTAAAGAAAAATGTAGTAATATCCTAGAAATCACTACTAGTAGTACATATTCTTTACTGGAAGAATCAAAAGCTAACTAGTTCCATTCTCATGCATAATTAGGTTGTTTCCAGTCTTTTATCATTTCATACAATGTTGCTAAGAGTATCTAAAGAGAGAGAAGAGAAAATTGGTAGAACAAAGTGATTTATTTGATGAAAGGAAAGAAGCTGCAGATGACTATCAAATCCATAAAATACAGAATAAAACAGGAAGTTTTGTGGGATAATATTTGGTTTTGGAAATGCTTAAATTTGAAGCATTTGTAGGACAAATGTCTAGTAAGTAGTAAGTTCTGTGGATGCTAATTTGGAGAAACTGGTCTGAGCCTGGAGACACTTTTTGGTCATGATCATACAGACAGTATTTGAATCATGTATAAATATTCATGAAGTTGACTAGAGAACACCACCTCTCCCTATCTCTAACTAAATCATTCTTATGTTCAATGTTTTAACATGTTCCAATCCCTTTCATTTTATAAAAAGTATTCTCCCTAAAGTCACTTTACCATTTCTCTGCTCCTTCACATAACCCAATCTATATTATTCCCCTCTCTATTTTCCCAAATTTGATTGGCTTTGCTTCTTCCTTACAACTTCTTTCAATAAAGTCACTTATAATCTCCACATTGCCAAATCCAAGGGACACACCCGTCCTTACTTGACTAGACATCTTTGCTGAGATGGTAGCAGTTGATCAAAAGCTTAAAAAAGATGAGGGAGTTAGCCTTACTGGCCAACAGTAATAAAGCCAGAGTGGCTAGAGTAGAGAGAGAAAGAGATAGCAAGGAGATGAGGTTAGAAGTGATGAGGACCAGATAAGGACAACAGATTAAGAGGCTTGAAGACCACTGTAAGAATTTCATTTTTTAAACTGAGGAAAATGGAGAGTCACCACAGGGTTCTGAGCTGATAAATTACATGACATAACTTACATTACTCTGACTACTCTTGGAATAGATTGTAGAGGTTATGGGTAAAAGCACGTGAGAGCTTACAGTGGTTTAGACCATAATCTCATGGTACTTGTCAGAATAGTGGAAAGTTTAAGACTCTGGATACTCTGGAGGTAGAGCCAGCAGTTTCCTAATGGATTAGATATGGGGCGCGAGAGAGAGAACAAGAGCCACTGAATATGAGTGAGGAGTTTTGGATGACCCCAAGGTTTTTGGCTTTAGTGATGTATGGCTGCCATCCATTGAGAAAGGGGAAAGCTGCAGAAGACACACTTCGCGGCAAAGGATGAGGAGTTCAAGTATTGGACATGTCATATCCCCCCCCCCATCCCAGCGGGGGTGTGGGGGGGGGTTCCTGCTTTCTCTACCCAATTTCTAAATGCTGGAATTCCTCAAGACTCTAAGTTATCTTTTTATACAATCTTATCTACTCCTATGACTTTAAAAAACTATCTAAATATACAGCCTTCAAATTTAAATTTCTGGTCTAGATTTTTCACCTAAGTTTCAGTATGTTTACTTGACATACCTTCTTCTTGATAATTCAAATGCATCTCAAACTCCACATGTTCCGCAGCGCAGCTTCTCTCCATTTCCATGGACACTATCTGAATCCAACCAGTATCACCTCCATCCTGAACTATTCCAACTGTGTCCTAAGTAGGCCTCTCATTTCCACTTATGTCCCTAGTGATCTTTCAAAAACAGACATCACAATACATCTCTCTTTAAAATAACTCATGATTTCCAAATGGTTGCTCTTAGAATAAAATTCAAACCCTTTATTGTGGCCTACAGGGTTACTTGAATAAAATAGTTTTTATCACTTCTCTAACTGAATTTCATACCACTCTTCTCTTTCCCAACTATGATCCAGCTTTCTTTTAGTTTATCAAGTGTGCTAGGGACTTGGTAAAGGCCATCTTTCTGCTTGGAATGTTCTTCCCTTGAACATATTATGCCTCACTTCTACTTATTGTCTAATCTGTTTAATGTCACTATCTTAAAGAGGTCATCTCTGACCATCCTATCTAAAGCATTCCATTCTGCCCACCCACATTATTTTCTATATTAACACTGTTTATTAGTCTGTCTCCCCATCTCTTTGACTAGACTGCAAGCTCCATAAAAGCAGGGGTTCTGGTCTCTGCTGTTCACAGTAGTATCACAATTTGTAACTATTTCTTACCTATCTCTTACTTCCATAAAAGGTAAGAGTCATGTATCTTCTAGATCATCACTACTTCCCTGGTATGTAGTATATAATATCTGTTGACATTTGCTATATTAATAAATCAGGCTTTCAGAACAGAGAGTAAAGTAAAACTAAGAACAGCACTGTAGAAGTAAAGTCAGTTATCATTAGTCCTGACTTCAGTCTTCCTTTATCACTATCTGGGCACTGTTGATCACACTGTCCTCCCCAATTAGGTCATCCAACTACCAATTAGTTGTTAACTAGTTGTCAACAATATGCCAACATGGTTCCTTATTGATTAAGATGTCTAAAGCAGGCTGGAGACTGAGAGGTCAGTGTTTCCAAAGTCACATCATAAGGACTATGTTAGGTGGCAATAGTTTGCTACATTAATACAGTAGAAGATGATTTTTGAATATTTAAAGCCACACTTTGGCACTAAAGGAAATTACTTGGAGGGAGCTAGAAGGCAGCTCTTACAAATAAAAAATCTTTCACTGTTGGGATATTGGTGAAACCTTAAAGAGTTAAGATGCTTCCCATACTCTCAGGTAATCCCTTGATGAAATCTTTATTCTTATGGTCTTAAAAACAGTGATTCTTGAGTGGGGGAAATAGCTTTATAGGATATATTCTGATCATGTTCTCACTGGTCAGGTAAAATGTGAACAGTTGTATCCTCAGAGTCAATGCCAATCTCCATATCCTAAGAGTCTCTTTACAAAGGAATCAGAAACCTAAAGTTGGTAGTCGTGAATGTTCAGGACACATTATAGTTTATTTTATAATTACGGAACAACATTCATTGTCATACACTGCTCTGTTTAAAAATCCTGAGGAAATCATACATCAAGTATGAATCTACTATAAAGTTCTGACAGAGAAGTGAAGGTCTATTTAGAAAGTTTATTTGATCAATAACTGTGTCATTTAATTACAGGTATTGTGTTCATTTCAGTTTTCTCAGGGACAAGGCCAATGTCTAGCAAACAGTGGGGCTTGATAAATATTTATTTGTTTAATCTAAGCCTCATATTTTTTTGGGAATAGCAAACAAAGAACCCTCTCAGGGAATAGAGTTGATGACTTTGGACCACTAAGACAAGCAATTTATTCATTTTCTATCTTGTCAAAGTTTCTTTATTATTCAGATGTCATTAATTTCAACAATTCCAGGAACTATCTTTGTCTTGCCAATCATGACCACTGTTAACAGTACCATATTTTGCAGCATATACTGGAAATATGCTTTCATCTAATTGGCTTCCAAAAAGCACAGAGGTAGAAGTCACTACAAAAAAAACCAACCTAGACTCTGAGGAAGTTTCATTTAGTACCACTCTCATCCCCGTTTTTAGTCCAAAGGTGGAACAGGCCACTGAAGATACAAATGGTCCAATATAAGATGATGTCTTACTAATCTAAACATAGGTCAACATCACATAGTTTTATCAGAGAAAAAGTTCAGAAACAAAAAGGAACAAATGCCATGAAACAGAAAATTTCAGAGTTCTGGGAGATGGGGAAAGTATAATTAAGAGCCTCAGTTTTGTCTTATATAGCAGGGGCTACTCAACAGATTTTTCAAAGGAATGTCATTTTACATTTCTCAATTGCTAATTACTTTAGTTTACAAAAATCCAGAAAAGCTATTTCCCACATGTATTCTGTATAATGAGGAATATAAGGGAGAGGGCTTTACCCATCTCAACTTGGAACAGATATAGTATCTGGCCAGACAAGAAGAAACTTAGAAAAGAATAATGTCATGGCACTAGGATGATGAAATTCTGACAATCTGCATTGGGGAACACTGAAGAGTATGCCAAAATAATTATTGAAGTCAACTATCTACTGTAGATTCAAGGAGAGTTGAATAAAATGGCTTAGCTCAAGATCTTTTAAAATATTTTTTAGCTGCCAATGGACCTTTATTTAATTTATTATATGTGGTATTGAGAATCAAACCCAGTGCCTCACACACGCTAGGCAAGCACTCTACCATTGAACCACTACCCCAGCCACTTAGCTCAAGATCTTGATTAAGATAGCTGGAGATTTAGTGTGTCAAGAATTCTGAATTCTTTAAAAAAAAAAAAAAAAAAAAAACCCAAACCAACCAACCAACCAAACAACAATAAAACACCAAATGGCATTTATAGCCTAATAAGAGATATCACAAATTTGAAAATCCATTAAGACACAGTGATGAATTTTTTTATGTTAACATCAAACATAATGGTGAGGACTGAAACTGATATTTTCAGGGAAGCTCATTCGCAGGCATCAAATATCACTATATAATATGGTAGTTACTCATAAATTAATTGGTTTTGTAAATCTTTTGGAACCAATAGTCAATCTTGCTTTAGGGCTAAAATAATATATTTTATCTCATTGCTTTGTGATAAAATACGTTAAGATTGATTGATTATACAGTACTAAAAATTTAATAATGGTTTAGATATAGATAATTTTGTCATAAGAATGAAATAAGATGATATGCAGCACTTGCACACTGTCTCTAGTAAGAA
The DNA here is from genome assembly GCF_964194105.1 of Spermophilus citellus. Lineage (NCBI taxonomy): Eukaryota > Metazoa > Chordata > Mammalia > Rodentia > Sciuridae > Spermophilus > Spermophilus citellus. The sequence continues at coordinate 62,222,743 of NC_138195.1, read as the reverse complement.
GGCATTGCTCAATACATGCAAAGCAATTGTTGCCATTCTTGAAAATACCATTGTTTTAAATTAAAAATTTTGATTGGCACAGGATATTTGTACATATTTAGATACAAAGTGATTTTGGGGGCTCTATTTAGATATACACGACAGGAAGAGTGTATTTTGACATAGTATACATACCTGGAGTATAACTTATTCTAATTGGAATAGCATTCTTGTACAAGAGGTGGAGCTTCACTGGTCATGTAGAGACTCTGAATTCTTTTTTTATGATACCAGGAATTGAACCCAGGGGTGCTTACTGACACAGCCATATCTCCAGCCCTTTTTAATAGTTTATTAGAGACAGGGTCTCCCTGAGTTGCTTAGGGCCTCGCTAAGTTGCTGAGACTGGGTATGAACTCGAGATCCTCCTGCCTCAGCCTCCTGAGCTGCTGGGATTACAGGTGTGTGTCAACGCATCCGGCAAGGATTCTGAATTCTTGAACAGACTGATCATACTTGATACGGGGGTTTTCTGTTCATGATTTAATTATTTCTCACATTAAAAAAATTCTGAAAATAATAATCTATAATTAAAGACACAGGCAGAGAAGATACACCATGTTCATTTACCATAAATATGATGGTGGCCTATAGTCAAAAAGGAAATGGTATTGAAGGAGTTTCAGAGGTCTTTGACAGGATCATTTGTGGGAAGGATACAAATAGCAACCCTAAAAATTTCATTTATCTTTAGCACCTTACTTGTCAAAATCTTGAAGGAACCATTCTACTTTTTTGGTTACCAGTATGATAATGACCTGTTAAGTCAAACTGCCCACTTAATGTAGAAATCCCTTCTATAACATCTCTGAAAGATGACAATCTAGCTACTGCTTGGATACTTCCAGCCAGTTCCACAGCTGAGATGGTTAGTCTGTCTGAATCCTTGTAACATTTATCCTACTGTCCTTAGTTCTGATTGCTGTAGGCACACTAGTCATATACACTCATACATGACTGACTCTTCCACATATGTGAAGATAATAACATGGTCTAGTTTTTCCGAATAAGTACCCCTAGTTTTCTGATCTGTTGCTTGCATATGTTCCAGAAACTCTAATTCTACTTTCCTTCTCTGAAAAAAAATTCTCTTTAGTAATTAATCTATATAACTGCATATAATAATTCAAGTTCAGTCTAAATGGATATGGAACAATAATATTACTATCAATCAAAACAAGTATTAACCAGCGGGGACTTCATGATGTGAGTTTATTTTCAACTTGTAATTCTCCCAATTACACATATAATCTTTGTGCCATATATATATACTTGAATTTCTTGAACCTAATAAACATTTTTCACTACTGAATGCTACTTCTGTGTATGCTCCAAAGAATATTTAAGATTCTTAAGTCATGGAGTTTTACGCCCTCACTCTGAGTTCTAAGATTCTAAGGAAGGCCATATTTCTTTTACTACAATGGGCACTAAGTGTCTTTTTTCCAAAGTTTCTGTCACTTCCTATTTTTCAGAAGTAAGTTAGAGAAGCAGTCTTTCTTACTGAAGTTTGTTTTCTTGGGGCTTACAATGTCAAGAATTTCAGATATTCTTCCTTTTAGTAGAATTAGAGCTAATGCCACCCTACCACCAACTTGCCTCTACAAGTTCTATGATGTGTCACAAAAAAATCATTCATATCCTGCGTGTGGTTAGGGGTCAGGCAGAGGGTGGATGAAAAAGGATGTTATTTCCAGAATAACTTTTCTCTTAAGAAATGACTTCTTAAATCATAGTTACCTATAGATATGTAATCTAGTTCATTAGTAAAAAAAAAACACAAATAGAAGAAAAATTTCTGTTTATGTTAATTACCTTTTCCATTAACAATTTAATTCCCTTAGGGTTGGAACTGATTTTGTCTTTTCATTCAAAGAAAGATTTTCTTTGAATGAAAAGACAAAACAAATTTTTTTCTAAACTGTTCTGCATTTTCTGAGGTCTACACACATCTCATTCCTTCTCTTCCTTGGGAAGCAAACCAAAGACAAAACATGCCCCCATACCAATAAAATCTCCAAACTTTAATTGGCTAAAAAGATTTTTAAAAAGAATGACCCTCCTCCCATGTTCCTTTACAATGTGTGGAGACAAGTAATTGCTTGGTTAGGCAGTAACACAGTACTAACACCTATGTTGAGCACCCAACAGAATGCTCCCATATACATTAACATGACCGATATATCACGTTATAAAACAACCTGTGAAATGTATTCTCCAAATATTAAGAGAAAAATGAAGCTGAGTATACTTAAAGAAAACAAGTGCCTCTCTTTAATATAAATTTTTTAGATTAAGTTTACAAAACCATCTTTAAAAAAACATTTCTTAACCTTTCGGTTTAAATGCAGGACTTAGAAAACTTTAGCTAAAATGTTATACTTCAATTCTTTTTTTTTTTTTTCAGAGTAGAAATTAGAAGTTTATTAAAGGACAGCAGAAAAGATTTCTCCCGGAGGAAGAAGGGGACCCAAGAGGTGGAATCCGTGGAAGTGCGGTTGTTTCCCCTTTTTATAGTTCTTTCAGTGATGGAATGTAGGTTGGAAGGCCTCAGGGGTGGGAAACAGGTGGGCCAAAGAAGTAATCTGGGCAGGAAGGACTTCATTAACACTTCTTTGGGATGGACTTTGGGCCCAGGGCTTTTCTTGGGACTTCATTAACATTTCAAGAGTTGCTCAACTTTTCCAGAAATTCATTCTCAACATGGCCTCCATCTTAGATTTCACTCGATATTAGACCCAATTTACCTAACTACACTGACTACCTAATTTTAAATCTGGCTTCATTCCCCCCTCTAATTTTGGGAACTCCTTACTACTGTAAGGAAAGGGGGGCGAAGATCGTTCTGGCTTCTTCAGGCTGAAAGGGGATGATGTTGGGCAAGCAGTTTGCAGTCCCCTTTAAAAATCGGGTCTATCGAGTGGTCCATGATAGAAGTCCGATTGAGAAGTAATAGGCTGGAGGGCCATTTGAGTGATGGGTGGTCTATAAGAGAAACAAGAATTCATTAGTACTGGAACCAGATTGATGCAGCAATAAATGCCACAGCACAGGAATATGCCAATGAGTATGATGCCAAAGACAGAGACTAACAATGTTTTCCACCAGGAAGTAACAGAGAACCAGGAGCTAAGATATGTTCCCATGACAAAGTTGGTGAGGACATGGCTTCTATCTGAGCATGTAAATCTTTAAGGATATTTGTCACATTGCCAGAATTGTCAGGGATGTAAACACAACATTTAACTTTTAGGGTTATAGATGTCCTTTTTCTTAAGATACAGTTTAATAATTTAATGTCATCTGATCTTGCAAAATCTTTTTTCTAGTATGACCTCTGTGACTAATAGAGAAACCTTTAATCTTGTTACTCAGGGCTGGATAATCATACTAGCAAACACCAAGCCTACCTGTGTAGGTTAGAAATAGCTGTAGGCCTTAAACTAAAAACTACTCTGGCAGTTCCTTTTGATAGTTATCAGGCATTTCTGTCTGAGAATCCTTCTTTGTAGCCTCCAGTCTTACTTATTTTGGGAGGCTAACATAAAGTGGTTATACTTCAATTCTTAACCTTATAACCTAAACCTGAGAATTTGAGTAGACTGTGAGCAGTGGACCAGTTCCTCAAATATTAAGTTTTTCATTTCAATCTGAACATAAAATCTATGTAAAAGATACTTTGAAATGTTGGGAGAGAACTGAAGGTGGGACGGTGGAGGAGAAACAAGGTCAGTGAGAAGATAATACCATAACATTACACCTCTAAATATTACTATTTTCAGATTATGAACTCACTAATACACCAAATTCTTGAAAGGTAGCAACTAAGATCTTCCTTGGCTATTTTTATCTCACAGATCAAGTGAACATAATCTAAGTAATACTACCCTTTGGATTATGTATCAGTTGGTTGTAACAGTTTGCCAAATCAGTTGGTTAAATGTTGACTACATGGTCAAACAGGACAATTCAAATTAACTGAAGGAAGGCAGTAATGACCACCCAAATCTAAAGCAAAATGGCTAAAGAGGTGAGATATGACTTCAGTATTCTTGCTTTTATTTCCATTGCCCACAAGTTTTTTCTAGTTCTCACAACTATGGGTCCACCCAAGCTTTTTTCTCTTAAAAAGGCTCTGCAGTGAGAAACAGAACAAAGGTGCAATTGATCAAGAAAGCATGTTTCCTGGTAGTATTTACATTTTATTTTCTTTTTCTTTTTTTTATTTTTATTTTTTAAAGAGAGAGTGAGAGAGGGGGGAGAGAGAGAGAATTTTTAATATTTATTTTTTAGTTCTCGGAGGACACAACATCTTTGTTGGTATGTGGTGCTGAGGATCGAACCCAGGCCGCACGCATGCCAGGCGAGCGCGCTACCGCTTGAGCCACATCCCCAGCCCAGTATTTACATTTTAAAATGGGAACAGGTTAAAGCAAACAAATCTCCAATTGGTAGAAACCCTACAAGCAATGTCTAAGAACAAGGAAATCTTTCTCAAGCTCCTCCACTCATCATTCCTGCCTCCAAAGAACAAGGATACTTTAAAATGTATCTCCCAGCTTTAAAAAAAAAGAACGTTTTAAAACAATCATGATATACATCAAGTAAAATACAAGGATTATCGAAGTATGAGGATTTCTCCCATTTTCAACTACTTGAAGTTAGAAATAGTCACAACCTTTCCTGAAAGTGAAAAAAGCATACAGGCTTTATGGAATTAAGGTGACTGTTCTATTCCCATTTCTGGCTCTTTCAAACACTTCAATTAAACTTAACATTCTAGTGTCATAAAATGAATCTAATAAACAGTAAGAGAAAGTAATTCAAATGCTCCAAATCTCAGAATGTGACAAAGTTAGCCCCAAGCTAAAGAACCTACACCATCTTTTCACTGTATTGCAGGGACTACCCACACCCAACCTAAATCAGATCTCAGTTCTTCCAACTTGCTTTTTCAGTTCTAGTCTGTGTGGAAACTTGCTAATGATTGGCTACTCTGATAAACCAATTAACGCTGTGTCAATAGCGATTAACGAACTTATAAATTACATCTAGCACTTTACAAAGGTCTCTAGACTTTAACTCAACGTACTGATAAGAGTTAACAGAAGAGCCTGCAATAACGATAAATGTTTGAGAGTATTATTTCTTTCAAATCAGAAGGTCCATTTACTATGTTCCCCATTCTTTCTTGTGTGTTAAGGGCCTCTCAGGGTAGCAAGACCGGAAGTTGTACAGGTATTGTTGATACTGTAAAAGAAAATAAAGCCCCCGACCCCCAAACCAACCAAACCAACCCCCCACTTCCAGAGAGTACAGCACGCTAACCCACCCCTAATCTCCTTAATCCCCACTTAGATGGGAGTGAGATTGCCAAAACCAGCGTCCTGAGCGAAAGGTCGGGGGGCAGAAGAGCACGGCGTGGTTTCGGGCCTGCAAGCCCGAGGTGCACAGGTGGGCTCGGGAGCTAGGGGAGACAGCGCTGGCCTGGGTTACCTGCAGCGAAGTGGAGCGGGGTGGACTTCCTGCCCGCCGTGTCTCGGCTGTTCACCTTCTCGGGCGTCACCAGCCTCTTGACTCGCTCCACGTCCCCGTTGCGGCACGCTTCGAAAAGCTCACGGGCGGCCGGCTCCACGGCCTCGGCTATAGCGCTCGCGCAGGCCGCACCGCCGCCGGCGCAGCGGCGGCCCGACATGATCCTGGCCGCCGCCGCCAGCAGCAGCGCTAGCAACGGCAGCAGGAGCCCCGGACCCGCGAGCAGGAGGGCGAGGCCCCCTGGTGGAGACGCGCTCAGGGCCTGGGCCGCTTGGCTCCCTGCTGTCACCGAAGTCGGCGCAGTCCCATGGCCGCGCCGCCGCGCGCTCCTAGCATCGGTCGGTGGCCTCCGGCTGCCCCGCGGCAGCGGAAGCAGCGAGAACCAGCCGTCCGAGTCCTGAAGCGACGCGGCGGCGGAAGCTGGCAAGGCCCCTCCTGCCAGCTCGGTGGAGCCCTGGGAGCTCACGTGACGTCGTTCCGCGCGTGCGCACTTGCGGGGACACCGGCCGAGCAGCTCTGGGCGAGTGGGGCCGCGCGGAGGGGTTTGTGGGAAATATGAGGCGAGAGACCTAGGTGGCGGCTGGAGAAGGGGCTTCGTCCCACCGCCATCTTTACAGCGGTTCGGCCGAAACCGAGCGCCTCTGCCTATTGCCTTTAAAAAAAGAGAGGGCACAGATTTCCCGAGATGAATTTTCTTCCTGTTAATATACTGAAAAAGAGCCCTTGGAAGTTTCTCTCCGTTCTTGCATATTCTTTTGGGAGTGTTAGGGTGGAAATTTTCTGTATTTTAAGCTTCCTTTTCTCCTGTAGGATTTCTTTACCGTATTTCTCTCCTGAAGCCCCCGCAACTGCTTTTGTTTCTTGTAAGCCACTTTTCAGAAGTGAACCAAGTTTGGAAGAACTGCCCCAAGATAAAGGAAATCAAGAAAGTGATGAAAGTTATTCCAATTCTAAAGTAACAATTGAGAGGAATGGCTCTGTTGAATTACTTTTTCATAGCAAGTTATGTGCTTAGTGCTGACTGGAAGACCTGTCTATAAGTCAATATTGTACAGGGCACAGCAGTGGTGCCAATATGCGGGGCGTGCACATCTCCAGAAAAGGTTTCTGAATTGTGATTTTTTTTTTCTGTGACCAGGGAATACAAGGAAAGCACCTAATTTATTTTCATGCTCAATGTAGAGGCATAGTTGTGAAAGATTTTCCTTACCTCAAGAAAAAAAAAAAAAAAGAGTAGATTGGTTTTGCCTGCGTAACTATTCATGTTGACCTTTGGCATGCTGACAAGCTTTTCTCCCCTATCGTATTAACCTGTTTTTCAGGAAATCCAGTTTTTGTTTGGGAGTGTTGACTCACTGCTGTGCTAGAAGAGAATGTCCACTTTTTACAAAAGCATTTTTATAAAAATGAACGTTGTTATAAATATGTAAGTTATGAAATCGTATGTACTTGAAATGCTTAATATAAATTAAAATTTTGGTGCATTTGAACTCACCAAAGTACTACAACATTGTCAATATGATTGTTTCTTGTTTTTCTTCCCCATTTCACCCACTTGCCAAATATATTCCCAATTTTTATTACTGTTTTTTGTTCAGTAATTTCCACTTATGTATTTGCTTCTGATGTGTGTCCCTAAACAACACGTTGTTTAGTTTTACTTGTTTTTCCTTTTTTTAAAACAGGGTCAGGCTATATTGCCCAGTTGTTTTCTATCTTGTGGTCTTCCTGCCTAAACCTCTAGAGTAGTTGGGATTATAGGCTGAGCCACTGTGCTTGGTCACTTTTATTTATTTATTTATTTTTTTGAGCTTTATAAAAATATCAGTTTTTCTTTGTAATTTCTTTTCACTTAATGGTTTGTGAGACTCATGCATTCTTTTCATTGCTTTATAGAGTTGCATTAAATTAACATACCACAATTTTACAATTTTGCTGGACATTTGGTTTGTTTCCGACTTTTTTGTTATGAACATTCTTTTCCACTCTTCTAGTACACCTGTGCAAGAATTTAGTATGGGAGGCTTTCAGACATTATGCACTACTCATAGTATAAGAAATTCATTTGGTGTCTTCAACCAGGAAACACACTCGCCTATATCCAATGAAAGTTTCTTAAAATAACAAAATCCTATTTGCCTGTCCTATGTGTTAAAAAATGCTAATTGAGACTCTTAAAATGCATCACAGAACTCACTAGTAAGTGTGACCCAAGTTTTGAAAAACACTGGAAGAAAGGATTACAGGAAATATAAATGTTCACTTTCCAAGGTAACATTGTTTTTCAAAGGGATTGTTAATAATGTCTATACCCACCTGCAGCATATAGGAGTTTTCATTTTTTATCACCCACCCTTGGTATTGGCAGACTAATTTTCCATCTTGGTAAATGTAAATGATATTTCAGAGAGATAGTAGTTGACTTTTTTTTGAAATAGCAAATAATCATTAGAGAAATGCAAATCAAAACCACAGTGAGCTATAACCTCATACCCATTAGGATGTAAGTTACTATTAAAAAAAAATACAAGAGAGAACACGTGTTGGTGAGAATGTGGAGAAATTAGAATCTTTTGCACAATTTGTGGAATCAAAAAATTGTCATCTGTTATAGAAAATAATAGGGTAGTTCCTCAAACAAATTAAACATAGAGATATCAATCCACTTCTTAGTATCTATATCTCTAAAAGAATCGAAGGCAGGATCTCAAGGAGATATTTGCACATCCATGTTCATAAGAGCATTGCAAGAGCTGAGGGGTACAAACAACCCAAATGTCCATGAATGGATGGATGAATAAGCAAAGCACACAAACACACACACGTATATAAATATTATTGAGCCCTCAAAATGATGGAAATTTTGTCACATGCTATGACATGAGTGAATCTTTTTTGTGGGAGTGGTGGTACCAGAGATTGAGCCCAGAGGGGCTTAACGACTGAACCACATTCCCACCCCTTTTTATTTTTAAATATTTTAATTAATTTATTTATTTTCATGTGGTGCTGAGGCTCAACCCAGTGCCTCTCACGTGCTAGGAAAGTGTTCTACCACTGAGATACAGCCCCAGCCCACCTCTTTATTTTTATTTTGAGACAGGGTCTCACTAAATTGCTAAGGCTGGCCTTGAACTTGCAGTTCTTCTACCTCTGCCTCCTGAGTTACTGGGATTACAGGTATGGGCCACTGCACCTGGCAACATGAGTGAATCTTAAGGATACAATGCTAGGTGAAATGACAGTCACATACGATTCCATGTATGTGACTGTCTTATTTGTATGTGATTCCATGTATGTGACTTGAATTAAATGTACTAGTTTTCTGAGGACTGCTATGAGGAAATGCCACAAAATGGATGGTTTAAAGAATTGACACTTATTACTGTATGGAGGCAAGAAGGTTCAAAATCAAGGTGTTAATTTCTCCTTGAGGCCTCTCTCCTTCTCACATGTCATTTCCTCCACATGCACAACTCTGTTGTCTCTTTTGTGCCCCAAATTCCTCACCTCATAAGGAATCCAGTCAGATTGGATTAGAACCCGCACCAAATGACCCCATATAACCTTGATTATTTCTTTAAAGGCTCATTCTCTAAATATAGTCACATTCTGAGCTACTGGGGATTAGAGTCTCAACAGAAGAATTGGGGGCTGGGGACACAATTCAACTCATTATGTAAGGTATCTAAAGTAGTAAAATTCACAGAAACAGAGAGTAGAATGGTGGTTATTAAAGGCAGGTGAGAAAGGGAAATGGAAGATTGTTTAATGCTTATAGAATTTTGGTCTTATAAGATGAAAAATTTCTGGAAAAATGTTGTATAACAATACTTAAGATTACTGAACTATTCACTTAAAAATTGTTAAAATAAGCCAGGTGCCGTGGCCCATGCCTGTAGTCCCAGCAGCTTGGGAGGCTGAGGCAGAAAGATTGTGGGTTCCAAGCCAGAGTCAGCAATTTAGCAAGGCCTTAAGCAACTCAGGGAGACCTTGTCTCTAAATAAAATATAAACAAGGGCGGGGGATGTGGCTTGGTGGTTTAGTGCCCCTGGGTTCAATCCCCAGTACAAGAAAAATAAATAAATAAAAAGGTTAAGATGGCAAAAAAAGCTAATAAAATTAAGTATCTTAGTTTGTGATGCTATTACAAAGTATTCAAGACTGGGTTATTGTTTATAAATAACTATAATAAATTAAAAAACATTTATTTATTATAGTTCTGTAAGCTAGAAAGTCTAAGATGAGGTGCTAGCAGCCTAGTGTACTGTGAGGACTGCTCTCTGCTTCTAAGAGTGTCTTGTTCCTGCAGCCTGTGGGGAGTAACACTGTGTGCTCTCATGGCAGGAGGGATGGAAAGCAAGAGAGAACTCCTTTCAAACTTAAGCCATTTTTTCAGGGTACTAATTCTATTCATAAGGGTAGAGCCCTTAGGTCTTAATCACCTCTCAATGGCCAAACCTTTTAATATTATTGCAGTGAAGATTAAATTCAACTTGAATCTTAGAGGAGTTTGTCTTTTGTCCATTTTTATCAGCTTTTGCTATCAATTTATAAGCATTATTCATAAATTTTGGATACTAATCCTGTCAGTTATATGTGTTGAGAATATCTTCTCCCAGTTTGTAGTTTGTTTTTGACTTTCTCAATGAGAAGATGTCTCAATTTTAATGTAGTTGAATTTATAAAGATTTTCATCTAGAGTTTGTTTCTTAAGAATTCTCCTTTACCACATGGCTGTAAAGATATTCTTTATTTTCTTCTACAAGTTAAAAATTTTTACCTTTACATTTAAGTTATTAGTATTCATAGACTTGATTTTGGGATTTATTATAGGATAACAAATTTTTCTAGCACCACTTATTAAGTGCTCCCTACTTTAAGAAGAGAACTACAGTGCCACATCAAGCTTCCTCATATTCATGAATTAGTTTGGGATTCTCTTTCATTCCACTGATTGATTTATTATCCTTCTTCCAATACCATACTCTTAATATTTAATAGCAGTCATTGGTCAATGTTAGCTATAAAATCCTCTGAAGCATTCATTATAAATATCTCCTATGTGGAGATGTAGGCTAATTTTTTATTAGACCTTAATTCTGCTTCCTTTGAGGAATTCTGTTCATGGTTCTTGATTTTACCTTCTTGGATACTCTTCCTTGTCTATTTTTCTTCATGGCCATACATGAAGAGGTTGTTGAGGAATATACCCTTCATGGGGACTGCACAGTTTTCTCAGCCTACTTGCAGCTATGTAAATTTTAGAACCCAAAGTTTATTTTAAAACTAGAATAGTTGAATGATTTTTCAGTCCAGATTCTATGGTTGACCCTGTTAGTTTTTGTTTTTGGCAAAACAATTCCTTCTAAACTTAATTGGTTTCAGATTAATTTGCTTCTAGTTAATTTAATATACCTGTAATGGCACTTAAATTATTTTGCAGATACAATTCTCAAACTTGATTATTTCCTGCTTCCTGAATGCCATCAAGTTTTTCTCTCTTAATGATAGTTACTTTAAGGCCATTGGTCTTGGGAAGGAGGCCATTCCTTTAATTTATTCTTTTCCATTTGTCTCAATATCATCATCATTATCATGATCATTTTGCTTTACTGGGGATTGAATCTAGGGATGCTCTACTGCTGAGCCCTTATTATTTATTTATTTTTTAAATGTTGAGACAGAGTCTTGATAAGTCACCCAGGCTGGCCTTGAACTTGCAATCCTCCTGCCTCAGGCTCCCTAGCTAGGATTATAGGCATCTAATACCTACTCGGGTTTGAGTGTGAATTTGAGTGTGTTTTAATATATCTTTTTTAATTTATTTTTTAAAATTATGCATTCTAATTATACACAACAGTTGGATTTGTTGTTAGATATTCATAGATGCACAACCCATCTCAATCTTTTTTTTAATATATATATTTTTAGTTGTTGATAGAAATTTATTTTTTATTTATTTATATGTGATGCTGAGAATGGAACCCAGTGCCTCACACATGCTGGGCTCACCTGCCATTGAGCTACAACCCCAGGCCCCATCTCAATCTTAATGGCTCTTTGTTGCATAAAGTTTTTCTCAATTTCCTTCTTTTTTTGTCCTTTAATGCCCACAATTATGGATTCTTTTTATTCCCTTTAATTTTTGTTTGAAATCAGCCAATTTTATTTGAGATCATCCTATTTTCTAATATCTTGCTAAATCCAACCAGTAACCATAATACATGGTTAACTTTTTGTTTTCCTAGTATCTTCCCCTACAGAATATATAACTGTTAAAAAGAATTTGAACTTACATAATGAGGGAGCTCGTAAAACAGCCTCTATAAGGCTGTTGTCCTTTCATTTAATGCTAGAGTTTGGTTTCTGTATGGCAAGTAGTTGAGAAAGGAAGAATATTAAGAGGTAGACTAGGATAGAAACCTGTATGAGCCCAGCTCTCACTACCTTCAAACTTGGTGATGTTGGTGTCTAGCAGGAGGAAAACTTTGTCAAGGAGACAGAGAAGCTGAAAGAGGAATCAGAGGAAATTGGCCCAACTGTTGTTCCCACACCAATGAGGTGATCCAAAAGAAAGTTATTAATGTACATGAGCTATAACAATGCCTGTTCTGACGCTGGAACACAAAAATTATTGCTACTGCTTTGTTCTTCACGTCAAATATTCTGCAAAATAAGTCTCCTGTGGTCCACCCTAACCTAAATGATTAGAGAAGGGAATTTGGGGAGATGTAGTTTTACCTAGCGAAATTGACACAGTACAAAGCCACAGAGGTGTGTGTCTTCCCTTAAATTGTTTTATTGATTAATTCATTTCCAATATTAATCCCAGCAGTTATTTTTCTTCCTCCTGTATAAATGTATAAGTTGACTCTAAAATCTATATGGAAATGTAAAGGATCAAGAACAGTCAGGATAAAGGACAAAGCTGGGGGGGGGGAGGTCTTAGACTACTAGATATCATGACTTCTTACATTACTGTTAATAATGAAGGCCATGAACCCAAGGATAGATAATATACCAAAGAAATAGAATAAAAAATTAAAAATCCAGAATAAAACTGACAGTATGTGCAATTATCTGATTTATGACAAAGAAGAAACAATAGTACAGTAGTGAAATAATAGTCTTTTCAAAAATTGATACTGGAACAATTTCATACCCATATGAAATGATAAATTTTTGCCTGTGCTTCACACCATAGACCAAAAGCAATTGAAGCTAGATTAAGTCTGATAAAGCTCCAAGAAAAAAGCACAAAGGAAATATATTTATAAGTTTGGAATAAGTGAAGATTTTTTTAAACAATATGCTAACCATCAAGGACAATAATTGATAAATTTTTTATCAAAGATTCCATTAAAAGTATAAAAAGTCTCTCTACCCACTCTACTGTAATTCATTTCTCCCCCTTGTATTATTTTTCCTTTTCCCCTCACTTCCTCTTGTATGTAATTTTGTATAACCCTGAGGGTCTCCTTCCATTTCCATGCAATTTCCCTTCTCTCTCGCTTTCCCTCCCACCTCTCATCCCTGTTTAATGTTAATCTTCTTCTCATGAGAAAAGGGGAGGGGAGGGGAGGGGAGGGGGGATAGTAGAGGATAGGAAAGGCAACAGAATACGACAGACACTAGTATGGCAATATGTAAATCAATGGAAGTGTAACTGATGTGATTCTGCAATCTGTATACGGGGTAAAAATGGGAGTTCATAACCCACTTGAAAAAAAATATTTAAGTTGTAAAAAAAAAAAGTATAAAAAGTCAAGCCCTGGAGTAGGATAAGATAGTTACAATATATTTATATCTGACCACTGACTGGATGACCTTCAGATTTTATAAAGAACTCATATGAATTAACATAAAATGAGAAAATATTATAGAAAATGAACAAAAGATTAGAACATCATCAACCAATAAATGTATGAACAACTCTATCAGTCTTCAGGGAAATGTACTTTAGAACCACATGAGATATCATTATATATCCATTGAAATGGCTACAATTTAAAGGAGTGACAATGCCAAGTGCTGAAGAGACACTGGAGTAATGGAACCCTTATGTACTGCTAGTGGGAGTGTGGGTTGGTACAACAATTGTAGAAAATTAGCAGTATCAATTAAAGCTGAATATATGCAAATCCCATGACCTAGCATTTCCAATTCTAGGCATAAGTCAATACACATATTGACTTACAGTACATATAAAAACTTATGGGCTGGGGATGTGGTAGAGCACATGCTTAGCATATGCAGTCCTGGGTTCAATCCTTAACACCACAAACAAAACAAAACAAAAACTTCATAAAACACTCATAATAGCTCCAAACTGGAAACTAGCCAAGTATCCAGAAATAGGATGAATACATTGTGAAAACAACATGGAAAATTTTAACAAACATAGTGGAAACCAAAAGAAGTGAGTTGATTCAGATAAGCTTCAAAAACAGGCGAAAGTCACCTATGATACTAGAAGTCAGGAAAATGGTCACCATTTGAGGACATTTCTAGGGGGAAGCATAAATAAGCTTCTGGGTAGCTGTTAGAGTCCTAGTTCTTATTCTTGTTATTTGGATAACCAAACAAATAGCAAAAAAAAAAAAAAAAAAAAAAAAGCCCCAAAACTTAAGATGAAATCTACAATTCTGTGAAAATATTTACATTAATCTCATTCCTTTGAAAAGTAATCAAGCTATAAGCTTACAATTTGCATACTTTTCTTTAGTTTTGTTACATTTAAATAAAATCTTTACTGAACAACCATGAACTAATCCTCTCCAAACATGCTGCTGATTTTTTCTTCTAGTCAAATAATAAGGCATCAAGTACTAATCAAATAACAAAGTGTGGGATAGAAGTAAACAAATTTCACTGATCATCAGTTGAAATTATAACATATAATAAATTCCATCTTTATCACTGAAGATAAGATGCCAAACAAATGCCTACTACAACTAGCAATAGTCAATCTCTTCCTTTAAATATAGAACACTTAATTTTATAATGAACATTTGATCTGAAAACATTAGCAATTACACAAATAATTTTTATATACGTCTGGCTTTCTATTTGTCTTCTGGGTGAAACTCATTATTTTCTTAAGAAAATCTTCAACATGAAATTTTTTCTTCTATTTAAAAATCTCATTACATTTTCAACATACTGACTTTTTCCTCTGTAGGAGTGAGAAAATAACATCATAGTTGCTTTGTATGAGTAAGTCTTCTAAATGGCTGCACATATACGAATCTTTAAACTTGCAAATCATCACAAGCTGGAATAGCTTTTACAGTTCTTGGTAAAGACAGCCATCTAGTGGAAATAGTTCTACTAATTTTAAAAGACTAGCAAATAAAGTGAATATGAACCCATGGCTCAACTGCAAACTGCCATGTTTAAGGTTTAAGAAGTATTTTTAAAAAAGCATCGAGTATTCTGATGCTCCTTACCTTATATTCAGGCCTGCAAGTGGGGAAAGGGATCTTGGGCTAGGGAGATAAACCGGTGCTTTGGTTCAGGGAATAGAGGGTCATCAGAATAGAAGCAGAATAAAAGCAGTACTGTATTCAAGTATGCACTGCTTTGGGCTGCTTTGGATGCTCCCTAAGATAACAGGAAAAATATAATTTTGTAGTATAGCAGAATATTTTTTAATGTAAGCTGAACAACCAGCACCTGGCTATGGTGTAGGAAGTGTAGTTGGCAGCTACCAGCTCAGTAAGAATTACAGGATAAGTTTTCCCTTAAATTAATATTTTAAAAAACTAAAGTCTACTGATATACCAAAAGTACTCAACAGCTCTGGTTCTGAGAAGGAATGGTATAAAGCCAGGAGTTTGAATTAGGAATGTGAATATTTGAGTCAGATATGCTTTTGGTGTTTATCACCTGTATGACTTTGCTCATTTTACTTATCCAGATTACAGTTTTCTTATGGATAAAAATAACATAGTAATAGCATGGTCACCTGTGACTTTAGGAAGAGAACAACTCTTTCTTTTTAGTTCCTTGGATACTAGTTGTGAATTAGTGACACCCAGAAACACACAGTGAAACTCTCATTTATCATGTCTTACTGTCCATCCATGTTTAACTTATGAGGTCCATAGGTCACTTAATGAATTTTTATAGCATATGCAATTCTACAGTTAGAGGTTTAAAATTTATTAGCATATTCAAAAATAAAGAACATTGAAATGATTAACAATAACCTTTGATAGGTTTGATGATGGATGCCTAGAGCTCTAGGTCAGATTTTATATTTTCTTTTCTTACTCTTTGTTTTCTTCTAAATTAGAAAGTGTTAATTCACAATTATGAGCATCAGAGATGGAAAGAAATGTTTTCAGACTTTGTGAAGACTTTGGGGTTGAATATGGATCCTGAAATTTTGGGGGGACATTTCCAGAGATATATTTTGGAGAAGAACATATGTAATTCTCCAGTTAGTGATATAGATACTAATACTTCGAAATTTGGTTGTTTGCAACTCTAAGAAAAATTTCTTGACATTTCTGTTGCAGTGTTTGTTTGTAGTTTAAAAATATGCCCAATAATATACCATCTATTTATTTCTTTGAAGAGTAAAAAAACCCCAAATATTTGTAGAGTGAAATGATTGTCTATTGAATAATTTTTATTACAATGTAGTTTTCTCATGAAATCCCAACACTTTAACCTCAGGATTATCAGCATATTTTTACCTTAAAATAAGTTCTGGCTAGTCAAGATACTAGATATGGTACTCATATGTGCAGCTTATGGAAGTCCTTAAAAAGATCTTTACCAACATTATCAGAATCTAGAGCAAAATTTTATTCTGTCTTGATTTTAAAAGCTCATGTAATTACTTGTTTTATTTATCATAAAAAACTTTGACCTTTTTAAAATTTGTTCTCATCCCAAGCTTAGTGTTCTTATTAGCCATACCTTGATCATTGTAACAGTTGTCTGTTTCCTACAACACCAAGTGAATACCAGAAGGTATATGTCAATTTTTGTCTGTGCTCTGTAACCATAGCCACCTGTGTGTTGGTGTTTCATTTGCATGGCAACATATACTGGTTCTGTCCATACCCAGCGTTCTGTTACTACTAAATCCACTCACTATACATTTTCCATTTCACAAAATATTTGCTAACCATAGTTTCTTCTTCTGCAGCATGGATTCTCAGTTATAAATGCATAAAATCATCAAGTGCGTTCTGTTATCTGTTTTATCCATATGTATGCTATGAAATGATTCTTAACGTTAGTGGTTTTGAGCAACTAAAGAGCTACTTTCTAGCATGGATATATGATAGCAACTACCTTCCAAAGCTATATTCCGGATATTCAGAATTCAGTGTTATAAATTCTGCTAATAGCCCATTATTATTTCTATGAGAAAAACATCAATTTTATTAATTATGGCTATTATTCTAAACTTCTTACCAGTACTATAACTTATACTGGTTTTTATTACGAGGAATGAAATTTCAAGTGGTGCCTTTAAAATTTTGCCCCCTTTTTGCCCCTGGCAACCAAGGTATCTCAGTTTAAGACTGGAAAACAGAATTTTGTGCATATTAGTTACTGGAGAGTTCATGATGCTTTACTTACCGTAATGTTTCAATGACATGAGCTGTTTGAAACATTTTGGTAATAGATAATGCTCTAGCGACCATGAGCAAATGGATCATCAGTTCTCAAAAATCCTATGTTCCAGGTATTGATAATTATACTTAGTGGTACTTTTCTTTTGCAGATTTCATGTGAAGCCAAGTATACTCAAAGTACTCTGTACCAATTCTAGTCCTGTTCTCCCACTGTATACTTGTAATAGAATTCTTAATGATGATATTTCTATTATCTTTGGTACTATTTTTATACTACAATTAATCACTTTTGAGTTTGATATATATTTTTGAACCAGAGAATATAACCCAACTTAATAGTAAAAAACTGCAAATTTTATAAATATAAAAATTAATGCAAAATGATATAAAAAGTTCTTTTAGATAAAAAAGTCTTTTCATTGTTTTTTCCTCTGAAACTGACAAATTGCCTTTGAATACCAGTTTGAAATCACTGCCATCAATTTTGGCAATTTAAACAGCATTGATTTTGTATAAGGAGAATGTAAGTGGCATTGGGTTTTAAAGACAACAAGAAGATTCTGTGAACGGGAATTTTCGACACTGAGATAATTAAGTATATATATCTCAGTGATTCTACTTATGGCTATCCCTGTATGAACACAACCCAAATCAAGGTAGAAAACATTTTCATTATCCTAGATAGTTATATCATATGTTACATCATGCTCCTTCTCAATTAGCCTTTCTGTCTCCCTCCAAGGCCTATTCTTTTTTTTTTTCTTTGTTGTTTTTGTTGTATTACTTGCTAGGCAAGCCCTCTACCACTCAATTATATCTTCAGCCCTTTTAAAGTTTTGTGACAGGGTCTTGCAAAGTAGTTAAGGCTGGCAGTGGCCTTGCAATCTTCTTGCCTTAGCCTCCTGAATAGCTGGGATTACAAGTGTGAGCCACTGGCTTGGCCTATTCATGAGTTTCATAAAAAAATATGGTATGCACTCTTTTACGGCTTCTTGTTGTCAGCCTAATGTTTGTAAGATATATCTATATTGCCTTGAGGATCCATATTTCATTCTTTTAAATTTCTGAATGGTATTCATATAGATATGTATAATCTATATGTATGTTACAAAGTGATTCATAATGTTAGTGTTTTTGAGCAACTAAAGAGCTACTTTATAGCATGGATATGAGATAGGAACTACCTATATATATATATAATATAGGGATATATATATATATATATATATATATATATATGATATATGATAGTAACTCATATATATGTATGTATACACTTAACATCTCAAGTAGCCTTTCCGCTAATTATATACATACATATAGACATATATATGTATATGTCACAATTTATTTGTCCTTCTCCTGTTAATGGGCATATGGTTATTTCCAGTTTTTTTGCTATTATGTATAAAACTCATATGAGTAATTGTGTAAAATCTTTGTGTTCCTATATTTTCATTTCTCTTGGATAGAAACTTAAAAGTAGGCTTGCCAGGCCATAGGGTGTGGATATAATTAATGTTATTATAAACTATATATCAAAGGAGTTGTACCAGTATATATTCCCATCAGCAATGTATGATTTCAGTTGATCTGCATCTTCTTCAACACTTGATATTGTCTTGATTTTAGCTATTCTTGTGAATATGTAATGGCATATAATTAAATTAGTTAAAATTTATTACTTTTTAAAAATGCTGCATTTTTTTGTTTTTGTTTATGCATTAGTTTTAAAATTATAAGACATCTTGTTTATAGAAATGTAATGCTTTTGATCTATTATTGCCTTATTCCTAGAAATAGCCTAATTGTTGTTCAAAATTATTATGGTTTAGGACATATACATATATTCTTTAGATTTAAAATGTACATTCTCAAGGATAATGTTACTTTAATGGAATCAACACATGTGCATTTCAAGTTATTTAAAGCATAGTTGTTTTTAATAGCACATGATCTCTTGTATTTTCAGTTACTTTTATAAGATCATGAATTTGGACGGAATTTTATTCATTTATTTATTAGAAATAAATTAAGATAGTCAACTTCATCTTTATCTAAAAATTTGATTTTATTTTTACTATGGACAAATTGTATAAGTGAAAAACATAAGGTAGTGTTTTTTTTAGGAGGTAACTTTTGTTTTCTAAAAATTAATTCCAAAAAGCTTTTATTTTAAATTACAAAATTTTGGTTTGCTAACTTTGCACTAGTGATGGTTTTTGATGTATTAGCTTTTGCTTTAAATCCCCCCTTCAGATTATAGTTTTATTAAAACAGATCGGTAGGATTCTTTCCAAAGATCATTTTACTATTATAAGGTGAAATTTCAAAAAGAAGTAACATTTGAAATCTTTAAATTTCTGTTCTTAAAATAAAACTAAGCAAAAATTAAGATTGTGATCTCTAAGCCTATTTCTCTAACTGGTTTGGTTCCATATCTAGAATCTCCAGGTCTCTTTATGGCTGAGTCAGCTTTTTCATATTGAAGTACTGTGTACATATACCACCATTCCTCATAGCTTTGGCTGTTCACGTGGAAGCTCATGTAAGAATATTAATTTCAGCATTATTTATGGTGGCCAATGTTTGAATGTTCTCTTGAGTGTCCCACACTAGGAGACTGGCTGGGTAAAATGTGGAAATTGCATACCATGGGAATAAGGCAAGAACTAGTAGTAACTATGTAGATTTACATATGGCATATAGATGAACTTAAAAGCAGAATAAAACAAAAGATAGTCAGATGCACACTACTACTTAAGAAAATTAAAACTACCTTTATCAAATTTTTTCATGCTAACCATGTATTTTGTAAGAACATGAACAAAAAGATATTCATTCATTGGCATAGTTGCCTACAGGGAGATTAAGGAGGAAGGAGCAGGGGATGGTGATTAATGGGAGAATAAATAAATAAAACATGGGCA
The DNA here is from genome assembly GCF_964194105.1 of Spermophilus citellus. Taxonomy (NCBI): domain Eukaryota; kingdom Metazoa; phylum Chordata; class Mammalia; order Rodentia; family Sciuridae; genus Spermophilus; species Spermophilus citellus. The sequence goes on along the minus strand of NC_138195.1, from coordinate 62,202,639 downwards.
AGGCCCTGCACAGACCAATGATGATAATGGGATTTTAAGTGAAGAATATGATCAACCCAACCCTGTGCAGCTAGGGCATCCACCCCTCCTCCCACAAAAGATCTAAGATAAAAACTTCTGCACCCTTTCATCATGTATTTGCTCTCCATGTATATCTAATCTCTTCAGATAAAGTTGTTCCAAGTGAGTTTGGGCATTCCTGACTTATAAAATCTCACTTTTGAATTTGCCTTCGAAAAGGAATTGTGAAAGACAGATTTTATATTTTTCCCAAATCACAATAAGAAGCAAAGAATTCCTCCAAACCCCAAGTCAGAAAAGAATAAAAAGTAGAATGAAATATATTGCATAGTACTATTTATATAAATTAAAATTACCTGCACACAAAAGATATATTTTGCTAGAACATCTAACAACAAAAAGATTTTTGTCTAACTCATTGCTATCAAGCAGTGGAAGAGATCGTCATATATCCATAATGATACATAACAGTAAGAGTGGAAGTTTAAAGATGGAGCATGTGGGAAAAGAATTTGAAGGAAATTCAGTATGTTCTGAGCATTAAATTTGATACTTTATGTGTAGTCTCTCAACAACTCCTGAGGTCGGTTATGATCTTTGCTTTACCAATAAGAAAACTGAGAATTAGAAAACTCAATTATATTCTTAAGTGACAGCTCTTGAATGATAGAATTGGTACTCAAATCTTGATGAGTTCTCAAAGGAAGGCTAAAAAATATCTTGGTTATGCTTGAACTGTTAGACCTAGTCCTCAAACTGGACAACCAAGACTTAAATAATATAAATGTTGGTGGAAGTTGTTTATTATTTCTGTAGCTCAATATTTCATATTGTATCTTCTTGATATGTTAAGGAAAAATCAAGCCCAGAATATGAAAATAACTTACCCTGTAATTAGGAGCATTTATTTTTTTCAGTTTTCCCACAAATGTGGTACTTTTCCATGGCCTTTAAAAACATATTTGTTACTCTTTAACTGTGTTAAAAAAAAAAAGTGGTCTGGTTTGTACATAACATGCTGCAATCAAATTGAGATCTTTCTCTGCAGCTAGTTACTCATTAAATGGAACATATGATTATCAGAGAGTTGACATTGATTAAAGTTGAAGCTGGAGCCCTGAATTGCCTATTAAACTTCTACCACTGATTCCAATAGGAAGGAATTTGTAGTAGTTTATTTTTGTTACCTTATTATAATGTGACATTGACAGCATGCAATCTTCCAAAACAGATTTCCCAAGGAAAGATAGTTTCTCCTTAAAAACATTTTGTGTAACTAGATTCAGATGTATACAGAAATAAATTATCTATTGAGTCAAATTGTATTTATATTCAGTTTTTATATCTTGAACTTATAATATCAATTATAGATTACCTACAATTTAGTTTATAATTTTTTTTTTTTTACTCAGGCAGAGGGCAGGGTACAGGAAAGGGAAAAAATAGGAAATGCAGTGAATACCAGTGACAAAAAGATTTCTCTTTTAATTGAGTAGAAGGGAAATAAAATAGACAAAAGAGAAAAAGAATTGGAATGACTTGTCATTGGGCACAGGCAGAATGAAGTATAAATTTGGCTCTAAATTTTGTTAGACTATTTTTTAAAGAATGAGGTGTTTTGGTGCCTAAGTGGGTGCAAACTGAGAAACAATCAGAAATTTGGCTTTTAATTTTGGATGATATATTTCTGAGGGTATAAGCCCATCCTGGAAAAAGCTTACTCTACTTGTTCCCTGCTAAGAACATCAACTAATGACTACAAAAAAGGAAATAGGCCCTGTCCAAATTAGAAGAAAAATATGGTCTTCCTTATACCTCTTGAAGTGGCACTATTTAAAACTGGGGTGCCCAAGTTCCTATTCTTTCCCTATGGAATGTTGGAGATGGCTCATGGAGAGTGTCTTTGGTTATGATTTCCAGATAAGAGAGCAGGATAGTCCACTAACACTGAAAGGGGAAGGAATCAGCTACCAATTTTTGTCACTGAGGCAGGTACCAGACTGTCTTAAGCAGGAAAGGGTGAGAAATATGTTGGCAATCAATTTGGTACAGCATAAATGCTGTTGTTTGCCAATCTATATTCTGATTAAAAATTCATACTTTTGATTTGGTAATGGTGCTGGGCATTTTGGAAGGGATGGTATTGGGTGAGGAAATTGATGTCTGATCAGTTGAGTACTCTTTATGGCTCTTCCTTAGGAAAGACTTTGCAAGGAGCAATTGGTTAAAATTGATGGATTCCTGCAGCAGTTCCCAAAGAAGAATTTGGCTGGTTTTTTTTTAATATTTGTTTTTTAGTTGTAGTTGGACAATACCTTTATTTCACTTATTTTCTTTTTATGTGGTGCTGAGGATCGAACCTAGGGTCTCACATGTGTGAGGTGAGCGCTCTATCGCCGAGCCACAACCCAAATCCCAAGAGAGAGTTTGGCTCAATTTATTGATATTGATAGTGGTGTCCTATTTTATAGCTTAAGCTAGAATTTCTCTTTGGCTCAAAAGATAGCTGATAACTCTTGGAAAATAAAGCTTTTATGTTTAAACGTTCATCTGCACATGGTTACATAAATTGGCAGGTCAGTGATTCTATTATCTTTCCATTTAACAAGTGTTCATTGCATTCTTACTGTGTTAGTATGTGAGAGATTTCAAAAAGTACAATGCATTCTGGAGGATTTCTTTGTAAGAAACTTTGAGTCTTATTAGAGAGATAATTATAATTCACATAAAATATTATAATACAAATACACATATATATTTAAGTGAAAATTTGAGTCTAAAAAATTGTACAAATTTAATTAAGGGAAGACCTTGTTCTGGTCTGGAAAGTTTTCTTGGAGAAGATTGGACTTTAATTTGGACTCAAGGGATAAGGAAGGATTTAGATAAGAGGAAAAAAATGTATTCTAAGTGGTCAAGACTCAATTTAATGTTTAGAAGAAAAATTATGATGTACACACACCATATACAATTGAAAATAAAGTAATTCTAAAATTGTAAATCATAAAATGTGTATGTCTGATGAAATTATTTATTCCAGATTTTCTGGTTGGAAAATTCTGGATCAGTCCATCATTATTGAGTTGTAGTGTTTTCAATATCTACTTATTTTGTCTATTGAATCATTCACCACTGGGAGTGGAAAGATCAGTGGCTTAGACGTAACATAGAGTAAGAGGACAATAAGGAGAGTGTTTTTATTTTTACTTAAGCTGGAGGGTTTAGATTAGAAAATAGTGGGAGATAAATTTAATGGGTTGGTGTGACTGGTTTTGGAATCTTTGGTGACTAGACAAACATTATGTGGTAGATGATGAGAAACTATTAGTGGTTTTACAGTGTGGTAGTAGACGTATAAAAGTAGCATTTTAGTTTATGGTTCTTCTATATTAAAAAAAAGGGCCTGGGCTGGGGTAGTAGCTCAGCGGCAGAGCGCTTCTCACATGTGTGAAGCCCTGGGTTTGATCCTCAGCACCACATAAAAATAAATAAATAAAAAATAAAGATATTGTGTCCATTTACAACTTTTTTAAAAAAAGGAAGATTAGAGGAAGTTGAGGTTAGATGATGAGTGAGGAAGATGTTGAGTATTTTTTCCCCTATTTCTTATAACTTGCTTTACTTTCAGGATTATTTCATTCATAAATTACTTGGGTTTGTTTATTCCTTCCTCCTCTCTTGATTTTATTTCTCTTGACCTCCCATTTGTTATCTAGAATGTTCTATATAAAGAAAAAAATCACATTTTTCTCCTCAAACATTCATAAATAAAATAATTAAATTAGATTTTGTTTGCAAATAAAGGAAAACTTAACCAACAATAGCTTCAACTATAAGAACATGTATTGGGCTGGGGTTGTGGCTCAGAAGTAGAGCGCTTGCCTAGCATGCGTGAGGCACTGAGTTCGATCCTCAGCACCACATAAAAATAAAATGTACTCTGTCCACCTATAACTAAAAAATAAATGTTAAAAAAAATTTAAAAAAAGAATATGTATTGATATTTAATAAGAACTCTGGAAACGAGTAGTTTCAGGCCTGATGACTCAATGATATTAGCAAGGACTTAGGGCCTGTCTTTCCACTTTGCTATCCTTATTGGGTTGACCTTCAGTTTTTATATATACCACTTGGTAACTTCAAGGTAGTAGCCTCATCTCCTTAAATTTGTGTTCCAAGAAGGAAGGGATAAATATGAACAATTTGAAACTTCCAAGTCTCTGTCTTTTTATTTGAGAAGAGAGACGTTTTAGTAAAATTACCCTTCTAGCTTAAGCTATAAAGTAGGACACCTTATTTTACAAAATGAGATCAAATAACTGTTATTTAACTATCTATGGAAACATAGAATACGATTACCTATGACTAGCTGAAGCCAGTCTGTGATTAGTTGACAAATAGAATTTTAGTCATAAAAGTGGAATAGGAGGCTTAAGTGTTGATTGGACAATGAATAAAATTTGCCTTAACTATCAACTTAGAAAAAGTAGAGGAAATGGTAAGGAATGGTAATATGGTATATATTTAACTCAGGTCTACAGGAATTTTATTAATTTAACAAATACATGTCAAGCATTTTTTTAAGATGTTGGGATGTGTGTTTTGTATTTGCACTTTGGGGATAATAAGTAAATAGTAATGAATATTTAATACAAGGTCAAGTTGCAATGTGTGCAATCAAGTAAAAGAAAGTAAATGGTAGCATGAGATGGGCAGCATTCTATTTTAGAGAAAGTTTTCAGGGAGGGCAACTTTGATAAGGTGACAATTGAGTAGGCGAGGGGAAATGTATCTGGAAGAAGAGTACTCCAGGGGAGGGAATAAGACATATAAAGGTCCTCAGAAGGGATGTGCTTGCCATGGCTGAGAGCAAGAAGGCCAACAATACTGAAGCAGGGTGAACGAGAAAAGAGTGGTATGTACTGATGTTGATGAGGTAGCCAGAGGCCAGATCATGTAAGGCCTTTTAGATTGTGATAAGGAGTTCATATTTCATACATTAAAAGACATTGGAAGTTTTGAGCAAAGGCATAATATGTCTGCACTTTAGAAAAGATTGCTTCATCTATTTTTTGAAAAATAGATTGTAGGGAGGCAAAGATGGAGGCAGAGAAATCAAATAGGAAACTACTGTGGTGGCTCAGGTAATATATAATGCTGGCTGAAACCAAGGTAGAAATGGCACAGTGGTGAGAAGTATTAGGATTGGGGATATGTTAAGAAAGTGGAGCAAAAAGAATTTACTAATGGATCAAATGTGGTATGTAGAAAAAAAAAAGAGTCAAGAATGACTCCAAGTTTTTGACTCAAGCAGTTGGGAGAATGGAAATGTCATTAATTGAAATTAACACCAGGGGAAGAGCAGTTTGAGAGGAAAAAATAAAAATCAAGACTTTGGTTTTGTATTTTAAAAATTTGAAGTGCAAACTAGATATGTGGTAATGCCTATGATTTTCTTTTGTACCATCTACTCTAACCAGTAATGCATTATGCACATCTAATATTTAACCTTTTCAGTCCCAATAAAAACATGGAGAAAGGAAGAGAAATATCCAAGAAGTGACATAATGAAAACTAGAAGAGAAGGAAAGATTGGAAGGCTGGAAATAGAACTTGAACGGTAGTGGGGATGGAGGTGGGAGAAAGACAGAGGTGAGAATTTCCATCTCTGACAGCTCCCAGGTATTCTGATGCTAATGTTGCTGACTTGCAGGCCATATTTTGAGTAGCATTGTCATAGTATCATTCAGAAATATTTTCAGCTGCAAGAATCGTAGTTCATACAGATAAAGGTTTGTTTTTCTTATATAACAAAAAGATCAGAAGGTAGGCAGTATAGGGTAGACATCATCAAATTTCCAGGCATTTTATCTATTTGTCTTCTGCATATTGGTGTGTTGCCTCATGGTTTCAAGATGGCTACTACCATTGCAGACATTTAGTTCATGGTCTAAGCAGAAAGATAAGGGAAATGTGGTGCTAGTTACTTCTGCCTCCTTTATCATGAAATACTTTCCCAGAGTCTTATTTATCCCAAACTATTCTTTTAGCCACCCCTAATTGGAAGAGAAACTGGCTACGAGCTTATTTAGCTTTTCCAGTATAGTAGAAGAAACCAAGAAAGAAAATGTAGAAATGGATGCCAACTGAGCCAAACTATGGTGCCTACAACATAGTTATAAAAAAACAGCACATGCCATATACCATTGGTGATTGAGTTGATATCAGAATGTTTAGTCATTTTTACCTGCTGTACTCTGTTCTCAGGGTATATCTTTACTGGAATAGTGTCTGTGAAGGTCTCCCTGGTTTTTGCTTGCTGATTTAAACACTATGCCAACTTTGCAGTTGCTGAGTGTGCATTTGCCTAATCAATTGATTTCTGCATACTTCCAAGGTTGCTCTTCTGAAAAAGCCAATTTTGACTGTTTGGAAAACTGGGCACTCATCTTATGCAATGATTGCATTTCCCCCTGAAATTTTAACACAGATAGTGCTGGCATTGTCCTGGAAGCCAATTTAGAGAATCTGGTTTGCTTATTTATTTCTATTTCATTAGTGAGAGATGAAGTTAAAATGGTAATATTTTCAGCAGTAGAGTGTGATTTTTGGAACCTGTAGAGGGTCATTTTAGAATTTCCTATTACTATTATGATTGTTACAGAAAAGTGTTGATTTGATTCAGTAGAAGCAGGTCTACTCTCATCTTTATAGGGAGAGAACTGTTTAAGTAGGGTTTTAATTAATTCTCCAATATAAATTGATTCTAACCATGTGAGTTGAAACATTTGGCTAAATGAAGAGAATACCTAGAGTTTGAAAACTACATACATTAATTTTCTTCTTTTAAAAATTAACAGCTATTAAGCATTTGCAAATTCATTGATTCAGCATATACTTATTAGCCATTTACTATGTGACAGATTTTGTGCTATGTTCTAGAGAAAGAGCAGTGAACAAGACAGACACAGGACATGAGGTCACATTCTGGACAGGGATGAGGTTAACTAAATGGATAATTACAATGAAAAATGTTGGGGAGATATTGAGATTTCTTGAAGGAAATGATGTCCAAACTAAGATCCCAAAGATGAGTGGAGAGGAGTTAGGCAAAAGGGTTCCCCCTTTTGCTATAAGGAAGGAATAGCATATGTGAAGGTTGAAAGGTGACATGGAATATTGGCTCATCTAGGAACTTGAAGTTTAGTGAAACTGGTTGTCAAATATGAGTTATAGGTGCTGAGAGACATTGCCAAGTAGAAATGACGCATGGCAATTTCTTTGTCAGCCTACTCCATGTTGCTTAGAGGAAGGACTCTCCATTGTGGAAATGGGCTTGCCTTTGGACCCAGGTCATTTGCAGTGACATTGCATGTATGCTTGAGTAAGGTGACCTTGCTCAAGGGCCAGGGCGGATCCGGGTTTAGGACGGATCAGGTTTTAGGGAGTATCCTGCTCCTTGGGTTTAGGGCGGTTCCAGGTTTAAGGTGTACCCTGCTGGGAATAGGGCATATCCTGCTGCCTCAGGCACGCCTGCTCCTTGAGTTCCCGTTGAGTTGAGCGGGATTCAGAGAGTATTTGGGATTCAGAACGTGGATTTTGCCCAGAACGTGGATTTCCCCAGAACGTGTGTAGAGTGCCGGTGTGAGTTCGGGAATAAAGAGTTGCTGTTTGAATCTACAAGGTGTGAGTGGCTCGTGATTTTGTGCCCAGCCAGACTGTGGCATATAGGTACAGAACTAAGTGCAGAACTAAGAGGCAAGTGCTAAAATCTACCAGTGTTGGCAGGTAGTGAGGGTGGTTGTATTATAAGAATTGATGCTTGAGCTGAATCTTCACATATTCACTAATACAAGCATGAAAAAAATTGAGAATCAAAAATGAAAACACAAGACTGTGTGCCAGGGTAGAGTGTTGGGTATAAAAGTGATGAGTCAAACCAATATTCCCTGGTATCTGTCCTCATGCATTGTATAATCTCATCTTGCTGGGCACAATGGTGCATGCCTGTAACCCCAGGATCAGAAGCCTGGGCAGAAGGATCACAAGTTTGAGGCCAGCCTCACAATGTAAGGAGGTCCTAAGCAGTGTAGTGAGACCCTGTCTCAAAATAAAAAATAAAAAGGGCTGGGATGTCAGTGCTCCTGAGTTCAATCTCTCTCTCTCTCTCTCTCTCTCTCTCTCTCTCAATCTCTCTCTCCATATATATATATGTATAAACTATATAGCAAAAAAATATATCTATATCTATATATATATATATCTATATATATAGATAGATAGATATAGATATAGATATCTAGCCTTAGTGGGAAAACACATTAGAAATAACCTTTTAAATTGGTGTACAACACAAACCAATATAAATTCTATGAAGGCAAAGCACAAGATTGTGTCCTACAGAGATCTTATTTAAATTGGGGATTATAATGGTCAGGAAAGCCACTTTGAGGGAGTGATGTTTAAACTGTGGCCAGAGGATAAATAAGAGTTAGATGGGCAAAGACTCATGGAGAGTGGTTTGGAAGAGAGAAAAGCACAGACAGACCCCATGAGGTGGAAAGAATTTGTTATGTTTGAAGACTTGAAAGTAGCAATGTGGCTGGAGGAAAATGGGAGATCAAAGAGATGAGATGAAGCTGAAGAGATACAAGAAGCCAGATCATGTAGATGTGAGGATTCTGGATTTTCATTAAGAAGCCACTGAAGAGAGTTGATTAGATTTACACTTTGAGAATATGTTTCTGGCTAGTGTGCTATGGACTGGGAAGGGAAATGGTGGAAGTGGAATGATCAAGGCAAAAGATTATAACAAAAGATAAGAAGGGGAACAAAGGTGGCTAGGACAGGGCTAAGTCCTTACAACAATGTGAGTTGAGATGTATTTTGAATGCGGAATCGGGACGAATTGGTGATGGATTATATCTGGGAATTAAGGAAGTATGAAATATCAATGATGACTTTCAAGTTTCTGGTTTGGGCAACTGGTTTAATGGAAGTGTTATTTACTAAGATGCAGAAGAATGGCACCATTGTTTTCTGGTTTTCAAATTGTAAATCTTCCATATCTTTTGTTGTATCTGTCCTTAAAATAGTTCATTTTTTTTTGCTATTGTAAATGGTATTATTTTAAAATTCTGATTCCCCATTGCTAGTGAAAGGGTAAAGTTTCTAAGCTGCAAAGCCTGAGTTAAAATGTAAAGGACCAGGCATTGTAAAGCTGCTTCTAAGCTGCAAAGCCTGAGTTAAAATGTAAAGGACTAGGTATTGTAAAGTTTCTAAACTGCACTCAAAACCTGAAATTCCTGTAGCTGTTAAAACAATTCCCGGGACTGCCCAGTAGATATTCCCCCAGACCATTTAGTTATTTAATAACCTAGGACCCTGTGCAGCTTGGCACATAGGCATCTCAGGGCCCAAACCAATCAGTTTGAATGTACCCCCCTTCTTAGGACTGGCCTATCACTCTCGCCTGACCTGTTTCCACCAATGAATGTACTAATCATGTTTGGGAATTGTTGTTTGATTTTCCCGCGGTGTATGGTGATTTGTTAAAGGAGACTGTGATGTATGCAAAGCCCCTGCCCTCCCCAAAAAGTGTACTTAAGCACTGCTCAACCCCTGCCCGGGGCTCTTGGCCGCTCTCCCGTCTTGAGTGAGCCTGGAGCCCCAGCGCGCTGGATTGGATCCTCAATAAACCCCTTTTGCTGTTGCATGAGCTGGTCTCTTGGTGGTCTCTTCCTCCGATGTTAGCCGGACCCTTACACTAGTATATGTAAAACTACATTTCTGTATATTGATCTTGCATTCTATATTCACTTATTAGTTCTAATAGCTTCTTCTGTAGATTCTATCAGATTGTTACAGATACATCATCTGTGAATGAAGGCAGTTTTATATCTTTCTTTCCAGTCAACATGGTTTTTATTTCCTTTTCTTGCCTATTACACTGGTTGGAATCTTCAGTTCAATGGTAAATAGAAGTGGCAAAAGCAGATTCTTATCTTGTTTCTGTTCTTAGGTGGCAAACATTTAGGCTTTTTTTACCATTAAGTTTGATATTAGTTGCAGGTTTCATGCTTATTTTTATTGTGTTGAGGAAATTCCCTTTTATTCCTAGTTTGCTGAGAATTTCAGCAGGAATGGATGTTGGGTTGTGTCAAATTCTTTGTATATGTCTACTGAGATGATCATATAGTTTTTATGTTTTTAGTTTGGTAACATGGAGAATTATGTTAATTGAATTACAAATTAAGATAATTCTAAAAAATATACTACTTGATAATTTTTAGTAATTTTTTTAGAATTTAAAGTCCTTAAATGTGAGTTAAATATATTTTTCCCATTAATTTTTTTTATTTGGGGGATGGAGTTGTGGCTCAGCAGTAAAGTGCTCCCCTAGCATGTGTGAGGCCCTGGGTTCAATCCTCAGCACCACATAAAAATAAACAAATAAAATAAAGGTATTGTTCATTACAATGAAAAAATAAATATTAAAAAAGAAAAGGAAATAGTGTTTAAGAATTTTTTTAAATTTGTAGATGGACACAATATCTTTATTTATTTATTTTTATGTGGTGCTGAGGATCAAACCCAGTGCCTCACATGTACGCAGCAAGCGCTCTACCACTGAGCTATAGCCCCAGCCCCATTTTCCCCATTTTTAAAGGTTTTATTATCAAGGTCATATCATCTGGTAAAGTGAACAAGAAAAAAAATTCTTCTTTTTCTATACTCTTTAGCATATGAATTACATATTCCTCTTTAAGACATGCAAGAACCAATCTGAAACCAATGGGACTATAACCTAATATCTTTGGGGGAATATTTTTTGGCACACTTAAAAAGTTCTTTGGTATTATTCTATCACATCTACCACCTTTGCATGAAAGATTTCATTGTGTGTGTGTGTGTGTGTATCTCTACATATCTATACATATATATAATTTCTTTTCTCTTTCCTTCCTCCAATCCTCCCTTTCTTCCTTCTCTTCCTTTTCTTTTTTTCCCCTCTAATATTGGGAATTAAATCAAGAGCCTTGCACATGCTAAGCAAGTGTTCTACCACTGAGCTGCATCCCCATCCCTTTTAATTTTATTTTGAGATAGGGTCTTGCTATGTTATTGAGGCTGGTCTGAAACTTGTGATCTGATTCTTCTTTCTCAGGCTCTCAAGTAACTGGGATTAAAGGTGTGTACCACCATGCCAGGCTCAGAAAGTTTTTATTTTATTTTTTTTTTAAGAGAGAGTGAGAGAGGAGAGAGAGAGAGAGAGAGAGAGAGAGAGAGAGAGAGAGAGAGAGAATTTTTAATATTTATTTTTTAGTTCTCGGCGGACACAACATCTTTGTTTGTATGTGGTGCTGAGGATCGAACCCGGGCCGCACGCATGCCAGGCGAGCGCGCTACCGCTTGAGCCACATCCCCAGCCCTCAGAAAGTTTTTATTAATAGAGATTTAATATATATATATATATATTTATTTGTGTTCCCTTTGGCATTTCCTGTGCTGTATGTTTGTGCTTTTCTCTTCTTACCTTATTGGTTTTTTAAAATTTATGTATGACAGTAGAATGCATTACAATTCTTTTTTTTTTTTTTTTAAAGAGAGAGTGAGAGAGGAGAGAGAGTGAGAGAGAATTTTTAATATTTATTTTTTTTTAGTTCTCGGCGGACACAACATCTTTGTTGGTATGTGGTGCTGAGGATCGAACCCGGGCCGCACGCATGCCAGGCGAGCGCGCTACCGCTTGAGCCACATCCCCAGCCCCATTACAATTCTTATTACACATATGGAGCACAGTTTTTTTCACATCTCTGGTTGTATACAAAGTATATTCACACCAATTTGTGTCTTCATACATGTCCTTTGGATAATGATAACCCCTTCTCTTCCCTTCCAACCCCTCTGCCCTATCTAGAGTTCTCTGTTTCTCCCATGGTCCCTCTTCCTATCCCACTATAAATAAGCCTCCTTATATAAAAAATATTTTGCATTTGTTTTTTTGGGATTGGCTAACTTCACTTCGAATTATCTTCTCTAACTCCATCCATTTACCTGCAAACGCCATGATTTTATTCTCTTTTATTGTTGAGTAATATTTCATTGTGTATAAATGCCACATTTTTAATCCATTCATCTATTGAAGGGCATCTAGGTTGGTTCCACAGTTTAGCTATTGTGAATTGTGCTGCTATAAACATTGATGTGGCTGTGCCCTGGAGTATGCTATTTTTAAGTCCTTTGGGGTATAGACCGAGGAGAGGGATAGCTGAGTCAAATGGTGGTTCCATTCCCAATTTTCCAAGAAATCTCCATACTTGCTGAGGGCCATTACCAAGTAGGAATGACGCATTCGAAATTTCCTTGCCAGCGTACCCCATGTTAAATGACTTGCCTTGGAATTTCGCTGTTGACATTGCATGTAAGGTGACCTTGCTCAAGGAAGGCGGATCCGGGTTTAGAGCTGATCAGGTTTGAGGAAGTATCCCGCTCCTTGGGTTAAGGGCGTTCCCAGTTTAAGACCTTGGATTTTAGGGAAGTTCGATGTTGAGGATTATTGCTGCTGGAATTAGGGCGTTCCTGCTGCCTGAGCTCCCATTGAGTTCTCGTGAGATTCAGAGAGCATTTTGGGAAAAAAAGCCTCGTGGAGTAGGTGAATTGGGTGGCAGAAGAACTGGGATTGCCCCAGAGCGTGTGTGGAGGCCGGTGTGAGTTTGGGAATAAAGAATTGCTGTTTGAATCTACAAAGCTGTGGTGGCTCGTGATTCTGTGCCCAGCCAAGACTGCGGCACATACTGCTTTCCATATTGGTTGCACCAATTTGCAGTCCCACCAGTGGTATATGAGTGTACCTTTCCCCCCACATCCTTGCCAACACTTATTGTTGTCTTCATAATAGCTGCCATTCTGATGGGAGTAAGATGAAATCTTAGAGTTCTACCACTGAGCTGCATCCCCATCCCTTTCTAATTGCTAGTGATGATGAACTTTTTTTCATATATTTGTTGATTGATTATATATCCTCTTCTGAGAAGTGTCTGTTCAGGGTCCTTGGCCTATTTATTGACTGGGTTATTTATTTATTTTTTTTGGTGCTTAGTTTTTTGAGTTATTTATATACCCTAGAGATTAGTGCTTTATCTGATATGTGAGGGGTAAAGATTTGCTCCCAAGATGTAGGCTCTCTATTCACCTCACAGATTGTTTCTTTTGCTGAGAAGAAACTTTTTTAGTTTGAGTCCATCCCATTTATTGATTCTTGATTTTAATTCTTGTGCCACAGGAGTCTTATTAAGGAAGTTGGGGCCTAATCCCACATGATGGAGATTATGGCCTACTTTTTCTTCTATTAGACGCAGGGTCTCTGGTTTTATTCCTAGGTCCTCCATCCATTTTGAGTTGAGTTTTGTGCATGGTGAGAGATAGGTGCGTAATTTCATTTTGTTGCATATGGATTTCCATTTTCTCAGCACCATTTGTTGAAGAGGCTATCTTTTCTCCAATGCATGTTTTTGGCACCTTTGTCCAATGTAAGATAATTGTAATTTTGTGGGTTAGTCTCTGTGTCCTCTATTCTGTACTATTGGTCTACCAGTCTGTTTTGGTGCCAATACCATGCCGTTTTGGTTACTATTGCTCTGTAGTATAGTTTAAGGTCTGGTATAGTGATGTCACCTGCTTCACTCTTCCTGCTAAGAACTGCTTTAGCTATTATGGGTCTTCTTATTTTTCCAGATGAATTTCATGACTGCTTTTTCTATTTCTATGAAGAATGTAATTGGGATTTTGATTGGAATTGCATTAAATCTGTATAGTGCTTTTGGAAATATGGTCATTTTGGTAATATTATTTCTGCCTATCCAAGAACAAGGTAGATCTTTCCATATTCTAAGGTCTTCTTTGACTTCTTTCTTTAGGGTTCTGTAATTTTCATTATATAGATCTTTCACCTCTTTTGTTAAGTTTATTCCCAAGTATTTTTGTTTTTGTTTTTGAGGCTATTGTAAATGGGGTAGTTTTCCTCATTTCCCTTTCCCTTTCTTTTTTTTTTTTTTAGAGAAGAAGAGAGGGAGGGAGGAAGGGAGGGAGGGAGGGAGGGAGGGGGAGAGAGAGAGAGAGAGAGAGAGAGAATTTTTTTAATATTTATTTTTTAATTTTCGGTGGACACATCTTTATTTTATTTTTATGTGGTGCTGAGGATTGAGCCCAGGGCCCCGCGCATGCCAGGCAAGCACTCACCCCTTGAGCCACATCCCCAGTCCCCTTCATTTCTCTCTCTCTCTCTTTTTTAACTTCTAATTATTTTATTGAAGCAGGATTATTGTCTGCTTCTCTTTTGGGAATTATACAGATGATTGTACTTGGAAAGGAAATATTGGGATTGTTTTCCAGAAATTGCCTCACTTAAGATAAGGTTCTAAAATTCTGAGGATTTGTCATTGATATATAGAAATGCCTTTGATTTATGGGTGTTGATTCTGTATCTTGCTACTTTGCTGAATTCATTTACTAGTTCTAGAAGTTTTCTGGTGGAACTTTTAGGGTCTTCTAAGTATAAAATCATATAATCAGCAAATAGTTCCAATTTGAGTTCTTCTTTTCCTATATGTACCCCTTTAATTTCTTTCGTCTGTCTAATTACTCTGGCCAGTGTTTCAAAAACTATGTTAAATAAAAGTGGTGAAAGTGGAACAAGACATCCCTGTCTTGTTCCAGTTTTTAGAGGGAATGCCTTCAATTTTTCTCCATTTAGAATGATTTTGGCCTGGGGCTTAGCATAGATAGCCTTTATGATGTTGAGTTATGTTCCTGTTATCCCTAGTTTTTCTAGTGTTTTGAACATGAAGCGGGTGTTGTATTTTTTCAAATGCCTTTTCTGCATCTATTGAGATGATCATATTATTCTCATCTTTAAGTTTATTAATGTGATGAATTACATTTATTTATTTTCATATGGTTGAACCAATCTTGCATTACTGGGATGAATCCCACTTGATCATGGTGAACGATCTTTTTGGTATGTTTTTGTATTCGATTTGCCAGAATTTTATTGAGAACTTTTGCATCATTAGAGATATTAGTTTGAAGTTTTCTTTTTTTTGATGTGTCTTTGCCTGGTTTTGGAATCAGAGTGATATTGGCCTCATAGAATGAGTTTGGAAGTGCTCTCTCTTTTTTCTATTTCCTAAAATAAATTAAAGAGTATTGGTATTAGTTCTTCTTTAAAGGTCTTTTAGAACTTGGCTGTGTATTCTTCTGGTCCTGAGCTTTTCTTGGTTGGTAGATTTTTGATGGCATCTGCTATTTCGTCACTTGAAATTGATCTGTTTAAATTGTGTATATCATTCTGATTTAATCAGGGCAAATTATATGACTCTAAAAATTTGTTGATGCCTTCAATATTTTCTATTTTACTGGAGTACAAGTTTTCAAAATAATTTCAACTTATCTTCTGTATTTCTGTAGTGTATGTTTGATATTTCCTTTTTCATCACATGTTAGTGATTTGAGTTTTTTTTCTTCTTCTCTTTGTTAGCATAGCTAAGGGTCTATCAATTTTATTTATTCTTTCAAAGAACAACTTTTTATTCTGTCAATTTTTTCAATTGTTTCAATTTCATTGATTTCAGCTCTGATTTTAATTATTTCCTGTCTTCTGATGCTTTTGGTATTGATTTGTTCTTTTTTTAGGGCTTTGAGATGTAATGTTAAGACATTTATTTGTTGACTTTTTCTTCTTTTAAGGAATAAACTCCATGCAATGAACTTTCCTCTTAGAACTGCTTTCATAGTGTCCCAGAGATTTTGATATGTTGTATCTCATTCACCTCTAAAAATTTTTTAATATCTCCTGCTTGATGTCTTCTGTAACCCATTGTTCATTCAGTAGTATATTATTTAGTCTCCAAGTGTTGGAGTGGATTTTATTTCTTATTTTATCATTGATTTCTAATTTTATTTCATTATGATCTTAGAATGCAGGGTAGTATCTCTACTTTTTTATATTTGCTAAGAGTTGCTTTGTGGCATAATATATGGTCTATTTTATAGAAGGATCCATGTGCTGCTGAGAAGAAAGTGTACTTGTTCATTGAAGGATGAAATATTCTATATATGTCAGTTAAGTGAAAGTTATTGATTGTATTATTGAGTTCTGTAGTTTCTTTGTTCAGCTTTTGTTTGGACGATCTATGCAGTGGTGAAAGAGGTGTGTTAAAGTCACCCAAAATTATTGTTTTGTGGTCTACTTGACTCTTGACCTTGAGAAGAGTTTGTTTGATGAATGTAGATGCTCCATTATTTGGGGGCATACATATTTATAACTGTTAAGTCTTGTTGGTTTATGGTTCCCTTGAACAGTATGTAGTGTCTTTTTATCCGTTTTGACTTTAGTTTGAAGTCTGCTTTATTTGATATGAGGATGGAAACCCCTGCTTGCTTCCACAGTCCATGTGAGTCTGATTTTTCCCAACCTTTCACCTTTAGTCTGTGGATGTCTTTTTCTATAACATGAGTCTCTTGGAGGCAGCATATTGTTGGGTCTTTTTTTTTTTTTTTTTGATCCAATCATGCTAGTCTATGTCTTTTCATTAGTGAATTTAGGCCATTAACATTCAGGGTTATTATTGAGACATGATTTGTATTCCCAGCCATTTTTGTTTATTTTTGGTATTTAACATGACTTGGTTTCTCCTCTGATTAGATTTTTCTTTAGTTTAATCCCTCCCTCTGTTGATTTTCATCATTGTTTTTTATTTCCTCTTCTTGGAATATTTTGCTGAGGGTGTTCTGTAGTGCAGGCTTTCTAGTTGTAAATTCTTTTAACTTTTGTTTATTAAGGAAGGTTTTAATTTCATTATCAAATCTAAAGCTTTGTTTTTCTGGATATAAGATTCTTGGTTGGCATCCATTTTCTTTCAGAGCTTGGTATATGTTGTTCCACAATCTCCTGAGCTTTGAGGGTCTGGGTTGAAAAAAAAAATCTGCTGAGCTATGAATTGGTCTCCCCCTATATGTGATCTGATTCCTTTCTCTTATGGCTTTTAAGATTCTATCCTTATTCTATATGGTAGGCATTTTCATTGCCTTGGTATAGATCTGTTGTAATTTTGTACATTTGGAGTCCTGTAAGCCTCTTGTATTTGGTTTTCTAATTTGTTCTTCATGCTTGAAATTTTCCGATATTATCTCATTGTAGAGATTGTGCATTCCTTTGGTTTGAAACTCTGTGCCTTCCCCTATCCCAATAACTCTTAGATTTGGTCTTTTGATGCTGTCCCATAAATCTTGGATGTTCTGTTCAATGGTTTCTAACTATCTTTACTGTGTGATCAACTTTATTTTCCAGATTATATACTGTGTCTTCATTATCTGACGTTCTTTCTTCCAAGTGATCTAGTCTTTTGGTTATACTTTTTATTGAGTTTTTTATTTGATTTATTGTATCCTTCATTTCAAGGATTTCCGATTTTGTTTTTTCAGAGTCTCTATCTTTCTCTTGAAGTAATCTTTTGCTGTCTGTATTTGCTCTTTTATCTCATTGGAGTGATCAATTTTTGCCTGTATTTGCTCATTTAGGTCATTTTTAAATTCACAGATAATTTTAATTATGAACCTTCTGAACTCCTTCTCTGACATTTCATCAACTTCGCTGTCCATGGGTTCTGTTATTGTAGTGTCCTGGTTTGTTTGGGGGCACTTTCCTCCCTTGTTTTTTCATGTTGTCTATGTGTCTTCCTTTCTTGCAGTGTGGATCTGAGACATTACAGTTTTTTTCTCTAAATTCTTGTAGTACCTGTGAAGATTGTCTGTACCTCACTTTGATGTTGGACTTCCAGGCCCTGCTGGTGTCCCTCAATAAATGCTATTGCATCCTGAGTCTGGGTCCTGCACAAGTTGGAGTGGGTAGATCTGGGCCACTGGGCTTGACCTCCCTCGGTAGTCAGTAGGTTGGAAGGGGCAGTCCTGTGCCAGAGGCTAGACTTGGGCAGGTGTCTGCCCCTCCGGCGGAGGAATGGACTGGGCCTGCTGTGAGCCTGAGACCAGCACAGGCCAGTGTAGGTGGATCTGGGCCACTGGGCTTGACCTCCCTTGGTAGTCTGCTGGTTGGAAGGGGCAGTCCTGCGCCAGAGGCAGGAGTGAACCGGACCTACTGAGAGCCAGGGTCCTGCATGGGCTGGTGTGGGCAGTCTGGGCTCCTGCCATAGTCCGATGATTGGAAGAGGTGCCCTAATTGTTTTTTTAAAATGAGCAATTTATTTAAATAATTAATAATTTGGATTAATTTCTCCTGTGAACTGCTGTATTTTATCTTCCTTTACATTTTTCTTAAATTGATCTTGTGGCTTTTTTATGCTCCTGTTCTTAAATAATGTGACTTGGGCAAATTAAGCTTACTAAAACACCACTATGTATATTATTATTATTAATAATAATAATAATAATAATTATTATTATTATTTATTTAAAAATTTTTTGTACATAACACAATGCCTTTATTTATTTATTTATTTAGTGCTGAGGATTGAACCCAGTGCCTCACACATGCAAGGCAAGCACTTTAGTGTTGAGCCAGTACCCCAGCCCCTTATTATTATTTTTTAATTAAAGCTTTTTGCTTATACATAGTAGTTGGCTTCATCCCAACAAACTCATACTCCATTGAGTATATTAAATGAGATCATGCATAGGAAGGATTATACAGTGCCTGGCATATAATAAATTCTTGTGTTAGCTTTACTATTTTTCTGAATTTCAATCTATCTTTTATATTTATATGTCCTTTATTATTGTATATGTACCTCCAAAGTAAGGAGTCCCTCTTATTCACCCTTATACACTCTAGTACTCAGCACAATGGTTTCATTATCATTTATTAGGTGAATGATTACTTCCCTACATAGTACACCTCTAGCCAATCTTGCATCATGTAAAACTCCGACTCTCCCCTAATTATATCTCCATGAATGTTCAGCTTCTGAATAAGTAAGAGTTGATGTTGGTTTAAACAAATAGTAGCATATTAACGATCTGTCATTTTTCTAAAATCCAGCAATTCAAATTTAGATTTGCTGTTTTCAAGACAGCTGCAACTGTTTATTTTCCATCTTCAACATATAATTTATGGTAAAATGCACAATTAGATACTTGGAAATGTGCAACATGGCTTATTTGATTATTGACATGAATAGATCTGACATATCATAATAATATAGCAAGAAGACAGCTTCTTGATGAAAGGCACTATTTTGCTATGAATTATAAATATGAATTGCAATTCTTCCTATATGAAGATGAAACCATTGGGTATGGTTTGATTTGATTCTTTTCTTTTCCTTCAGCACTGGGGATTGAACCCAGGGGCACTCTATCACTGAACTACATCTCCAGCCCTTTTTATTTTTTATTTTGAGACAGGGTCTCCTTAAATTTCTGAGACTGTCCTTAAACTTGTGTTCCTCCTGCCTCAGCCTCCTGGGTAGTAAGAATTATAGGCTGTTTTGATTCTTAAAACAATAGTTTTAGGCTTAGGGTAAAAAAATCCATATTAAAAAATAATAAAGATAATTATAATAGAAAAAGTAGCTACTGCTGTGTACTATACGCCTCCTTTGTGCTGGAGAATTAACTAGTATTTTATATTTATGACTTTTGTTCTGATAACAACCCAGCAAGGCATATATTATTTTTGTTTAACAGATGAAGAAACTGAGGTTTAGCAATTACCACAAATTTAGTGCTTAAAACAACAAAAATTGGGCTGGGGTTGTGGCTCAGCTATAGAATGCTCACCTAGCATGTGCAAGGCTCTGGGTTCGATCCTCAACACCACATAAAAATAATCGTTAAAATAAAGGTAATGTGTACAACCAAAAAACAAAAACAAAAAATAAAACAACCAGCAATAAAAATTTATTCTTCCACAATTGTGGGGACCAGAAGTCTGAAATCAAGGTGTTGGAAGAGCTGGTCCTTTTTGGAGGGTTCAGAGAAGCATCCATTATTTGACTCTTCTACCTTCTGGTGGCTATTTGATTCTTTAGCTAATTAATGGCCACATCATTCCAATCTCTGCCTCTGTGTTTGTATTGTCTTCTCTGTGTGGTGTCTACTCTCCCTGTGTATCTTTTAAGGGCATTTGTGATGGCATTTGGGGACAACATTAGGATTATACTGATTAGGATAATTATACTGATTAGGATAATCAGTATAGTTTCTGCATTTCAAGACCTTTAATTGATCACACCTCCAAAAGTTTCTGTATAAGGGAACATTCACAGGTTCCAAGGGTTAAAACCTGGACTTACCCTTTGGTACCATTATCTGACTACTTCTGTAGGAGTAAGTAGCTTAATCAAAATCTAGAACTAATAAGGATAATTGTGAGAGGGGGACACTGATTTATTTGACTTCAGAGTTTGAATGCAAAGAGGGCATTGGCAAGATAGCAGGAAGTGATGATGCTGAGTCAGACATAGAAGAGCAGTGTTGCCAGGATTTGCAGAGCAGGAAGGGAGGCCATGTAATTCCTCCCAACCTCAGTTTATTTATTTAAAATAATTACCCAGAATGAGGAACATGTGTGCTTAGTGTAAATGACTGGCACAGGACGAAGGCCAGGTCCTCGAATCCTCTGAAGAAATCCACTGGGTTTTACACAAGAGATTTACTTGAAAGAGCTGAGTAGCATGAGTTAGGCAGGGACCCTGCAACCAGTAGGACTGGGAATCACAATGCAAATGGAAGCATTTATGACTGGATGGCCAAACTGATCCTACAACATAGACTATTTTCTTCCCAGCTCATACTTTTTTTGTTTCCTATAGTGATCAGTTGGTCTGAGCAGTTAGTGCTAAGGCCAGATGATTTCATAGGCTCAAAGAAAAATTCTGTTGGGACACTACGATCATCTCCTAACATCTGGTTTGAATTTAGAATTAAGGCAGTGACTACAAAACAATTTTTTTTTCTGCTCAATTTAAGCAGGACATATGATCCTAAAGGTGTATTACAGCCTGGTTGTCATCTTGCTCTGTTCACAAGAGCTGATATTCTAAACACATACAAATTTAGATTCCTTTTAACATTTTAAAGTAATCAGGGTCACAACTTCCATAAAATGTAGTTTTAAAATAGCTCACATTGTTAAGAAAGTGAAAATATGTCAAATTGTATTAAGGACCATGTAGATGGAATTATTCAAAGGGAAATAACATAATTTGAAAAGTCACTGCTGTCAACTTTAGATAATGTCAGCTTTAAAAAATGGAATGTTAAAAAAAGACCTGCAAAAAGGCACATACACTGTGTATAAAATAATAGTGCCAAAAAACATCCACTTCCCCTTTCCTGACAAGAATGGAAAGGTCACAATTAAGTGGAAAGTCACTGTAGCTTTGATCAAGAAAAGCAGGGAGGAAAATTTTTCTTCTTACCATTGCCAAGGATTAACCATTTTTGGATTAATTATTACTGCTCAGGGTGATTTTAATACACAACTAAGAAAATTTGATATTTAATTTATACCATCTGAAGGCTGTATCAAAGAACATATACAAGAACCAAAACTTGGTAACAATTTATAAACTTTTAAAAATATTTTTTAGTTGTAGTTGGACACAATACCTTTATTTCACTTATTATTTTTATGTGGTGCCGAGGATTGAACCCAGGGTAGGCGAGTGCTCTACCGCTGAGCCATAACCCCAGCCCGGATAAACTTTTAATATTTAAATTTTTGGGTACTTGTTTAAAACCTTTGGATAATTCATAGACATATTGTTTCCAATATATACAGAAAAGGTAAAAAAAATTACATAGTGAATACCTATATACCCACCATTTAGATTAGGGGTTGGCAAACTGCAGCTTGTGAACCAATTCTAATTTCCTTGATCTATTTTTGTAAATAAAGTTTTATTGGAACACATTCATGGCCATTAGTTCCTGTCTGTGTCTGGCTGCTTTTGCACTACACCAAGGCGTTAAATACTTTTGACAGAGACTGCAAAACCTAAAGTATTTGCTGTCTGAACTTTTACAGAGAAAGTTTATCAACCCTTGATTTATTACTTTTTATTTTTTAAAAATATTTATTTTTTAGTTGGACACATATCTTTATTTATCTTTATGTGGTGCTGAGGCTCGAACCCAGGGCCTCTCATGTGCTAGGTGAGTGCTCTACTGTTGAGCCAAAACCCTGGCCCTCAACCACTGATTTAATTGATGTTTTTAACATGTTGATATATGTGCTTTATCACTTATCCATCCATCAATCCAGTATAACCTTCTTGTTAACAAGGGACAAATACAAACTAGTTATTTGGTAGCTAGGTATAGTGGTTCACACTTGTAATCGAGGGGATGTGGAAGCAGGAGGATTGCAAATTTTGAGGTCAGTCTCAGCATTTAGTGAGACCTTGTCTCAAAATAAAATATAAAAATGGGGATAGGGTTGTGGCTCATTGGTAGAGGGCTTGCCTAGCATGTGCGAGGTGCTGGGTTCGATCCTCAGCACCATATAACAATAAATAAAATAAAGGTATTGTGTCCAACTACAACTGAAAAAAAAAATATATAAAAAGGGTGGTGATGTAGCTCAGTGGTAGAGTGCTCCTGGGTTTGATTCCAGTACTGGGGGAAAAAGTCATTTAGTATTTAGATTCATTCTTTAAGTAGTTAAGGATTTTTACTATGATTTTAAAAATTTATAAGTAATTCAAAGGGAGAAAATACTTAACCTTGCTATTTAGCATTATAATTAGACTTATTTCCAGCCATATTGTACATAAAATTAGTTAAATGTTAAATGCAAAAATCAGATTAACCAAATTTCCGAATTTTACTTCAGTTCTGCTTGAATCACAAATTTCCTTAAATTTTAAAGTCCTCAAATGTAGTGCTTGGTGGCTTTTATCCAGGCTGTATTTGCATTCCAAAAGACAAAATTTCTCAATGTAGTTGAGTAAAAATTAAGTTTTACATTTAAAAGTAGAAATACATATTGTTGGTTATTATTAATATTGTATAGTTGAAGTTGTTACCACTTATGTATTGAAGTCTATAAGAATGATTCCTTGAGTCCTTTCCAGGTTGAAGACTGAATTAGAGTTCTAGGTACTTGGGGGATATGAAGATGGATCAGACAAAGGTTCTTTCCTCAAATCATAAAGTTGAACATGGGAGATAAGATATGGGCACAACCACTATAAAGCAGAGTGGAAGTGTTTTGATATTTTAAGAGTATAAGGAGTGCTGTGGGCATAAAGGAGAGGTAAGGTTGGTAATTATTCTTCTTGTAAGGTGAGCAACTGAAAGAAATAGCAATTGATTTGGAACTTTAAAAACTAATGTCATTTGGAAATGTGGACAGGAAAGTGAAGGACAGTCTTCAAAAAGTAAGATTGGGAGATTGTATTAAAACACCAGGTGAATTTGGCTTTCTGGGAGATATGAAAAGCTTGTGAAGTTCAAACACACTTATGAAATCTATTTAGAGTTTCCTTTATCATTGGCTCCTCATGACTTGTAATCAGTGGACTCCTTTTGGTAAAACAAACAATAATCTTATGACATTGTGGTTTACTGGAGGATAGTTGCTAATCATTCTCTTTCTGTTAGTGCATCAGACAGTTAGGTTAAGTTCTTGCTGAAGAAAAAGTTTCCCAATTTCACATTGGCTTGAATGCAAATACATGTAAATATATGTCTAGGAATATGGAAACAGTCAAAGGTATGGTTAAATTTTTAAATATGATGATAATCATCATATTTATATGAAACACTAATAAATATGACCATATTCAGTATAAAGTATTGTTAAATTATGATACTTCACTGAGATAAATGCAGGTTCAAAAAATTAGTTCTTCTGATGAATTTTTAATGGTACAGGAATCAGCTGTGGTCTAATATTTCAAGATAAAAGCTGTATACAAAAGGGCAGTTTGTAAGACTGTATATATAACAGGTGTCAAATTTTGAATCTATTTCTTATTTTTAACAAGGGAATTTCAGCTGAAGAAATGAGCCCCAATAATTTGGGAAATGGAAACTCTGATTTCTGATAAGAATTTTGTCAAGATAATATGTGCTCTCTGTTTGATAAGAGCATTTATGAAAATATTTTTTTTTCCTGGGTTCTGGTGACATAGCTTACTGAGATTCCACATATTACCTTCGTTCCTCACCTCAAGTACATGTTGATAACAGACAAAATAATACAACAAAAAATTTAAATACAATAGCCAAGCTCAAACTAAACAAAGAGAATTCCCTGGGTGCCAAAAGCAATGAAGGAATGTGATGCCTGATGTGTAACTACTTAACCTGAGAGCACAATGGTCCAGGAACATATCTGTCTGGAAATACACCATGGGACTAGGGGCTGAAGAATATCTATATTCGAGGACAGAAGGTGTGAACTTGGACCTTTAGAAGATAAGAAACTAAATCCAAGACCTCTGCTTGGAGCTAGAACCCATGTAGAAGCAAGTATCAAACCTGTGTGTAGCAACTGTTCTGTAATACAGGATACATGACATTCCTACAGGCACCCCAGCCCCCACTAAATCCCTGCTGGACATGTGCTCACAGTGAAAAATACAAACCTATAAGGAAGAAATAATCCCTGAAGGAGAGTCAACAGAACAAATAAGAGAATTAGCAACCCACATATTTGAGATCAAAAAAACTGAAAGATATTAGAACATGTTTAAAATGATATAATAGGTAACTAGACCTGTGGTCAGTTAAGTTGGAGTGTAAAATAACCATTGCAGCCTTGTGCCCAGTCTGGCATGTCTTTAGTCTTATCTACTTGACTTGTGCCCAGACTGGCATGTCTTTAGTCTTATCTACTTGACTTGAGTCATCGATTCTATCAGATCAGGGACTCACTAAGCAAAGTTGAAGGTGAAGCCCTTTGAAAAAACTAAAGAGAGTGGCTGTTTTTGATACTTTTAATACCTGTAAATTACTTTGTAAGGAATTACTCATCTTTTTAACAAACTTAGAGAAGAACACATTGACTACAATGAATTAAGTTCCTTGAAAAGTGCAGTTTTTAGACTTCTTTATTTAAAAGACCCAGAAGCTAACAAGACTGTCTAACCTTTAATTCTTGTAAGCTTTATAGACTTAAATAATTGGTTTATTTGGAGAAAACAAACAAACAAATCCTAACCCTCATTATATTCTTCTATTATGTCATTCTTTAATGGAACTTGACCTCCTTTTAAAGTATTTTTTTCTTGGGTGACATCTTGGGAAACCTGTATCCTCATGGATAGGACATGTTTTGCCAGGGAGTCTCTCTTCTTTCTTGCCTAGTGATACTAATTTTTGCACTTGACTAGCCTGATAAGAAGGAGAAGTATACAAAAGTGTAATCAACTTGGAAAACTTCAGGCATAATTAATCCTACAAGAAAGGTAACAAAAAAATGAGAAAAAAAAGAAAAAGAAAAAATGAGTTTTTTGAAAACAGGTATTATTGGTTATTACATTTTTTTTTTCACATAATGACTCTGACACATGATTTGTACATGAAATTTGTCAATGTTGTGAGCATTGATCCAGGTGCTGGGCATTAACAGTGAACAACCTGAATTACATTATAATTGGACTGGATGGATAAGAAGCAAAATGAATAAGAAAATCATACAGATTGAAAGGTGTTAAGTGGTATGGATGCTCAGGGAAGGCCCCACTGAGAAGGTGACATCTGGGCAAAGACCTGAATGAATCAAAGGAATATCTGAGTAGAGATTTCAGGTAGAGATCAGCAAGTGCAAAATCTGAGTACAGAAGCTATGATGGAAAAGTTATCAGAGAATACAGCAGGATTTATAGTGAAAATCAATGGACCCTTGTTCCACCTCTTACTCCAGCTGCTCCACTATCCAAAGGAAACCATTTTATTTCTTCTCAGTTGTTTTTGTTTTCAGTTCTGGTGTTTTTTTCTCATTTTTCAAATTAATATGCTCATGTCGCTCCATTTTGATTTATCAGATTTAAATATTACCCCTTGACCTCTTGCACTGATGAGGATTTAATTCATACCATTTACCTCCTCTCCTTACTCCTTCCAGTATTTGATAGGTATTCGAGTTTTAATTATAACATTAGTCACCATTATGACTTTAATATGCTTACATTTCTATTTCTGGTTTCATTGATTTTGTAAGGAAAGAACAGATGGAATGGGGAGGTGCAGACAGATCATGGGGATGGATAAAGGTCAGAAATCTGGATATAAGAACAAAGTCTAGAGCCTTCGAAAAGTTGCATGAAGTTCAAAGCTGATTAGAGTCTAGATCAGCCTCTATGGACAAAGATGATGAAATGTAAGTACCATTGATCAAAGTGCAAACAGAGATTAAGAGTGGCAAGTGGGTCTGGGCCTATGTGGGGAAACTACTCATGGGGAGACTAGAGTTTAAGGACAAGAAATTTTAACATCTCTTAGACAGACTGAGACACTGAACTTTTTTCCATGAGCCAAGAAAAAAATGTCTTTATTATGGGGACATTCTAGCTCTTTGCTGGTGTTCTGTGACACTTGTTTGCTTATTTGGCATAAGATCCCATATATACTTCCTGCATCTTACTGTAAATCTCAAGAGGGCTTCCCTTGTAGAATACATTTCCCAACCTTCTTTGCCAACTAATTTCTATTTACATTTCACCTAGGAGGAAGGGTGGAGAAAACAAAAACAAAGGATAAGTCATGGTATTCTATTCTTCATTTCTCTGTCCTGGCTTCTGAGTTTTTGTAACATGGTGTTGCAACCTCTTGCTGTTTTGAATCTCTGGATTACCTTATTGTCCTTTGTTTGGCCTCCTAATTTTTCCAGTACCTTATAATTGATCCCTGTATGAACTTATCTGCATTAAATCCATTGTCATGGGCTCTGTTTTTCCAAGAAAACTCTGATAAAACTTATAAAATCATGATGTATACTCTAGACACTGAAAACATTTTGCAAGTACTGAAATTAATGCATTGATTCCTGAATAGTAAATATAGTACTAGATTTTAGAGAGATTATTATTATTATCATTGTTATTCTCTATTATTATTACTCAGGCAATGACTTTCTCAATAGAATCCCTATAGCTCAGGAAATAATTTCTAGAGTTAATAAATGAGATGGCATCAAATTAAAAAGCATTGGTGCAGCAAAGAAAATGATTAAGAATGTGAAGAGAGTACCTAAAGAATGGGAGAACATCTTTGCTAGCTAATCTTTTAATAGAGGATTTATTTGCAGAATATTTAAAGAGCTAAAAAAACTTAACAAGCACAAAAAGAAACAATCCCATTAATAAACAGGCAAATAAAGAGACACATTTGAAAAGAAGAAATACAAAAAGCCAACAAATATATGAAAAAATGTTCAACTTCATTAGCAATTAAGGAAATGCAAACCCAAACTACCCTGAGATTTCATCTCACTACAGTCAGAATGGCAGTCATCAAAAAAACCAACATAATAAATGATGGAGAGAATGAGGAGAAAAAGGAACACTTTTACACTGTTGGTGGAATTGTAAATTATGTCAACCATTATAGAAATCAGTATAGAGATTTCTCAAAAGACTAAAAATGGAGCCACCATATGGACCAACTATATTATTCCTTAGTATTTATCCTAAATAATTAAAATCATCATACTATAGCTATACATGCCATGTTTATAGCAGCATAATTTACAATAGGCAAACTATAGTACAAACCTAGGTGTCCATCAGCAGAGGAATAAAGAAAATGCGGCATGTATACACAATGGAGTTTCATTTAGCCATAAAGAAAAATGAAATTATGTCATTTTCATGGAAATGGATGGAACTTGAGACCATAATGTTAAGCAAAATAAGTCAAACTTAGAAGGCCAATGGTCATATGATTGTGAAATGTCTCATCATGTGTGAAAATTGAAGGGAAATCAGTAGAGTAGAGAATAGGGATAGAGGAGAGGAAGGAAGGGAAGGAAAGAGGAAATACTGTGTAATGATATTGGCCAAATTATATTGTTACATTATGTACATGTACAGATATGTAACAATAAATTCTACTATTATATACAACTATAATGCACTAATAAAAATATGGAAAAAAGAACATATGAGGGCTGGGGATGTGGCTCAAGCGGTAGGGTGTTCGCCTGGCATGTGTGCGGCCCGGGTTCGATCCTCAGCACCACATACAAAACAAAGATGTTGTGTCCGCCAAGACCTAAAAAATAAATATTAAAAAATCCTCTCTCTCTCTCTCTCTCTCTCTCTCTCTCTCTTTCAAAAAAAAAAAAAAAAGAACATATGGTTCAGGGCAATGAGAAGCAGTAGGTCAGAAAAATAAACAAAGAGTAGAGTTTCTACCAATTGGTCAAGCATTTATTGAACATTGTTATGGGCATGGTTAGTGCTGGATAGAAACAAGAACTTTAGCTGAGATACCACTATTCAGTTCCACAGCATCAGCTTGAAAAGATCTTAGAATCCATCCTGCAGGGGCAAACTCTGCCTGTGGCCTTCCAGGCCCTGCAGAGGTATGCAGGGAAGGGGTTGCTGTTGGTCACCAGAAGGGTGTGGGCTGTCGAGAGCCACAGCCACTGGATGATGCTGGATTGAAACAGGCTGTGTATTCAGTTAAAAATTAATAAAAACCAAACTTAAAGGTGTTAAGTAAATTGCTAGAGGAAGGAGGCATCTCAGTAAAATCAAGAATAGTTAGGGCATACGTTAAGACGATACAAAGGTATAGCCCATGGTTCATTAAAGAGGGGTTATTAAATAACCATCATGGTGAAGATTTAAAAAGGATAGAAAAGGAAAGCCCAGGAACTTTGCCAGTTGGCACATTACTGTTATGGACGTTGGTACAATCTTGTTTGCTTAGTCAAGGAGAAGACATTTTATTAGCATGCCCTGTATTTGAGCAGACAGGAGGGCAGCAAATTCACCATGCTCTAGATTTCAAAACAGTGAAGCAGCTGAAAGAGGCTGTAACAACCTATAGTCCTCAAGCACCCTTCACTGTAAGTATGGTCGAATCCATTACCAACTTGGACATGATGCCAGCAAATTGGGCTAGTATGTGAAAAGCTGTGCTAAATGGAGGACAATACCTATTATGGAAGGTTGCCAATCAGGAATTTTGCATGGAGATAGCTAGGCAAAATGCAGCAGCCGGTTATCCTCAGAGAAATATAGATATGTTGTTGGGAAAGGGACCTTATGAGGGTCAGCAGCAAAAAATTGGATATGATCCTGCCATATACTTACAAATTGCTGCAGATGTGGTTAGGGCATGGAAGACTTTACAAGGACATGGAGATTTACAAGGTCAATTATCTAAGGTAATACAAGGAGCTAATGAACCTTACGCTGAATTTATAGATAGGCTTATTCAAACAGCTACCAGAATTTTTGGGGATACAGAACAAGCAATGCCATTAATTAAACAGCTAGCTATGAACAAGCAAACAGATGGTGCAAGGAGGTCATTAGACCATGGAAACATGGAGATTTAAACACATATATTAAATTACGTAGAGACATTAATGAACAAGGGCAAGTCTTGGCAGCTGCAGTACAATAGGCTTTAGGTGCCAGGCCAAAAACATGCTACAATTGTGGACAAACAGGACATTTTAGAAGGAGTTGCTCCATAGGAGGAGAGTTTAACAAAACCGGAAATGATCAAAGGGGTAGAATACAGGGTATTTGCCCACGATGCCATAGAGGGAGACATTGGGCTAATGAATGCCGTTCTCAAGCCACCATAGAGGGTACTCCATTATCAAAAAACGGACAAGGACCAGGTGTTTACCCATGATATCGTGGAGAAAAGCATCAGGCTCCATTGCCAAAAAACGGACAGGGGGGCCTATATACAACTGAATACACAGCCTGTTTCAATCCAGCATCATCCAGTCACAGCAATTATATACAGCTTAACTTAATTATCATCATCTTAATGGCTCGCTGGCATCACCTCTCAACCACTCTTTCTGGCAAAATGCCAAGCGCCATCCCAACTCGGCTGTGGCTCTCAACAGTGGGCAGATTCTAGCAATTGCATTTTCTACCATTTCTGAACACCCTTCTCAAGAATGACCTAATTGGGCAGAAAAAAATTCAGGGACAGCCAAGTGATGAAGGGAGAGGATCCACTGAAGAGAGAGGGATTCTCCTATACAGAAAGACTGTAATGCCAGATTTGTGGGACCCAGATAGACCTCCAGGAGCCAAATCCGATGCAATCACACTAGAGTCTTTATTGCAAGCTTGAGCCTGGACTCACAACCAATCCCGACATAGCTGTCCCAGGGAGTGAGTTCCGGGCCTTTGTTCAGTGAGATTTTGTAGGTTTTGGGGGAATACTCTATGCGTCACAACATCACACAGCAAATCATTCTATACCATGGGAAAGTCAAACAACAACTCTTAACATTGATTAGCATATTCACTGGCAGGAACAAGTTGGGTAGGGGTGATTGGTTAGTACAAGAGGGGGATTCTTTTGAACTGATTGGTTTAGGCCACGAGGGGTGTACGTGCTAAACTCCCAACATGTTATCAACCAGGTGTTTACCCACGATATCATGGGGGGTCATCTGGCATCCCTGGTATTTTCCCTATTTCATGCTGATTGGTGGTTGCTAGGGGGTTGCTATGGGTCTTCACCTAGCCTAACTGAGTCAGGGACACCTGGCGCCACAGATCTCTCCTGTTATTTGTAGATAAACAACTCAGCAAGGAGGGTATGTGCCTAGGAGTGCTTTGTGGTTTTTCTCAGGACAAGGGTCACGCCCCCTTCCTTAGGATAGGCATTGAGGTAGAAGCTGGTTTCTCAAAAATGGAGTCACATCAGTTTCTCAAGACAAAGATTGAGAGACAAGGAATGAATTCACAAGTGCTATTTGAATCAACAATGATAGAATAGAAAAAAAAACTAGCAAATAGGTAAAGTTCAGGAAGGATTTAGGTGACCATAGAGTATAAAACTGAAATAAATTATTGATCAGCCTCGAGAACATTCAGGGTAAATCACCACCATGAAATCAGCATCAAGAAGAATTCCCAACCTTTTCCAAAATAACCTTTTGTTACCTCTCAAGAGACTAGGGCTAGATAACTCATTAGGTTTGACACCTATTTTCAGATTATCTTCATTAAAAAACTGAGTGAAGTGGATGAAGACCTTTATTTTTCTTGCTAACAGGACTTTTCTGCAATTATCAGTACACCTGTAATTCCTGGTCACAGCATTCCATGGAGTGAGTTTCTGCAAGAAATCCTTGTGAGCAGAGGCTGCCATCATCCTGGGTAGGCTGAGAGCAAGATTCTTCATGCCCTCATCAACAGACTCTAGAGGTTGGTAATTGTTCCACAGCTACAGGGAGCCCCACATGTGAAAGCTTTGAGGAG
The DNA here is from genome assembly GCF_964194105.1 of Spermophilus citellus. Taxonomy (NCBI): domain Eukaryota; kingdom Metazoa; phylum Chordata; class Mammalia; order Rodentia; family Sciuridae; genus Spermophilus; species Spermophilus citellus. The sequence goes on along the minus strand of NC_138195.1, from coordinate 62,171,182 downwards.
CTCCTGGCCAGTATGCCCTTGCATAAGGCTGCCCCTGGCAGATTGCTGGTGGGCATGGTCTTAGAGCTTCTCTATAAACCAATAGCTCCAAAGTATCTGTGTCTGACCCATGATCTATGACTTGGCCCTTAGATAAAGTCATTCTGTTTGGTTCCAAGATAGACTGATAGAATCTCTCTTGGATGAGCTGATATAAACCTTGGGGTTTCTGGTAGGGAAAGAGTTTGGCCATCTACATTTTCTTGTTGGTTCTCACACAAATGCTGACCTACTAGTCCCCTAAGCTGCCCTCAGCCAAGGCCTGGGACCCAGGTTGCTCACCTGGATTCCTACAGCACAAGGAAAAATTCATGGCCCTGGGCTTCAAGGAGCTTCATCTCTGAAGGAATAAGTGGAAGAAAGAGATTCTCCTTCCAAAGAAAGTTGATGGCAGCCAGCCTAGAAGTGCTCTTGGCCTCTGCATGTGTCCATGTTTCATGGCTTGATGAGGAATAGTCACCCAACCTCCAGAACTATAAATGGTACAATGGCAATAGGAAGGTGAATGTTTAAAGAATATTTTTTTAATCTGTGCCTTCTTTACAAGCCTTCTTGTATTTAATACTCTAATAAGTTAGGCAATATTATGCTCCATTTTTACAGGTGAGAAAACTGAGACAAAGAGTGGTTAAATAAGTGGTCAGGGGTCACACCACTAAGTGAGGGGCAGAGCTGGAATTTGAATAGAGGCAGCTCATGCCTTTCACTGCTGTACTACTCAGAGACCCACCCTGACCCCGTTTCCCCAACTTTCATATTCTTTCCTCTTTATTCAAATGAAGTGTCCTGGGCCATCTGGGACTAATAACCTTCTCAGGAGCTCAGAAAGGTATGCATTTGAGCAGGCTCAGGTTGAGTTCCTGTGTAGGTCTTTTCCTTTCAGGTGCTCTAGAGGGTCCCGGAATGTTGGATTGTGGGCTGTGCTGTAGCTTTAGAGCATCTGGCACTTCCCTACTTTACTGCTGGACAAACTCAAGGGTGATAATCCCTTCTTATCTGCCATGCCTGGAGCATCTGGGATGTCAAATTCACCTGTTGCAAGCCCAGATGCAAACTTATTTTCTTTTTGTACTGGGGATCGGACCCAGGGGTGCTTAACCATTGAGCCACATCCCCAGCTCTTTATTTTCAAACAGGGTCTTGCTAAGTTGCTTAGGACCTCGCTAAGTTGCTGAGGCTGGCTTTGGTCTGAAGCCACCTCCTGCCTCAGCCTCCTGAGTCATTGGGATTACAGGCATGCACCACCGCACCTGGCAGATGTGAACATTTTTAATGCTCTTCTTATTTATCGTCAGATTTCTGAGCAGACAGGTTTTATGTTCTTGCCAGTAGTACATGAGTGCATTTTTCTTATTAGATATCTTGCCAGTACAGAATGTTATTATTTGAGAAACATGATCATTGGAGAATATTTATTATTTTGATTTGCATTTTATTACTGGTGAAGTTAAGCATTTCTCATGCTTATTAGTAATATATATTTTTGTGCATTGACTGTTTATGTCCTTGAAATTTATGTTTTTGGAGTTTTTCTTTCTGACTTATAGAAGTCCTTTATTTATGAAGAATGTTGTTGTTGCACATATTTTCCAATTCACAATTTAGTTTTAACAATCTTATTTTCAAGTATAGCAATTTAAAGATTCAATGTAAATAATATATTTTCTTATTTATTTATTTAGGTACCAAGGATTGAACTCAGGGGCACTCAACCACTAAGCCACCTCCCCAGTCCTATTTGTATTTTATTTAGAGACAGGGTCTCGCTGAGTTGCTTAGCGCCTCACAGTTGTTGAGGCTGGCTTTGATTCTTCTGTCTCAGCCCCCTAAGCAGCTGGGATTACAGGCGTGCCCCACTGTGCCCTGCTATTTTCTTAATTTTTTATGCTGTCATATTTAGAAAGTCATTTGCAATGTAGCAAACGATAAAATTCACCTGTATTTTCTTAGTTTGATTCTTACATTTTTCTTCTTAATACACATAGAATTTATCTGTGCATAAGGTGAGGCTCTAAGCTGATTTTCCCACAATAATTACTTTTTCACTGCCATATATTAAATAATATTTCTTTCCATTCATTTGTAATGCTTTCTTTATTATATATTGTTTTTTAGATGTTGGTGTATATAACTAGGTTATTTACTCTGTTTAATTGATTTTGTTAATTACCATATTGACTTGATTATGTCAGCTTTATAATATATTCTCATGGCCAGTAGAACAAAATCCTCTCTAAGCACTTCTAGCTCAAAAGTTCTAAAACTAAGTGTGCCTGTTCATTCTTCCACATATGTTTTAAATCTATTTATTTGTATAAAGTTAAAAAAAATTAGTTGGGTTTTGACTGCAAGTAGGGAAAGAATAAACATTTTTATAATAACTAGGAAGAGTGGACATCTTTTTAAAACCAAGTATTGGGGCTGGGGCTGGGGCTCAATGGAACTGCACTTGCCCCGCATGTTGAGGCACTGGGTTCGATTCTCAGCACTGCATAAAAATAAATAAAATAAAGATTGTCAACAACTAAAAAACAGAAACAAAAACAAAACAAAAAAACCCAGGAATTGTATACATCTCTCAATAGTGTTTCATTTAGTCAGTTGTGAATGAGTAAATAAAGCAGTAATTTGGCTTCCTGAATTGTTAAATGGAGTGTAGAAACAAAAGTTTCATTGAGCATAATAAACTACGGAAAGAACGAGATCTTAGAAGTCTTGGGTTGTCTGTCATTTTCTTCTCTAAGCAGCTACTTTCCCAAAATTGCCTGAACAATCCAAACCTTATTCTTTTCTTCACTTGTGATTCCCAAGATCACCAACTTTGCTAATCAGGACACCTCCCAGCCCCCCGCAATTCTGCTTCCTCAATGTTCTTTCTTCTTTGCCTTGGATGCTTAGTTCTTGGGTTGTTTCCATCTTTTCTAATCCCAATGCAGAAGATTCTCCTGATTATGCTTTCAGCTCTCAGGTCTGGTTATCCATTCACATGCTATCTTGGGTGATTTTTTTTCTCTCCAGGATTAACAAGCCCCCTGAAACCATCCCACCTATATTCCATCCTGGGGACACTTCACTCCCTGTGCTTTGAACTCATGAGTATACATGAACAGAATCACCGAAACAAGGATAACAAAGGAGTTACCTTTTGGAGTAGGCTTCTCTGTCAGTACCTAAATACTCTATTTCTTCCAGCAGGAGGTGCTGAAGCCCTCTATTTGTAGCTTTAGATTATCACTTGGCTCAGCATGGAATTCATATTCCTGCCATAAACCTGTGATATACCTGGATAAATCCTAGGCATCTGAATGTACATCAAAGCCAAAATTCTCCTTATGTCCTGTTCTAGTTCATTCACTAGCTTTCTATTTCCCTGATGAGAGCTGGAAAGTTGCTGTGTGCATGTATTCTCTAAGTGCTACACAAAAGGGATGATAGAAGATTATCTGTTTTGAGCTCCAAATGTTGAACGAATAGCTCACATCACAAATGAGAGATATTTATTCATTCAACAAAACAATAATACCGACAGCTCTGTGAAACAAAAAGATGAAAAAGAGATGATTCCTGTATACTAGCAGTTGATTGTTAATAGAGAAGACAAGAAATTTTGTAAATAATCATAAGTTAGGGCAGGCAAAGCAAAGTCCTACAAGAGAAGTCAGAGTCTCCTGGGAGTTTGAATCGCTTTCAAACGGGATGACCTAGGACAATTTCATAGAGAAGGCAGCAGGTTAGTTGAAACTTCAGGGATATGTTTTTTTTTTTTTTTTTTTTTTTTTTTTTTGCAAAATCTGTCTCTCTTTTGTTTTTAATTTAATTTTTTAAATTTTTTTATTGTTGGTTGTTCAAAACATTACATAGTTCTTGATATATCATATTTCACATTTTGATTCAAGTGGGTTATGAACTCCCATTTTTACCCCGTATACAGATTGCAGAATCACATCAGTTATACTTCCATTGATTTACATATTGCCATACTAGTGTCTGTTGTATTCTGCTGCCTTTCCTATCCTCTACTATCCCCCTCCCCTCCCCTCCCCTCCCCTCTTCTCTCTCTACCCTCTCTACTGTAATTCATTTCTCCCCCTTGTATTATTTTTCCCTTTCCCCTCACTTCCTCTTGTATGTAATTTTGTATAACCCTGAGGGTCTCCTTCCATTTCCATGCAATTTCCCTAGAACAGAGTAGGGACAAAGAGCATGAGAAGAAGATTAACATTAAACAGGGATGAGAGGTGGGAGGGAAAGGGATATGTATTTGTGATGCAAGGATTCAGGAAAACACTAGGCATAGTTTGATTAGAGTGAAGAAAGATGGAAAATAAGCCCAGAATGATGAAATACTGATGGGAAAATCTCAAATAAAAACAAAAGGACTTGGCTAAAATTTTGCCACAAGCATCTAGTATTGTATGGATGTATTTGCTCCAGCCAGAAGTTCTCAGAAGGCGGAACAGAGGATCACAACCATATATATGTATTTTTGATCTGGAGACTATCATGCTAAGTGAAATAAGCCAATTCCCCAAAACCAAAGGTCAAATGTTTTTGCTGATATGTGGAAGCTAAATCACTATAAGGGGTTGGGGAGGGGAAGAAGAGAAGTTCAGTAGATCAGACAACCATATTTTTATGGAGAAGACATTTCAAGGAGAACTGGCTCTCTACTTCTGTGTCAGAAGCAACTCTAAATGGCAAGGACCAGATGCATAATCTTAACTATTTGTAAATTAATAAGTAAAGAACAGATAAAACTCTATCCAAAGTCATCAAATGAAAGAATACAAGATTGTCCAGGGAAAAAAGATAAGTGGCAGTGATTCATGATTTGTCTGTTAGATTCAATCATAATGGCCTGATTGAATGCAAGTCGAATGGCTTTGGAGTGATGTAAGGAGGAGATCAGAGCCACTGCTTGGCCATCAGCACAGTCTGAATTAAATATCATATTAAAAAGGTGACTAATGGCAGTTAATTATGGTGGTTTTGCTCAGATGGTTTATACTAACATGAAAATTAAATGACTCCAGTCTGTAGGGCTACGTTCAGTTTTTTTTTTTTTTTTTGGTACAGTGGATTGAACCCAAGGGCATTCTACCACTGAGCTGCATTCCCAGGCCTTTTTGTTTTTTATTTTGTGGAAAAGTCTCTCTAAGCTGCCCTAGCTGACCTTGAATTTGTGATTCTCCTGCCTCAGACCCCCCAAGTAGTTGGGATCACAGATGCATGCCACCACGCCCAGCTAATTAACTATTTTTACTTTCTTTGGGGTTGATGGTAAGACTGAGTGAACTAATGCAAAAATTCTGAGGAATAAATGCATAATGGAAGTGGACAAATGAATAGACTTGGTGAATAGGCTAGACCCTGTACTTAGTGTTGATTCAAATGATTTATCGGGTCAGGTGAGAAATGGTAGAAAGTCAAGAAAGTACCAAAAAGATGAAAAGGACTTTCTGATTTGTGCTCACAACAATTGCTCATATTGTTTTAAAAGCACAAATGCATAAAACAATAAATTGTCTCTATAGTGCTACACAAAATGCTATGTGAATGTATGGCTGATAAATAGAGCATTTTCATGTTGTCATCCATTGCTCCACTTCTTCTCTGGAAACTACAAAAGGGAGCCAATCTTTATTTTATATCTTTGTGATTGTTTTCTGTTTTTGCTTTGCCTAAAGTTATAAAACTTTAACAGTAGATTGTTCGATATCATTTGTTTGTTCATTAATAAATAAATGTTTATTAAGCACTAACCATATGCCAGATGGTAGGTTTACAACGGGAGTTCAGATGGCCAAAAACAAGCTTGCATTCTAGTGGAGAACAGATTCAGAGCAAGCAAAAAGGATAAATCAATCGATTAAATAATTATGTTAAGTGATGAAGGAGTCAAATGATGGGTTGATGTGGAGAAGATTGAAGAAACTTCCTTCTAGAAGAAAGGAGACCAGAAAGGGAGTGAAGGTGCAGCAAAGTGAAGGGACATGCCCATGGTCACTATGTAGTCAGTGGTAAGAGTCAGAGTCCCTGACTCCTGGGATCTTAGGATGCCTCACATGTATTCTATGTGCTTTGACATAGAATCTGCCTTCTATTCTTTGGCAATCTCTATGCATATGGGATGGTTTCTTGGCTGGTTTTTAAAAGCAGGTGGAGGGCTGAGTAGTGGGAAGAGGAGAGGTTTACTGACTGGTGGTGTGCTACGTGCTACAAGTCTCTGAAAAACAGAAAAAGGGACATTACAATCTTTTAGAGGTCATTGCCCTGTCCTGGAGAAGACCTATATTGTGACATAATTCTTAGCAATGAACCACATGTACAGATGTATGGGGGGTGGTGTGGGGCTGGCTGTTTTTTTCTCTTCATCTTTGGAAGTACTCTGAGAGCCATTTGATTCCCTTCTTGTTGAGGCAGGGCTGCTTGTTTAGTCAGCCTTTGGACTAGGAGAAGGTATAATCAGAGAGTAAGGCCTTTACTTAAGAAAAGTAACATTATGAACAGAAGGGTTGGACTGATAAAGAGAAATTTCAAGGCTCCATAACATTTTGTAAAAGAACTGGAATTGTGTTTTCAACAGAATCAGGCAGGGTGTTATTTCTCTAAGAAAAGGAGTTTTTACTAATGAATATATTGACTTCATAAATTTTGATTTAAAAAAATACAATACCTAGTGGGTTGTAGCTCAGTGGTAGAACACTTACCTGGCATGTGTGAGGCATTGGGTTTGATTCTTAGCATCTCATATAAATAAATAAAATAAAGATCAACCAACAATTAAAAAATACTAAAGAATATAATGCCTAAAAAATGTGTAGGGAATCTGATGGACATCAAAGAGAGATCAGTAGAGTAGATGAAAGGGAATAGGGAGAGGGAGGAGGGGGAAGGAAAGGGAAAATATTGGGGAATGATATTGGCAGAATAATATTGTCGTGTGCATGTATAGTTATGTAATAATAAATCCGACCATTATGTACAACTATAATGTACCAATAAAAAATATGGGAAAAATACAATGCCCGAGTTCACTCCTTCTGGTTTCCAATCCCAGGTATATGGTAGACAAAAGTTCAAGAATGAAGCAATGAGACATGAACAAGTTCACTGGCTCTCAGTTACCACTCTGGAAAGTTGGTGGGTCTATGCCTATATAACTACCAAAGAATGGGTCATAGTGCCCTCTGCTTCAGATTAAATCTGCAGCATTCTGTAAAAATAATCTTGTCTTCAGAGGACAAGTACTATATCTAGTACTACAATAGATTTTTTTTTCTTGCTTGTCTATGGAGAGAAGGACATGTGTCTCTCTGAGGCCTTTGATTTCTTAGTTCCCTCTGCCATCATAATGGACACTTTCAGCTGGATCTTATCATACCATAGCCTATAAATCATCAGCTGAACTAGAATGCCTTTAGATCACAATACAACACTTTATTTTGGATAACCTAATATTTTAGATGAACTTTTAGGTACTTGAACAACTGTAGGCATGGCTGAAGTTCAAGTGGGATTTCAAAGTCGTTAGTCACATCTTAAACATGATTTTGCTAAACAGAAATCCAACTAAAAATAATCTTTCTGTATAACCAGTGACAATCATTTTCTTAAGAAAGGTGGTGGAAATAAGTAGAGGGGAACTTTTCTGTTTCTTATCAAAAGATCAGATACAACTGTTTTTCTGGTTTCTAGACATATCCATTACCTTTCTTAAGAAAATGATCTGCCCATTTGTGGCTGCAGAAATGGAAGTTCAGAGATAGCCCTGTCAATATCTGGGATTAGTAATAGAGACTTATTTGGTGTCTGGGATTCTGTTGTGTCATCCAAAGAGAATAGATAAAGTTGAATGAGGTCCCCAGAGAGAGAAAAAGTAGGCTGGGATTATTATTCCCAATTCTTCCTTTCCATTTCTTGATTGACTCCTTGTTATAATACTATACCTCCATATATTTTGCCATGTGGCTTTGTTGACACTGTGGGAGACACAAGTAAATTACCTGCTTCATTGATGTTGGTCTTGGCCATAAGACTTACTTTGGCCAATGGAATGTTAGTGCTGTGATGTACCAGAGTCTATAAATATATTTGCATGATTTGGCTTGGCCTCTTGGACTCCTGTGATCCACCATGAGAAGAACATGCCCCACACAGCTCCTGGACCCCGGATGAGGAAATGTGAAGAGCTAGCCTGACAGTATGCTGCAAATTGGAGCCAGAACCAGCCAAACTGCTGTGTGAAGCAGTGGTGACCTAGCTGAATGAGAAAAATTAATTTTTTTTTGCTGGATTATGTGTGTGTGTGTGTGTGTGTGTGTGTGTGTGTGTGTGGTTTCATGCAGTATTTTTCTAGCAATAGCTAATTATTATTGTAAACATCTGCGGAGCAGGTTGCATGATTCAATTGGGCAATATCAGTATGAAATTCACTTATTCATCATGTTTGTATTAAACCACTTCTTCTGGTCAGCATTGTACTGGGCTTTGAGCATTAAATAGGAATAATACAAGGTCATGGCTGGAGGAGAAAAGACAGTCAAGTAAAGTGAGAGATATCTAAAGCATAATGCACATGGGTGAGGCTAGGGCCATGTACAATGTGTTGTAGTCAAACAATATGCCCAGAGGGACTCAGGGAAAGTGACTCAGAGGTTGACATTTGGATCAGGTCTTCAAGGATGAATAGGACTTTATCCATAGAGGAGAAGAGGAGAATGTTCCAGGGTGAAGGAACAATGCAAAGGCAGGGCTGTGTTGGTGAAATGGAGAGTGGCTCAGTGTGGCTTAGAGAATCGAGGGGGATGGCAGGAAATAAGGCCAGAAAGTTGGACCAGGGCCATGTTGAAAGGTCCTCAGTCTAGGAAGTGTGGACTTTAAGTTTGTGGACTTTTAAAGGGAAGTCCCTACAATTTTAAAACAGTGGGTGATGCAACCAAACCCATGAATTAGAACAAGGTTTCTGAACATGTGGTCCTAGGACCCAGTAATTATTAGAAATGCAAATTCTAAGCCCAGTCCTACTAAGCCAGAAACTGGGGTGGGCCCAGAAACCTGTTTTAAGAAGGACTGCAGGTGTTTTGGAGGCCTGCTCAAGTTTTAGTTGTCATAATTTGGAGTGAGGGACTCATGCTGGGAAGTTTCTGAAGAGCTCCAGGAAAATCAAGAGGTCTTTCCATTGAAGGTAAGGAAAGATTAGGAATTCTTACCACTCATCTGGCTCTGCAGCAACCACATCAAGGTGGCCAGAGCAGAGACAGAGTAGACATTCATTCATTCATTCATTCATTCAGTTCCTTACTCATTTGCTCCACAATATTTTCTTGGCAGTGATTCTGAGAGGGTATTGAACTGGGTCTTGGAAAAAGAGCACTGGCAAAGAGGATGTTGTTTCCCTGGGAGGGACTCATGTCCAGGGCATCTGGCTGGAGCAAGATTCCAAATGTTTCCTAGCCTCTTTCTCTTTTTCTTTAAAAGATAATGAACAAATCTTTGATCAATTTCAATATCTTCAAGATATTGGCTATTATTGGTGGAACACTTATTATGTGCCAGACCCTGTTCAGTGATTGAATCCTGGAATTACAGCAGCTCCAGGAGGAAGGTCCTATAATTATGCACTTTTTATCAGTAAGTGAATTGAGGCACATAGAGCATAAATATCCTGCCTATCTTCCTGAAAACCCACTAGTGCAGAATTGGGATTCAAGTCCAGCTGATCGCCATGCTGATGACATCTTTCAACCTGCTGGTTTGGAAGAATATTGGGAATTCCAGGAGAAACTAGGTAATCGTTACATTGTAAGAGCAGATTCTTGGAGGGTAACAAGGTGAAAACAACTTCATTCTTTTCTTCACCACCTGCTTGAACCTGCTGTATGGAAGTAGTTCCTTTCCTTGGAATTTCTAGTCACCTGTAGCTAATAAAAGGTTTTCTAGTTATTTGTTGTCACAAAGATGATCTCTCTTCAGTAATAAAACTATACAATCATAAGTGTTAGAACTCTATATTTCACTTAAGATTCTCGCTCAAGACACAGCTATATCAAGCCCTGGGGCTTGTTGAGGAATAGGCATGGTTGACTTCCTCTGGGTTTCTTCACCCTGGTCTTCTCACTCCTGACAACTTCTGCTTTCTCCAGGACCCCAGCAGCTCACTAGGAGAAAGAGCAGGGAGGACAGGTCAGGGACAGGAAATGTCCTGCTTGACTGGCACCTATGTCATTTGCCAATTGTTTCTGCAGACCATGGTGGATGGCTTAAGCCAACTCCAGGCTTGTGGGATTTCAAAGAAGATTCTTTATTTGGGGTGTACTTGTAGGCTCTCTGGAGAGATATACTGGGAACATCCAACTGTACTGCTAGGCTCATACCTTAGAAACATGTTCTCTGTGGCTGTTTGTTTTCTCTCTCAGCCTCTAGGAATCGAGGGTCCATCCTTGGCCAAGGTCACCAAACATCCCTCCAGGCCAGTTGTCTTTGCTGAGTTGTCATTTTTTTTTTCATTTGGAACACTCTTGTATCCTTCATCCCAACAAACGTTGGGACTACTGGTCTTTCTGTACTCAGCCTCCTTCATTCCGTGGCTGTGGCTGCTGGCTGTTGCCTCTCTGCTTTTCCAGTTTGTATCAGATTCATCCACTGTTTGTTGTGTTCTGTAGACTCTACAAACCCATATCTAGCTCTCCAAGGGGGTTTCTTGAAAAACCCTCTTGCTTGGCTTGAGATGATAGGAATATATCCCTCCCTTTCCCCATGGGGTTGTGGAAGTAATGTACTATAACTCTCTAACAACTTTTCCTTTTCTTTTTTTAAAAAGCTTCAATTTCCAGTCATACCTAACTCCAATCCTTTTATACCTTAGAGGCATGTGAGGGCTAAGGGTAATAAAACTGGATTAGCCATGTCCTTTGGATGGTTTTAGTTAACACCAAGATAGAAAAATTCCCTTGAAAACATCCTCATTAGTGGTATTATAAATTATTCATTTCTTAGGGTTCTCTCAAGAGCTTCCTTTCCACAGCCTTCTGTCCCAAGGACTTGAGAACTTTTTATTTGCATTTAAGGAGATAATGAAAATTTGAGACATGTAGGCCGAGCTTTTTACTTGTTTAAAATTATGGGTAATAATTCTTTAAATGCGTATCAATCTTTAAAGTTGAGGGTTTTAACATAAGGAAGATGGAGAAATCCCTTTCATGGTTACCTCACTTGTGGTGGGTTGGAGGTCTAGTAATATACTCTGTAGATTCACTGATACTCTTAAATTTGTTTTTTTTTTAATGTCCCTCCTTTGACCCTGACCTCTCAGACAAACTTCTGTAGCCACAGTAGCAAGATTTATACAATATTTCCTGAGTGAGGGAGAAAAGGAAAGTGAGCCACACAGTATACATTTTTGAAGGGAGAAATAAAGAAGGGAAAAGGGGAAGAGATTTACCATATGTTGTTGGAAACTTGATTTAAAGTTTCCTAGCAGTTGGAAGTAGAGACTAGAAATTGTAGCAATTTTTTATTCAAACTCCTACTGAACTGTGCAAGTTCTAAATATGGAATTTGCAAGAAAATCTTCAGAAGGATTAAGATACCTACATTTTCTTATCCTTAGGCTTGCTGAAAAAATATGAACAGTCTAGAAAAGAGAATGCGCTCCATTTTAAAGTAACTAAATTATTTATTGCAGATGTGTAGCCAAGCATTAGTGCTGATTAAACAACAAGTTACTTAATTTAGCAAATACTTATTGACCATGTAATACGTGTCTTATGCTATACTAGGGGATTGGGGATTCAACAATGAATAAGAGATATAGTCTTCATCCTCACAAAATTATAATTTGATATCAGGAGTCAGATAAGTAAAATGGCAGTTATGATGTGTTGTGTTCAGGGTTATTAAGGAGAGGTCCAGAAAATGATAGGACCAGATAAGTGGTGCCTAATTTAGACTGGAGTCTTATAGTAGTGCCAAGAAGGTATCTTGAAGGAGGTGACATTTACTCCAAGAACTGCAGGGTGACCAAGTGTCAGTCAGATGCCTAGAAGAGACGAATATTCTAATAATTCACAAAATGTTAATAATTAAAATGTAAATAAAGGAGGACAATTTGAGATACAGAATTATTTAATCTCCAAATACAGACCAAATGCTCGAATGCAAGCACATTTTTTTTTCCTAAAGTATTTAAGGATGTTGAAGATAGAGAACAAAGAGCTGGACTGCCCAGTATCCCTAAAGATGGCATGACAGAGTCACTGTGTTCGCACACGTTGCCATTTGTCTCTGATTATAGCTACTCTAATGAAGGCAAGTGTGTCCTGAGTCCCTCCAGAGGGTGGGATCTGTTGCTTACAGTTCATAAAAAGGATGCCAACCGGACAAGGCTTCAGAGCAGGGAGGGAGTCAAAGTGGGGGGAGAAACCACACCTCTAAATAAACTATTCATAGTCCCCTTAAGGAGGGGTCGGCGGTATGTGCATGGTCATTTGTCCTATGGTCCCTGCTGGCTTTGGCTTATGAAGACAAATATACATTAGTAGAGTTGTTGAGAAACACTTAGTCCTTTATCCTTCCAGAATATTAAGAATTCCAGTGATTCCCCCTGCCCCCCACATTTCAGGCATTATGAATCACATGGAAAGTGCTCAGTGTTCACTAAATCAATTAATTAACAGGCAAGTGTACTCAAAAGTAGGAGGATGATTATAGGTTTGATGATACTCAGGGACTGCTTTTCTTCCTGTGTTCCTGTGGCTTCCCTTTGTCCTTTGCCCAGTTTTCTCTGCTTGGCTAAATCAGCACTGGCTCATCCTTGATGGCTGACTGCAAATGTCAGCTCCACGATTCCCTCTGCAGAGTGAAAAACTCCCTCTTCAGCTCTCACAGTCCTTGTCCATGCCGTGATCTTTACCAACCATGCTGTACTGGAGTGATTTTTGGCATGTTTGTTATTCCCATTCTGGGCTCCTTCATTTCCATGTCCAGGGTGCTTAGCCTGGGCCTTCCCAGGAAGGGTTAATAGGTGTGTTTTGCGTGAAGAAATTCTATGTCCAGTGTTAGGTTTTGTATCTGTGACCAGAACACATGACAAGAATGATTCAGAGGAAGAAAATTTTACTTTGGCTCATGGTTTCAGAGGTTTAGTTCATGGTTGGTTGACTCCATTGCTTTGGGCCCAAGATGAGACAGAACATCATGGTGGAAGGGTGAGGCAAAGTGAAGGAGACTACTCTGTTCGTGGTGGCCAGGAACCAGAGAGGAAGAGGGGAACAGACCACAGGGAAGATGAACCCTTCCAGGGCATGCCCTTAGTGACCTACCTCCTCCAGTCAAGCCCCGCCTGCTGACAATGACTATTTGGTCCATTCAACTAGGATGAACTGATTAAGTTACACCTCTGAATATTCCTACATTAACATTTGGGGGACACCTTATATCCAAACCATAACAGCCCACATATCAAATACTAATTGTACACAGTGTTTCCCTCCAGTATATTTGCAATCTTATTTCTAATACATTTTCCAATTCAACTGCCAGCTTTTAAGTTCCACTTTTCACTTTATGGGTCAGTTAGAGCTCCCATTGGCCAACACCTTTGAGCACCTTGGCAGCGGTGCCTGGCACTGTCCCCCATGCTGCCTCTCATTGGAACAGCTGGAATAAGGGGCCATGGCATCAGCAGCTGTTAGAATCAAAGGTGCTCACTTGCTGCTTAATTTGAGAGCTCTGAGTTGAGGACCTGACATGGCCAACTAAAGAGCACTTCTGCAGCATAGAGGAAGGCTCACTGCTGGGCTCCTAAATCCTGTCCAGACTTGCATTCCTTTTCTCTAGAGGAAGAACAATCCTTGTAAAGAAGAAAGACAGTTGCTAGCCTGACTGGAGGCCTTTTAGAGACTCTTGGGATATTGAAAGGTGGTCAAATGCCAAGCATTTCCTTGCTGCTTTTTATGTGTAAAATTCCAGTGTGATTGTGTTGTTATTAAGGATTTATTTGATGAAACAATAACTTCATAATAGAGTGGTTAAGTCTGGAGCCCAGGCAGCCTGAGTTCAGTTCCTGTTCCAGCCCTTATCAGCCATGTGATCTTGGGGGCTTTTTTGAACCTCAGTTTTTAATTTATAAAACGGGCCTAGTAGTACCTCCTCATAGGGTTTTTGTGAGGATTAAATATGTCTTAGACGAGTATACAGACTTTCAGAACAGTATGCACTATACAAGTTGGTTATTATTGTTCTAGTTGTTATTGTGTTAACATACTCCAAACACTACCATCTTCTAACAGTGTGTAAACTTGAGTTTTATCTTGAGTCCTGGGGATGTGGATCAGTGGTAGAGCACTTGCCTAGCATGTGTGAAGCCCCGAGTTCAATCCCCTGTACGGTAAAAAGAAAAAGTTTTATCTTGAATGTCATTCTCTTTTGCTCTTGTCAGGGTATCTTGGTGACTATATATATAATTTCTTCTGCAGATAATTTAAAAATATTAAAGGTCTTTTGCAAACAGAGGCCTGGGTCAGACACATGAAATGGGATACCTGCCCCTGCTTTTGAGAGTAGTGTGTGCAAGGGAGAGCTCTCTCCCAGCTCCCAGTGGTACACACTCAGTTTCAGGGCTAGATCTGTACCTGAACTTCCATGATGACCATTCAGGGACTCAGAGTAAGATGGTGAGGGCAGCCCCCAATCAAGACACATGAGTTGCTGGAATCTACCCGTCAATTGTTTGTCAGACCACAAGGGTATAGCTCTTTCTTCTCCTTAAATATCAGATTCTGTTTCTCCCTGGTTAAAGTTAAAAGTGATTGTGTTTCCAGTTGGCATGGCACAAGTTCTACATTGCTAATAGGCTCCCTGGCACGATGCAAAGAGCCCATGTGCCAGTACTTGCAGTACTCATGGAGGACTGTGCTAATCTCTTTACCTAAATATAGTTGTGACTGTCACCATCCAACCTGTGGGTGGTGTGCAGTTGCCACCTGTATACCTTACAGAATTCATGTGTCATCTAATACCTTCCTGCTGCTGCCTTAGCAAGAACTTGGAGGAGTGGCATTAAAGTGGCATGGAAGCTAAGTGAATGGGAGCCAGGTCACAGGTTGTCCTGACCTCTGAGGTCTCACTGAACTTCATGGTGCCTCTGGTTCCTACCACCACCCCCCCTGCCAACCTGAATTGAAGCTTGGATGCTGACACCAATTCCATAATGATAGATACCTACTCTATATCTTGCCAAATCATGGCCACATTCCAGGGCAATCAATCATCTCTTGCCTAGCAGCAGTGAGGTGGCAGTCACAATGGAGATGCATGGGGGTGGCTGCTCTGTGCTTCTAGGCTTATACCACTGGGGAGCATGACTGCAAAATCCTTGCCACCCTCCACCCAGCAGCAGGGAAAGTGGCACCTTTGTGGCTTAGAGGCATGAAGTGCAAATGAGAAGGAGTTTATTTTCAGCAAAACATTCTAAATCATTACAATGACTGTAAGGAGACTTTTTACTAAAGCTTCTGGGCCACTGGTATGAATCATTAACTGCTTTTACCTTACACCCAGGCATGGGGTACTTTGTGGGGCTGGGTGTAGGTGCCCAGTGATTCAGTTATTTCTAGAGCAATTATTTTCCTGGTTTTCTTCATGCAAGAAGAAATTACCCATGTCAGTGTCATTTTTAAATGCCCTACTTTTTTTTTTTAAATTTAAAAAAAATTTTTTTTGGTGGCTTAAAACAGCCATTTTTTTTATTGGTTGTTCACAACATTACAAAGCTCTTGACATATCATATTTCATACATTAGATTGAAGTGGGTTATGAACCCCCAATTTTACCCCAAATGCAGATTGCAGAATCACGTCGGTTACACATCCACAATTTTACATAATGCCCTATTAGTAACTGTTGTATTCTGCTACCTTTCCTATCCCCTACTATCCCCCCTCCCCTCCCCTCCCATCTTCTCTCTCTATCCCATCTACTGTAATTCATTTCTCTCCTTGTTTATTTTCCCATTCCCCTCACAACCTCTTATATGTAATTTTGTATAGCAATGAGGGTCTCCCTTCATTTCCATGCAATTTCCCTTTTCTCTCCCTTTCCCTCCCATCTCATGTCTCTGTTTAATGTTAATCTTTTCTTCCTGCTCTTCCTCCCTGCTCTGTTCATACTTGCTCTCATTATATCAAAGAAGACATTTGGTATCTGTTTTTTAGGGTTTGGCTAGCTTCACTAAGCATAATCTGCTCTAATGCCATCCATTTCCCTGAAAATTCTATGATTTTGTCATTTTTTATTGCTGCATAGTACTCCATTGTGTATAGATGCCACATTTTTTTATCCATTCATCTATTGAAGGGCATCTGGGTTGGTTCCACAGTCTAGCTATTGTGAATTGTGCTGCTATGAACATCGATGTGGCAGTATCCCTGTAGTGTGCTCTTTTAAGGTCTTCAGGGAATAATCCGAGAAGGGCAATAGCTGGGTCAAATGGTGGTTCCATTCCCAGCTTTCCCAGGAATTCCAAACTGCTTTCCAAATTGGCCGCACCAATTTGCAGTCCCACCAGCAATGTACAAGTGTACCCTTTTCTCCACATCCTCGCCAGCACTTGTTGTTGTTTGACTTCATAGTGGCTGCCAATCTTACTGGAGTGAGATGGTATCTTAGGGTGGTTTTGATTTGCATTTCTCTGACTGCTAGAGATGGTGAGCATTTTTTCATGTACTTGTTGATTGATTGTATATCCTCCTCTGAGAAGTGTCTGTTCAGGTCCTTGGCCCATTTGTTGATTGGGTTATTTGTTATCTTATTGTCTAATTTTTTGAGTTCTTTGTATACTCTGGATATTAGGGCTCTATCTGAAGTGTGAGGAGTAAAAATTTGTTCCCAGGATGTAGGCTCCCTATTTACCTCTCTTATTGTTTCTCTTGCTGAGAAAAAACTTTTTAGTTTAAGTAAGTCCCATTTGTTGATTCTTGTTATTAACTCTTGTGCTATGGGTGTCCTATTAAGGAATTTGGAGCCCGACCCCACAATATGTAGATCGGAGCCAACTTTTTCTTCTATCAGACGCAGAGTCTCTGATTTGATATCAAGCTCCTTGATCCATTTTGAGTTAACTTTTGTGCATGGCGAGAGAAAGGGATTCAGTTTCATTTTGTTGCATATGGATTTCCAGTTTTCCCAACACCATTTGTTGAAGATGCTATCCTTCCTCCATTGCATGCTTTTTAGCCCCTTTATCAAATATAAGATAGTTGTAACTTTGTGGATTAGTCTCTGTGTCCTCTATTCTATACCATTGGTCCACCCGCCTGTTTTGGTACCAGTACCATGCTGTTTTTGTCACTATTGCTTTGTAATACAGTTTGAAATCTGGTATCGCTATACGGCCTGATTCACACTTCCTGCTTAGAATTGCTTTTGCTATTCTGGGTCTTTTATTTTTCCATATGAATTTCATGATTGCTTTATCTATTTCTACAGGAAATGCCGTTGGGATTTTGATTGGCATTGCATTAAACCTATAGAGAACTTTTGGTAATATCGCCATTTTGATGATGTTAGTTCTGCCTATCCATGAACAGGGTATATTTTTCCATCTTCTAAGATCTTCTTCTACTTCTCTCTTTAGGGTTCTGTAGTTTTCATTGTATAAATCTTTCACCTCTTTTGTTAGGTTGATTCCCAAGTATTTTATTTTTTTTGAGGATATTGCGAATGGAGTGTTTTTCCTCATTTCCGTTTCAGAAGTTTTGTCGCTGATATACAGAAATGCCTTTGATTTATGCGTGTTGATTTTATATCCTGCCACTTTGCTGAATTCATTTATTAGTTCTAGTAGTTTCTTTGTAGACCCTTTTGGGTCTTCTAGGTATAGAATCATGTCATTTGCAAATAGTGATAATTTAAGTTCTTCTTTTCCTATTTTTATGCCTTTAATTTCTTTCATCTGTCTAATTGCTCTGGCCAGTGTTTTGAGAACTATATTGAATAGAAATGGTGATAGAGGGCATCCCTGTCTTGTTCCAGATTTTAGAGGGAATGCCTTTAACTTTTGTCCATTCAGAATAATGCTAGCCTGAGGCTTAGCATAGATAGCTTTTACAATGTCAAGGTAAGTTCCTGTTATCCCTAGTTTTTCTAATGTTTTGAACATAAAGGGATGCTGTACTTTGTCAAATGCTTTCTCTGCGTTTATCGAGATGATCATATGGTTCTTATCTTTAAGTCTATTGATGTGGTGAATAACATTTATTGATTTCTGTATATTGAACCATCCTTGCATCCCAGGGATGAATCCTACTTGATCATGGTGCACAATTTTTTTGATGTGTTTTTGTATTCGATTCGCCAGAATTTTATTGAGGATTTTTGCATCTAGGTTCATTAGAGATATTGGTCTGTAGTTTTCTTTCTTTGAGGTGTCTTTGTCTAGTTTCGGAATCAGGGTGATGTTGGCCTCATAGAATGAATTTGGAAGAGCTCCCTCTTTTTCTATTTCCTGAAATAACTTGAAAAGTATTGGTACTAATTCTTCTTTAAAGGTTTTGTAAAACTCTGCTGTATACCCATCCGGTCCTGGGCTTTTCTTGGTTGGTAGTCTTTTGATGGCTTCTTCAATTTCATCCATTGATATTGGTCTGTTCAAATTGTGTGTATCCTCCTGACTCAGTCTGGGCAAATCATATGACTTAAGAAATTTATCGATGTCTTCACTATCTTCTATTTTATTGGAATATAGGTTTTCAAAATAATTTCTAATTGTCTTCTGTATTTCTGTAGCATCTGTTGTGATATTGCCTTTTTCATCCCGTATGTTAGTAATTTGAGTTCTCTCTCTTCTTCTCTTCGTTAGCATGGCTAAAGGTCTGTGGATCTTATTTATTTTTTCGAAGAACCAACTTTTAGTTTTGTTAATTTTTTCAATAGTTTCTTTTGTTTCAATTTCATTGATTTCCGCTCTGATTTTAATTATTTCTTGCCTTCTGCTACATTTGCTGTTGTTTTGCTCTTCCTTTTCTAGGGCTTTGAGTTGGAGTGTGAGCTCATTTGTTTGTTGGTTTTTTCTTTTTTTGAGGAATGACCACCAGGCGATGAATTTTCCTCTTAAAACTGCTTTCATTGTGTCCCATAGATTCCGATATGTTGTGTCTGTATTTTCATTTATCTCTAAGAATTTTTTGATTTCCTCCTTTATGTCTTCTGTAACCCATTGATCATTCAGTAACATATTGTTCATTTTCCATGTGATGTAGGATTTTTCCTTCCTTCTTTTATCATTGATTTCCAGTTTCATTCCATTATGATCAGATAAAATGCAAGGTATTATCTCCACCCCTTTATATTTACTGAGGGTTGCCCTATGGCATAATATATGGTCTATTTTTGAGAAGGATCCATGTGCTGCTGAGAAAAAAGTATATCCATTTGATGATGGTTGATATATTCTATATATGTCAGTTAAGTCTAGGTTATTGATTGTGATATTGAGTTCTATAGTTTCTTTATTCAACTTTTCTTTGGAGGATCTGTCCAATGGTGAGAGAGGTGTGTTGAAGTCAACCATAATTATTGTGTTGTGGTCTATTTGATTCTTGAACTTGAGGAGAATTTGTTTTATGAATGTCGCAGCACCATTATTTGGTGCATAAATATTGATAATTGTTATGTCTTGTTGGTGAATGGTTCCTTTTAACAGTATATAATGTCCTTCTTTATCCCTTTTGATTAACTTAGTCTTGAAGTCGATTTTATTCGATATGAGGATGGCCACCCCTGCTTGCTTACGAGGACCGTGTGCGTGGTATATTTTTTCCCATCCTTTCACCTTCAGCCTGTGTATATCTTTTCCAATCAGATGTGTCTCCTGGAGGCAGCATATTGTTGGATTTGTTTTATTAATCCATGATACCAGCCTATGTCGCTTTATTGGAGAGTTTAAGCCATTAACATTCAGAGTTACTATTGATATATGGTTTGTACTTCCATCCATGTTTGATTATTTATCCTTTTTTAAAAAAATTTAGTTTGTTTTTCCATGATTATCTTTCCCCTCGCCCTCTGTCTTTACCGAGGCACTTCCTACTGATGGTTTTGGTTATTGTTTTTCATTTCTTCCTCGTGTAGTGTTTTGCTCAAAATGCTTTGCAATGCTGGTTTTCTGGCTGCAAATTCTTTTAACTTTTGTTTATCATGAAAGATTTTTATTTCGTTGTCATACCTGAAGCTTAATTTTGCTGGATACAGAATTCTTGGTTGGCATCCATTGTCTTTCAGTGTTTGAAATACATTGTTCCATGACCTTCTTGCTTTCAGTGTCTGTGATGAAAAATCCGTTGTTAACCTTATTGGTTTACCCCTGAATGTAATCTGTCTCCTTTCTCTTGTAGCTTTTAATATTTTCTCTTTGTTCTGTATATTGGATATCTTCATAACAATGTGTCTTGGCATTGGTCTACTGTGATTTTGTGTGCTCGGTGTCCTGTATGCATCTTCAATTTGTATGTCTGTTTCTTTTTTTATTTCTGGAAAGTTTTCTGTAATTATTTCATTCAGCAGGTCACTTCGTACTTTTTCTCTAGCCAGGCCCCTCTCACGGGTGCCGCTCACCACAATACTGGCTACACGCCAGGTCTGCTGCTCCCGGGAGCCCTGTTTTCATGAACGACTGGGCACACTCTTCCAGTTTGCCATTCCCTCAGACCCTAAGTTTGTAGAGCTTGGGGCTGAGAATCCTCAGTGAATTTTACTTGCCCTCTGGTAGCCACGCCCCCGGTAGCTGGTGCAAGAGACCTCAGCTGGTGCAAGAGACTGTCAGCACTGGTGGGAGCGGTAGTTCCGCGCCGCGGGTCCCGCGCCACCTCTGATTCCCTCGGTCTGGCTATCGTGCTCACGGGAGAGCTGGGAGGGGCCCTTAAGGTTTCCCCGATGTGTGGAGAGGGAAGGCTAGGGAATTACACACCTGTAGCCACAGGTTTCAATGAAGTTATCTCCTCTGCCGCAGTCTGATGACGTCAGTTCTCTGCCATGGTGGTATCTCTTGCAAATGGCGACAGTTCGTTTCCCTTTGCCGGGCTACCCCGTTTCAAACCTGTGGCCACTACCTATGAAGGCTCGGTAGGCATTTACCTCCGTAGGATCAGAAGGGCTGATCAGTTGTTTCAGCCGGATGGATTAGTGCTGAGTCACAGCTGTTTGTCTGTGGGAAGCAGGTGAATGGGAGCTTGAATTCAGCCGATCCTGGCTCAGTGTGTGTTCTTTTTTTTTTTTTTTTTTTTTTTTTAAAGAGAGAGAGAGAGAGAAAGAGAGAGAGAGAGAGAATTTTTAATATTTATTTTTTTAGTTATTGGCGGACACAACATCTTTGTTTGTATGTGGTGCTGAGGATCGAACCCAGGCCGCATGCATGCCAGGCGAGCGCGCTACCGCTTGAGCCACATCCCCAGCCCCTCAGTGTGTGTTCTGAGAGGCCCAGACTGTTCACCCCAGATCCACGTCAGCTCAGCATTGCCTAGTGATCCTGAGCAAACAGATTTAGGTTGTTTATGACTCCCTATGCCTGCACAGCTGAAGAGGTCAGAGACTTGATCTCTCTGCGCCCACCGCCATGTTGGAATCTCCTAAATGCCCTACTTTTAAAATGTGTTTTGCCTAGAGCAGGCGATGAGCCCTACCTGCCACCAGGTGAGGAGGAAAGGGTGGACAGGAATGAATATATTCAAGTCCCTGAGTCTCTAGGTTGATGTAGTCAGGGCACTTGGCCTTCAAATTTTCAAATTTTTATTTGGGTGGGACAACATTTAACCTTTATAATGTGCATACTGAGAAAGACTTCATGCTTTTTTTCATCTAGTACTTTCACTTTGTGCACAAGGAGGAGAAATTCTCTAAAGAATTGGCTTTTTAACTATGTTTTCTAAATCAGAGGAATATTTTTGTTTCCATAGGAAATTTTATACTGCTTAACAGTATGAAAAACTGGAATAACAACAATAATAACAATAGCAGGAAATAAGTGATAAGTGGAAATGGCACCAGTTCTTATTTCCCCAGCTCCCTGAGAAGTAGCTCAGCAGGTTTCTAATATCCTTGGTGCTGCTACCCTCTCTCTTCAGTTTGATTCCAGTTATTTTCTTCATGCCTACAGCCACCAATTTGATCCTTCACAAGGGCAATGGGATGTTATCAGGGAGCCTGAGTATTTTATTCTTCATGATTCAGGTGGGGTGCATGGAGATCTGGACACTTCTCTCCATCGAATTTGATCAATGCCAGTCCTTGGCAAAGATTAGTAACTTGTCAGGAGCCATCCATGGGCTGTGTGTGTGAGTTATGCGCATTTGAGCATTGGGAGGACTGGCTTGTTGTTGCATGTTCTTTGGGCTGTGCGACACACATGTGCCCTTTCCCCTTGCTCTGCCTGTGTTCCCACATGGCACCTGAGATGGGTGTGACATGCCGACATGTCAATCAATTTACTGACCACAAGATATCAGGAAGCTAGACTCAACCCCCTGAAACATGACCCCTTGTCTTATTTGAGTGGAATATTCTATGAATGGTTTCCCCCAATAAACAGGGGGGGTTTCAGGTGTGCTTGCTCTCTTGCCTGCCTCTTGCTTCTTACCTCCCTTACTCTCCGTGCCTTCCAGTGTGGGATCTTGATTCTTGAGGCTGCAGAGCTGTCCTGACCCCAAAAAAGGTATTTTCTATGTTTATGTGTGGTTTTATCTTTGCCAGCCCAACCCACTCAGAATGACCCTGATTCCATCGCATATTGTAACAGTAACTTGAATCATTTGTCATTCAAAAATATGAACTAACTGACCTTTTATATGTTGCTAACATCTTTTTTTTTAAAGAGAGAGAGAAAGAGAGAGAGAGAGAGAGAGAGAGAGAGAGAGAGAGAGGAGAGAGAGAGGAGAGAGAGAGAGAGAGAGAGAGAATTTTTAATATTTATTTTTTGGTTCTCGGCGGATACAACATCTTTTTATTTTTTTTATGTGGCGCTGAGGCTCGAACCCAGCGTTGCACGTATGCCAGGCGAGCACACTACCACTTGAGCCACATCCCCAGGCCTTGTTGTTGACATCTCTAATGGAGCTCATGGATTATAGTCTCAAGTGGGAAGATGGAATACTTAAGGAAAACTACAAGCTAACAAAATATGATTTTTTTCCTATTATAGTGTTATGAAGAAAACAAAGCCAGGTAATGGGACAAAATGAGAGTGACATGAATAATAGAATGAGAGTGGTTCTTTAGATTGGGGGCTCAGGGAAATGTCTCACCAAAAACTGACATTAAGCTGTGACCTGATCAACGTGAAGGAGAAAGCCCACAGGAAGTGTATTCACAGCAGAGAATATCCTGTGACCATGAGGGGTCAATTTCCTCATACTTTCATTCTGCACATGCACGGATGCCAGGGTGGCTTCCTGGAGCCCTAGACCTCTGTGTTGAAAGGGATTCACCATGGCAAGTAAAATAAAACGTTAAGTGCAGGTGAAGCTTGTCCTTTGTCTATGAGAATTCGCTCAGAGACTAGGATAGTGTTGCTCTCTGCAGCTGCTGGAACAAGAGACAAATGGGGCCGAGAGGATGGGAAGTGGCCCTAAGAAGTATCTGATATACATTCATTCATTCAACAGTTCTTTCAGACCTGCTATTTGCCAGGTAAGATGATATGATGATGATGATCTGGCAGTGACCAACACAACACAAACTCTAGTTTGAGGGTTATTGTGAACTTAAAAGGAGATGAGTACTTAAAATAATCTTTTAAAATAAGTGCTCAATAGTTGTTAGTTTTTTTAAACACAGGTGTAAATTTAATATGTACTTATTAGAAAATGCAGTATTAAGTCTGATGACTTATCCTAAATAAATCAAGCTAAATCCTTAGGTTGCTAAAATGAATGAATGACAAGAAGAATAGAACACCTGAATAGGTGGGAAAGCTCCCAGTGGAGTTGAATTTAAGGAGGACTGACTTTAAGTAACATGACCTTGTTTCCCTAGAAAACAAAGTGATGAGAACACAGCTGACCTTCACATTTTTACTAATTAATTGAATCATGCCAGGATAAGAGTGTGAATTCAAGTAAAAATTCAGAGCTTTTGCTAACTTTGTGGAGCCATATGTGTGCCCCATTCTATCCTTCTGTTGTATGATCCAGATTCCAACTGTTGGGATACATCCAACAAAGAACATGATTTATGAAGTCATCCAGATCTGGATTCAAATCCTAGCTTCACCATTGTCTATTGATGTGCAATTGGGTAAATTTTAGAAATAATGAGGCGCTACAAGGAGTCAAACACTTGGTCAGAAATGGGTGTGCAAGGCACAATTGTACTTCTTCAGAAGGGTGCATTCCCAAAGGCAATCTGGCAAGCAAGTACACTAGGGTGGACAGTCCACCATTATTTATCCCTAAGAGATACTGCTACTCACTCCTGATAGGAAACCTTAGAGGTACAGTCCATGTGATTAGCTAATTTAAAATGGGGGATGGGCATGGAAAAGAGCTACAGTTGTGATTGGATACTTGTTAGTGAATTAAAAATGGTGCCACTCTAGTCATATGATTTCCAAATTTTAAGATGGTTCTACTCTGACCACATGGTTCCCTAACTTAAGATGGCTCTATTATACATGTGAGACTTAAGTTATAGTAATCATGCCTGTGTTGCATTATAATTTTAACTTTGATAGAAAAGAAAATATAAATCTTAGAGTAAATTACTTAATCTCTTTTAAATTTCTTCATTGTTCCATGGGGATTGTTGTATAGAAGGAGATACATACTTAACATAAAGCCTAATAAAATTAGTGCTCAGTAATTACCAGCTATTGTTATTATCTTAATTTTGTATTAAAAAGAATACAATTCACACCAATTCATGTCTTCATACATGCACTTTGTATACAACCAGAGATATGAAAAATTTTGCTCTATATGTGTAATAAGAATTGTAATGCATTCTGCTGTCATATATAAATAAAAAAATCATCAAGACCAAAAAAAAAAAAACAATAAATGCTGATGAGAATTCATGGAAAAAGGAACTCTTGTACACTGTCAGTAAAAAAAAAAATTGGTACAGCCATTATAGAAATCAGTGTAGGAGTTTCTCAAACACCTAAAAATAGAACTACCATAAGACCCTGCTATATTACTCTTTGATATGAATACAAAAGAATTAAAGTAACTATACTTTATTTTTTTTTATTGGTTGTTCACAACATTGCAAAGCTCTTGACATATCATATTTCAAACATTAGAATCAAGTGGGTTATGAACTCCCATTTTTACCCCAAATACAGATTGCAGAATCACATCGGTTACACATCCACAATTTTACATAATGCCATATTAGTGACTGTTGTATTCTGCTACCTTTCCTATCCTCTACTATCCCCCCTCCCCTCCCCTCCCATCTTCTCTCTCTACCCCATCTACTGTAATTCATTTCCCTCCATGTTTGTTATCCCATTCCCCTCACAACCTCTTATATGTAATTTTGTATAACAATGAGGGTCTCCCTTCATTTCCATGCAATTTCCCTTTTTTTCTCCCTTTCCCTCCCACCTCATGTCTCTGTTTAATGTTAATCTTTTCTTCCTGCTCTTCCTCCCTGCTCTGTTCTTAGTTGCTCTCATTATATCAAAGAAGACATTTGGTATTTGTTTTTTAGGGATTGGCTAGCTTCACTGAGCATAATCTGCTCTAATGCCATCCATTTCCCTGCAAATTCCGTGATTTTGTCATTTTTAAGTGCTGTGTAATACTCCATGGTGTATAGATGCCACATTTTTTTTATCCATTCATCTATTGAAGGGCATCTGGGTTGATTCCACAGTCTAGCAATTGTGAATTGTGCTGCTATGAACATCGATGTGGCAGTATCCCTGTAGTGTGCTCTTTTAAGGTCTTCAGGGAATAGTCCGAGAAGGGCAATAGCTGGGTCAAATGGTGGTTCCATTCCCAGCTTTCCCAGGAATCTCCATACTGCTTTCCAAATTGGCTGCACCAATTTGCAGTCCCACCAGCAGTGTACAAGAGTACCCTTTTCCCCACATCCTCGCCAGCACTCATTGTTGTTTGACTTCATCATGGCTGCCAATCTTACTGGGGTGAGGTGGTATCTTAGGGTGGTTTTGATTTGCATTTCCTTGAAATACATAATAACTAAGCTATGAAATCAGACTAGGTGGACATAAATGGAAGAATGAATAAAGAAAATGTGATACATATGCATAATGTAGTTTTATTCAGCCTTATAGAAGAATGAAATTATGTTATTTGAGGTGAAATGGATGGAACTGTACTAAACATGTAAAGTGAAATAAACCCAACTTGGAAAAACAAGAAGGAAAAAAAAAAGGTACAATTCATCTGTTAGATTTCTTTCCTAGGGATTTCTACCTGTGACAAGTTCACAGGTCAGGGATGAATGGTTGGTAATGTTGTTATAGTTTAGATATGAGGTATCCCCCAAAAGCTCTCCTGAGACAGTGTGTGAATGAACATTCACAGAGGTGAAATTACTAGATTATGAGAGCTTTAACCTGATTAGTGGATTGATCCAAAGATATGGATTAACTGGATGGTAACTATAGACAGGTAGAGTGGGACTGAAGGAAGTAGGTTACTGGGGGCATGCCTTTAGGGTTTATATTATTTTGTCCTTGGTGAGCCCCAGAGCTCTTTCTCTGATTCCTAGTTGCCATGTCCTGAATTATCTTCTTCTGCCACACCCTTCCACCATGTTGTTTTTCCTCACCTGGGGCCCAGACCTATGGATGGAGTTCATGGACTGAACCTGTGAAATGGTGAACCCAAATAAACTTTTTCTCTTCTAAGTTGTTCTTGTAGAGTATTTCACTGTGACAAAAAGCTGACTAAAACAAACATGATTTAGTTAAAGTCGTAATTGGAGGACCAACATTGGCTTAAATCCAGTAAAAGTTTCTCTTTCTTTAAAGTCAGAAAGTATAATTTACTCCAAGAAACCCCAGAACTGGCTCCTATTCTAGTGTATGGCATTTATTTTCAAGGTCAATTCATGGTCCAAAATGGTTGCTCTAATTACCGCCATCTGGTATTCCAACCAATGGGAAGGAATAAGGAGGTTGTGAAGGGCAAAGGACAATGTCAGCTGTTTCTTAAAGAAGGTGCTGCATGTATTTGTTTACATTTCATTGACCAACACGTAGTGCTATGGTATTCCCCTAGCTTCAAGGGAAAATGTAAATTATTCTAGGTAGCTGTATTCCTAGCTTAAATTTTCATTAATACAGAAGAGAGAATGGATAACTAAGGGCCAATTATCAGTCTCTGTTACAGTGAGCTACTTTCAGGACACCTAGAGTGGGAAATTTTGGCTGGATGGCACAAGAGAAAATAATTATTTAAAGTAGTTGGTGTCTGAAAAAAATAAAATGAAGTAGTTGGTGTCTGATAGGCAAGTTTTTGATCTTACCAAGAAAATATATTGAATTACTCTGTCCAATAAGGTAGCCACTAACCACATGAGACTATGGAGCATTTAGAATGTGGCTATTCCAAATTGAGATGTGCTGTAAGTATAACATACATACTGGATTTCAAAGACTTGGTATAAAAAAAGGATGTAAAACATTAATAATTTTTACAGTGCATACATGTTGAAATGTTAATATTTTACATGTAGTAGAGTAAATAAGTGATATTGTTAGCATTAATTTCAACTTTTTCTTTTTACTTTTTTAAATTTAAAATTATACACGTGGCTTGCATTTTATTTCTATTAGAAAGCATTGACCTAGAATGTCCCAAATCTAATACAACTGGTCTCCATAGAAAGGAGTTTCTATATAGTCCTGAGAGGGATCATTCCTTGAATGAATTATTCAATGAATGATGAATTCTCTAACGTGGGACTCAAAAAGCAAGATTTTGGCACCATCCTTGGAAATGCTGCTAGAGGGAGATGTTTCTGTGTCCCTTCAGGGGACAGATATCAATGTTGACATTCTCCTCAGAGCATCCAAGAGAACTCAACTTCATGGCATTTCTTGTTCAGTGAACCATTTTAGGGTTCCATTTTAGAATCACTTTTAGTGTTTCTATGAATATTTTCCACAAAAATGAGAAATTGACTAGCAAGCTAAGTGATATGTCTGGGAGGAGTGACATGTCTGAAATTAAAAAACTGGAATGCTAATAATAAGAACATGCATTTGCTACCCCGAAGTTTAGGCATTTTTATTTTTCTTCCTGTCAAGAGTTCATAATTATCTTGATCAGTGGTTCTTAAGGTATGGGCTGTGGACCCTGCAGCATCACCAACACCTGGAGCTTGTTATAAATGCAGATTCTTGGGTCCCACTCGAGACCTGAGGAATCAAACACTATGGGGTTGGAGTCCAGCACAGGCTGTTTTAACAAGCCTCCAGATGATTCTGCCATAAGCTAAAGTTTGTTTGTTTGTTTGGTGCTGGGGATTGAACCCAGGGCCTTGTGCATGCAAAGCAAGTACTCTACCAACTGAGCTATACTCCAGGCCCCCATAAGCTAAAGTTTGAGGATCATCAGTTTAAAGCTATAGTTTTCTTGCCAAATAGATCTTTACCCCCATAAGATACATCCAGCAGTTTTTTTTAAAAAAATAAAAATATCATCCTGTTTAATGCTATATGTCACAAGAGGGAAAGTATGCAAGAAGTGTTGTTACCTCTTGGTTGTAAACATGATATCACATTTCTTTCTGGTTTTTGAGTAAAATTTGGTAAGAAAATGAGAGCTCATTTGAAAGGTATGAGGCTGGAGGCTGTTGTTGGGGTGAGTCTCCTTAGCTCGCCTCACTGCTAAGCCCACTCCTAAATTTACTGCAATTTCTCCTGGAAGTGGCTGTGGCTGGGAGCCGCCCATCTGCTCAGGTTCCACCTGCTGGCTCTGGTGGTCACCTGAACTTCCTGTCTGCTCCCAAGCAGCTTCTGTTCCCTATTTCCCTCTTTTCCAGCCTGATTCCCTCCTCTCTGAGTGGCATTTTTACTCTCCCAAATAGCTCACTTCCTTAATTTTAGTTAGAGTGAACAGCTTTGCTCTATAAGGCCATTGCCAACTCCTAAGTCCTTAATTGTTCTCTGGGCCATCCAAGCCCAGTTCTTCCAAGGCACAGACTTACAATCCTACACCTGAAATATGAGGCATAATAAGAGGCTCAGCCAGCAGCAGTTCCATCACTAAACAAATGTGTGGGAACCTGCAGAGATACCTGCTGACAGTGGCTAACTTGCTTGCTGACCAGTATCTCAACTCCCCCACCTCCCCGCCCCCCCTAGGGACTGAATTTTGCCCTGAAACTCAGAGAACACTGAGTTTCTTTTTCTTTTAGTTAAAACAAAAGAATTGTGTTTTTTTCCTCACAGTCCTGAAGCCCGAAGCCAGGCAACCGAGGTCCATGTGCCATTACGGTTGGTTTCTGGTGAGACCTCTCTTGTAGGCTTGTAGACAGATGGCTGTCTTGCTGTATCCTCAAACAGCCTTTCTCTGTGCATACTTGCAGGGGAAGCTTGCATTCTGGTGTCTTTTCCTTATCTTTCTTTTAATCATTTATTTAAATTTTTTTAATTGAGAAAATTTGCATATTATATATTTATTTTTCATATTGTATCCCATACACATATATTATCACATACAGCTTGATTTTTGAAATATGAAATGGCTAAATTAGTTATCATATGTTTCATCCAGTTAACATATGTATTATCCCACACATTTATTGTTTTGGTAGTGAGAACACTTGAAATTTATTCTTAGTGATTTTTAAGAATACAATACATTGTTATTAACTCTAACCACCAGGTTGTACAATAGATCTCTGAATTTATTCATCCTATCTAACTGAAAGTTTATATCATTTGATCGGCATCTCCCCATAGCCCCTTGAGTTTCTTAACCTGCTGATGGAAAGTCATATTTGAGATCCTGCCTGCCTATCAGCTGGTCTTCTGGTCTTTTGTCGCAGGGATTAGGTGGGGTAGGTGGCGTACAGATGGGATATCAGTGGATCTCAAAACTAATGCCCTGCCCTTTCCATCTCTTACATGAACAAGCCTCAAATGTTTATGCCATCTTGTAGTTTACAAAACACCTTCAGATTTCACAATTCACAAAGCATCTCAACCACTCTGAGAGGGGAGCAGAGTTATCTCCTGAAATAACGAGATATAGAAATTTGTCATCTTTCTGCAGGTGGCTCAGACAATAAAAAGCAAAGTTAGGCTTATATCCATTTAGGTTTTATGTCACATTGACCTTTAGTTTACCAAATGCCCCTGGTTAATTGGGTACAATTTCACACTAATAAAGCCTAAGGGATATCTCCATGGCTTTGTTCAATGAAGTTTTTACATAGTAATGCATTTATGGAAATCACATTTGTATTGGGTTTACAAATAGTGGTCAGATTCGTTATTTTTGCTAATTTCTGTAATGACTGTATGTAGAAGCCTTTATTATTCTTGTTTTTTTTTTTTTTGAGAAAGACTCAGGTAGGATCTTGCTCAAGGGTACATGAGTGTCATAGCAGATTGTCACTTGGTTCTTCTTATAATAGACCCCCTGTCCACTGTGTGTGCCTCCTCTCTGCTATAAATAGAAAGAAGATGAGTCCAATAAGGTAGGTTTGCCCCAAGCAGTTCTGTTTAGAAACACAGAGACTTATGTTTCTTCCTCACCTTTCCATGAATTCTCCCAAGATCTAGAGGTGGGAGCAAATGCCTCAGGTGATGCTTCTCTCTGAGGCTGGGAAAGTGAGGCTGAGAAATAGCTGCATCATGGGAAAGATACATGCAGCGTACTGCATTTAGTTTCTTCCAGACTTCACATGTTTTTCATGTGGGATATTTCTTTTTAAAAAAATTGAATTTATTTATTTAATTTTATTTTTTAATACCAGAAATTTAACCCAGGGGTGCTTAACTACTGAGCCACATCCCCAACCCTGTTTTATATTTTATTTAGAGATAAGGTCTCTCTGAGTTGCTTAGGGCCACACTACGTTTCTAGGGCTGGCTTTGAACTCGTGATTCCCTTACCTCAGCCTCCCAAGCCACTGGAATTACAGGCATGAGCCACTGCATCTGGCTTAAATTTATTCTTAATAAATATATAAAACATAAAGATTGTACATATGAACAATGTACCATATGTTGTCTCAATACATGTATACCTTGTATAATCTTTAAATCAAGTTAAATATCTCCTTAAACAATTATCATTCCTTTGTGGTGAAACATTAAAAAGCCTTTCTTCCAACTTTTTAAAATAAATAGTATAATATCTTATTTGGGGGTATTTCATTTTGATGGGTGTTTTAGGTGGGATATTGAATAGGAGGTCATTGAAAGAACTCTAACCACAAGATCTTTTGCTTTATTATTTATGTATAATTTTCTATCCATCTAAGGTTTGGCTTTCCTGTAGAGCAACACTTGACTCTAATTAAATTTCATCTAGTGAAACACTGACCTGGATACGACTATTTTAAATTCATATTTTATCCTTTAAGGGCCAACCATCTCTTCCCTATTACAAATTTCATGTAAGTAGTAAGAGTAACAACTCTTCTGAAAATAGATATCAATTGTTAAACTGGTTCTTAAAAATTCTCTGTCAGGGATTTCCCTTATCAGAAGGCTCTAGAATCTTCAACCATCATTGGCATCATCTGGGAGCTTATTAGAAATGTAGATGCAGGCTCTGTTTTAGGAATTCTGAATCAGAATCTGCATTTAACGAGATCCCTGCATTCATGTGCATGTTAACATTTGGAAAGCACTAGTGTGGGATGCCTTTTCTTTTAGTAATATGGTTGGCTCTCTACATCCATGGATCCAATCAACCTTAGATAAAAATATTTAAAATATGCATCTCCATAAACATGGACAGGTGTTTTTCTTGTCATTATTCTCTACACAGGCAGTATAACAACAATTTACTTATCATTTATATAATATAATCCCACACATTTCCATGTTTCACTTCTAACATCATTCAGCTCTTTCTAATCATCACCTTCTCAGAAACACTTTCACTAATTACTGATAAAACTTTCTTCCAAAGTCTTTATAGCCTTTTATTCTAGTTTACTTTTCTTCATAGCACTCATCTCTATCTTTACTTGAATGCTATATTGTTGGGAGCAACAACTGAAATATGGGTCTTAAACTGTTCTGTGACAGAGGTGATGCCTGTCTTAGGAACTCTCCCAGCGAAGGTGCTGATTGAGACTGCCCAGTTGCTATGGTGACACCCTGTTCAATAGGAGGTTCTGTGCCAGCCATGGAGCTATTTAGTTCTTGACCTTGGGGTTCGGATGCCAGCTGCGGGGGGGGGGGGGTAGCAGGGAGAAAGTTATGGGCGTAAGCTGATAATCATAATTGAGCTGTTCAGACTCAAGACCTTAGTTCTGCTTACTTTGAAGAAACTTTCTCACAATAAATCCTTTTGATGTTTAAACCTATATAATAAATGTGCTGAGCTTATTTGTGGTCACTGTCTCCCCACCAGGGATTTCAGTGATCCAATGAGTCCCAGCTTGCTCTATTTGTATGCCTGTTTGTCTTTTCTCCATCCACTCATCACCCCTGTCAGGTTACCTGAATTAACAGCCACACAGATCTTGGCAATATATCTTAAAAATTGTATTTGCTTATTCTTCTCCTGCCCCACTAGAACAATGTCTTTGAGGACAGGGACTCTGTCCACTTCTGTATCCATTCTATCTCTAGTACTTAGAAAGGTGACTGATGCATAGTCAATAATCAATAAAGATTTACCGAGTGAATGAATAAGAAGAGAACCATGTCTGAGCATCTGTCAAGCCATAGCCTTGGGCATGCTGGGGTGGCTTTGGAAACCCAGCATCGAAGACAATGTAGTACTTGTTTTGACAACTCACTTCTACCTGGAACACAGCTCCAAGCTTAATGGCCAAGCAACTACTATTAGCTTATAACCAATGAAGGTTTAAAACACACATTATAAATAGAACAGGTAACAAGAGAGTTTTTCCACACTGATCAGACATTTAATTATTGTTGTTCAATAGATTTGAGGCAGGAGCTATAGCTAATAACTTCTTGCCATAAAAGAAAAAAAATCTGCAAGTTGTTTGCTGTCAAGAAGAGTAAATCAATTCAGTATTTGGAATGTGTCCATCTAAGCAAGCCAGGACTTTCACTAATTTTTCTTTAGTTTTTTAAATTAAAGTATTTTTCAAAGCAAGATTTTGTTTTTAGAAAAATTGTGCAGAAATAAAGAGCGTTCCCATGTACTTGCCCCTCAGTTCTGCATTGATACGTTGTATTTGTTACCACTGATGAACCATTGGTGATGTATCATTATTAACTAAAATCCAGGGTTTACATTATGGTTTACTCCTTGTGTTGTACAGAGCTGTGGATTTTGCCAAATGATAATGTAATTTGCTGCCCTACAAATCCCCTGTGCTCCTCCCCTTCCTCTTCCAGATCTTGACAACCACTGATCTTTTTTTTTTTTATTGTCTCTGTAGTTTGGCTTTTATTTTATTCATGGTAAAGTGATTGCTGTAAAAGAGGGAGAAATTGAAAAGGAGTAAATAACAAAAAATTAGGGTGGCATAATATTCATTTAATTCTCCATTGTATATTTAGTATCTAGGATAGTGACTGGGGATAACTAGGACTAATCTCATTACATTTTAATATATTTCCTTCATATATATATACATCCATAAACATCATATATGTGTATATATAGTTATATATTTATAGTCTCTTGTATATAAAGGTTAATCCATTTATGCTAAATGTATTACAGGTTTACTTCAGAATCCTGTTATAAACTTTATATATATCCTTCTTTGAATCTTGAGCATAAAAAATTGGGCAATTACAGTTATACTCAAGGTACTTCTGAATTTACGATAGGGATTTGTTATCTAATAATAACAGTATTTAATAACAGACATTTGTAGTTTGCAAAAAAATTCTCATTTACATGATCTTACTCTCAAAACTACCTTTTGAATCATTATTAACTTAATTGTACTGTGAGTTTAAGTGGCTTGTCCTGAAACCAAGTCTGTTTTTGAGTTTTCTGATGCCATTCCTACATCATCATCCTGTTGATTCATACTGACCTTGTGGTTTGGTTAATCAAAACTTCTTTTTCTATGTGTCTCAGTGTTTGCATTCTAACTCATGCTGTTATTGAATGTATGTATTATTCTGTCAGTGAACATTTATAAATACTCAACTACTCTGATTTTTCTATAGGCTTTCTTTACATTAATGAGTAAAACATTTTATCTTTGATCCTGTGACATCTACGGTTAATTCAGTTTATATTTGTTTGATTGTTATAGTGGTGTAGATTTTTTTTTTTAGTTTCATTGTACCATCAAGCTATTCCTTGTGTGAAGATGAACTCTCATATCATTTGCAAAGTTGGAAGCCAAATGTTATGTTTTTATCTAAGTCTTTGCATCTCGGTGTCAAGTCCTTTATTCTCTTTCTTGATGGATTTTAAAAAGACCAGTGAAAGATAGAGCTCTCTTTGGGTAAGGTGGTTAAGCAAGTTTTGTAGCTGCCTAACACTTTATCTTGTTCACAAGGATATCATGAAGACTTCTTTAAATTATTCCCCAAACTTGAAAGTCACTGTGTGACAGTATTTCCTAATGTCTAGAATGAATTATAATATCTAAAAATTATACCTCGGTAAACTGGATTCAAAATTTAGTAAGTCTAGTAGTCATGTTGGAATATCAATTGATCCTAACAAGTGTTAGGAGTGACAGAAAGAGTTATCATTAGAAAACTTTGCAATGTAATTCCCAGAGGAAAAAATTAAACAACAACAACAAATGGGAGTGGGAATGTGACTTGGTGGTAGAGCTTAGCATGTGTGATGCTCTGGGTTCAATCAATAAAAGTCAGAAAAAGTTTTGATACAAATAGCAGCCTTTTCTAATTAAAAATTAATTAAAATATTGACTGTACAAAAGAAACCCTTACCAAAAATATATCAGAAAACTTGTTTTAGAGTATTAATAACAAAAATCTGGAAACTACCCATAGCTTATGGTTTATTCATACAATGAACTATTATATGGTAGTCAAAAGCATGATTCATAGCTACATGTAAAAATATGGATAAATCTTAGCAACAGAAAATGAGAAAAATGTAAGTTCTCAAGGGTATAGTATATAGCATACTACTCTTTTTATGGAGTTAAAAACAACTAGAAGGACTTCTGTTTCTGACCATCAAATTCATACAAGGTATGACTTCATACAAGGTAGAATACAGCAATAGCATAAAGAATGGAAGAGGGAAATAGAAATATGCTGTTGAACATTTGATATATGAAGTGGTTAAAAGTATTTGAAAGTATATTGCAAAAAGGGGAAGATGCATATTGTAAATTCTATAACAGCTTCTCAAAAAATAAACACAAAAAGTATGGAAAATAATCTTTTATTGAGATAGAACAGGTCCCTAAAGTAGTTAATTGACTCCAAAGAAGGCAAGAAGATACAAGAGAGAATAAAAATAAGCAAACAGACAAATAGACAATTAATAGGAAGAGGGTAGACTTAAATCCAACCATATTGGTATTATATTAATGAAAATGATCTAAACACTCCAATTAAAAGGAAGAGACTGTTATACTTTTATACACTGTAAAAGTAAAAATGTGGAAAATTATATACCATGAAAAACTTATCTTAAATAAAAACAGACAACCAAGCAAACAAACAACAACAACAACAAAAACTTGATTAGGCAGGTAGAGTAACTCAGTGGCAGAGAAAGTGCTTAGCATGAATTGAGGCCCTGAGGCCCGATGTCAATTCCTAGCATGCATACACACACAGAAATAAAATAAAATAAAACAAAAGAAAGAAAGAAACATTTAAGTGCCTTTACCAATGTCAGATAAAGGAAATTTCAGACAAGGATATTGTGTCTGCAATAACACAGCAAACTCTGTACTTAATGGTATGTAGGGACAAATAGGACTATCTGCTCTTATTCTTATAGGCACAATATGGGCATCTACTTTTGCTTCTCAATCACTTTTGTGATTCTTTTTTTTTCTAGAAGCTCAGAGAGTGGAATGGTTTGACTATATCCTTCAAAAAGTCTGGTGTTGAAATGTAGTGACCAATGAGATAGGATTAAGAGGTGAGTCTTTAAGAGGATTAGGCAATGAGGGGTCTTCTTTCATGAATGGAACTAAAATCTTTGGAAAAGAGGGGCCACACACTGTTCGGCTTACTTGCCCTTCTGCCTTCTCCCATGTGTGGAAACAGCATTACTCTCCTTCAGAGGATGCAGCAACTGGGTGTCATCT
Organism: Spermophilus citellus; assembly: GCF_964194105.1. Taxonomy (NCBI): domain Eukaryota; kingdom Metazoa; phylum Chordata; class Mammalia; order Rodentia; family Sciuridae; genus Spermophilus; species Spermophilus citellus. Next base: position 62,134,741 of record NC_138195.1, on the reverse strand, counting down.
TGGAAGCAGCAAGCAGTCCTTATCTGTCCTCATCTGACACTGTCTTGCTGGTACCTTGATCTTAGATTTTTTTTTTTAGAGAGAGAGAGAGAGAGAGAGAGAGAGAGAGAGAGAGAGAGAATTTTAATATTTATTTTTTAGTTATCGGCAGACAAGAGAGAGAGAATTTTAATATTTATTTTTTAGTTATCGGCGGACACAACATCTTTGTTGGTATGTGGTGCTGAGGATCGAACCCGGGCCGCACGCATGCCAGGCGAGCGCGCTACCGCTTGAGCCACATCCCCAGCCCCGATCTTAGATTTCTTAGGCTCCAGAATTGTGGGAAAGTACATTTCTGGCTTTCATAAATTACCTAGCTTTGGTATTTTGTTATAGCAGCTTAAGCAGACTAAGTCAGGGAGTCACTGGATATCTATGGCATTCACAGGGATGTCTCATTGGATTGCAGTGTGACCCAATTCATAAACCCTGCCTGTGGTGTCTTTGTCACTCATACCTGGACTGTGACTCTTGCCTGTGATTTTACCTGCCTGTTTCATGCTCCTTTGGCACTGCTGCCTGCTTCCTACTGCTCTGCTCTGGAAACTCTAACAACTGCTCCAGTAGCTGATCACTCTTATTAGGAAGCCACCAACCAGCCCTATGGCTCAGGGAAGGTGCACATCATTTCACTCAAAAATAGGTTGAATGGTTTCTCCCAGGAGTTAGGCTCCATTGAAATGTCTAGTGGAAAAGTAGCTCAGTGTCACAGCTTTTAGAGTGTTAAAAATGGGGGGCAGGGAGAAGCACTGAGTTGGGGTGAATTGCAATAGCAGCCACCATCCTGTGGATGAAACCTCGCACCTCAGGCCCTGTTGCCAGGTCTACCTCATAAAACCAGACCCTTTCTTTTCCTTTTAAAAATTTGTTCATGATAATTACACATAATATTAGTATTTATTTTGACAGCTTTTGAAATATAGTGGCCAATGCAATAGGAATATAGTTTGCTCCAATTAAGTACTCAGTACTTATCCTTACCCTCTCCCTTCTCCCTCTCCCTGTTTCTTTTTCTCTACTCTACTAATCTCTCTATTTATTTAAATTTTTAACAAAAATTAATGTCTTGTGGATATAAGATAATGATGATATTCACTGTAGCATATTTATATATGTCCGTTGGAAAGTTAGGTCAGATCCATTCAACTGTTTTCCTCTTATCCTGTCCATCCTCCCTCCCCATCAGTCCCCTTCTTCTACTCCACTTATTTTTCTTTTATTTTGATGGAATTCTCCCCCTTCCCTCTAACCCCCATTTTAGACTAGATTCTGCATATCAGAAAACATTTGATCCTGGACTTTCTAAGTTTGACTCATTTCACTTAGCATCATGGTCTCCAGTTCCATCCATTTACCAGAAAATGACATCATTTCATTCTTTTCAATAGTGGAGTAATACTCCATTGTGTATATATACCACATTTTATTTATCCATTCATCTGTTAAAGGGCACCTAGGTTGGCTCCATAATCTAGCTATTGTGAATCATGCTGCTATGAACATTGATGTGGCTCCATCCCTATAGTATGCTGATTTTTAGATCTTTTGGATATATACTGAGGAGTGGGATAGTTGGGTCATATGGTGGTTTCATTCCTAGTTTTTTTTTTTTTTTTAATTTAGAGACAGGGTCTCACTGAGTTGCTTTGTGCCTTGTTTTTTGCTGAGGTTGGCTTTGAACTCGCATTCTCCTGTCTCAGCCTCCTGAGCTGCTGGGATTACAGGCATGGGCCACCACACCAGCTTCATTCCTAGTTTTTTGAGCAATTTCCATACTGCCTTCCAGAGTGGTTGCACTAATTTGCAGTGCCACCAGCAATGTGTGATTGTACCTTTCCCCCCATATCCTCGCCAACACTTATTATTATTTGTATTCTGGAGAATTGTCATTCTGACTGGAGTGAGGTGAAATCTTAATGTAGTTTTAACTTGCATTTCCTTAATTGCTAGAGATGTTGAACATGTGTTTATATTTTTGTTGGCCACTGTATTTCTTCTTTCCAGAAGTGTTTGTTTAGTTCCTGTGCCCATTTATTGATTAGGTTATTTGTTTTTCTTTTGGTGTTAAATTTTTTGAGTTCTTTGTATATCCCAGATATCAATTCCCTAACTGAGGCGCATGTGGCAAAGATTTTATCCCAGTCTGTAGCTCTCTCTTCTTACTCTTGATCATTTCCTTTGCTGTGTAGAAGCTTTTTAGTTTGATGGCATCCCACCTACTGATTTTTAGTTTTATTTCTTGCTCTTTAGGAGTCTTGTTAAGGAAGTTGGTTCTTGTGCCTATATGATGGAGTATTGGGCCTACATTTTCCTCTAGTAGTTGTAGTTTCTGGTGTAATTTCCAGTAGGTGTAGTTTCTGGTGTAATTACCACTTTGAATCAACTTTTTTGTGCAGGGTGAGAGACAGAAGTCCCTTTCTTTTCTTATAGATTTTCTCCCACAATTTCCCTTCCATCTTGGGATTGTCCCCCTGTGGGTCTCTCAAATTCACTACACCACTCACCACCACGTCCACTGTCCATACTTGCATTTGCCTGGATTCTACTCGTTGACACTGTGGGACTACATTTCCTTGGATCCTCATTTAATTCAGTTGAAGAAGATTCTGTGGGGAAAGCTGCTCATATATGCCTTTTTCATTTAGTTCCACCAGGACTTCCTGTTCTAGAAATTTGAACTAACAAGAAAACACATCCATGGGCTAAGTACCCTGAGATAGTCTAGAAGTACATTCTAAATGTTTTCTAATTAGGATTTCCTGAGATAATTCACAAAATGGGAAATGCAAAAAAAAAAAAAATTAGTTAAATGCTTCTCATCAATCATATGTAGTACCCCAAATAGAAAAATCAGAATGTAAAATGCAGTCTGTTGCTTAAGTCTCATGCAAAATGTGGTTGTGATTGACTAAGCATTGTGAAATTACTCTCCTAATCAAAGGTACTTAACCAGAAACTGAATTTAAAAGGACTCAGAGGTTCCATCCAATTTTAGGAAACTATGAATATGTTGTCTGAATAAATGCCAAGATAATAGCCTTGAATCATTTTCATAGATATTCAGGGAAAGGAGCCTACATGTATGTGGGTAGAACTGAGTCATTGCAGCTGATAGATTAATTTGCCACTCTAGAATGAATACTCTAGTTGCTGGAATCCTTGAGCCTTTTGTTATCCAGCTTTCCAATGTGTGTTTGGGTTTCTAGACAATAGAATAACAGACTCTTTGCATTGGGATGACACTTCCTTACCATGGAAGCGAGCCTCCTCACACAGAGCAATCAGCCTTTAGCATCTCTGACGTATCTTACAGGCTTTGCATGAGCAAGTCCAGTGAGAAAACTCTCTAGTTTTCCAATCCATTGTCGAACAATCCAGTTGTTAGAAAGGCTTCTCTTATACTCAAAAAACTTAATGCCCCAAACAAATAACCCAGACAATAAATGGGCAAAGGAACTGAACAGACACTTTACAGAAGAAGAAATATGAATGGTGAACAAATACATGAAAAAATGTTCAACATCTCTTGGAGTTAGAGAAATGCAAATTAAAACTACACTAAGATTTTACCTCACTCCAGTCAGAATGGCAATTATCAAGAATATAAGTAACAATAAATGTTAATGAGGATGTGGGGGAAAAGGTACACTCACACATTGCTAGTGGGACTGCAAATTGGTGCAACAATTCTGGAAAGCAGTTGTCTCTTCTTTCTGTGAATTATGTAGATCCTTAAAGATGCATTCTCTCAGTCTTCATAGGACATAGTGTTCCAGCTCCTTTTACAGTGTGGGGGATAATCCTCTGTCCTCTTTTAGACTTCCTCAGGAAACTTGGAATGGAAACTTGGAATGGAACCACCATTTGACCCAGTTATCTCACTCCTCAGCATATAAAGGACTTAAAATCAGCATACTATAGTGACACAGCACATTAATGTTCACAGCAGCTCAATTCACCATAGCTAAACTATGGAACCAACCTAGGTGCCCTTCAACAGATAAATGAATAAAGAAAATGTGGCACATACACAAAATGGAATATTACTCAGCCATAAAGAAGAATGAAATGATGTCATTTGCTGGTAAATGGTTGGAACTGGGGACTACCATGCTAAGTGAAATTAGCAAATTCCAAAACACCAAAGGCTGAATGTTCTCTCTGATATGCAGATACTGACTCACAATAGATGGGGTCTGGGAAAGGGGTAGAGGGTCACTGGATTGGACAGGGGGGAATGAGGGGAAGGGAGAAAGATGGGAATGGGAAAGACAGTAGACTGAATCAGACATAACTTTGCTATGTTCATATGTGAATACATGACCAGTATAACTTTGCACCATGTACAACCACAGAATGGGAAGTTATACTCCATGTATGTGTGATATGTCAAAATACATTCTACTGTCATGTGTAACTAAAAATAACAAATTAAGAGAGAGAGAGAGAGAGAGAGAGAGAGAGAGAGAGAGAGAGAGCTCTTCCATTATATTGAACAAAGATTTGTGCTTTTATCATTTCACCGTCAGGCCTAGTTCAGCTCTGAAGCCACAGAGAAGTCTCTTGTCTCTTGTTTCTGTGAATTACGTAGATCCTTAAAGATGCATTCTCTCAGTCTTGGTAGGACATAGTGTTCCAGCTCCTTTTACAGTGTGGGGGATAATCTTCTGTCCTCTTTTAGACTTCCTGTTTGTAGATTTTCTTCTAAAATGTAGTGAGCAGAATATGTAACTTTTACACTTAATTATAAGTACCATTTACTACCATACACCTTTCTATACATGCTTTTCATGTATCATTTCACTTAATCTTCACAACAGTCCCATGCAGGAAGTTGTTACTACTTTTATTTTATAGATAAGGAGTCTATAGCTCAAATAAGTCATTAATGGACTCGAGATTACCCAGTAGTAAAGAACAGAGATGGATGTGATGATTTCCCAAACCTACAACTCTTTACCATTATCATATTTTTTTTTATTACCTAACAAGCTAGTTATAATGAGTAGAACTATTTCTTTAAATTCAATCTCTGGGTTTAAGTTGAATGTAATCCAGAAAGTGGCTGAGAGATAACTGGCTTCAGGGCTCAGAAGTGTGGTCTGAACAAAGGCCAAGTGACATTTTGTTACTCCTCATCGCTAGTTGAGTTCCTTGATGGAGTGCTGCTGGTATTCCAGTGTTCATTCATTAATACGTTGCAAGTGTTTATCTACAGCAAGGAACTGTTAGGGAATGGCTGTGGGAGAACAATGGGTAGGTTCTTGGGGGGAATGGATGGTGAATAAGACCCAGGTTGCCCTTCTAGCGTATTATCAGAAAAGATGAGAGAGGTTAACCATCAATGGCATAAAGCAGAAGGTGGTGATGCTATGGAGATGCATAGCAGTGCCTCACATTTCGGAGGGAGGAATTGCTTTCAGGAGCGCAGGAAATCTGGCAAAGCTTTGCAGAAGAGGTTACATTTAAGCAAATTTCTTACTTTCTCTGCTTCAGTTGCACACTCCAAAGATGGTATTTAAAGAGTATTCTTAATGGGTTGTTGTGAGGATCCAATAAACCAATTCAAGGGAATTTAATACGTTTAGTGAATCCTCAGTAAAGTTAGCTATATTTGAGGCACAGCATTAGATCAGGATCAAATATAGGGTTTTGAAGTCTTCCAGGCCTGGGTTCAAGTCCAACATGGTGTAGTTACAAACACTTAATTTCCTTGGTTTTAAATTCTTCATATGTAGCATAGAGTGAATGATAATACTACTTAATAGGTAGGTGGCTTATATGAGCCAATTAATGCTAGCAACTTAATGAGTAGGAAGAATAGGTTCTCAGATCCTGTTAGCTTTGTTTACTTATTATCTTTTGAGCTGGGCTTTGGAGGATGAGTAGGATCTGGGAGAAAGGAACATTCTAGATAGAGTAAGAACATTCCAGATAGAGGATACCAGGCACAAGGTACACTGTGATTGGTAAGGAGGTCACATTAGCTGGACCATCTAGGCTGCGTGAAGGGAAGAAGGGAGTTCAGTGACCAGAGCTGGGTGATCTTGGAAGCCAGAATGAGGAGTCTGGGTGGAGTTCTAGTCTCTGGACAATGAGGCCATGCCATCCTATGCACTGTGTTCAAGATTTTGCTGGGCATTCATAACTCCCTTGTTCTCCTTGTTCTGCATCACAATCTCAGATTATTCCATCATGGCCCACTATTTGCCAACGTTTGGACTGCAGTTGCCTCCTAACTGGACTCCCCTCTCCTCCTCTTATATCTCTTCCCATAGTTCTCTACACACCACTGGTAGAGTGATTTGTCAAGAGTCAAACTTGATCAGTGGCTTTGCCTGCTTGACCCCTTTATGGCTTTGCATGGTACTTATGCCAAAAATCTAAAACCTTTATCACAATTTAAAACCTGCTGGATCTAGCTTCTCATTTATCCTTTGGCTCAGCATTCTGGCAGGAAAAGAGCATAATCAAAATGGGTGAGTATAAGGCTGTGGAAGGGATTTGAGAAATAAACCAAGTGCAGTCCTGGATGGGTAATAACAGGGAGTTGTTAACACCTCTAGTTCTGAATGACAGGTGGAGGGAGTCATTGTCTGGCTTACCAAGTAGCTTCATGGAGATGATCACCCGATGGAAGTATGGCCATGAGTAGAGGGATACAGCCACCATAGCCAGATGAGCTGCCCTAAGTACAAATGATGTCACAAAAATCTGGAGGGCCCCTTGGAAGTCTCTAGAGGCCCTTGAGTAGCTTTTATGTCACTGTACTTGAAATGCACTGCTTTTTTTTCTGTATCCTGTGCTTGTCCCTTCACCTAGTTGATCTCTGCTTTTCTACTTTCAACCTGAGTAGGCTTAAGGATGAAGCCTTTGTTGATTTTCTCCATTTAGGTTATGTACTTCATCACATATTTTGTTGGTATCCTCTAGTTATCTTTTGCTATGCATATGGAAATTTCATAATAATTAATTGTACAATCACTTATTTAATCATAGATGCATTGTTGGAGCCCATAGTGGGCAAACAAGACTACAGGATATCTAAACAAATACCTTTTGAATGTGTAGGATGTAGTAAGATTAAGACTCAATGTTGTAGGCACTGGTAAATGCAAGGGATACAGAGATGGGCCATATTTGGTACCTTTCCTCAAGAGTTCATAATCTAATAGAGGAGATAGTTACGTAAACAGATAAAATCATGCAGTGCGACAACTATTCTAGCTGTCTAAACAAGTTCATCTCTAAAGCACAGGGAAGAGAACAGGGCATTCTGTCTCTGTCTCTAGTGGGGGAAGAGTTTAACATTGGATATTAGAGCTGGACCTTGGAGGATGGGTAGGGTTTGGTCAGGTGAAGGTCTTCCAGGCAGAGGGAACAGCATGAACAAACTGAAGACTATGGCACATCAAGATTGGAACTTATTTGACCTGTGTACTTTCCACAATTAGAGGGGTACATTAGCCAGCATAACTTTCCAGGAAGTTTTAGTCGATGGTGTTCTTACACAAGCAATAAAGTGAGAGACCAAACAAGGAGACACTGGGAGATAGAGGAGGGAAAGAGATATTTGGAGGACCATGAAGAAAATGGTAAGTTGGACAATAGCCAAAAGCAGCATAGGAGAATCAAAGGATGACAAATGCTTTTATGTATAGTAAAAGAATTCTTTATAAGTTATTACTTAAAAGAACCCAAGCTTCCATTAGTCCTAGTGTCTGGCTTGTGATCTGAAAACAAATCTGCCATGTCCTAGGACAACTTGTACTTTTGCTGAGAATCCTAGGTCTAGGGCATTGAGTGGTTTGGTTGGCACTGTCCTATGGTACTTTTGAAATAACATTTCCCGCTGTCTGCCAACTTAATAGTTCACTATCTTTATTTAGGATTTTGGTCAACACTCTTCTCTAGACTATTTCTGAAAGAATCTTTTGACAATTCATGTTACTGCCACCTGTTGATTCACCACATTCACATCGTTTCAATGTCACCTTCTCAATTTCTCTATCATCTGTGCAGGGTTCTGAAGTCAACAACAGTTTTTCATGATTAATGCATCCATTTTGCCCAGCAGGGGTGTGTCACTTGTATGAGGTCTTGGGTCAGGTGTTGGAGATAACCCAGAGGAATAAGGTACTGTTCTTTCCCTCAAGAAACTCACAGTCGAACAGAGTAGACAACCCAAAACAGATTTTTATCAAATAGATGGTGAAGGAAATGATACAAATAGCTTCATGGTCTTATGAAAAACACCAATGAAGTTTCCTGAGGTGGGGGAGGGAGTGGAAGGCATCCTGGGGAAAGACATCTGAGAAGAGCCTCAGAAAGATCTAGACATTTGTCAAGGAAAGGTGAATAGATGGAGGGATCTCCAGGCAGAGGGATCATCTGAGCCCAGGTAGGGCAGGAGATGACAAATGGAGACAAAGTTGGTAAGAGAGGCAGGGATCTTGGAGGGCTGTGAGCAAAGCAATTTGTTTGGGTTGTTCATTTTTGTAGATTTAGATTATGGACAGCTATTGTGAGATTTTTGTGGTCAGAGCTCTATTTTAGATACTTTGTTGATTTTGATGCCTTTGAATGACACAATCTAAGGAAAATCCGCCAAGAAGGCAACTACTCCAACTAATGAAGTGAGAGTTGGTAGGACAAATGCAGTGGAGAAGAGGATACAGATTCTGAGAAATACCAAGGAGGTAAATGCAGGCAGGACTTGGTGACTGAAGAGAGGGTGAGGAAGAGACAAGCATCCAACAGAGTGCTTAGGCTCAGATCCTAATTTAATATCTGTGGAGGAACCAGCAAATTCCTCAGATAAGCTGTACACAGGATATTTGGTCTTGGCTTCAAAAATAGACTCCATCACATACTGTGAATTTCACCATAGTGTTTTAGTCTTACTGAGTCTCAGTTTCCCTGTCTGTAAAATGGAATTATAAAAGTGACTTTGAGGATTAAATGAAAAAAAGGTTCTAAGGTTTTGTAAAGCTGAAAGGGCTAATCATACAGTCAGTGTTATTGTTCAAGTGCTGCCTCTGTGATCTTTACCAGTTGAATTTTGCATTTCTGTTTGGAGTTTGCAAAATAATCACCTCTTCCAATATCACCCAGGGAGAAGACTTATTTCACAAATAGCATCCAAATTTTGAATTTGGGGGTGAAGCTGTGTGGAAACAAGACAAGAGTAAGTAAGATATTTAATTATCTTTTGCCCTGTTTTAAATGATAACTCTCTTTTGTTTTTAACTTAATAACTTTTAATTTAGATAAACATTTATTGTAATCATATTGTTGAAGTGATTACATCATCAAATATGTAAAAGGACTTGGCAGTACTTGGATGCAGAGTTTGTTCTTAATAACATGAATTTTCTTTCTTCTGTCCTTTCTTCAGAAAGAAATAAATTCTCTTTTAATCACCAATTGTCTGAACTCCAAAACTCTGCAAAATGCAAACTCAGTAATGCGTACAAGAAAGCAAGTCCTCATGCCCAAAATCATCACTCATCTATAGGAGATGGGTTTATTTTTTTTTTAAATTAGGGAAGTGAGGGCATTTTGAAGCACTTTTTCATCCTTTTGATGGCCCTCAAATAATTTTTAATTTTACTAAGTGACTTAAAAATTTAAGAGTTGCTCATTTAAAAAAATTCATTACCTTGCTAATAGAAAATAAGACTTGGAGAAAGTTGGCTTTGAGATGTGTTTTGAAAATTGTGGTTGACATTCTAGAGGATTTATTACACTTCAAACAAATTATTAAAGCCTTAGTACAAATAGTTGACTGAGTGGGATCTGGAAAAGTGTTCATCCTCCACAACTTCCCCGGCTGGAACTTTCCACCACTTCCTGAACATGAAATGGCTACATGGAAACACTGTTCTGATTGGCACAAAGCCCTGGCCTAAGTCAGTTCTACTTTTTGTCTCCATGGTTAGCGAGTTGATATAGCATTTTAGTTTAAAAGAAAGGAACAAGGAGTTCTGAACATTGGTTTTGTATTTAGTAATTGTTTTGTAGAGCTGGGAGTAGGGTGATATGATGCATTTATATGTATGTGTATGCATGAGGGAGATGGTTAGAGGAGGAAAAGGTTAATTTTGTCATATTTGAAGGAAATATTGGGTTCTTTACAAATAGGGACCTCTGCTAAGATTGGATTCCTTCTATTAAAGGTGTTCTTCCATAGCCAAAGTTCATAGCTGAGTCAAAAAAACAGAGTATAGAGCAGAAAAAAATAGTAATTTCTGGATGATGTGAATTTGGTGAGTAAAGAGGGGTCTGGTTAGACAGAGAGCTGCTGTATCTCACAGGCTGGTTTTTTAAAGACTATTTGTTTTTTAAGCAAAGAAGTAGAATATAAAAATCATAAGATGTGAAGATTTAGCAAGGGGTTAGGGGTGTAACTCAGTGGTAGAACATGTGCTTAGTGTTTGCCAGTTCCTGGGTCCAATCACCAGCACCACCCCACAAAAAATATTTAATAAAATATGGGACTAAACCAGAGGTGCACAAACCTGCCCAGTCATAGCAATGATAATATATACAGGGCCCACCCAGCATAGACAAAGCCAATCAGCCATGAAAGGGTTTTCCTGGCTTCTTGCTGGGAGGAACTAGAGATAGGGAAGAACAGAACTTAAGAGTATACATTGTGTCCATTCTCTCTTCCTGAAGGATTCAGTTATTGCCCCAATAATTCTCTTTCCTGAGCTAAAATGGAAACTCTTCAAGTCACCAAAGTAGGTTGAACCAGACCAGCGGTCCCCTTGCACAATTTCTTTGCTGTGGTTTGAATGTGCTTCTGCCCAAACTCATGTTGAGGTTTGATTCCCAACATACTGATATTAAAAGGTGGTAGGATCTTGAAGAGGTGAGACCTGGTGGGAGGTGACTGGGTCATGCGTGGCTGGTTGCATGAAGGGATTAATTTTGGTCTCTTGGAGTGGGTTAGGTTTCAGAAGCATTGGATAATTCTTGCCAGAAAATTCATTATAAAAGAGAAAGTCTGGTCCTCCTGTCTCTTGCTTCTTCTTGCGTTATGTAATGTCTCCTCTGCATGCACCTGCTTGCTGCTCTCACATGTGCTCCACCATGTGATACCCTCTGCCTTGTGGGGATGCAGTCAGTTGGTCCTTTTTAGGGGTCTGTGCCATGCTATTTTGACTTTCCAATCACCAGAATCGTGAGCCAAGTAAACCTCTTTTCTTTATCCATAATCATTCAGCATCTTGTATTTTGTTATAGTAACATAAACCAGACTAAGATATCACTCTTGAGGTGCTTTATTTGTCCATGTTACTATGTCTTCAAAACACTTTAGTCCCCCTCTACAGAGGGGTGAATGAAAACAATTTATTATACACATACTTCCAATACCTGCTCCCCCAAGGCTGGCTAGCTGCCTAGTCACTGAGTGATCCATTCTCCCCCTCCCCTTATTAGAAATGACTACCTGTATTCTGTATTAACTTCTGATACAAAAGTGGTTTCTTTGTGGACTTTTTCACTTCACTGATTATTTTTGCACCAATATATGTTTATTGTTTTTTGAACTCTAATTCTATAAAATGTTTTAATTTGATAGGGCTAGTATTTTTATCATTATTCTTGTTCAGAATATTTTTTTCTCATTTTTATTTTTCTTTCATGGAACTTTCCTATGAACTTTAGTACATTTTGGCGAGTTTTTATTCCTTCTCCTGCATAACCCATTCCTTCTCATCTTCCATATAATCATATTAAGGCCCATAGAAATGTCCTTCAGTAGTGTTTCAGTTGTTTCACCTTAGATTCTTTGTAACTTGTGCTTTTATTCACTCTAATCCTCCCATGAATATGGAGAAATTGCTGCAACCTGAAGATGTAACTATCAACGGGAGAGAAGGATTCCTTCCTGGTCATCAGATTGTTATTTCATTCATAGCTCATTTCATCTTGCGGCAGTCAGAGCTATAATTTTGTTCAAGATAATCCAAGAGATTTAAAAAAATTTTTTAATGTTGTCTGGGCGGTGATGCACACTTGGGAGGCTGAGGCACGAGAACTGGTTGAGCTCAGGAATTTGGGGCTATAGTGCACAATGACAATCTGGTGTTCACATGAAGTATCAGCAAGGGAATCATGCCTATAAACATCAGTGCAGTCCAGCCTGGGCCACATAGTGAGACGTCATCTCCTAAACAATTATTTTTAGAATCTTTTTTTTTTTTTTAGTTGTAGATGGCCACAATACCTTTATTTTATTTATGTGAGGATTGAACCCAGTGCCCCACACATGCGAGACAAGTGCACCACCACTGAGCCACAACCCCAGCCCTCTTAAAATAATTTTAATATTTAAATTCTTTCTCCTTTGATCCTTCTTCTAAGAGCGCCCCCCCACCCCCCCCCCCCCCGCCCCTGCTCTCCTAGAATCCTAACCTGTAGCCAAATCATTCTCCTTGTTCCACAGGTCCTGATCTTCTTCCTCCACCTTCACTCTCAGATGCCTCTCTTTTCTCTAGTCTTGAAGCACATGTAGCAAATGTGTATAAAGTTAAGGGATACACTTGCCATGCAGCCAACCTGACATGGCTACACATCTTTTTAAACTTTCTATCTTTCTTTCTGCTATACTATTAAGGCATATCTGCTTTTTTTTTTCCCTTTGTGTCCCCACTCCCCTCTTCTCACCTCACCAGAGACACTTCACATGTCTCAGAGATCATTCTGCACTTTCTTTATTTCCTTGTTGTGATTCACAACAACTGTGCTTTTACATTGCACCCAGATTGTTCTTTAACAGATTTTCTTTCTATTTTTTAAAAATAGGTGGGACATAGGTTAAAAAAAAAAAAAACCCTGAAAATATTCAGATAGTGAATAGTGTACTTGACAATTCCTTTAGTGCAAACTGAATGGCTTGTAGCATAGTCTATTCAATAACTTTTAAAATTTCTCCTCTTGCCCTCCTGAAATATGCCCTTGGAGTGGAAGAGTGGGCTGGTGGCACCATTTTGATAGTCATCTCATCTGTTCCCTCATTGGTTGAGTCACAATGTAGATTCTTATCTGAATGCCCCAAAGGTGATACTGTACCATGTGTAAGTTTCTCCCATTTTCCTGGCCTTCCCAAGTTCCACTATCTTCTTGAGGCATCCGCCCCCCCTTTCTGAATCTCTTGGGCCATCTTTTCTTTGGGGTTGGTGCCTTTTTTACCTTTTGGTGCTTTTTGCTTTTTTTTTTTTTTTTTACTTTTTTTGGTGTTGGTAGGCACCAGTTTGGCGCTTATCTTTTTCAGATCAACTTATATACTTGGAACATGAATTCCAGAGGGTTTTAAAACTTGGTCCTATCACCTAGTAGCTGTGTGATCTTAGACAATTTAGTCTCCAGACCTCCTTGGTTTTCTCATCTGGGAAATGACTATCTGCTTCATAGGATGCTTATAAATATTGTATGAGTTGGTATTTGTAAAGTGTTTAAAACAGTGCCTAGCCCAAAGTAAGCACTCTATAAAAGTTTTTTTTTTTTTTTTTAAATTATGCTCCTTCTCACCTACTAACCACATCCAATGTGGCTAAAGAAGGAAGAAGGAAATAGTGTAAGAGAAAGCTAGCTTGCTAGTCACTGAGATATGTGAACTGACATTTCTCTGTTTTCAAAAATAGAAATCCTGGTCCTTTTAATCAAAACGAGCAGTTCTCAACCTCACTGTGCTATATTGTGAGGCAAGAAGATTATTATGAGTTTCATCCTAGTTACAACCAACCATGGTAAAAGTACTGACATTTTAATAATAAAGATACAAGGACTGCAAGGTTTGATTCTCAAGCACTTTCTTGAATGGGAACTGAGAAAAGTCAAAGTCATAGAAAATGAATTGGTACCTGGGAACTCATCAAGGCATTTTTCCCACGAGGGCAATTCTCTGGTAATATGTGGAGTGAATGCTTGTGTAAACATTGTGAAGTCTGGTGGACTTACACGATTATCAGCCCCTTGCTTAGTAGCTCCTTAAATGTTCCCTGGGTATGTTGTGAGTTTGGATTTCTTTAATGAAGATCATAACATCCTCAAGGTTAAAGGGCACAGTGTGGAAACATTGTGTTGCTAAATAATCTCTAGTTGAAAGATTTATTGTTATGAAGAGTAAAACAGGGCTGGGGCTGTAGCTCAATGGCAGAGCACTTGCCTAGCATGTGTGAGGCACTGGGTTCAATCCTCAGCACCACATAAAACAAACAAATAAAATGCAGGCATTCTGTTCATTTACAACTACAAAAAAAAAAAAAAAGTAAAACAATGCAATGTTCTGATGCTGGCAAACCACAGTTGGAGATAATAATAAAAACCCCCACGGTTCCAACTAAGAACACTGATTCCATCCCAGGTTCTCTCATCCCATAATAAAGGGCAGTAAAAACCAGGAAGAAAACTAAAGTGAGGAGCCTGGATCATCCAGGTTAGAGGTGTATTGAGCATGACTCTTAGGAGAGTGTTATTTCTCTGAATCCTTCATTTAAGTAGTTCAAACAGTAACTTTTATGGCGTTAATCAACACCAGGGGGCAGGAGAGAAAGCAGAGTGGATGGAAACAAGTAGGACTCCAGAAAGATGGTGTGAGCAAGCAGTTTAAGTATGTGAAATGTCTAACATAGTTCTTGATACCTACTTGTTAGTTGAATCTGAAAGTTTAAAAATCCTTTAAAATTATTTATGAATTACAGAAGTTTTCCATGTTCACTGTAAAGAACAAAATAAGAAATACAGAGAAGCAAGACAACAAAAATGTTTTTATTCCCCACAATCTCATTACCTTCCAATAAGCACTGTTAACATTTTGGTAGAGCAAATTTTATTTTCTATGTATGCATATCTTTTCCCTCAAATGGGATCACAGTGAATTCTTATTATTTTTTATTGCTCCATTACTTTAACTGGCAATATTCACTTTTTAGCTCAAAGTATGATTAGGACTCTACCAGGGTTCTAGTTTTGGCCTAACCAGTTCCCAGAAAGCCCCTTAACTTCTTTAAGTTTTAGATCCCTCAACTATGAAATTAAGAGTTTAATGCCAATAATACATAAGACACTGTTCATCTCATTCTGTCTAGGAAGTCAGTATGGTCGGGCACCAGCCAGGTTCTAATTCAAACTCTACTTGCAAGATCCTGGGTAGGTTTCTTGACCCCTCAATTCCTCAGTTTCCCTTTCTCTGTGATAGGATTAATGTAGAAGATACCGCCTAGGCTTGTAAGCATTAAACACACACACACACACACACACACACACACCCACCATTTAGACCAGTGTTTAGCATAAGGTAAAGGCTCAACAAGCAACAACTACTATTGACATCAAAAGCTCAGGTGCCAGCTTTCCCGAGGCGATAGAGTAAAAACTAACAGAGGAATTGAGTACTAACTTGAGAACTAGCATGGGTTGAGCACATGAGCTGGGCATTTTACTAAATTTGTCACTTGCACAATCTTATTTAATCCTCAAAACAAAATTACTGTCTCTACACACCTGGAAACTGAGGTTAGAACTTGCCTGGATTCAGGTAGCTAGTAAAAGTCAAACCCAAAGACTAAGACTTCTTGGCTAGTTTTAGCTGAGCTGAGGGGCTACAATAGCTGCCATTGGTTGGACATTTCGTTTAAAAAAATAAAGCCCAAAATTTAAATGTCTTTCTCAGCGATCTTCAGCATGGGTTTATTTATCTTCAATAGCACCATTTTAACAGTTCCATTGTTTGACAGTTATTTAAAAGCCACAATGATTTTTGTACATTTTAATATCATGTTGGATGTTTTAGTAGAGCAGAAGTAGGGGGTGGGCTTTATAAAAATAATTATACTTAAGTTAGAAATTAAATTTTGTGGTTGTAACTGATGGTCTAAAAATTCCCCCAATTAAACAAAACCAAGAAATCTCATGAACGTTACTAGCTTGGGAAGGTCGTGAAATGTAGTGTGACATTTTAACATTTTTGCTTTCTACATCATTGCCAAAGGACATCAGAACTGGTCTGGGTCGACTACTGGCTCTGCCTGCCTCGTGGGTGAAAAAGTTTATTTCATTTCTGGCTATAGTGTCCTCTTCCAAGGAGAGAACAGAATGGACTAAAACACAAAGTGCTTTTAAATTAAATGCCACCTCATTGTTTTATGGGGCTCGCATGCTTTCCTAACATTTATTAGAGAAATTGGTATTTTCTGGCAGCCTTTTCCTCCTGTGTGTGGTGCATTTATGGATTCACTCTAAGCGAAACAACGAACAGCCAACTTCCCTTTGCTCTGGCCAAGGTGGGAGGACACAAATGAGCAAAGGAAACACTTAAAATAATGTACACATTTGGATCCCGCCACAACTTTCTGTGCTCAGATTCAACTCTGCACAGATCTACCTATTTCCAAGTAACGGACTCTCCAAGCTTAGAAGAGCGGGCCCCCTCCTGGGTGAGGCCTGCAGCTTTCTCTCCCGGCCCCGTGCATTACGTGCCTGAAAGCTTCCTTGCTCAAGGTTCGCGGCAGTGTTCTGCTGACCTAGGAATCATCAACGCGAGCCCCCAGCCGGGGCTCCCGGGAGCTCCCGGCACATCCTGGCCCGCAGCGATCACGTCCCGGGACTTGGGCTCGAGCCCCAGCTGGGCGCTGGTTGGTCGCGCCACTGGACCCGCGGCCCGGTGATTGGTCCAAGGGATGAGTTCACGTGGTTAGGCGCTGATAAGTGGCCTCTCCAGGGCCTGACCGCAGTCGGCCAGAGAGAGTGCAGAGCTGGTACTGCTCGGGGCTGTGTGCAGACAGCGGGGTGCTGGGCTCTCTCGGTCCGCCGCCGCCTCTCTGCCCAATGAGCTGCACCAGGTAGGTTTGCTGCAACTTCGCGCTCTGGAATGAAGGGACGGTGCAGCTGTGGAGAAGTTGGGAGGCGTTTTCGTTCTGTCCTCCCTGCAAATGTAGCATCCAGGGAAGGGCTGGTTGACTGGCTGCTGTGTTAAATCTGGCACCCCGGGAGGCCTTGGAGGTGTGGAAATTTGCGCTGTATTTTTCTTAGGCAGAAGCTATTTTCATAATCAGCATCCTAAATCAGAAACTGTCTTAACGTGAGTCAGCTTTAGTTTGGATTTCCTCATTGATAACGACTCTAATCTTTGGGTTTTCTGCACTAATATCCCAAACATTTAACTTGTGATAGCACTACGACATCGCTAGTCAGTTTAGCTCTGGGACAAAAATTACAGGGCCATGTTTGCATTCATTCGTTCTCCTCCATTCCTTACCATAGTTTGCCATAATAAACTCAAGTCTCAGAGTTTGAACAAACTATTATTTTAAACTCTTGGCCAGGACTTAAAATTCCAGGGAAATCGCCCAATATTAAAACTGTCTTTCTATAAATGCAAAAAGTAAAAAAAAGAAAAAGAAAAAAAAAAACTCTCCCATGAAATTACTAAAGTGGCTTCTCCAGACATAACTAAGCAGACTTCTCTAAAAACCCTGCCTGTTAACTATTTTTAGATCCACAACTATAACTTTAGCATTCATTTATTTGCTCTCAGTTTGTAGGTCTCCCAGAAAAATCCCAGAGCTAATAAATACTGTGAATGTTCTTCTTTGTCCATTTTGTGATAATGACCACTTGCCTACGTGCTTAGAGCTGCTATGAAGAGAGTTATTAAAGCCACACTGAGAAATGTCATGTGTAGTGTTCACACACCTCTTATCTGTAAAGCTAAGATTGTGGTGGGGAAGCAGGAAGGGAGATCCTAATTACATAGCTTGGCAAAATGAGGGCTAAAGGCCAGGAAAAAAAAAAATCATCTTGATGGCTGCTTTTTGGTTTAATATTGCTGAGCATAGTTATGTTTAAGTTTTAAATAGCTTTATTGTCTTTCTACTATTTATACATATCTTTCTACATATTTATAAATAAATACTCATTGCCAAAACATTAGAAAATACCCCCAAAGTACAGTTAATAGATCATGTTAATCATTATCACTGAGAGAGAGTTAACTTTTTAGTGTATTTTCTGTAGTTTATCAGTAAGTAATCTAACATACATTTAAGAACAGTTCAATTTTCAAATAACCAGTTTTTTCTCTTTAAAGTTTGTTGTATATATTCAAGGCATACAACATGCTTTTATAAAATACATGTGTAGTAAAATGATGATATAATGGAACAAATTAACACATACATAATCTCATATATGCAATCAGATTTTCCATTTAAATGTGAAATTGTCATGAGCATCTGTCTATTGGAAATATAGATTATGTAAAATATTTCTTTAAGTACATGAATGGTTGGCTTGTGTTTCAGTCAGTTATTTGTGAAAAATGGGAAAGAATGATAAGTGAAGTGTAAAAATTAATTCTGACTCCATTCCTGCCTTCTTATTCTTAGAACTGTTGCATAAGGATTTTTATTGTTACTTTTTGTCTTCAAGAAGATTACCTTCCAGAGAAGTGGAATCAATTTAACAGCAAAATAAGCAATAATAGCCACAGGAAACAGAGGTCTGAAACTATGGTACTCAAAGAACCCATCTGGTCATTAGAATCTCTTGGGAAGCTTTGAGAACATATCCACCTCTGTGGATTTACCCTGAGAGGTTCTGATTTAGTGGCTCAAAGTCCCAGGCATCTGAATTTTTTAAGAAAGAAAGAAATTAATTTGGTAGGCCATGGTGACCTGACAGATTTGAGAACCATTGGTTCACAACAAAGCAAATGAGAAGGTGTCACTATCAGAGCTGCCATACACATTCTTCATGTAGACACAGTCCACATCTGTATAGCTGTATACAGTTCTTAGAGCTGTATAAAACATCATCAAATCCAACTGAATCCCCCTTAGGTGATTTAAGCAGTTACCCACAGCCCTGTAGCTAACCAAGGGCATAGGTAGATGGAGAATGTAGATCTGATTTACCGATACTGTTTTCTTACTACATGTAGTAGCACCTCCCTGCTGCACTGACTGCAATTCAGTCAGTACAGAAATAGAACCTGTGTGTTTGGGACAGGGGAAGAGCGTTCCAGATCTAGGTGTTAACCCTCCATCCTTTTGCTTTGCAGAATGATCCAGGTTTTAGATCCACGTCCTTTGACCAGTTCAGTCATGCCAGTGGATGTGGCCATGAGACTTTGCTTGGCTCATTCACCACCTCTGAAGAGTTTCCTGGGCCCTTACAATGACTTTCAAAAAAGAAATTTTGTGAACAAATTAAAGCCTCTGAAACCATGTCTCAACCTCAAGCAGGAAACCCAATCACAGAACGAATGGAAGCGCTCACACAACCAAACCAAGAAGCGGGTTGTGTTTGCTGATTCCAAGGGTCTTGCTCTCACGGCTATCCACGTCTTCTCTGACCTCCCAGAAGAACCAGCCTGGGATCTCCAATTTGACCTCTTGGACCTTAATGATATCTCCTCTGGCTTAAAACTCCATGAGGAGAAAAACTTGATTTTAGATTTTCCTCAGCCTTCAGCTGATTACTTAAGTTTCCGGAAACACTTTCAGAAGAATTTTGTGTGTCTGGAGAACTGTTCTTTGCAAGAGCGAACTGTGACTGGGACTGTCAAAGTGAAAAACATGAGCTTTGAGAAGAGAGTTCAGGTCCGAATCACTTTTGACACTTGGAAAAGCTATACAGATGTGGACTGTGTCTACATGAAGAATGTGTATGGCAGCTCTGATAGTGACACCTTCTCATTTGCCATTGACTTACCCCCTGTCATTCCAACTGAGGAGAAAATTGAGTTCTGCATTTCTTATCATGCTAATGGGCAGGTCTTCTGGGACAACAACGAGGGCCAGAATTACAGAATTGTCCATGTGCAATGGAAACCTGATGGGGTGCAGACACAGATGACACTCCAAGACTGTGCATTCCACCAGGTGCCCCCAAAGACCGAGTTAGAATCAACGATCTTTGGCAGTCCCAGGCTGGCTAGCGGGCTCTTCCCAGAATGGCAGAGCTGGGGGAGAATGGAGAACTTGGCCTCTTATCGATGAATTAAGCAACCTAGTGACTGGTCTCGACCTGTCATAGTCCCCATGCAATTCTAGGTCTGTATTGCTCAATATTAGGAAGTTTTTGATACTTTGCATCAGTAGGTTTAGGTTTGAGCTTTTGCGGACTTGTTTCAGAATATATACAGCCACTTGAGAAGTTAGTGTTGGGGTCTACATGGATGATATTACCCAATTTTGCTTTGGAGGCCCAGGTAACAGCCTAGAATCTATTTTTATGAAAGTCATGCTTTTTTTAGTGCCCTTCCTCCTTCCCTCTCAATTCACTAACTTTCACATTGGGCAAGGAAAGGTGGAGGAAGGACAATTGATGGTGATGGGAAGCTGTGGTAATGGTATGACGAATGTGTGAAAGGTGTACATGAAGGGCTCTGAAGCTCAAGTCAGAGTAGGAGTGGGAGGTCTGATACTTAATTATTGGTGAAAAAATGTAAGGTTATTTTGTATTTTAAAGTTGGTTTACAGTTCCCTCCTGGGGAAGTAACTCATGGGGGAAAAGAGATCCATTCTATGTATTCTTGTGAAGAAAGGCCAAACAAATTTTAGGGGTGTTGGATGGTATTTGGGGATGATGAACTGTATCCTGGAGAATCAAGATCTTAAGTGAAGCCTTCCTGTTCAAACATGATCAAAAAATCTGGGGAAAGTGTAAGCAAATCTGGTTTTGCAGTCCTAATGTTGGTAAGCAATTTTGTGATCAAGGCCTCATGCTGGGGTTCTTGGTACAGAACGCTATCTGACAAAACTCATGCCATCACTAATGGTAATGACATGTTGGGACTCCAGGTCATGGCAAAGATTGTTCTTTGCAAGTGCCCATAGTAGCTTACCCCAAATGTCTGAACAAACATCTGATAATTCATGAGTTTTTAGCCTTGTAAGAAGGTTCACTGTACACTGGTCTTCCTCCTGTAATATGGTGTATCTTTGAGTGTGTTGTCAGTGTACACAGCTCACATCCTTCATATTGAAGGTGACTTGTTTTTCTGCCACACTTTTTCAATGTGATGTTTGAAGTGAGGACTGACACTAGGATTCTCAACACAAGAATCCGGTTCTGTGCACATTAGACGTAGTAGTTAATCTCTTTGCCTGTTTTTTGTCTTGTTGTTTTAATTTCCTTTGAAGTAAAAATGCTTTTTTAAAGAAATGGATTTGAATTGTTTTAGATGTGAATTGTTTTCATGTGTACATAAGCTCTTAAGAACAGGAGACAAGAATGTTTGCTTTTGTCATTGTGTACAACTGCTGAGAGGTGTTAAGAGAATGCAGTTAATTTTAACACGTGTGATCTGCCATGCTGGAAAAGTACTATTAGAAAAACTCCACTGTGACAGTATTTGAGGATTGGCTGACATCCATAATTTTTCTGCTGTAAATATTTCACTCTCTTCTGGCTATCCTTTATGAACTTCTCACTTAAAGAATAAATGTATTTGATATAAGATCCAAGAATGTTTTCTTTCTCAAAGGCACAATTAATTAAAAAAATAAAAAAACAAAATATCAACTGATATTCTCCTGTTTTGTTTAGGGAAAGCCAAGCAGAGTTAGTTTGGACTAGGAAGTAGATCCATCTGAGAGTATTTCAAGGGTTCTAGTCTCATTTGTGACCTCTGGGGCTGGTGCCTGGGGCAGTGACTTGAGGGAGACTGTCCCATCAGCAATTAGTGTTCATCACATTTGTTATCTGCTGGGTCACATTTGTTATTTTGGAGGTCACATGTCAACTTTAAAATGGGGAAGGAGTTAGTATGGAAAGGGCTGGAGAGGCTCCTACTTCTTGAGCTCCAACTCCTCCTCCTCCCTGAGCCCTTCCTCCTCCTCCTCCTCACTCCCCTTCCTCCTCCTCCTCACCCCCCTTCCTCCTCCTCCTCACCCCCCCTTCCTCCTCCTTGCCCCCCTTCTTTCTCCTTGCTCCCTCCCTCCTCCTCCTCTTTCTTTTAAATTTAACCTTTATTTTATTTATTTATTTTAATGTGGTGCT
Source organism: Spermophilus citellus (assembly GCF_964194105.1). Classification (NCBI taxonomy): domain Eukaryota; kingdom Metazoa; phylum Chordata; class Mammalia; order Rodentia; family Sciuridae; genus Spermophilus; species Spermophilus citellus. The sequence goes on along the minus strand of NC_138195.1, from coordinate 62,112,682 downwards.
GAGGATTGAACCCAGTGTCTCACCTGTGCTGGGCAAATGCTCTACCACTGAGCTACAACCCCAGCCCCTCCAGCACTTTCTTGAGAGTTAAGCTTGGAGCTGCCAAGAGGGGCCCAGGGAGGGACAGTGGGCATCAGTCCTAGACTGAAGGGAGATGCCAGTTCCTTGAGGCAAGACGCAGCAGGTCCAAGAACCTCAGTTGTTATTCCCGCTCTGCCTAACATTTCAGAAAGGGCTTCTGTACAGTATATTTTAAACTGAAGGGGAAATCAATGACCAACCTATTGGAAAGGCCCAATTATGAGGGATAAGCTTTAATCATAACATCCTCTATTAGGATCATGTCAACTATAGGTCTGCAGGCTGTATCTGACCTCAGATGTATTTTATTTAACACAGAATTAAAAAAAAAATTTGCAGAGATATAAAAGTCAGCAGACTACATAAAAATACGGATTTCATATTTTTCCTCTAAAAATTGCAAGAGCCTTCCTCATGGCAGCAACTATGTGGTGTTGGGTAGCAGCTGCTCCCTTTAGATGAAGCCTGCTGCCCTAGATGGGGCGTGCTGCCTTGTATTGGCCTAAGACCCCAAATAATGGCTGCGTTCTCTTATGCTGTTGACTGGCCTCTGTGGGTATTGGAGTTCATACCTCCTGTTTGTCACTGTATTCATGCCAATGGTTGGGTGAAAAATACTCTCCTTCCAACAGATGGAAAAAATTCAAATTTCGGTCTGACAGGGACAGACTCAAAGTCATGGGACTCAAATGCCTAACTTTATTATTATTTTTTTAATTTTTATTTTCTTGGATACCAGGGATTGAAGTCAGGGACACTTAACCACTGAGCCACATCCCCAGCCCTATTTTGTATTTTATTTAGAGACAGGGTCTCACTGAGTTGCTTCACGCCTCACTTTTACTGGGGCTGGCTTTGAATTCACAGTCCTCCTGCCTTAGCCTCCTGAGCCACTGGAGTTACAGGTGTGGGCCACTGCACCGGCTCAAATGCCTAGCAGCTAGTGGCTTTAGGCTTAGTGTTCCTTCCTGCTGCTTACACTTCTTCCTTAAGTCTCCCCTAGACACCCTCCTTCTTCAGGAGACCCCTGTCTGAAAGAGGGTGCCAATTCCAAGCAGGCATGACTCTGGCAAGTTCTTACAGGTCATCTTTCCAGTTTGACTCAATGTTGGAACATCCCTGGGCTGCTCCTGAAGGAGGGCTTGGTCAAAGAACATGGTGTTTCTGGGCCTTTAGTATTGAATGGAATTTTCCACATTTCACATCCTGATATCTCACCTAATAGAAGCAACTCTGCTATTTAAAATTTAACTTGGAAGAATGGCTTGAATGGGGGTACATGATGTGCTTTTCCAAAAAAAAGGAAGGCTTAATTTGCTTAAAGAAGGACTCTGTTCTAAATTCGTGACTCTTCTTTTAGTTTATTCCCCCCAAAGCTGGAAATTTCTAGTATGGAAGGGAACTTTGCCTCTTCCTTAATGGGAATCCTAAAGTTCTATCCACATTTGGTGGTCCTTCAGTTCACAAAGGGAGAGTTTTCTTCAGTTTTCATTTCCAGTTTCCACACAGAGTTTTCTAGCAGATAGTGTGAACTATGACTTGAAAAACTCTTCCATTAGTGGGCAGGGAAGAGTTCCCACAAAATCAGAATAGTCCTCACATGTAGTTTTGCTGACTTCCGGCCTTCTGACCATTCCTTCTTTCTGCCAATGAGTAGATACTCACCTCTGAGTTTGAAGGTGAGCTTTTAAAATACTGATGCCTCCCCCTGCACCTCCCAAGATCCTGGTTTAGTTGGTCTGAGGTGTAACCTATGTTGGACAGTTTTCAGAGCTATTCAAGTATTTACAATGTGCATCAAATTTGAAGTCTTCAGGTTTAATCTGGGGAAGTGTTTTTAGCTGCCCCATTTCTGAAAATGGAGTCTGATAATGGCTCAGATTATTCCATTCACCTTAAAGAATATATAGATGATGAAATGGAGTACCAGAGATGTTAAAACTTGCTTGAGATCACAGAAAGAGTAGAGCCCAACCTCCTGATCCCTTCTCCCAACACTGCCTCACCACCACTGCCAAATCCTCTACTAAACAACCCGAAGACAGACTTTCTCATTTTACATTAGAATCTATTCTTTTATCTTCTCTGATCTTTAGCATTTATGCATATGTTAATGATGATGCCTTTGGGTACAAGTGACATGATCCCCCACTCAACTAGCATCAACAAATAAAGAAAATTTATTATTTCACAATACAAGTCCCAGGTAGGGTGTTTTCAAAGTTGGTAAATTCAGTGGCTTAGATTCTGGTTATTTCTACTTTCTTTCTACTATCTCATTTCTTTTGATTGTTCTTACACTAACTTGCTTCCTGATTATGATCCAAGGCTTAGTGTTCCCATCTTTAAATTAGGAATGATAACAATTCTTAACCTCCCAGAGTGATTTGTGAGAATAAAATGAGATCATGGAGATGAAGTACTTAACCAACTATTTGGCAAATAATATGTGATGAATAAATACAATTATTTCTAATATTAACAGTCATATGTTCATTAAAACGATAATTTCTGAGAAATGTGTCATTAGGCAATTTGCTTATTGTGCAAACATTATAGAGTGAACTTACACAAACCTAGACAGCATAGGTCAATCACTCTATGTGGCTTCTTGATGCCATCAAGAGACTCCATGGAGACAAGATGAATAAGGCTCTTGCCAGCATAGCAGAACATACTGTTTTACAGTAACCTTTTTTTAAAAAAATGTAAACAGAAGGAGTACTCTAAAATAACAACAAAAATTCTAGTATAGTAAATACATAAACCAGGAACAGTTGTTCATGATATCAAGTATTATGAACTGGGCATAATTGTATGTGCTATACTTTTATACCACTGGCAGTGCAGTAGGTTTGTTTACACCAGCATTACCACAAATGTGGAATTGTTGTGCTATGACATCATGAGGGTTATGATGTCACCAGGCACTAGGAAGTTTTCAGCTCCATTCTAATCTTATGGACTCATGATCACATGAAGTCTGTCATGGACTAAAGCATTGTTATTTCGTGGATGACTTTACCTAATGATAAAATGTTTTCCCACAAATATTCCCTTCTAATGTGGTTGTAGTTGGAAATGAACACTGGTGCTTGCGATTCCTTTCTCGAGCAAGGACTTAGTACTAATATTAGTATTCTGTGTTGCTGGTTAAGAGAGTACCTGAAATAGAATTTTATAATGAGTCACTCATCCATTCAGCAAATATTTATAGAGCAACGTCTCTGCTTGGCACTGAATATGTTGTGATGAGCAAACAAATATGTTTCCTGCTCTCATGGAGCACGAGTTTTGGATTAACTAATTACGTAGAGGTATTTACATACCTCTACCACTTTGGAGTGATACCTCAGCTGGGTAATTTCTGGCAAGTTGTGCTATCACTGTTGCCTTAACTTAATCCTCTGTGAAATGGGTTATTTACAAGTTTGCTGTGAGGTTTAATAATAGTGGCTAAAACTTATATAGAACTTGTTATATGGCAAGCATGGTTCTAAGATATATATAGTTATAGTTATAAAGTTATATAAGATATATATAAAACTCAGTTCTCACAACAGTTCTATAGTCCTATGAAGTGGTTTCTCTTATTGCTCTCATTTTACAGATATGGAAACTGAGGCACAGAAAATACTTGGGACTTGTCACATAGTTAGTTAATAAGTTTTAGGGCTAAGATTTGAGCCCAGACTTAGAATCTGTGGTCAAAACTTTATACTGTGTTGCATCTCAAAATTATTATTCACAGGATACTCTTTAGAATATTTGGTCCATTTGAATTAATCCAATTATTGATATAATTAAGTTTATATATACCACTTTGTTATTTGTTTCCTGTTTGACCCACTTGATTATGTTCTTTTTCATTTCTTGGCTTTTCCAGGTTAATCATTGTTTATTGCATTTTTTTAGTTCATTAATTTTTTATATTTTCTTTTATTGCTTCTGTAGTGATTACTTTGGTGATTATAAAACAAACCATGGATTAGTAGTGTAATATAAATTATTTTTACTACTTTCTTGATAAAGCTGGAACCTTACACACTTAACCATCCTCCCATCTTTTGCATTGTTATTATGCATTTCAATTCTAAATGTACTTTAAATTCCATGAGACGTTGTTATTGTTGTTTTGTTCAGTCAGTCTTACTTCATATTTTTCTGTTTATTTACCCATCCTGCTAGTCTTTCCTTTCTGTATTTCTCTGTTTCTATCTTGGATCATTTTTCCTTTGGTATTTAATATTTTAGTATTAAATACTGATATCTTTAGTATTTATTTCCAAATGTGGTGATGAATAAGTATCTTAGTTTTTTTGTGTGTGTGGTGGAAAACATCTTTATTAAGTCTTCATTTCTGAAAAATAGTTTCACTAGATATAGATTTCCAGGTAGGGATCTAGGTAGGGGTAGACTTAGAGGCCTCCTCTGCTCTCCTAAGTAAAGTCCAAAAGCAGGTCTCCAGGGTGTTAAGTGTGTGTTGAAGCTGGCACCTGTCTTGAAGTCACTTGTTAATCCTCAGAAAACCAACATTTGTTTATAATAGTTGTGATAGCTAGGGGGATAGAGACAAAGAATGAAGGCCCATTAAGGTGAGGAAGAGATATCACAGTGAATATCTAGCATAGCAGGACCAGGAACTGATACATCTTCAGAAAGAAAAGAACATAGTCTTTCCCTTAATGAAATTCAACTAGGAAAGGTGTCTGAACATCGGCTCTGGGTAGAGGAGGAAAAAAAAAACCTCCCCAAATTCATAACTATAAGGATTTGCAATCCAGATTCACATTCTTTGCATTTTGAAAACCTCTAACCAGGGTTGGGGTTGTGGCTCAGTGGTAGAGCACTTACCTCACATGTGGAGGCACTGGGTTCAATTCTCAGCACTGCATATAAATAAATGAATGAAATAAAGGTCCATGAACACTAAAAAAATATTTTTTAAAAAAACCTCAAACCAAGAATTTATTAAAAAATGGTCCTTGGTTGCAGTTCCCACAGGTGCTTGGTAGACACATAAGCTCTCTGTAAGAGTGCAACTTTAACCTGAGTCTCAAAAATTCTCATCAAACATGAGTTCACATTTCAAGAAACAAAAAGACCAATCTTTTGATAAGATGCACAGAGATGAAGGTGAGAAAGCTTTAAAAAATGAGGATTTTTAAAAAGTTAAAATTATAGGTAATGAAGAAATAAAAAATTAGTGGAATATTAAGAAAAACTTTATTTTAATATATCTAAAAGCTTAAATAGAATGGATAAATGACTAGAAAAGTGTATTGTATCAAAATGATCTCAGGAATAAATAGAAAATCTGACAAGTTCCATAAACATTTAAGTTTAGTACTTTAAAATCTACCCACAAACAAAATACTGAGCCTAGGTATTTTTACTGCATATGTTGCATGAAATATTCAATGATAAAATATTTCTCATCTTATACAAAATATTCCAGAGTATATTTTAAAAAGGTGATGTTTCATAACCTCATACTTGATACGGAACCTTTACAAGGACAATATAGGAAAGGAAGATTATAAACTAATCTCACATGTAAGTAAAGGCAAAATTTATATATAATAAATTTCTAAATAAATCCAATAATTTATAAAAGATAATGTATTATGATCAGTCTAAGTTTATTTCAAGAATTCAAAATTGAGGCCAGGCATGTAATAATACCAGTGGCTTGGGAGGCTGAGGCAGGAGGATCATGAGTTCAAAGCCAACCTCAGCAACTGTGAGGTGCTAAGCAACTCAGTGAGACCCTGTCTCTAAATAAAACACAAAAAAATAGGACTGGGGATATGGCTCAGTGGGTGAGTGTTCCTGAGTTCAATCCCTGGTAACCCCCACCAAAAAAAAAAAAATGTAAAATTGATTTGATGGTAGAACAGTGATCACCATAATTTACCACATAAATAGACTAAAGAAATAATACATAGTTAAATTTCCATCTTTAATGAAAAAATCTCGAGCTAGGAATAAAGGGAAACTCCCTGAATTTAAAAACAAGGTATCTCTCCAAAAATTAAAACAATTAAAATGTGCCACAAATATCATGCTATGGTAAGTGTTGAAACTATTTTTAAGATCAAGTCTTCTGTTAACTACTTTAACTAACAGAAGTATTAACTTCTGTTTTACCTCTTTTAAATATTGTGCCAAGGACTGGGGTTGTGGCTCAATGGTAGAGTGCTCGCCTAGCACGTGCGAGGCCCTGGGTTTGATCCTCAGCTCCACATAAAAAAAACAAAAACAAAAACAAAAAAACCAAACACGAATAAGCCAAATAAAGATATTGCGTATAACTAAGAAATAAATATTTTAAAAAATATTGTGCCGAAATCTAAGCCTGAGAAGTAAAACAGGAAAGGAAAAAAATGGGATTGGAAGCAAAGAAATAAAATTGTTATTATTAATAGAGAATATATTTGCCTGTGCAGGAAATCCATAAGAATATATTTCTAAATTATTAAAAGAAATATAAGAGTTTAGCAAGTTTGTTGGATGTAACATTGTGGCAGTTAGCCTTCAAGATGGCCCCCAGTGATGCCCACATTCTAGAATTCACACCCTTGTGTAATCTCCTCCCATATTGTACCAGTGTTATTCTCTGTGAACAATAGAATACAACAGAAATAATTAGTATACCAGTTCCAAAATCAGGCTGTAAAAGATATGATGGATTTCATCTTAGTTGCTGTCTCTCATCCTTGTGCTGGGGGACACCAGCAGCCTTGTTATGAGCAGCCCTATTGGAAACAGAGGAACAGCGTCCTCCTGACAGCAACCATGTGAGTGAGTTTGGCAAGAATCCTCCAGCTATGGTCAAGCTTCCAGATGATTGCAGTCCTGTCTGACATCTTGACCACAAACTTATGAGAAATCCTAAGCTAAAACTCCCAGCTAAGCAGCTCCTGAATTTCTTACTTTAAGAAACTATGAGATAACAAATGTTTGAGATTTTAAACCTGTGAATTTTGTATAATTTTTTATTTAGCCATAGGTGACTAATATAATGATCAACACTCAAAAGTGAACCAAATATCTCTATGTGAGCAATAAAAATTATAATATATATATATATATATATATAAATTTATTTCTTTATTAATTACAAAAGGGAGTATTTGCAATAACAGCAGTAGTATACAATTCTTTGGAATAAATCAAATAAGTTCAACAAGATCTTTATGAAGAAAATTATTTAAAAATGCACTCAAAAGCATTTAAAGAAACCTACAAAGGAAAAACTATTCCACATATATGGTTAGGAAAACTTAATACCATGAAGATATTTATCTATTTTATAAATGTCAATCAAAACCAGAATATGAATAATTTTTTATTTGTTTTAAAGGAACTTGACAAATTGCTTCTAAAATATGTGTGCAGAGGGAGCCAAAAAGTCAAGAGTCCCTTAGGAAAAGAAAAAAAACAAACAAACATGATGGGGAGGCTTGCTGTTACAAATACCAAGATTTTTTTTTTAAATGTTTATTTTTATGTGGTGTTGAGGATTGAACCCAGAGCCTCATGCATGCTAGGCAAGCACTATGCCACTGAGCTACAGACCCAGCCTACAAATACCAAGATTTTTAATAAAATTATAGCTTTTAATGCAATATGATATAAGCTTATGGATGGATAATTTCTAGGTGAAGATACAGAAGCAAGCCTATACATATGTGGACATGTAGCTATAACAGACCTGGAAAAGATGCTGAGTGGGGAGAGAAAGGACTTCACAATCACTGTGCTGGAGCAAATAGTTATCTACATGCAAACTTGAAACCAGGATCCTTCCACGAGCTTTGCACAAAAGGCAGATTCGGGGGATTGATAACTAAAGGTGAAAGGGAAAACTTTTATAACATTTTAGAGAAGCTACAGAAGGTTTTTAGGATCTTGAATTGGTAAGGATTTTTAAAATTGAGTTAGAAAGAATTTCTAAAATAATGAAAGAGAAAAACTGATAAATTAGCCATATTAAGTTTTTTTTTTTTTTTTTTAAATCAAAAGATAGCATAAAGACAGTATGGGGCTGGGGATGTGGCTCAAGCAGTAGCATGCTCGCCTGGCATGCACAGGGCGCTGGGTTCAATCCTCAGCACCACATAAAAAATAAAAGATGATGTGTCCACCGAAAACTAAAAAATAAATATTAAAAAATTCTCTCTCTCTTTCTTTAAAAATAAAAAAAGACAGCATAAAGACAGTAAAAAGTTTAAGCTATGACTGATGAGGGATTAGTTTCTGGGATGTGTGAAGAACTTCAAAAATTAATAAGAACAAAAAGAAACCTATAGAGAAATAATCAAAAGTCTTAAATAGGCATTTCACAGAATAGGAAAACCAAATGGCCAATAAACATATGAAAAGATACTCAATCTCATTAATAACCAGGGCAATGCAAATTAAAACTATAATGATATACTATTTTACATACTTGAATGGCAAAAATTAAAACATCTGTAAATAACTAGTGTCATGAGTTTGTGGGCAATGGATCTCATACCCTGTTGGTGAGAGTGTGAACTGGTGTGATCAGTTGGGAAACAATTTAGCATCATAATGTTGAAGAGGCATAGCAATTCTGCTCCTATGGAAAAACTCTGGCACATGTATATCAGGTAGTTTATAAGTAAGGAGTTATATAGGTTTATAAGAATGTCCTTTATAAAAGGCAAAAACTGCAACCAACACAAATATCTGCCAAGGGTAGATTGGATAAATAAATTGTATTATATTATTTCAATGGGACATAAACCATAAATGAAGATGCATGGTTGCTACTCCTACAAGTGTGAGTTAATTTCATAAACATAAAATTGAAAAAAAGGGGCAGATTGCAGAAAATATATACATACATCTCTCATTTACATAAGGTTCAGAACCACACAAAACTGAATATATAAATTTGTAATGAATATATGTATATTTCACATATGTGAAAATAATGAAGGCAGGCAAGAGAAGTAATAAGTAGAATTTGGCCCAGTGACTACTTTCAAGGGATGCTTATGGAAGAAGTAGGGAGTGGGAATACAAAGGAGGATCCAAGAGTATTGCTAATATTTTCTAAGTAAACATTTCTTTTATATATATTGCATATGTTATTTCATATGCTAATAGTATTTTATAATAAAACCTTTAAACAGATTTTATTAGTACCTTCAAGCACAATATGAACTTTCCCATTTAACGTGTTTTTATTTTCTTTTCCTTAGCTTTTTGGGGAGTTAGGGATGGGAGGCAATCTCTTCCCTGGTATAGCCCTTAAGAACAATGAATTGTTTGGGAGCATCTGATATTTGGTAACATTGTTCTGACAGCATCATTTAGGATATGGCCTAAATGCCTGCCCGACAGCGGACTGTTCTGTTGTGTTATTTCTAAATCTCATGATTTGGAGATGGCAGATTGTGTTAAGTTGTGTGGAATGTTCTATTGTGCTCTCACTGATGCTGCAGACATGAAAATTCTTATGGGTTTCTGTAAGGAACCAGCCTCTCTCCAGGTTTTTAGTGCTTTCTTCTGGGGTTGTGGGTTTCAGAATGCACAGTCTTATTGAATGTGATAGCCACCTTCCCTTGACATTCCGAGTGGCACCGGCTTAGGGAAAGCCCGTTGCTGGTACCACCACCTACAACTATAGGCACCTCCCTCGCCCTGCCCTTGTGATCTTAGCTCAGTCTCCCAGTCCTTATTTATTTATAGTAGGATTTCATCAAACCAGGGGGAAGTTTTAACTCAGGAACGGTTTTAACAGTCCTGTTATACCACTGACTAGGTTCACTGTGCTTTAAAACAACGATGAGCCCACATTTCTGCCCAAAACTTACTGGCAACGAAACCCAGATGACACACATCGTGAAAGTCGACGGTCATTAAGATAGGCTGTTTGCTGGGTCAGCTTCCCAAACTCTTGTGCCCCATTCATGCTCTGTTAGTGGATTAACAGCTCATGTATTAACAGCCCATGACAACTGTGGGCCCACTGAGTCCTTGGAGCAGGTGAGTCACATGCTAATCCTTACTCCTCCAGCAGATATTTTATCCCAGGCTTTATAATGGTGACCAGATCCAAAGTAACTAAAACTGGCTGTAACCAGAGACACACAAAGACTCAAGTGTCCACTGTTGGATGAGGCAAACTTCAAAATTAATCTTTGTATACTTTGGGCACTACACTGTTCATGTGTCTCCTTTGAATTTATGATATACTTTCTTCCTTTTGTGAGCTGATACTCTGTCCTTGACCTTTAGATCATGTGGAGTCAGGCCTCTCATCTAGCCAGAATCTTGATCTTGTTACTACCAAAGTTCTTAACAGCTTAAAAAAAAAATGGAAGCAAACTCATCAATGCACATTTAAACTATTTATATGTAGACTATCATTGTAATTAAATTGTTTTTGGATCTTAAAACTTTATGTTGGAAGTAACCACTGCTGGCATTGAAATACTATCTGAGCTGTCATTAGACTAATGAGACGGCTGCAGGTGGCAGTAGCCACTGGATGCCTGCCATTTAGGATGGGGAGGTAGGTTCTGATTTCTCAAAGGTAGAGACTGCTTTGAATTGCTGTTTTTTGCTTTTCCAATTTCTAAAGGCTGATCTCACACTAAAAGCAGGTTTTATCTTACACACATAGTACACACACACGTGTGCGTGTACACACACACACACTTTAAAATTTTAGCTAGAGGGCTCAGACAGACAGATCAATTATATATTGGGGAAGGTGAAGAGGGTAGGGTGAAAGATGACATCATTGTTTCTGTGAATTCTGGAAAGGTGGTATTTTTATATATACTGAGTGAGTGTCCACAGACATTATCTACAAATAATTAAAAATGCAGATGAGTTTAGAGCTGTGCATATAAATTTATCAGTGAGGGTGCAGAAGCAAGTACTCGTAGGAGTTTTTCCCTTCCTAACTCCTACCCACTTATTCCAGGTCTACCTTCCAGCACTCTACTAATAAGGGCACCATGTCACCTCAAACTCCTGCCCTTAGCCCTGCACCTTAAATAAGGGCTCCTCTCTGACCTTCTTCTAGCCATATCCTCTGTCTTGGAGATGTGTCCCCAACCTGGATCCTGTGCCCATCCCCCTCCTAGACTCTGCTCACAGCACCCCTGGACCCTGGACTTGCTTCTCTACATGTCTCCATCTCACTCTTCACCTCTGTTCTCAGTATGGCCTCCTGATGGCTTCCCATACCATAAGTGCCCTCTTGAGCCTGAGAGATGGATGTCTGGAGGATGGGGTTGGGGGAGCACACATGGACAGGGTTGGGACATGTGAGCTGGAGTGCCTACTGCATAAAGGTGACTTCCCAGCAGAGCAGATAAAGCCAGGGAGGGTAGAGAAGGGCCCTGGCTAGGCTGGGGTCTCCATTTGTATCCTTGCCCTGGGCTCTGTGAGTGGGGCCCTTCAACTCCACTCACTTGCTCTCATTTCAGTACTTTAGTTGTTTTACAATGGTCTGCATCTTTCTTTCCATCTTCAGCCATCATTCTTGGTGTGTGGAACTCTCAGCTGAGTGTGGTCTCTGACAAGCCCAGTCACTTCTTCCCACCTCTGCTCCACAGCCTTCCCCATCCTGGTTCTTCGTTCTGGCTGTTCTCCATGCATCTCTTAAAAGGTGGAGTAGCGACTGTCTGCTATCCGTATAGAACACTGTGGGGACATGGCCCAGTGGATGGAGTCAGGCTTCTGTAGAATTCTACAGGTTCACCTTGGATGGGGAGCAGAGACCATGTCCTGGAGTGATATTACAGAGGGAGTGGAGAGATTTGGTCTCTGGATTTCCTCTACAGATAGGAAGTGTGTCCTGGAAAGCTGGGGGCTTCTAGAAGATGCCTGACCAGTCCACCAGCAGAGAATATGGTGGAAACACTGGCTGCATGATGTAGGTGAGGCACACGGAGGACTTTGTCTTCTGGGAGTTCTCAAGATCTTTGGTCTAGAAAGAATTAATATCTTATAACCTTGTATTTACACATTGTATTAACATATCAAAAGCAACTTTTCTAGGTCGATTATGTAATATGATCCTAGTACAATCTGCCAAAATTGTACTTGGGAGAAATTTTACCACAAAGTGGCATAAAGTAACTAACCTCAGTGTTCATTTTGTTCTTCCTGCATTTGGCTGACTTCTCCTTTATCTGTCATGTCAAAGCTTAAGTGTCCCTTTTCAGATTGGTGTTCTCTGACTAACCAATCTCATAACCAATTGTCCATTATTCTTTACTTCACCAAATGTTGTTGAGTGGCTAGGAAGTGCCTGTATCCCTCAATCCATGTCCTTATGAAACTGAAAATTATTGAGAATTTGTTACTGTATCAGGCAGTGTGTTATGAATTATATTTACATTTTCTTATTTTAATCTTATGAGGTGTGTACTATTATCATCACCATTTTACAAATGAGAAATCTGAGTTACAGAGAGGTTAAGTTACTTCCCAAAGTCAATAAGGGCCAGATCTGGAGTTGATCCCAAGAAGTGTGATTCCAGAGCGTGGACATTTCCTGTTCTTTTCCTTCATTACATGTCTCGCATGACAATTGTATGTGTTACAGGGGGTTGAGGGAGACTTTTTTTTTATTGTCATCTTGGAATGGCTGCCAATACCCAAAGGTGACACTAGACGTGCTTAGCTCTCATTCTAAGGAGAGCTCTTAACCAGTCTTCAACAATTGGTGTGGAACTGGTGTGAATATCACTGACTCACCCCCAGTCCCAGGTTTATTAGGAGAAGGCTGAGCTGGAGAAGAGGGCTGGGTCCTCAGAGTCCTCAGTTTGTGGTAGGTACAGAATTCCTGGTGATAGAATTCACCCAGGGGTTGGGGAAGGACTGTTTTCCCCCCTCCTCCACACCAAGGAAGAGTTGGGGGCATGTTAAAGAAATCACTAACATATTTCTTGTCTGCCTGAACATCTTCCTGGGTAACAGTTCTTCTATCTTTTCCATCTATGGGGAAGAAAGAGTGGAGAAGGAAGGCAGGGCTGAGAAAAGTCCTGGTGATGGGCCGGGCTCTCTCCCAAGGCTTGCCACAGCAGGATGGCTGAATTTACATGGGTCAGAAGGACACTGAGGAAAGTGCTGGGCCTGCGATGACTTGCTGGCTCCCACCTAAGGCGTCCCGCTTCTGGATGAGGGGCTGTCCTGCAGCCAGGGTCTCTGAGGTACATATCAGGTAGCCAGAGCTGGGGGTGGGGAGGAATTGCTCAAGTCCCCTTCCCCTTCCTGCCCCCAGTGCAGAGCAAACCACAGCCAGAGAGCCAGGTAGGGAGGGGAATGCAGAGCAGACCCCACCCCAGTCATCTAAGGCCCTCCAGCAGCAAGTCACGGCAGAGGACTTTAGATAAGAAAAGGGAATTTAAAGTGGTCTGGTCTAAATTTGAATAACTGAAAGTGATAGGAAGTAATGGAATGTGTCTGAGATATTTTAAAAGGGAGGAAAAAGGGAAGGAGGTGATTTCACAGAGCACAGTGGAGGACAGTGTGAAGAGTCAAATCTATATCATGTTTATTGCCTGTGGATTTGAAACCTCTTGGTGAACTGGTCCACGTGTTTAACCATGTACTCATTTCCGGACCATCTTCCTAACTAGCTTGTAAATCCTATGAGGGCAGGACCTGTCTGTCTTATTTACTGCTCTGTCCATAGTGCCTAGTACAGAGTCCAGCAAAATAAGTTCTATTGAAGCAAAAAGTAAGACATGGCATTAGGCTGGGGGAAATTCTAGTGGTTATTACTCCTGGTGTTCCTGATGTCTGACTAGCCTTCATCCCAGGAGATGCTCTGGAATCCTAGATGCAAAGGGCCTCATAGCAAGAAGACCTCAGGGCAGGGGTTAAGAAGGTGCAGCATAGTCATGCAGAGTCTCCCTTTCCTTATCTATGAACTGCCTCGGTCATATCAACCTCTCAGGATTATTGTGGAATTTAAGTGAGATCATGCATGTAAAGACCTTAGAGCCATATGTGGGTCAGAGAAAATGTCTGATAGATGGTGGATTCTGATTATTAGGGAGGTGCAAATGACATTGGGGACTACATTTCAAGGCATATGTAGTTAAAGACCTAAATGTAAGACTCAAGACTGTAAAACCAGTAAAGAAAAACATAGGGGGAAAATGCTACAACATTGGTCCAGGAACTGATTTCTTGGATGTGACGCCAAAATAACAGGAAATAAAAGTAAAAATAGACAAATTGGATGGCATCAAATTAAAGAGCTTGTGCATAGCAAAGGAAACAATTAACAAAGTAAAGAGACAACCCACAGATTGGGAGAAAATAATTCATGAATCATGTGTTGGATAAGGGACTTGAAAATATGTAAGGAACTCAAACTACTCAATAGCAAGAAAACAAATAACCCTATTTTTAAAATGTGCAAAGAACCTAAATAGACATTTACCAAAGGAAGATGTACAAATGGTCAACAGGTACATGAAAAGAAAGCTGAACATCATTAATCATCAGGGAAATGCTAATCAAAACCACAATGGGACATCACTTTATGCTCGTTAGAATGGTTATTATCAAAAAGATAAAAGGTGAAGTGTGGGTGAGAATGTGGAGAAAAGAGAACCTTCACACACTGTTGGTGGGAACATCAATGAGCTATTTTGGAAAATAGTAAGGAGGATCCTCAAAAAACTAAGAAGAATTACCATATATTCAAGCAAACCCACTTCCGGGTATTGCTGAGAGCCACAGCCCAGTCGTGATGGCGCCAGAAGGAGTGGTTAAGAGGTGACGCCAGCGAGCCATTAAGATGATAATTAAATTAAGCTGTGATTGATTGCTGTGACTGGATGATCCTGGATTGAAACAGGCTGTGTGTTCAATTGTATATAGACCTCTGCTGTCCGCTACTTTGGAGTTCTCACGGGGATTCCTGGGGAGTTCGCGTTGGTTGGTGAAGTTCTGGTGGAGGGAGTTCGGGTGGTGTGTGGTGTTCCTGGAAGGGCCTCGTGGGTGACGTTCGAGGGAGTTCAGAAATAAAGTTTGTTCCTGCTTGAGTGGCTTGTGATTTGTGCCCAGCCAGACTGCGGCAGGGTATAAACCCATATGAATTAAAAACCAGTATGTTGAAGAAATATCTAAACTCTCATGTTTATTGCAGCACTATTCACAATAGCCAAGATATGAAAACAATCTAATATGGATAAAAAAAACATGGCATATATACACAACGGAATGTTATTCAGCCATAAAAAAAAAAGAAGGAAATTCTGTCATTTGTGACAATATGGAGGAACCTGGAAGACATGATGCTAAGTGAAATAAGCCAGGCACAGAAAGACAAACAGTGCATGATCTCTTTATATGGGAAATTGAAAAAAGTCGATCCCATGGAAGCAGAGAGTAGAATGGTGGTTACCGGAGGCTGAGGGAGGTGGAGGTGAATGGGGAAAGGAGAGATGTTGGTCAAAGTGTCCAGTTCAGTTCCACAGGATGAAAAAGTTCCAGTGATCTTCTACACAGCACAGTGACTATAATTAATAATAATATATATTTCAATATTGTTAAGAGAAATTTTAAATGATTTTACCACCAACAGATGGTAAGCATGTGAGGCGATTACCATTGTATATATAATTACTATTGTATATATAACTATATATACAATTACTATTTTTCAATTAAAAAAATTAAAAAGAAGATATATGTGATCCAAATCATAGGAGACTTTTTGAGTAGCACATGCTAAAGCTTGTAATTTTAAGGCTAAGAGCTTCAGGAGCTGGTGCGGAGAGCGAAATCCCCAGTGCTGTGTATGGGACTTTGAAGGAGAAGCCTATTGGACTTTTAAAGTGTGTGATGTATAAATAAGGAGGAGATTACATATGAGAAAGTGTTTTGCAAAGCACGAAGTGAGTAAAAGTGTGAGAATTTATGTATTTATAGCCAGAACATGCAAGAGTTAATAATGGGCCTCTGGCAGGGTCTTATTGTTTATTTATAGAAATTCCATGGGGAGTAGAGAAGGGAAGGAAGTAAGAATGTATTTCTGTGCAGGAGTGTGAATGGGATAGACAGAGAGAAGGTAAGGTGCTGGGGGAGATATTCAGGTTCAGCTTTTCTCAGGCTTCCACTGAACACCCGGTCCTGGCCATCTTCCTTATCCCCTCTTCACTCCTGTATCTTCCAAGCTGTCTTAGTGCCACCTTCTCCCGCCAGTTCTGTCTGGACACCCTGTCTGACCTTGAGCTCTCACCCAGTCCTTCTGTATAGCCTCAGCAGGGAGAGCCAAGTCCTGGCAGAGGCCTCGCTGAAAGTGACTCACTGTGAAAGCTGGGCTTGTTCTCTTCAAAGGGCGAAGCTGGCTAACGACAGGGATGGGAGCGTTCCCTAGCCCAGCCCTATTTCTTCACAAGTTCTCTTTGGAAACTACTCTTACCCTTCCCAGGATGACCTTCATCCTTAATGAAATGGAGAAACAGAATGTCAGGACTTGCTTCCTTTCCAAAGAACAGAGGAGCACACCGAAGTGCATTTTAAATGCTCTCTGGCAAGCCTGGAGTGGCGGGGAGGGGAGGAGCTGACTTGTCTTTTCTTTGGTAGGTATCTGGGAACTTGGCCCACATCTGCTTTCTCTTATGAAACGTGAAGGGTGTCATTCTGGGAGAGTCACTGCAATTTCTCCAAATATAAACCTTGCCCCTCTTTGGGTCTTCATGTGCAGGGTCAGTTGTGTCCATTGAGCATGTTTGTATTTAGAGGGAAGGAAGTTAGGCAGGAGCCACCAAAGAAGTTTGAGATAGGACCCCTGCCCTATTCCAGGGCTTATGCCCAGGACTGTAGAGAGCAAAGGAGACGCTTAAAACACTGGGAACTATAAGGAATTGAATGAAAGGGTTCTTACGGGGTGGGTGGCTGAAAATGGCTTCTTGAGTGGAGGCATGAAAGACGGAATCTGCACAGATGGAAAAGCAAAGAGATGGTGTTCTAGAAGGGCCCAGAGCATGAGAAGGGCGTGAAGTGGCAATAATTGTGGTGTGGTGGGAAAGCAGAGAGATAAGCATGGGTGGCCAGAAGGGCTGGGCTGCAGTGAGGCTGAGATATGGCCAGGTGAGGGAAGTTGAAGAAAGTGGTCTTTCACTATCTCTGTAAAGGGAAACACTCGGAAGTGTGTCTCTACATGGAAGCAATCAATGAGAGCAGAGGATTAGAAGGTTTGGCCAGGATGGCTGAGGGAGAGATGGGGCTCAGAAGGTCAGTTCTGGAGTCATGGTGGTGAAGTAGCTGAGAAGAGATTGACACTTGGGCCAGGGGTGTGCAGTGGGTCTGACTGGATGTGAGGGGAGCAAGGCAGCCCCAGCTCTTCTGCAATAGCTGTTTTGGGGACTTAGTATGGAACGAGAAGAGAATATTGGCTGGGCTGGTTTGGCCATTGTTGTCCAGTTAATGCAAAGTGGCTTGTTGCTTGTGAGAATGACCCAGAGGATAGTGATGGGTGAAATATGCTTTTGGTGCCTCCTAATCAACTTGAAGGTGTAGCATCTGTGGCTGTTTGCTTCTGGTTGTTTGTTTTATATAGTAAATGGTGATGGCCAAGAACTGAAGGTCAGCGCACATGCCATGATTTTGATTTGGTTCGGTGAGTGAGTTTTTGATTCTTCATGGGAATCCAATTTGCAGAAATTTTAATTGCCAACTCTTTCATTAGAAAGACTCATGTGTTTACTTTTTGTTTTTCAGAGCATGTAACTGAACAATGATGACTTCTGAGCACTCGAAATCGTGAATGAGGAACTTGCACTAAGCTTTAGCTTTTATAAGGAGACATCTTCCTTAAGAATTTCCTAACCAGAGTCTAATTACTTTAAAATATCTCCTTTGTCTTAGTTCACAGAACAGTGGAGGGTTAGAAAGTGTTGGTGTGTGTCAAAAATCAGCATGTGTTTGGTGTATTTATGTGTGTGTGTATGTGTGTAATGGTGGTGGTGGTCACACTAGCAACAGTGAAATGAAATAATTAATAATCAGAGAGAAAAGGACAAGATAAAAGCCAAATAACTCATGAGGGCATTTCTGCATGGCATAATCACTGAGTTTCACAGTGATCACCTTAAGTTTTGATGAGAAACTTATGTTATTTTCTAGATATTCTGTTAAGGAGACTAGGAAGGACATAACACTTTTCAGAATTATTTCCATCTTTATGAGGGATAATGAGCTCAAATGTCTTCCAAAGCCAGTGAGCAGATAATGTTATTAGTGAAGTGGACCAGGCATATATAATAAAAGCGGTGGTGTGTCCAAAGACATGGAAATCTAGTTTAAAAAATGCTCTCATGCCAACAGACACACATATGCCAGCTAGATTCGGCCAGTAGGCTGACACTGTGATATGCCTGGTCTAAGTGGTTAAATTTAAGTTTAAGGGCTGGAAGCCTTTTGAAAAGTGCTGAATGAGGAAGAGTTGGCTTCCTAGAAACAGATAACCTCGCCCTGAATTAAAAATATTTAGCAGAACTTGCCTAGCAGAGAAAATGTCAAACTTTCTCTTGTCTTCGGTGCATGAGGCCAGCAAGCAGATGACTGAACGGAAGCATAAGTGAGTCATTTCTTTAAGAAGTCTCAGACTTAGTATTAACAATGGGCATTGAGGAATTTTCCCTCTGATTTTCTAGAATTTCTGTCTTTTTCTGAGCAAACTAGGAAACAAAACTCAAAACATCTCAAAGGGCCACTGTAAATATGATCATTCCTTTGTCCAGAAAATCCCTACTTTCTGAAGTCAATTAATTATTCCTTAATTCAAATCAACCCAGAGATTTCATGGATATCCCTGATTTAATTCCATTTGCTTTGGGCAATTCAGAATTGCAGGAGAATTGAATGTCTCTTAGCAGATCCTTTGCTGTATTGGAGGAATCAAGGGAATGTCTGCCAGTGGCACTCACAGCTACCCTTCTGGTTTGTTTTCACTGTCACCAGTCCCAAAGTTGTGCTTCTTATTGGTTTTCAAGTGAGTTTGTTTTCACAAGTCAATTTGTGTGTGATGGGATCAGATAAGCCCTTCCTACAGGAAAGAACAACATTCTGAAGTCTGACTTGCTTTTAGAAATCCTTGGCCCTAACTCAGAGTTGGAGACATGTTTATATTTGGGGCTAAAAATGACCAACTGAGACTTGGTAAACAAGTGAATGAACATGACACTGGACCCAAAGGAGAAGAATTGAAGCTTTGATAAATGGCAACTTGATTTGGAAAAGAGATGCCTTTATTTAAACACCATCATAGCCAAGTGGCCTGGGATGAAGACTTTGCAATGGGTCTTTGAGCAGACCACATGAGGTATGGCTCTGAATTGCAAAGGATCCTTTCATTTGCCACTAAATCAGTCCTTTATCAAAACAGCACTAGCCTCTGAAAGAAGGTTTTCATGTTGAAAATAGAATTTACTTGCAAAAAAACTGGTTGAATCTATTATATAACTCAGAAGAATTTTCCTTTACGTCAACACTGCTGTGTTTGAACTAGCCTTGTGGTCCCTTAAACATGGAAGGATTCGACTTAGCTTCATTCCTTCTTGATCTTGAATGCTGAAGAAACCACAGTTTTATTGGGGTATGTTCTACGTTTTAAATTTCAACACATCATTTATCTTATTCTTTTTGATTTATATTTGGGGATAACAGTGCAACCTTGTATAAGAAACAGCCACTAGGATGATCAACAGCTATTTGTGCTCATTGTGGCTTCAAAATTAGAAATGAGTCGAAATGGATAAACCCAAGATATGCAGGTTTGGCAGCATTTTTGTTTGTCATTAATTAATCAAGGGAGGATGGTTTTCTGCCTTGGGTCTCAGTTTGTTTTCTGACTCCTGTGCAAGACAAGAGGAGAGGTGGTGGTTACTGAGAGCTGCACACCATCCTTGCTGTGCCTCTGCTTAACAGTTGCTGAGTGCTGAATGGTGCCGGGCACTGGGCTCGACCCGAGATTCACAAGTATGTGTAACAGGTACAGTCCCTGCCTACAGAAAGTCACAGTCTAGTGGGAGAGGCAGATATTAATGAGACAGTCTCCCATCATAAGTGTTTAATTATACACTGGTGTAGGTGTCATGAAGGAAAGCAGTTGGTGTTAGCAGAACTCTGAGGGAAGCCTGACATAGTGTGGGGGTCTTGGAAGGCTATGTTCTGAAGGGCAATCCTCACCAGGAGGAGAAACCAGGTACCAGGTGAAAGCTGGGGAGTGGTGTAGGGACCAGCATTGACACAGGAGTACTGGGCTGCATGAACAGCTTTATCTTGATTATGGCAACAGTCACCATGGAAGTCACCACAGGTTATAACTCCTAGCAAACTCCTACCTCTCATTCAAAGACCATTTCAAAAATTACCTTCTTTATGAAGTGTTCTTTGAATCCTACAGACAGAATTACTCCCATGCTAGAACTTGGCTTATACCCCTGATGAAACATTGGGGAGACCCTTTGTGCTTTGAATCTGAGAGGCAGTATGTGTCTATGGAGCCAGGCCCCCTGAGTTCAAATCCCAAATCAACTATTCATTTGACCTTGGGAAAATTCCATAACCCCTCTGCATTTCAGTTTTGCCATTTGTAAAATGGAACTATCAATAGCACCTTCCTCATTGGTTTGATGGGAAGATTGGAAGTGTCATTATAAACACTGTGCCTGGTTCAGTGCTTTGGACGTAGTAAAACTACTAATGTGAGCTGTACTTTTCTAAACATGTCTGTTTCCTCATTAGTTTTGCCCAAATGCTCAGAGCTGGCTGGAGTCCAATCAGGAACTCCACCCGTATCTATAACATTGGGTTCAGTGCTCATTCTGGGAAAATCAGGCTGCCTTCAATTACAGTGCCTCTCAAACTTTATGTGTACTTGAATAGCCTAGAAATCTTGTTAAAATGCAGGTTCTAGTTCAGTTGATCTAGGTAATGATCTATGTAGCTGGTGTGTATATTGAGAAGTAAGGGTCTATATACCAGCCTGAGTGAGCTCTCTGATTCTACCTGAGTTCTGGGGGAGAGACAGGAGCCTGTGGAAGGAGGAGGAGACTCACTCTATAATGCCTGCACTGGACATTTCAGCCCTCTCCTTGTCTGGACCAGGGTCCCATCTGCCTTAGCTACTCAGTCGGTATGAGGTGACTATCATCAGATTACCAGTAATGGTCCAGTTATTGAGGACTCTATCAGTTAGGGTTCTCCAGAAAAAAAGGAAAAATGAGTGAGATTTATTTTAAGGGACTGTAGGGTAGACTGGCATGTTGGAAATTCAGATGAGTATTATTATTGAAGTCTCTAGTCTGAGATGTGTTGGGTGGTCCAGCAGGCTGGAAGCTCAGTCAGAATTTCATAAGCTAGAATTCCTTCGTTCCTGGGAAATCCTTGAGTTTGCTTTGACATTCTTCCACTGGTTAGATGAATCCCACTTATGTTAGACAGGGTAAAGTCCATGGATAGATGTTGATCACATCTGCAAAATACCTTCAGAGCAACATCTATTTTAGTATTTGTCCAAACAATTGGGCACCATAGCCCAGCAAGTTGACACAAAAAATGAACCCACATAAGCACCAAAGAGCATGGCCTGCTTCACAGTCTCAATCATCCTTTTCATTTCTACCATAGCCAACTGTGGAGAAATCCCTGTAAACCCACCTCCTTTGTGGGACAGACTCTCCATGTGCATGGCCCTCATCTTGGGGTTTGAAAGGTGCCATTAATGTTTGAGAGTTGTCAGTGATTGTGGTCTGTGCTCTGTTATAGCCAACTTAAACCCAATTAACCAACTCTCTTGGCTAGGTTTCTTAGTGAAAATCAGAAATTACCCCCTTTCAAACAATTGCCCACCTTGGTGTGCCCAGCTCAGGGTTGAGAATTCAGATACTGTTTGTGTGGGGTCACACCACTGGATTGTAAGCAACAAGCAGTTCTTTCAGGAGGTCTTGGACAGCTGCTAAGACCCCGCTGTGGTCTTGGCCACATCTGGCCACAGAGACAGAGCTGAACCAATATTCTGCCGTCCTTAGGGAAACGCTTGTTGAGCCAACACCACACTGTGGGATGGTGGCAGCAGGTACATTCAGACCTCATATTTACTTCTGTTCAGCTTTCCCAAGGCAATTTCCAGGTTGTGATTTCATTTTATGTTGATTATAGTTTGGTGGGATAGTTGGAGTAGATAGTGTTAATGTTCATGTTTTCCTGAGTTGGCGAAATGGTACCATTTGGAAACTGGCAGAATTCAATTGGAATTTGTATCCACCTCTTACTAGCTGAGTGACCCTGGACAAGTTACTTCAACTCAGTCGCCATATCTGCAATAACCACCTTAAATGTTTGAAGCAAGGATCATATATCATATAGCTCAGCATCTCTTATCTAGTAGATGCTTAAAAATGACTTTTTATCACTATTTTAGTACACATGCCTTGGGTCCTGCCTTCCCCAGAACCCTTCTATGCTGACTATGCCTACCCACGACCCTTGAGGAGGTGCCAGCTGAAGTGCCTGGGCTTGTGCTATGTGATCTGCATCACAAACACAGCTGATTAGGGAAGTAAAGTCACCTTGCCTATGATGGACTTGGATTCCTCTCCTAGGAATTGGAACATTAAGGGATTGAACTCTTGAGCAGTGGGGAACTAAGCTAAAAGGTTGTATGGTTTTGGGAACCAGGGCAACTATGATAACTACTGTATACGCCTAGGTAGTGACAGGGGAAGCCTTCTGGTGGAGAAAGAGGGAGACAGAAGGGAAAAGGCATAAGAAGAGATGTGTTGTAGAGTTCTTAAAAAACAGAGCCACAGTTAATAGCTTTTCAGTTCCCATTAGGCCAGATGGAGTCTTTCCTGCCCTTGGATTCCATGGAACCTAAATTCTTTTGATAAGTCAAAACCTTTTCTTGGCTGGGTTCATAGGTAGTGAAATAAGATCAATGATATGAAGGAGCTGATGAAGAGATGGGGGCTATAATAGGCAAGCATTTAAGCAGCCTGGATGCCCAGTCCAAGGCTCATGCTCTTCGCTGCCTTGTCTGATGAGTGCAATTATAATGATTATTTTCTCTGCTCTGGGGCTGCTGGGGAGTGGTTGGAGAAGGGAGTATGGTATAGGAGGCATGATGTGGAGGTAATTCTGTTTGACATTTCCTCTCTGTGACTTCCATGCAGCTGCTCTCCCAGGATCATTTCAGAATCATGAAAGTATCTTTGATGTCTTCCTTCTTGTATTGGGCACTAGTTCTCAATGACAGCCCTATCTTCTCTGAAGGAGAGAAGTTATTGGATTATTGGGGATGAATCCCAGGGGATTTGGTTTAATATGGTTCCCACCTAATGATATCATCTGACTCAGAAGTCAGGTTTCTCTGACCTTTTAGTGCTGGCTGTAAACCAATATGTTGGTAATAATATGGGGCCTAAAGATGAAGATAAATCTGGGGAAGACCTAGGCGCTCCCCTTGAATATTCCAGAGTGACTTGTCTGAGCTCAAAACTCATCATTGTTGTCACCGGGGCTAAGGTGTTGCAGGAAACTGGAGTACTTCCTCAGACTTGGCTGTCACAATGGGGCAGAATGTCAAGCCTCCTGTGATGGTTGGCTAGACCTGAGCTTTCAAACTTTGAGGACATTGAAGGGCTAGCCGTATCAGAATCAAAGAGGCATTCAGTCCCTTTCTGATTCAGAATGTATAGGATGAAGCTTTGGGTAGCTCTAATTTTAATAAATACTAGGTGATTCTACTCAAATCGTCAGCCATGATAGAAACCACCCTCACGTAGATGGCCTCAATGGAGGTCAGTCTAAAATTCTCTGAAATGATGTAGCAAATATGTTGCATGGGAAGTTCTGTAGTTTAAGCCCCAACTTCAAAATAGATGCTACTATAGGTTAAGTTATGTCCCTCCAAATTCGTGTTTGAGTCCTAATCCCCCAAGACCTCAGAATATGACCTTATTTAGAAATAGGACCTTGTAGGTATAGTTACTTAAGATGAGCTTATATGGAATAGAGTGGGCCCCTAATTCAAAATAACTAAGGTGTTGCAGGTTCTTATAAAAAGGGGAAATTTGGATATAAAGACAGACATAGCTAGAGGGAAGATGATATGAAGAGACATAGGAAGAACTATGTTGCCACAACCCAAGGAGCATCTGGAATCACCAGCAGCTGGGAGAGGTAAGGAAGAATCATCCCCCACATGGTTTTCAGGGGAGTATGGCTCTATCAACACCTTGATTTCAGACTTGTAACTACTGTGTGTGTAACAATCAATTTTCATTGTTGTAAGTCACAAAGCTTGTGGTTCTTTGTTACACTATCCCTAGGAAACTAGTACTGATGCTTCCACTTTTTAAAGTTTTTCATATTAGCCACTCTCCATTTCATTCCTTTTGAGTTGCTCCTCCTATTCTCTTGGGTGTGAAATGATGATTCTGTGAGGCCTGGGTGTAGTCTCTGGAAGTGTTCTTGTGGGTAGGGTGGAGTGGAGTGTTGAATAGACAGGAAATCTCCGTTCCCCTGAGGAATGTACCAGTACCATATGAAGTGAGCAGGAAGCTAAGGCCTTAATGAACAAGAGGCAGGTTGCTTCTCCCTTTCATTCCCCTTTGTGAATCTGACCAGTTATTTTAAAAAGCTAAGCATCTTTTAATGCCTGAAAATTCTCTAAATTTCGAGTGTGCGATTGTAGGTAGGTTCTTATTTTTTGGGTCCAGGTAAATTCATAGCACAATAGTTAAGAGCAGGGCTTTTGAGCCAAACTGCTGGTATCTGGATCCTACTGACTGTGTGGTTTTGGGAAAGTTGTCTGGTCTATGGGTCCTCATACTAGAGTGTTCAGGGCTTGCCAAAAGACAGATTGCCCCACCCCTAGAGTTTCTGAGTCAGTACAGCTGAGGTGGGGTCTGAGAAACTTAATTTCTAACAAGTTCCCAGGTGATGCTGATATTGCTGGTCCTGGGACCAGCACTTTGAGAACTTCCAAACCCTAGTCTCTCTCAGCCTCTGTTTTCCCATCAGTAAAATGGGGTTTGTGGTATTTCCAAGTTACAGAGTTGTGATGCTTAAGTGAGGTGATGAATGTTAAGGGCTTAGTGCATTGCTCTGGATGGAGCTCAGTGAATGTCAGTGGTCTTTATCTGTACTGATATGGATTGAAGCCCTCTTCTGACCTGCTGAATCTCCCAAGATGTTCTAAAGTCAGGAAACATCCAAAGAGAATTCTGGCTGGCATGCAAAGAAATGTCACCTCCTGTTTGGATTTTTAAGGGGTTAATTATTCTAAAACTAAGGGATACCTCTTACTACATCAAGGACGTGTCTCCCTCGTAAGCCAGTAATTGAGCACTGAGTGAGGCCTTTGGAAGAGATGGGGCTAGAAAAGAGGAGAAAGATTGCATCTTACCTTCAGGGACATCAATAGGAAGCCCTGACAGTTAGGCTCAGGAGTTTGTGAGCACTCCTTTGCCTGGGGCTGCAGCCAGCAGCTTCTGCTGCTCCACATCAGCACTGCCCATCTGTTCAGGAAACATACTGCGGCCTGAGCCCTTTCCCACACTCCCAGCTCAACGTAGTGATTGTCTTGGTGTTCAAGTGTCAAGTGTTAAGGTCTTTCAGAAGCCACTGTATATGTTTGCTCTGCATCTCTTCCAGTCTGGCCTCAGCGCAGACATACAGACTGTTAATGGCTTGGCTTTCCTGATCCAATATGACATCCTGGCACCGAGTCTTCTCATTAGCTTGGTCCTAGGGATTCCAGCTTCGGAAGCAAGACAGTTCATGTCGATAAATAGTTCTTTGTCTCTGGGTTTCTGGCCCCATCAGAAGACTGCGGCTCTGCTTAGGAGCTACTGTCTTGTTGCTAAGATTCTTGGAGCTCATCCAAATTCACATTTCCCAGGATGGTGGAGAATAATGATTACAAAGCTCTGAAAATGTATATACTGATTTCATTCCAACACCACTTAAAAAATAACCTGGAGTACCCAGAGAATGCTATTTCTGGTTTCGTTTGACTTTTGTGTAGCTGAACTTTGAGGGCAAAAGTAAAGTCCTTTTTAAAAAAATCTGTATTTTGGTGCAAGCGTCCCCCATCAATGTAGTGAGCTCTTTTTGAACATTACTGTGTGCAAAATAGCAATGGGAGAGGCAGTAAGAAAAGGCAAGATTCTCCCACTTTAATTAGAAGAGGTGAAGTATATGATCTAAATATCCTGTTTTCTCTTTTCATGTTCTGAATTTTTTATTTGCCCCAAATATCAATCTTTCCCTTTTACATACTGTCTTCCCTTATGGCAGGGCCAGCCACTTGAACATTGTGGAAATCATTTCAAGAGTGCTTCCTTCTGGTTGTATCTTCTTGGAGCCAAATTATCTCTGCACTGTCCCTGATGTCCTTCCTCAAATCCTAGTTTAGCTCCACATGCATACTTACCATTCAGTTAATGGGAAAACTTTGTTTTGTTTTCCTGGCTACGTAGTTGTGCACTTTTCCTGTTTACTGCTTCCTGCTGATTACAGAGTTTACTTGTGTGTTTATTCACCTTGTCTCCCACTAGAATATCATTATCATTATACCTGAGAAGGTAGTGACCTTGTCAAAGTAGTCTGTCTCGGCCGCCAAGTCAAATAGGCCAAAAAGAAATCAAGGGGGCAAACTAAAATCTAAGTAGACTAGAATTTAGGAATATAACTTGAAGCTTGAATACTTTGTTTAGTACAAATAAAAACAGGGCCTGCTTTCTGGCTTGTCACTCTGGGGAGTCAACTCATCACTTAGTCTGTGTTCTGGGAGAATGCTGGCTACAAAGCACTTTTAAAAACCAGGCTTTCCATAGCTAAATAGTCTTTCCATCCAGCAATCGTCCTTCTCTGTATTTACCTGAATGAGCTGAAAACTTATATCCACCCAAAATCTTCACACAAATGCTTCTAACGGTTTTATTATTGCCCCAAGTTGGAAACAACCATAGTGTCCTTCAATTTATACCATGGATAAATAAACCATGGTACACCAGTGAAATATTATTCAATAACAAAGAAAAATGTGCTATCAAGCCACAAAAGAACAATGAAGGAAATGTCAATGTACTTGCCAAGTCAAAGAAGTTGGTCTGAAAAGGTTTCATACTACATGAAGTTCCCACCTATATGACATTCTGGAAGAGGCAAAACTATAGAGACAGTAAAAAGGTCAGGGGTTGCAGGAGTTAGGAGTTGGGCACGAAGAGGTGACCCACACAGGATTTTTAGGGCAGTGAATCTATTCTTAATGATATTGTAATGGCAGATACATGACATTATACATTTGACAAAATCCATAGAGGTTATATTCTATGGACTTTAATGAATAATAATGTATCAATATGGATTGATCAATTGTAACAAGTGTCCCATCAAGGCAGATGTAAATAATAGGGAAAACTGTGTGTGGCGGGGTTGGGGTCAGGTGGAAGGAATAGATGGGAACTCTAGGCACCTTCTGTTAAATTTTTCTGAAAACCTAAAATATAAACTTACTAATGGGAATAAAACACCCAACTTAATCAATTTATTTATTGACTTTTTTTTATTTCTAATAAAATCTATTGAGCACCTAGCATTTTTTCAGGCATCACACAGGCCACACCATTAGGGTAATCTATGGCATTTGTTCACAGAGAGGGAGTCTCAGTGTTGTCATTTAAAGAAACTCAGTTCTCTATAAGGTTGAAATAGATAATAGCAAATGTTGCTGAAGGATGATGTGGAAGATAGGATGATGTGGAAGATAAAGTCAAAGAGCATGAGCCCTTCCATAATCCACACCTAAAGGATAAAAGTATCCAGAGGTCAGGAACTTTTGTACCTGGAAACATAAACCATCTGCTAATGTTAGGTAAAATAATAATAATAATAATATCCAGGAAGAAACTATGGAGCAGAACTCAGGTTTAATAAACAATATATTCATTCATTTTTTTAAACTGACAGTAACACAGCTTGAGTACCCTGATTTTATTCCTTAGGTAGAGGAGAAATTCAATATCGATTATTAGTGGGGTCCCCTCCCTTCCTCCCATTAAAGTTGAAGGTAGAATGGTGATTCAAGATTCCTGGCTACTGGGAACATGTGGGAGGCACCTGGGCTGTTACACATGGAAGGTCCCTTGTTGCATTATTCTTTTGCTTCCCTGGTTGTGTCTGGTGCCGTGACCCTCTGCCATCTGCACAACACTGCTTCCTGGAAAGGACTTCCAACTATCCTGGTTTTATTCTCCCTTATTGACCTTAAGTTTTCTTTTGTCCATAGGCTTCATCACAGGGAATTTCTCAAGGCCACTCTCTGTGCTTAGTGCCTAGCCTTTGGAGGCATCTTGCAGTCACCTCCCACCCAAGGTCAAGGCACTGTGGGACGCAGCATGGAGTAGGGTATGGGTCTCCACCTCTAGGATACCTCCCACCCCTTTGTCTTTAGGAGTCTACCTCCATCATAAATTATCATAAATATTATGGAAGATAGTACTGAAAAATTAAAAATAGCACTATCATATCATCAAACAATCTTACTACTGGGTACATATCCAAAAGAAATGAAATCAGTCTGGTGAAGAGACATCTGCCACTCCCATGTTTATTGTAGCATTAGTCACAATAGCCAAGAAGTGTAAATAACTTAAGCGTCAATCAATTGATGAATGAAAAATGTGGAGCTTACACACAATAAAATACTATTCATTGTGTGTATACACCATTTCTTTATCCATTCATCTACTGAAGGGCATCTAGGTTGGTTCCACAGTTCAGCTATTGTGAATTGTGCTGCTATAAACATTGATGTGGCTGTGTCCCTGTAGTATGCTGATTTTAAGTACTTCGGGTGTAGACCGAGGAGTGAGATAGCTGGTCAAATGGAAATTCCATTCCAAAGTTCCATTCTAAGGAATCTCCATACTGCTTTCCATAGTGGTTGCACCAATTTGCAGTCCCACCAGCAATGTATGAGTGTGCCTTTCCCCCCACGTCCTTGCCAACATTCATTGTTGTCTGTTTTCTTGATAACTGCCATTCTGACTGGTGTGAGATGAAATCTTAGAGTAGTTTTGATTTGCATTTTTCTAATTACTAGAGATGCTAAACACTTTTTCATATATTTGTTGATAAAATGTGTATCTTCTTCTGAGAACTGTCTGTTCAGCTCCTTAGCCCATTTATTGATTGGGTTGTTTGGTTTTTTTGCTGTTAAGTTTTTTGAGTTCTTTATATATCCTGGAGATTAGTGCTCTATCTGACATGTGTGTGGCAAAAATTTGCTCCCAAAATGTAGGCCCTCCATTCACCTCATTGATTGTTTCTTTTGTTGAGAAGAAGCTTTTTAGTTTGAGTCCATCCCATTTATTAATTCTTGATTTTATTTCTTGTGCTTTAGGAGTCTTTTTAAGGAAGTTGGGGTCTAATCTGACATGATGAAGATTTGGACCTACTTTTTCCGCTATTAGGTGCAGGGTCTCTTGACTAATACCTAAGTCCTTGATCCTCTTTGAGTTGAGTTTTATGCATGGTGAGATAAAGGGGTTTATTTTCATTTTGCTGCATATGGATTTCCAGTTCTCCCAGTACCATTTGTTGAAGAGGCTATCTTTTCTCTACTGTATGTTTTTGGCATCTTTTCTAGTATTATATAACTGTATTTATGTGTGTTTGTTTCTGTGTCTTCTATTCTGTACCATTTGTCTACATTTCTATTTTGGTTAAAATTATGGCATTTGCAGGTAAATGGATGGAGTTGGAGAATATCATGCTAAGTGAAGTAAGCCAATCCCCAAAAAAACAAAGGCTGAATGTTCTCTCTGATAAGTGGATGCATATATAAAATGGAGGAACTTCGGGCAAAGGGGAGGGAGGATAAGGAGGGTTCACGGGGACAGAAAACATGGTGGAATGAGAGTCATTACCCTGGGTACATGTATGACTGCACATAAGGTGTAACACTACACTGTATACAACCATAGAAATGTAAAGTTGTGCTTTATGAAAAATTGTATACAATGAATCAAATTGCATTCTGCTGTCATATATATCTAATTAAAATAAATAAATTAATTAAAAATAAAATAAAATTAGTTTATTGTGTCAAAAACCAAAATACTATTCAGTCATGAAAAAGATAAAAATATTGTCATTTGCAACAACATGGTTGGAATTGGAGATAATTATGTTAAGTGAAATAAGCCAGGCACAGGTAGACAAGTACTGCATGATCTCACTCATTTGTAGAATATAAAAAAAGTCAATCTCATAGAAGTTGGGAGTAGAATGGTGAGTACCAAAGATTGGTGTTATGGTTTGGATGTAAGGTGACACCCAAAAGATCCTGTATTAATGCAGGAATATTCAAAGGTAAAATGATTGGATTTTGAGAGCTGTGACCATCCTAGTTTGAATGGCCTTACTTGGTAACTGTAGGCACGTGGGGCACTAAGGGGATTCCTTGAAGAGGTTCATCTTCCCTGTGGTCCCTTTCCCCCCTCTCTGTTCCTAGCCCCATGAGTAGATCAGCTTTCCTCTGCCACACCCTTCTGCCATGATGTCCTGTCTCATCTTGGGCCCAGGGCAATGGACTCGACTAATCATGGATTCAACCTCTGAAACCAGGAACCAAAATAAACTGTTTCTTCCCTCAGTTGTTCTTGTTGGGTATTTTGGTCACAGTGAGGAAAAGCTGACTCACACAGCTTGAGGGACGGAGGAGGGAGGGATGGGGAGAGATTGGTCAGTGGGTACAAAGTTATAGTTAGGTAGGAGTAAGAAGTTCTGGTGCACTATTGCAAAACAAGGTGACAACAGACAATGATAATGTACTGCATATTTAAAAGATCTGTAAGGAAGGATTTTGAATGTTTTCACCATAAAGAAACCTCATAAATATGTACCATTTTTATTTATGTTAAAATAATTTAAATGAAACAACAACAACAAAATCTACCTCCATCTGTTCCAGCCTTGTCTATCCGCCAACAGGGCTAGGTTGTAGTACACAAAGACCCCTAAAGTCTTCGTAGGTGTAAGAGAAACTTAGATTTCCTGAAGTTAAGGGATAAAGGAGAAAGGAGTAGGGTAAAGAAAATGCCTTTCTTTGTTTCCTGAAAAGCCTCCACAAATATATTCCCCAGTTGGGTTAGCCTGCCACACTATAATTGCTAGTGGTCAGGAACTTAGCTGTCTTTATTTTTAAAATGAAACCACTTTTCGTGAACCATATATCATGCCAGACTTTGGCTTCTGGGCCTGAGCCTTCAGAAGATGCCCCACGACATCGAGCATCCGGACAATGGAGTCTCATCAACCTGGGAATGTGTCAAAAGACAGTACACAAGATTAAAACCTTATGCAGTCAAAATTCCCCAGGACTCTGCATTGAGAAAATAACACTTTGCAGAATTTCACTTGGTCCTCCACAAAGATCTTATTTCTAGCATTCCATTTTTTCATACTTTATTTAGATGAGCCCTGGAGGAGCTGGTTGGTTTGCATGTAGAGGTTCTAATGGAGGAGAAATATTTGTCTATAAACATAACAATCATCTTAAATGTCATGTGGGACTCTAAGAGCAGTCCTCCAGGACCCATCTCAGAGATGCATAGCAGACCTTCTCACATTCACTCAGGGGCATGTGTTCATGGAGTGCAATGCATGGTGAGGTCAAAGGGGCCATTTAATTTGTTCCCCTTTTCTTCCCTCTCTCTGACTGCATCTCCACTGTCCCAAGTACATTCAGTTTTCTTGGACTATGAAGAGACTTTGTGTTGCGAACACCAGTCTGTTCTGACTCAGGCGGGTGGAACCAGTCTTGCTCTGCCAGCTCACTTCCTGGTCTCTCTGACCTTTCTGTTGGTATTCTTTGTGGGCTCCCATCTTGGATGGCCCCTGATAGCTCTTGCTGGGTTTTATTTTTTTTTGTTGGATTCCTTGACTACACGATGCAGCTTTCATTAAATCTAGAATGGGTTTGGTATCAGTCATACCTTTAGATAATTTGACTTTGGCCCAGGTCCTGTGGGGGTTTAGGGGGCTGGTGACGACAGATGGAAGGGTTCCTGTGTTTTGCAGTAATGCACCAGGAGATCTGTCTGGCTCTGTCTCCAGGGTCCATTCTTGTCAGCCTTGTTTGAGAATGAAATACTCCTCTGTATTTGTCTATAAGTTCCTGCCTCAGTATGAATTCTTCTCTGTAGAGCACAATTTCCAAGGTCCTTTCTTAGTGATCTTCCTGGAATTATAGGTAATAAATGAAATATTGATGCCTGTCACTTCTTCAAAGCTGGGAGCAGTGAGGGGGAAGGCTTTGCACCAAGACTGTCAAGGTTGGAATATTGGCTCTGCCTCTAACTGCATGACCCAGCATAAATTCTTTAGGCTTTCTGGGCATCTCTAAAGACTCCCACTATAAAATGGAATTGAATTGACTTCTTGGAGGTTATTTTGAGGAATAGAGTTCTGCAAAAATGTCTGGTACACATAGCTATTGCATTGACCTCATTTGGGGTGGTGGGAGAGGGGGGATGATCTAGATGAGTTGCAAGGCTTCTTTTCTTGGAACATTTGAAGCAATTTTTCTTCCTCCTTTGGACAGCTAATCCTGTTTTTCCTTAGACTGAGACAAAGTGCAGTAGTGGGGACATTCCTGGGCTTAAGTTTCCACTCTGACACTTACTTGGTGCTAGACTTGGGTGAGTCTTTTGTCTCTCAGCTGCAGTTTTCTCATTTATAAGGGTAATAATATTTACTGCATACAATTTTGGGGAGTGTACGAGGCAAAGTGCCTGTTATCATCACCTACTAAGCACACACCTCTCCTCTCTCAGACCATAAGTTCTGTGTGGGCAGGAACACATCCGAGTCACCCCTGGCCCAGTTCCTGGCGGGAAGAGGGGCCTCTGCAGCTAGGGAAGGAAAATACAAATCTCTCTTCTTTTCCTGCTGTTCTTTGGAGACTCTGATCGAAGCCTGTTACATTAAGGTCTCATAGCAATTTAAAAGATAAACAACCCCAGAATAGGTTCCTGCAGCATTAAATAGGGCAACTTTCAAATGGGTCATGATGGAAAAAACAAAGAGCTCAACTGTGTTACGTAAAGGCAGGCTCGCAGGACTTGGTTCACATAAGAAAAAAAGGTCTGGAAAATTGGACTAGAGATTTCGAAACAAAGGCAAATAAATACATTTATGGTAAAAAATGTTGCATAGGATTTGCTGAAAATCTTTAAAGGTTAAAAAAAAATCATAACCTCACTGAAAAAGTCACTGTGGGGCTCAGTTTCCTTTTCTTCCAAAGCCCAACAGCTGAATTAGATCCATGCAACCCTTAAGCTTCAATAAGATGTTTGGATCTTTTCCTAAACACAGGGAGAAGCCATTGGCATTTTAAGCAGAAGTAGGCCCTAATGCAATTTGCTTTTTTAAAGCCTAGATTTTTTTTCTCGCTTGCCCCCTGCTCCCCTATGGACAGTCTGCATCCTGCTTTTGTACTTTTATCTCACGTCAGCTTCTCCTTCCACTGTCTCCTCCCCCACCCACGTTTAGCCAGCCCACAGCAATTGCTTCTTCCTCTTTACTCATAGCATCTGTTGAGATCTTTTTCACACTCTGCTCCATGACTTCGCATGCTATTCTTATCTTCTGCATGTTAATGAATTAATTCAACAGGCATGTACTGAACAGCTGCAACCTGTCATGCACTAAAGTCCAGCAGCCTGGAGTCTGGGGACCCAAGATAGTGGGTCTCTAACCAACGGGCAGGGGGGTATCTTTGGAGGGGGTGGGGGGATGTTAAAGCACCTTCTGGCTGTGAGGAGGTTGGACCGATTCTTTAAGCCTGACTAGGAGGGTGCTGAGGGGTCAGGGTGAGCAGAAACAGAAGGGTGAGAAATGGCAAGCCATTCACTCCATTTAGTGGGGACTGGGAAGAGTGGGGACAAGGCTAGAGAAACAGAACCAAAATACAACACAGTACAAACACAACAGCCAGGATATCCTGTCTCTCTTCTCCTGAAAGGAATTCTGGATCTGAATTGGGGAAAAGCTGCAGGATGATCCACTGGTGGCTAGAGGTAGTAGTCATTGATTTCTTCACTGAAATACCACACTGAGGATACCAGTTAAGTAAATCCAACAGGGTTTCTGCCCTCTAAGAGCCTGTGGAAGACTAGCTTGTGGCATGGCCTCAGTGCTGTGGGAGCCCCTGGGAGAGAACCTTGATGCAGCCTCTGGGTAGGGAAGGCTCCCTGGAGGTGGTGTCCTCTGGCCAGGTCTCCTGACAGTTGGGTTTCACAGGGTTGAAGGAATAGGGACTAAGAAAGCATCTGTGCAGAGAGAGAGATCCCAGTGGCCCACTTTCCTCTTGAATTCCATGCTTCCAGGACCAAGAAACCAAGTCACAGACCCAGGCTGGAGCAAAGGGATGGGGAATCGGCTGGAGAGAGGCTTGCAGAGGATCCTGGCTGTTTTGTGGCCTCCTGGGCTGTCTCCTGGAACATGAGGCTGTTTTGCAAACACAGCGAGTCAGGCCAAATATGTGGGGTTTGGCTCTGGCTCGGCCAACCCAGATCCCTGAGCAAATAGTAAGGGATTTTTTCCCCCCTCTTTTCTTTGTAAACTAGATCTTCTCTGGGTGCATAATTTATAGAATTCCAGTGAACTGCAGTTTGGCTTTCTTCCCAAGAAAGAAAAACATCTCATTTTCCACGTGCTCTCCCCACCCCTGATGGCCTGGAGCCAAGACTTCCCAGGAAGCCTGGGGAGAAGTACAGCTGTGGAGAGGATATACTGTCTCCCCAGGGGGAAGCAGGGCAGGAATTTCAGGGTAGCTGCAGTAGTGTTGTGGATGGGTGTTCACTACAGGAGAGGGAGGGCTAAGAGTAGGTGTGTGGGGGGTGAGGAGCAGGTAACTGCACACAGCAGTGCTGCTAGAAAGAGTGCAAGGACCAACAGACTCTGGCACAGCTCATTAATGTTTACAAAGCACCTTCTTATCTCATCTGAGTCTCCCACCAACCCCAGGAGGGCAGAACACATGTGATTACTATTACCATTTAATGGAGGAGTTCCTAAGAGTATGAAATAGCAACTTGAAACTAGCCCATCTCTGCCACTGAATGACCTTGAGCACATTACAAAATCTCTTGCAGCATCATTTGTATTTTAGGGATGATAGAGGTGCTTCCCCACAAAGGGTTGTTCTGAGGGTTAAATGGATGTTGTGTAGGAGGATAAATATTATGGATAAATAATGTCCCCACCATGCCTGGCCTCTGGCACATGCTCACTGTTTCTATAATGATGGCTGGAAAAGTTACCCGGCTCATATGGGCTCTGCTAGGATTGTGGCCCACGTGTTTTGATTGCTATCACAGACTTTTCTGCTGTCTCAGTTGCCTTGGGGCTTGACAGGTCAGCCTGCCCTGAAAAGATGCTACCTTGGTGCCCCCAGCTCAGAGGTCTGGTCCAACAGCTGAGTAGCCTGTAAGTTCAGTAGAGCAGCCTTTAAGACCAAATTCCTGCCCTTCTCTTCAGCAAAGAAACTGCACAGTGGGTGAAACTTAAGCTTCAAAACATGAGCCCCAGTTCTCAGTCCGCCTGTTTCCTCTTATAGTCAAGGGCGAGCATCCAAATCCCCCTTCATTTATCATTGTCATTGCTGCTCAGAAAGGTCAGCACGCATGCCTGCATTTGCCTCCAGACACTTGGCTCTGAGCACTGATTAGACTTAGAGGCGCTGAGCCTTGCATGCAGTGGGCACTCA
This sequence comes from Spermophilus citellus, assembly GCF_964194105.1. Taxonomy (NCBI): domain Eukaryota; kingdom Metazoa; phylum Chordata; class Mammalia; order Rodentia; family Sciuridae; genus Spermophilus; species Spermophilus citellus. The sequence goes on along the minus strand of NC_138195.1, from coordinate 62,076,795 downwards.
TGAATATTAGCAGGGGAGAAGTCAGCTCATGTCCCCATCAGGTCCTGGAGAGTCTATCATATCAGAGCATATGTAAAGACAGCACATCCTCATGTGGCCTGGCTCATTGGCTCCTGTGTTAGAGACCCAGACTGTTTCCCTGAAGAAAATTCTACAACTTTTGTAACAATTCCCTCTGCCCTCCACCCCTAGAGTGCCCAGGGAGGGCTCGTTCTCTTCATTCAGTTCTCAGGCTAAGTGTCGTCTCCTTTCTGGCCTTCTCTAACCTATGAAGAGTGCCTCTTCTTTCCCCACCCAAGGTGTTGATTATCATTATTCTTTTTTTTTTCGTGGTTTCCTAATTTTCCACAGATATTTTGTCTGTTATCTTCATGATGACAACATAAGCTCCATCAGAACAAGACCTTGTCTAGGTCCCCGTGCTGTCCCATCACCTGGCACACCTATAGCAAGAGCAGGATTTGGATAAATAAAGCAGCCTCAGGATCATGGGGTCCAATATCTTCTTTTTGCAGAAGAGGAAACTGAATCTCAGAAGTGTTAAGATGTCCAATGTCAATTCACTTGTACAAGAGCCAACTGCCATGAGCTCTTTCTCCAGTAGCTTCTTCCTCAATTCTGAAGGTGAGGAAGGGGAAATAGGCCATCAGAGCAGGAAAGAATGATGGGGGTTGATAAGGACGGATGTCAGGACCACTCTTGAGGTGTGTTCCCCCGTTTAATGTGCTCTAGCATGTCCAACAACAATATCTGTTTCCTCAAAGGGACAAAAGACTGCATCAATGCAACTAAAGCTGAGCCTGCATGCAACAATTAAAATCTCAAGGACAGGTTACAGGGGGTCAGTAAACTTCCCTTCAGTGCTTCTAAAAGAAGGGATGCCAAGAGACCGTGGTGGCACTTCACCCCTCCCATACTCTCCATTTGGGAACTTTCTTACACTTCTGAAACTTGGCCTTCTCTTTTATAAATTTTTGTTTACTTGCTTATCTCGCCTTCTCTATGTTCATTCTTCAACTCTGTGGACCTGATCCCCATTTCTACTGGTAACCAAGGGTCTCTGGAACAAATGTATGTTAATGATTTTCTTTTCTGTTTTTGAAGGAGAATGATTTTGTATCTATGAAGCATTCCAGCAGTAAAAATATCTCATGTGCATCCTAATAAGTTAAAGGACAGCTAGCTTATTTGGGCTGAAAAAGAAAAACACACAGATGCACATGCAAATGCCCCGAAAAGAATTAGAATGGACAAACTGTGTGGGTGAGGTATGATCATATATGATGATGTCATTTTGCTGGATGTCCACTACCCAGAGAAATACCATAAGTGGGTCACGGCCCTTGAAGTCAGGGGAGATGTTTCCCTCTAGATTCTGGAGGAAGAATGAGGGGGCTCATAAAGAATGATAGCTTCCTCTGAAGGGGGCCAGGACAGAACCTGCTCAGTAAAGGGTGGTTCTATTATTATCCCTAAAGATGAATTATTCTGACTGAGGACTAATATGCTTCCATGTTTCACTGACTCCCACTGGTTTTCTCATATTTATCCCAAGGGGGATGATAAGAGATGAATCATTCTGAGTAGCAGAATGAACCAGCGTGCTAGCTCTGGAACAAGGTTACCCAGGACAGTAAGTAGCTAATAATAATTATTATGTTAACATCCACAACTTCACTGTTTTACACTTACCATGTCCCAGGCAATGTGTGAAGGGCTTGGATGTATTATCTCATTCAGTTGTATGAGGTGGCAACTTTTTTTTGTTCTGCTTAACAGATAAGCAACAATCATTCAATCTTATGAGGAAGGAACTATTTTAACTCCTATTTTACAAATCAAAAATGGAGTCGGGGGCTGGCGTTTTGGCTCAGCAGTAGAGTGCGTGCCTAGTACGTTCCAGGCCCTGGGTTTGATCCTCAGCACCACATAAACAAATAAATAAATAAATGAAGTGAAGGTATCGTGTCCAACTATAACTAAAAAAAAAAAAGAAAGAAAGAAAGAAAGAAAGAAAGAAAAGAACAGAAAAAAAATGGAGTTGGGAAGAGGTCAAGTGTTTTGCCCAAGGTTACTTAGTCCATTCTAGCTGTGACCTGTGGTCTGACTCTAGAGCCCAAGTGCAAACATGTTTCCTGTATCACCTTAGGCAGACAGATGGCTAAGTACATCAGAGCTGGAGGAGTTTTGGTGGCTGTCAGTTTCTCATGTTGTCACTAGACCCTTTATTTTGTAATTGATAGCACATATCCCCTAAGAATTAAAAAATGCATTGTTATAAATTAAAGGGCATGAGTTTTAAGAAAAGATGCTCTGGGGCAGCACAAATTATTGTTATAACTATGATAATCCAATGAAATGAAGTTTTAAACAACAAGCACTCTGTTCTCTCCACACAACTCTTTGTACTTGAAAGCCAGGGATCGTATTTTTTTGTGTGTGTGCATTTGATTAAATGAAAAAATATGTGAAAGCATTGTTTCAGTGCTTGACACAAAGAAGGCACTTAATTGCAAGATGTTATCTTCTGTACTTCTGTATTTCTGTAACACCTATTACCGTACTTAGCAAATAGTAGATGCTTAACACATATGAGTTATTTGGGGTTTTTTGACATCAAATATTTGTTACTTTAAAAAAATAAATATTTACTGATTCTCCATGCCATTGTTTCCAGACAAAATCACTTCTATCCCTTACACTCAAACAGTGGAGTAAGCAAAGTTAACATCCTTATTTAACAATGGAATTTCCTTTTGTGAAAAAGAATACAGGCACACACAGGTTAAATGCTTTCCTGAAGACACTGAACAATCAAGTGGTAAGTAACAGAACAAGGGGTTTGAATGAGTGGGTTCTCATGGTTCCCATAGTGACCAAAGAAGATGAATGTCTGTCCCTTAGAATCTTATTTCTTTCAAAAAATTCTCTCCAATCTTTGCTTTCTGTTATGTCGTCCATAGTTCAATCTAAATTAATGTTTTAAGTCAATGACAAGTCTTGTTACTTAATTCATCCTCTTTTCTAATCTTTATATTATCTTGATGCTTTAGAAAGATGCACTGTGTTTCTTCTGTGGCTTCCTGTTCTTCTGGCAAACCACCAGAGCTATGCATGCCTGGGTTGAACTTGGGGCTGGAGGAATCTGGCAAGTTTCCTGGGAGAAATGAATTGAACTTAGAATTTAACTGGATGACAGAGGTAAAACCGGGACTTGGATTTTATATCCTTTCTTCCATTTATCTCTTTCCTCACTTTATCCCCTGGTCAAGGTAGAGCAGAGTAGAGGCTCAACACAGAGCTCAGGACATAGCAGGTCCTTCCTCATGATGAATGAATGAATGAATGAATGAATGATTAAGTGACTAGGTAGATGGATGATGTCTGGTCAGTGACGGGCATCACCACCCTCTTGGAAAGAGCAATAGCTTGAGCGAGGATAAGGCGCTCCCTGGAGAGGAGATTATAGCCACCAGGGGCACACACAACAGCCTTACCACCTACATGAGTCCTTTCTAGACGTCTTAGGCTATTATTGATGCTGCTGTGATCCCTAAGTGTCAGTCAGTTAAGGATCATCATGTGCCTGAGCACTGGGTACTAGTAATCAATTGGAAAAGTAACTCAGGGGTTCCTAGAGATTTTCTAGTCTGCGCTCTCATTTTAAAGATAAGAAAATTGCTTTGTTGGTTGAGTTGCACCTGAATGGTGCTCCTGCAGAAAATTAGGGTCCCAGGAAGATCATGCAGATAGATCTGCGATTTGGACTTGAACTTTGTAATCACATAAAATACCCTCAAGGTTTTATTATGTCACATAGCACTAGTTGTGACTGTTCTATGAAGTCACCAGGGACTCTGATTTCCCATCTCTGATCCGTATCTCTAGAGTGTGTGTAAACTTGACCATCAGGTCCAAAAGGACTCTGAGAGAGCCATTATTATATCTATGCCCCAGGCATCCAAATAGATATGGCAGGAAGAATTTTATTCCTCCCTCTTTTTAAAGGCCAAAATAGGTTTTATTGTTCTTTGAACTTGGTCCTCTTCATCTCTTCTGCTTTCTTTCCTTTCTCCCTGATCCCTAAATAATAACATGGGAGCTCAAAGTAGATTTTAGAGCCACTGTAATTCAGGTTTAGTTTTCTAGTATTCTCAATAAGTGTTGTTTCCAGTGATGAAGGGAGCACATGACCTCCTTTGCATTCCAGCTTCTAGGGCAGGGCTTACACTCCCTGAGGCCCTACAAATCCAGGCAGGAAGTGATAGAATTAATAGCATAGTTTGGTTTAGGAAGATGAGACGTGGTGGCGGTTGTCATACACTGGAAAGCACAACCCCCTTGAAAGGAGACATTGTCATTCAGCTCCTGCAAGTGCTTGTCAAGTGGGAATGAAATTCCCCATTGCCATCTCTTCCATTATTCAATAGAAGCTGAAAATCTGTATTTTAATGTTAAATATGATTTTTAAATGTTAGGCCAACGCTGTGCAATTGTTAGGCTAGGAGTGAATGTTGAGATAAAATATTTTATTTGATTAATTCAGCAGAATCTGGAATGTCATGGATACTCAGTATTTATTGAATGGATAAATTAAAACTTTTCCAATGGCTTTCTTCTCCCCAGAAGGCTGCCTAAAGCATCTGGCAGGACTGTTGAACGTCAAAGACATTTGTGTCTTTATCATGCATTAGTTAGTTGTTCCAGTGTTGTCTTATTTCTCTCAAACTACCCCATGTAGTTTGCAGTCTATGCAAGAAGAGATGATCTTATTCATCAGTCTTTCCCTTTTAAGCAGAGTTCTCTGATGATGTTTCTTCTTATATCTCATCAGATGGGACATTGCTGACATCCTGGGAAATTCACCCTTTGGCTGAGTGGCTATTGTTCACTAAAAACCGGAGTTCTTTGATGAAGAAGGAGGGAAGGACATTGGGAAATTACTATCAGTCTCTTTCCCATGATTCAGAAGAGGAAACCATGGGCACTGCCGGTGGTGGTCACTGGATTCCATGCTATAGAAGATAACATGAATTACTGTCTATCACATCTAGTGCTGGTCACTCATTTTATAGGTAAGACATTTGAGGACCAGAATAGTGAAGGAATTTGCCAAGGTCCCATGATAACAGAGGCAGTCCTTCTAACTCTGTCTTAAACATGATGGTACCATCTACTCTTTTGAGTGTCCCAAACCCAGCATTCAGTTCTTCTCTGCCATTGCAATGCACCCAGACTCTCTAAGCTTCCCACCATCCTCTGAACTTGGCACCACCTGATCCTCTTTTCAAATCAAGTCTCTATTTAAAATGTTTCTCAGGCCTGAGGATGACTCATATATTTCAATATTTCCTTCTATGAAGCAACTAGTATTGATTGGTAGTGGTTCCCAGGGATGGTCTACCATGGATAATTTGGGAGTTCAGTGGGAAAAAGAACTGGGATTGATTACTGAGGTCTGCTCTGGTTGTTGCTATGGACATGGTAACTCTTAGGCAAGATTTTACCTGAGACCTGCCTTCTTTTCCTTCTGGAGCAAGGAAAACTCCCCCTTCCTGGGCTCCTTCTACAAGTTGTCTGGTTCTAACAAAGGACACCCTGTTTCTACAAGCTGGGTGAGCCTTCAACCACACAGCAGCCATCTGGGAGGGGAGAGGGTGGTGGTGTGACTTCTCACATATCAGAGGCTCAAGGCCATTTATTACCAGGCAGGCCCATCTGATCCTGTCTTGCATCAGAAAGATAACTCTTATCACCACTCCACAAACTGAACCTGTAAAAATAGACAGGATTAGGTTGTGACCAGTGTCCTGGAGTTTTTGAGGCAACCTCACAGTGAGGTTCTAGTGACAGCCCTCTCACAGGCCTCACACTAAATCTATCTTCCCCATGGTGACAAGGACTATATCAGGGAACACACCAAACACATGATCCTTCCAAGTCACAAGGAGAGAAAACTCAAGCACTTTGCTCTGAGTCTATTCTCAGGCCCAGACTGAGAATAGATTCCTGCAATGTGGACACTGCCCTACTTATGGTCTCCAGATGGGACACTATATATCTTACTCTGACAAGCATGTCCTCTGGGGAGGTGGCAGGATCCTTGGGCATGACTTCTACCTATACCATGGACTATGAGAAAAGGAGGAAGTCCCGGATTGGTGGGATTGGAGGAGACGGGAGCAGGAAGTGCCCCCTCTCTTCCAGCATGTCCACACAAGCACCATTCTGACTCCCTCCAAAATGAATCCATGGCTGATCTCTTACATTTGGTAATATGTGCCCATTCTTTCTCAAACACATCATTTTTGAATAGCAAACATCTCTAAGCTAAAATTTTAATTATACAAGTATTACACTAATACATTTTTATTGTAAAAGCCTTCAAACAAAACAAAATAGAAAAAGAGAAAGTTCTTCATCTTCTTTCCAATATTACCTTCTCTCCAAGAAATAACTAGTCAACAGTTTTATATGCATCTTTCATAGCTTCCTATGCATATACCACACAATATACAACACACACACACACACACACACATAATGATAACATAGTATGGTATACAAAGTTTCAAATAATCAGAATATGATTGCCTATGTTCAAGTTATATATCCTTGGCCAAACTAATTTGTTCTCTTTACCTTGGGTTCTCCTTCTGTAAAATGAGGATGATATTAGTCTCTACCTTATAGGGTTATTTAGAAAATTAGATGGGATGTTGGTATTTTTAAGACAGTGACTAACACAAAGGGCTTACATCTTATTATAATATGTGGAAATATGACCATACTAGTTATCCATTGTTGCAAATAAATTACATCAGAAGTTAGTGTCTTAAATCTGCAAATATTTATATCTCACAGTTTTTGTGCACCAGGAATTTAGAAGCAGCTTAGCTAGGTGGTTCTAACTCAGGGTCTCTTATTTAGTTTGGTGTCAACAGAGACAGAAATCAACTGAATACTTAACTAAGGATGTGTGGAATATCCTTCCAAGATGGCTAATTCATAGTTGTTGGCAGGAGGCTGCAGGTTCCTCTCACATAGATGTTCCTGTTGGCTGATTAAATGTCCTTAAGATACGACAACAAACATCCCCTCCCTCAAGAGTGAGCATTGTTAAGAGTAAGTGAGTGGAGAGGAAGCCACAGTACCTTTTATGACTTTGTCTCTGAAGTCATCTACCACTACTTTATTCTATTCATTAGAAGTGGATTATTAAGTATGGGTATGATGATGCATGCCCATAATCCCAGCAACTTGGGATGCTGAGATAGGAGGATTGCAAATTGGAAGCCAGGCTCAGCAATTTAGCAAGGCCCTCAGCAACTTACCGAGACCCTGTCTCAAAATAAAAAAATAAAAAAGGACTGAGGATGTAGCTCAGTGGTAAAGAGCTCCTGGGTTCAATCTCCAGTACCAAAAAGAAGAAGGAGGAGGAACAGAAGGAGGAAAAGGAGGAGGAGGAGGAAACTAACAAGAAGGGGAGGAAGGATGATAAAAAAAGAAAAATTGGATCACTCAATCTAGCCTACATTCAAGGAGAAGAGGGATTGAGGGAGTTGTATGACAGAATTTATGATCACGTTTTACAACCACCACAGAGGTTATCTCAGGAATCCAAGATATTGTGTTCTCTGTGTTGTCTTGCAGTTTGCTTTTTTCATTGAACAAAACACCTTGGAGCTCTTTCCAAACCCATGCATACAGAGCTGCATTGTTCTCTGCAAGTGTCACATGACATTTCATTAGAAAGATATGCCATGCTTTGTTTAGCCATTTTTTGTTTGATAGGCATTTAGGTTTATTTTTCTTTCTTTGCAGAGAGCAAGGGCCTATGTAAGGACAAGGGGGTATTTCTTACAGGCCCACAGCCCCCCAAAAAGAGAAAAGCTCCTAAATATCTAATTCTAGGAAATTATCAGTGACATCAGAAAACTAAGGGACCTTTAGATTTCAAGTTATCAGACAGGTTTTAAAACTGGGACACGTACAGACAATTGTTCACACAAAAACACTAACATACAACATGGCCATCACTGGTTCCAGAGCAGCTACTGTTGCTTCTGCCCCTGGTTTTATACCTCCACCCCTGTGTGAGGCTTGCCTGGGGTCCCAAGGAAGGTCTTCAGCCTGATATGCAGCTGGGATGGCCCGTGCTCATAGCATTAGGCATCAAACTTCAATGAGGTCTCATTTTGGTTTAAATCTCATTGGGACAAACAGTTTTAGGCAGCTACTTCCAATCTCTGTCTTCTCCACATACCATTAGGGTGGCAATGGCCTGGACTCTGAGGGTGAATTATGGTTACTTAAAGTCAATGACTATAATTCCACTCACGGGATATTCACAATTCCAGCCTCCCTTATAGCTAGGAGTGGTTCACGGAGCTGTTTTGGCCAATGTAGTTTGTGTTAGCTAGTTTTTCATTGCCATAACAAATACCTGAGACAACCAACTTATAAAAAGAAAAGGTTTACTTTGGCTTGCAGTTTCAAGGCCATTAACGACTGTCCCTCTTGCTTTGGTTTGGGCAAGGCAGCACAATATGGCTGGAGTCTGGCAGATCAGAACTGTTTACCTCATGACTGGGAAGGGAAAGAGGAAGAGAAATGGGCAGGGGTCCCAATATCCCTTCCAAGAACACACCCTCAATGGATGTAAAGACCTCCCCACTAGGCCCCACTTCTTAAACAACAGTGTCATGCTAGGAAGCAGGACTTTACCACATGAACCAGCAGGAGACATTAAAGGTCCCAACCATAGCATAGTCTAAGTGCAGTCTAAGCAGATGTCTGCTGAGGGACTTTTTGGAACTCCTTTGCTGTGGTTACCATCTTGAGACATGGAGTGAACAAAACTGAACAGCCATCATGTGGAAGATTGAGGTGGAGGGGACACATAGGAACTCTGGTGACATTGTTCATCTGCTATAACAGTCCTGGGCTGTCTACCCATAGGCTTTGTTATGGAGAAAAATAACCCTACTTTTTGAAAGGCCCTGCTTGCTGGCTTTTCTCTTACTTGAGAGCATTTCTGATGCATTTCCCACTTCTCCCTAAGCTCTGTGAGTGTAAGGACTCTAACACGCTTCCTGCGGAATCTCCAGTGCCAAGAACTGTGCCTGAAACATAGAAGACCCTGGTGAATGAATAAACTGAACCAGACAGCACCTCTTGTTATAGTTTAGATCTGGAATGTCCCCCAAAGGCTCATGTGTTGAAGGCTTGGGTGCCCAGGGCAGCAATGTTCAGAGGTGGAGATCTGGGGAAATGATAGGATCATAAGGATTCTAATCTCATCAATGGATTAATCCATTGAGGGATTTAATAATTTGGTGGAATTGTCCAGAGGTGGTAGAAATTATAGTAGGTAGGACCTAGCAGAAGGAGTGGGTCCTTGGGGGTGTGCCCTGGGGGACTATATCTGCTCTTGGCCCCTTCCGCTCATTCTTTTTGCTTTTCTGCAGCCTTGACATGAGCAACTTTGTTCTACCACAGCCCCTCTGCCATGATGCTTTGCCTCACCACAGGCCCAGAGCAATAGAGCCAAATGACCATGGACCAAAACCTCTGTAATCATGAACCAAAATAAATCTTGCCTCAAAGTTGTTTTCCTCAGATATCTGGGCTACAGTAATGAAAAGGTGACTAACACACCACCTTAGGTACTGGAAGCTTCTATATAAAAGCATTAACCTTTTGGAGACTCTTCTCTTTTGGTCCAGATAATCACACATTTCTGGTTCAGCAGAGGTAGGGATTCCCTGGGTATGTAAACAGGTTCATCAAATCTAGGCCACTGCAGAAATGTCCTTTAATTTAGTCATAGTTTGAACACTAGGACACATGACATCAAATCACTCCATAAAAGATGAGAAATAAAATTTGTCTTCATCCTTTTCTAGCCAAACACTCTTGTATAGGTTCAGGGTGGATTAATCTTATATTAAATAGTGTTCCCACAGGAGAGGACAACTACCAACCTCTTACTTGGTGATGCTTGGTTCAGGGAATGTTGGCTGGTACATTATCTAGCAAAAGAATACTATCTCCTGGAAAGTGAAGTGGTTCTTTAGTGAAGTGGAGAGAAAATATTTTAAGAGCCTCATTAACTGTTGATGTAAGAAAACCATGAGTTAAAGCAAAACAAAAAAAACCTCCAAACCAACCAACCAAACAAGGGGTTGTGGCCCTGTGGCAAGCACTTGCCTGGGATATGTGAGGCACTGGGTATGATCCTCACCACCACATAAAAATAAATAAACAAAATAAAGATATTATATCCATGTATAGATAAAAAATTTTTTTAAAAATTAAAAAAACCCCTAAAACAGAGCATGTTGAGTTTGTTGAATGTAATTGGACCTGTAGATAACTCTAGAACCCAGGGCAGAATCAGCCCTTCACCGTCAGATTTTTGATAATATTAGAGACTGGTAGCATCTGGATTTTCTCATGGGTTATAGAAGAAGGAAGGATTTTTTTTGAGTTCATAGACCTAGGGATCCAGCGACCAGCCCTTCCTAATTAAAACAGTGGGCCAACTACTTCCTCTGATCTTTGGTTTTCTCCTTTATAATACTACCTGCCTCAGAGAGTTGTGATGAAGATAGAAATGAAAGTGAACAGCCAAAATGAAAGTGCACATACTATTGCTACTCCTCCTGCCTCTGCCAACACTGCCACCCCCACAAGACAACTGCTAGTGTCCCTTCTGCCACCGCTGCCCCCACCAACACTGCCGCAAGGGCTATGATTTACAGTGGAAAGACGGAGCAGCCTTCCCATCACTGTTAGTTCTCTGCTGTTCTGGATGGAGGTGTTGTCAATGAAGAAGACAAACCTTCCTTTCAGTGAAGAATCATAGCATCCAATTCCCCTTCCCTCTTGAAAACCAATCACCTGCCTTTGGGGTTTGGAGGGAACATCTGGCAGGAAAATTGGTCTCACTGCTTTAGGCCAAAGGAGACAGGAGAAATGTTGTCTGCCTTCCCTCTGCGTGGCTCTGTAACTGTGTTTTGGATCTGAGGTCCTTGCAGGAAGCATGGACACATATCTATGCTGCCATTCTGTTTGCAGGGCTCTGGGTTTCAGTTTCTGTCCTCCAGGAAGAATTTATGATTTCCTCCCTAGTTCCCCATCTCCTGAGTCCCTGAATGAAAAGATTGTTCCCCTCACCTCCTGCAGATGCTGCAGCATATCATTTAAAGTCTGTTCAAATGGTGAGTGTGAGCACAGCAGTATGGCCTACATGGAATCCTGTTGTTTGGGACTCCTTTTCCATGGCCAGAGCATGTTCTCCACTGATGAGTTATAGTAATGATAAAAACAGTGCTTCTAATCGTAAGGGAATGCTGCTATAAAAAAAAACCACAACTTTTTCCTTTTGAAAATCATAATGCACTCTCATTACAATTCACTTTGTCACATTGTGGATGCATTCAGTCTTTTTCCTGTACATATATTTCATTTTCAAACTGCAAAGGATTTTATTCCATAACATCATGTTCAGTATGTTTCCTTTAATTGGTGAGACATCTTTACTTGTGTTCAGCATTGTTTTCACTGACTCTCAAAATTCTATTCTATATTTATTTATCCAGTTCCCTGTTGTTGGGCATTTAGGTCGTTTATACCTTTTCACAATTGCCTACAATGCTGTGATGATTACCAGCCTGTGCACTCTTCCTTGATTTCTTCCTCTCCAGGGTCTATGCCTAGCTCATGCTTTGCTGGCAAGGGTGTACATGTATTAAAGATCTAAGAATTCACTTTACCAATTGTCCTTCCCATAAAGGCTTTGTCCATTTGTGCCGTGTGTGGCAGTCCTTCATACTTTCAGGGTATTGTCTCAGTGGGCTCTCTGCACAGTTCTGAATGATAGCCTGGCAAATACAACTATTTGTATGTTGGAAGCTGAAAGCATTCAAGTACAAAGAGGTTACTGTTTTATCAGTTCTTTATCACTGTGACCAAAAGATCTGATGAGAACAGCTTAGGGGAGGAAAAGTTTATTTGGGCTTCAGGTTTCAGGAGTTTAGTCCACAGTCAGCTGACTCCATTTCCCTGGGTCCAAGGGGAGGCAGAACATCATGGTGGAAAGACATGGCAGAGAAAAGTGCTCAGTTCATGAGAGCCGGGAAACAGAGACAGCTCCGGTGAAAGGAGCCAGGGATAATATAATCCCCAAGGGTATCCCTCAGTGACGAATCTCCTCCAGCCTTGCCTTACCTGCCTACAGTTACTACACATCAACCCATTATTAAATCATTAATCCATCAACTGGATTGATCCACTCATTAGGTTACTGCTCTCATAATCTAAACATTTCACCTCTGAACATTCCTGCATTGTCTCACACCTTGCAAGGAACACCTCATATCTAAACCAAACAGTTATAAAAGATGCTTTGGGTAACAGAATGAGGTGAGTTGCCATAGAGAGAAACTGAATATGATAAAACAAATGCTGGAAGAGAGTCAGCAAAACAAAAAAACTTCAGTAGCTATTATGAAGTTCATCTCTAATCTTAGTTTTATTTTTGTTTGACATGTAATAATTGCACATCCTTTTGGATTGCAATGGTCTACTAAGTGTTTGGTAATAAGGCCATGTCCTCAGTATATTGGAGAAAACAAGCTTCCCTTTCTGTTTTCTGTCCTGAGACCAGGCACTTGAGGGGTCAGGCATCCAGCTTGTCCAAGATTCTATAGGGTTAAGTGACTTAACCAAGACCACTCAGAGAGTTAGTGGGAAACTCAGAAATGGAAGCCAGGTCATCCAACTCCTAGGTCGGTACTCCTCACAAAGAATGTTCTCTAAGACAGCTGGGCTCTCACCATTGGCCATGTCACTCAAACGTCTACAGTTGGCTCCATTAAAACAATCACTTGAGGATCCCATTAAAATGCAGGTTCTGATGCAGTGGTCTGGGTTGGGGCCTGATGATCTATATTTCTCACAAGTTCCCAGTTGATGTTTCTTTGGTTCAGACCACTCTTTGAGTAGCAAGCAGCCAGAGAATGACTCAGAAAACAGAGAAACAAATGACCTAGATAAAGACAGGACTTATTGGCAAATAGTACAGCATTTTAAATGCTGATTGAAAAGGGTGTTCCTGATTGTTATGAGAGCGTAAAAATAAAGGTCTAATCTCTCCTGTGCCAGAAACACCCTCACAGAAGACCGACTCAACGGGCCAAAGGCAGGCCCTAGGATTGGGTTGGCCAAGAGATGTTCAGATACACCTACCAGCAGCACAATCCACCCCTTCATTGTGTGGAAGAAATTGCAGCAAAGCAGCCAGAATAAAAGCCACTTTGTTTAATATTCCCAAGGCATTGCCAGTGTTCCCCAGGGTCCTCATTAATTACCTGGAGAGTTACCAAGGGGTTCTGGGATGGGGTGAATGCCTCCCACCACTGCAACCGTGCCAGCCCTTCTGACACTTGGATGACAAAAAGAAGCACTGAATGAGAAGAGAGGAAATGGAGCCTGGGCACAGAAGCAGAGGGCTTTGGCCTGTGAGATTTCTGAATCATAGGCATGGCTTGCCCTCTCGCCAGCAGAGGCAAAAGATGTCAGCGTTGTTCACAGTTCTGGGCACAGAGCTTTGGGATGGCAATAGTAATGGTTTTCAAGACATGGGGAGTAGGCAAGGGAGGAGTTTTGAGTACCACTGGGGGAGTGAACACACAGGGGGTGGAGGCAGGCAGGGCTGAACCTGGGGCCAGGAACAGAGGATTGTGCTGTTTCTTCAGATTTGGAACTAGGAGAAGTTGGCATTAAGGCCCGAACAGGCCGGGGTGTAGCTCAGTGTCAGAGTGCTTGCCTAACAAGCCCAGGGCCCTGGGTTGATCTCCACAGCAAGCACATGCACACACAGGCACACAGAGATACACACATAGCTAGAACAAGGAAGTCACAAGAAAAGATCTAGAGATTATGTAATGTGGGCATCTTGAACTAATGTTCTTTGGACTTTTAAATATTTGATGTGAAGGTGTTTCAGGGGCTGCTGTCTAGTGAGAGGTATATGAGGATCTGGTGCTTACCCTTCACCCCCTAGTTTAGCATCACCTTGTATCTGTTATATATGTTGGGGCTCTGAATATGATTTATTTCAGTAAAGGGTTCTGTACCTATGCTGGTTTCCTTCACAATTTTACCTGGAGCTGGAACTAAGTGGAAATTAAATGCTTTTTTTTTTTTCTGTTTGACTTTATCATCCCTTTCTCTCAGGCTCCTCCTTCTCCCACCTCTATCACCTACACTATTGTTGCACCCTGTGGCTGGGAGATGACTTTATAGAGTATAAATAACCCAGGAAATAAGGTGAGAAAAAAGTTATGTGTTTGATGTGATACTGAGATCATTTGGTTCAATAGTTTCAACCATTTTTAATAGGATCATTCCCACTTCTAACAAGTTAATGTAGAACCCTGATTTATACCCAAATAACAAATATGAATGGGTTCCCAGAGAGTTAAAATATTTCTAGTGAAAAATATTTAATTTCTCGAGGCATCCCTAGTATCATAAAACCACTGAAGTGGTCCAACTTATATGGTACAACTCCCTAATTTTACAATCGGGCCACTGAGGTCCAAAGAGGAGAGATAATTTTTCCTAAGTCACAAATTAATTTGTAAAAGAGACAGAATGAGTCCTAATCTCTTGATTTTTATTGCTCATTCTGAAAGTCTCTGCTGAGTATCTATCAATTCCAGATTTGAAGGCGGGCCGGGAAGAGCCCATGGCAAGCAACCCACAGGGGGTCCATCATCTGGGCTCTGTCGCTGGGATCTAAACCTGGTGTTTGCCACCTTCATCTCTGATGATTCTGTGGCAGAGTCTGGCTCTCCTCAGTCACCTTAGCATGGCATCTCTGGCACTTGGCACAGTGGGGATGTGTGGAGGCTTCCTATCTGAAGATAGCTTGAGGGAAGTTCGAGACAAGCTTGGCTGTAGGAGGTGTTAATGTGTGGAAATGGCACTACTCCAGTTTGCCCATCATGGAAGGGTATTATGCAGGCTGGGCACAAGTTCTAAGAAATGGCTGAGCCATGGAACAGTGGGCATTGGCTTGCCATCATAGGAATGCTCATAAAGACATGAAAAAGTGGCCTGAGAGATACACAGGAGACATTGGCCTGATACTCTGGTTGGGTTAGTGATTCTGGATTAGGATAGGGACTCTCTTCCCTGTTCCAGGAGTTGCTTGGCTTAGATACTTGTGTTAGAAGCAAAAACTCATGGGAAAGAAGGGACTTTTTGATCACCCATTCTGCTGGGGCATATCTACTACCCTTGCAGTTTTAAATTGTATGTCATGAGCCTTGGATATTCCTCAGAGGCCCCTGAGAGGGTGAGGACACAAAGGGAGGTCCTGGCGATTCTCTGCAAATTATTCATCTTTATCTTGATATTGGGATTCTGTGTAAGATTTAATCCTAATGAAGAGTTCTATGACTAAAAGTGTCTGTGATGTCTACTGGCCTGTCCCCAAACTTCCCTGATGATCAATGTGAAGGGGTTATTAGTTTTATTTTTATCTTCATGGGGAATGTTCTCAGGACTTTCATAGGACATCTGAGTTAGAAGAATCTACCTTACATGAAACTTAAATTCCTTGTGGGGCAATTTAAGTCTCTTCTAAATGTCTCCACAATTTTTGCAGAGGGACAGGGACGAGGTGACTCAGGGCAGGCACTGAGTGTAGATGAAGAGCAGCATTAGCTGCTCTCCTGCCCCCTCCCCCTGTCTGAACACTGTTCTTCATCTTGGACCCACATGGACACATTCCTGTGGCCAGAGTTCCTTTCTCCCAGGTTCCTCCCTCTCCCAACCCAATAACCTGCATTATTGTTGCACCATGTGGCTGGGGGATGACTTTACTAAATTCTGGCCAACTGTAATATTATATCTCTTTTGTTCCCATTGCTCTAGTTTCTCTGTTCTTCATAAGAAGAAAGTCTGATATCTTCCTTTTATCTCCTCAAAATTCACCAAAAAATCCCAAATGGCTATCAATACCATTTTCAAGGTAAGGAAGCCTCTAGGAGTCTCTGTCATCCCATAGCATCATATTTGGTCACAGCAATCCTCACTGTCCACGGACATCTTTCCAGCAGTGTAGACAGCTCAGAGTCATCACAGTGGTGCAGCATTCTTGGATCCAGAATCATAGCTCTCAGTTCTCTCCTGTGTTCAGTGGATGCTTCCAAAGCAGCTTGGGTCTGAGGTACTTCTGTCCCATGTCCTCACCTTGTGCCACACTAACTGCCTTAACTTAGGGTTAAACTCAGGTCATGAGTCCAGAGTTCCCTTTTTCTCATGGCAAGATTCTGCTGGGGCCACTGAATCCCTTTCCTGCTAATTGGACCATAGTCAGGGTTATTTGCTTCTATCCTTCTGCCCTGGGAAGAGGATTGGGGTTGGGGGTCCCTTAGTCTCCCAGAAAACTCTTCAAATTGCTTCTCCTCCTCTCTTGGCCTCCTTTTCCCAAGGACTCTTCACCAAGAGGTGGCGGTGGGGGTAGCTTTGGCAAGACCACAGGAAAAACTCCCTGTTCTTTCCATTTTCTGGACAAGGAGTCATTAAAGTGATTTTTCCTAAATACAGAAGTCTACTCCAAGGTGACTTGTCATCTCTGCTTCTGGACTTGGGAAGAGATTGGCATTGCACAATTCCATCTCACCAGCACCCCTTAAAAAACATCTCAAATAGGCATTAATGGCCTGCAGTGACTTGGTCTGTCACGCCCTGAGGCATTGGTGTCATTCTGGGTGAGATAATCTGTTCAGGACTTTTCTTTTTCCACGACTGCGTTCCACCTCCTTATTTTTTCTTGTCCAGAAATGCTTTCTACTCCACCTTTCAATTCTCCCTATTCTTCAGAGAGCCACCCAGGAGCATCCTCTTCTACCCAGCCTCTCCTAGAAACGTAAACCGAGGGTCACAAAGCAATCCATTCTCCCCCTCTTTTGTGTGCCCACTACTCTTGGCCTGTTTCTAGCTCCTTGTACTTTCCTGGTGTCCCTGGCTTGTGAGCTGCATGGTGTAGCACAGTGGATGCCACTGTCTGTTTTTGGAGCTGCTTGATCTGCACTCTGGCTCATCAATTTTTTTTTCTTTTTTTTTGGCTATGTGGTCTTAGCAAATGTACTGACTCTCTATAAATCTGGTCTATAAAATAAGGGTGATGACAATTCTTGCCTCATGGATTAATTGTGAAGCTTATGTGTGTGGGGACCTGAGGATCTTGGAGGGAACAGACCAAGTTCCTGCTTTTTCTTTTTATGGGAAAGACACAATAATCAAATAAATCTTAACAACAATGGCCATCGTGTATTCAACAGCTTCCATGTGCCATTCATGGCTCTAAGTATTTTAATGAATTATTCCATTTTTGTCTTCACAAAAATCTTGTAAGCTATGTACCATTATCTGCTTACAGATAGGAAATTGAAGCTCGGAGGTCCCAAATCTCACAACTAGAAAATGGCAAGGCCAGCATTGGAATCCAGACAATAAGACCTCAAAGCCTGCACTTAAGAATTCAGAAGAAAATAAAGCCAGGAAAGAGTGAGAGGTGTGTACCCAAGGGGCAAAGCAGGCAAAGGATAAAGGAAAGGCCACCTTGGGAAGGTCATGGGAGACAGTGCAGAGACTCTGAGGCAGGATGAGCAAGAGACCAGTCTGGTCATCTTTTTGTTTGTTTGTTGTTTTGCAGTTCTGGGGATTGAACCCAGGGGCTCACCCATGCTAGACAAGCACTCTATCACTGAGCTACATCCTCTGTCTAGGCAGACTTTGTTACTGAGGGGAGGAGGATGCAAGATGGGGTGGAAGAGCTATGAATACTGACTATTGGAACTGCTGTTAGTTTCTGGTCACTGTCATTACAAGTCTTGCTTCTGTTAGCCTGGAAGGCAGGGACTTTATGTTTGTGCATATTTGTGCCCACACAGGGCCTGGTTCTATGACTTGGTCATAGTAGGTATTTAATATCTTTCTGGTGTTGCTTTTTAATTATATTTTCAACCTAATTGAGAAAAACATGGGCTCTGCTGAAAATGAGAACTGGCTTTGCTACTTACTAGCACCCACAGGCAACTGGCTCTCTCCCTCTAAATCTTTCTTCATTTGTCATGTGCAGAGAGGCCATTTCTCTTCTAATATTTTGTCAGAATTAGGAGAGATAATGCATAAAAATAGCCAGTGCATAGTAGACATTGAATAACTGATATTTCTTAACCCCTCTTCTTCTCCCAACACTGATATCTTGCCCTTGGTACCATCCATTTGTTATTTCTCAACAAAATTTTCTTTCCATTCCCTGAATGCATTGGAAAGCTGCCCTATCCTGACTCCCCAGATGCTGTCCATGGGCTAAAATGTCCCTCAACTATTTATTGTCTGGGCTCCATGGAAGCTTGAGATCTATAAGCCTTTGACCAGTCCTTGCTCCAGGTGTCCTTTTGTGGGGGGATCACCTTGTCGGTGAGCAGAAATTTCAGCACTCTGTGTTGCGTTAGAGCACGTACAGGCAGGGTCTCACTCTCAGCCCATAGATGCCAGCCAACTTGGGGTTGTGAAGGCATCAGTGGGACCTACCATTTAGAGGTAGGATGCAGCTCTCCAGCTGTGAAGTGGGAGACTACTGAAGTGTGCAGTGTGATTGACTTACCCCTGTCAACTGGCTCCTAATAAGAGAGCTAGTGGTCCCTCTAGTAAACAAATAGTGGTCCCTCCAGTAGACAAATGATTGTTTTTGTTTTTGTTTTTGGAATAGGAATTGAACCTAGAGGTTCTTTGCCACTAAACTGTATCCTCAGCTCTTTTAATTTTTGTTTTTAAAATTTTGGGATAGGTTCTCACTAGGTTGCCCAGACCGACCTTGAACTTGCAATCATCCTACCTCAGCCACTCCAGTCTCTGGGATTGTAGGCATGTACCTCCACACGCAGCAACAAATGATTCTCATTTTACTCTTGGTCAGTTCTTCAGTGATAACATTTCCTAGGACACACTCAAACAGGAGGCTACCTCTTTCACTATTGGATAATGCTGTGGTTTGGATCCCCTAAAGGCCTATGTGTTAAAGGCTTTTTCCTCAGAGTGAGGAAATGGGGGAACTTTTAAGAGGTGAGGCCTAATGGGAGGTATTTGGGTCATGAGGGTTGCTATCCTTGACAGAGATAGTAGGACCCTGACCGGCTCTTCACTACCTTCTCTCCCTTCACTCTGAGGTGAGTGGGTTTTTTTTTTTTTCTGCCATATTCTCCTGCCATGATATACTGTCTTGCCACAGACTCAAAAACAATGGGGACAACTGATCATGGACTAAAATCTCCAAAACTGTGAGCCAAAATAAATCTCTTTTCTTCCTAAGCTGATCATCTAAGGTATTTGTTACAGTAATGCAAATCTCACAGTCCTACTTCTAGCCACCAGTGGAATTCAGGCATTTTACTTGTTTGGTCTGAGACCTAAATCTTAAGACTTGGCTCCTTGTCACCTTGATTTGTGGTGAATCATCTGAAGCATATGACCCTTCCAGAGCTAAATTTTACAACTTTGTGAGGAATTTCAGGGTGTATGTGATATGCAGAAAGGCAATTTGCAGATATGCTACAAAGTCTCAGGCCAGCTTAGCCCGGCTGTAGGCATTTCACTCATTCCCTAGTCTGGCCCATGAGTTTGCTCCACCTGAGTTCCAAGTTGGTAAAACTGGGCTCTTTCTGGGTAGACTTCAATTCTACCTCTTCTGAAGTCACTAAATAATATTGGTAAAAGATAGCTATTTGAAGTGAGAAGGGAAGATACTGAACATCAATAAAACTTTCCTCTGGTTCAGAGGGGCTTACATGGAGGAAATATTGCAGCTTTTCAAGTGAATGTAGAATTCAGAAGAAGGAATCAATAGTATCTGTCATTTGCCAGAGTTACTGTAATAGGGCAGTGGGGCTCAACAATGTCTTGGATTGACTGGCCTTCTCTCACATATCTATATATGGGACACACACACACACACACACACACACACACATACACACACACTATAGAAATTTTAGAGAGAGACATTATTGGACTTTCTCTGGTCTCAAAGGATGAACATGGGATAGCCGTGTAATAAGTTTCTTGAGTAAAGGAAAACCTAAGCATCCCACAACTTAAGAGTAGGATGCTGTCAGCATGTCTCCAAGAAATTGACTTAGCTGGTCATCTTGGCTCACAAACAGTCACTCCAAGGTATCTCTTAGTTAGGCAAATACAGTCTCCTGTTACCCTGGGAGAAAGGTGTAATGGTGAAATCTATTTTTTTTTTTTTATGGCTTAACAGCAGCTGCTTCTCCTCTTGGTTTCCAGCACTTTGAAGAAGTTTGGATCAATCTGCATAAAAAGCTCAGGCTTCTTCTGGGTGGGAAAGGACAGGAGTATAAACTCTTTTCACTGAGTTGGGAATTAAGGGAGAATCTGATTGATTGGGAGTGACCTGGAAACTGACAGCAAATCACTCTCATATCTCCAGAGATGAACTAACTTTAGGGGAAAACAGTGTCAGGCTTTTTGTGACTTGGGATCAACACAAACACTGATAACGATGGTTGTAGAAGCCACTGGAATTAATCTTGGAGACACGACTCTGTACATAGCCGTTAAGAGAAGTGCGGTCATCTGCAACCTGGGTCAGGTCCTGGGCCAGGAGCATAACCGCAGGTAGAAAAGTGTGCTAAAATGGTGCAGGTGAGCTTTCAATAGTATCAGGCAACAAGAAGCAATGGCAGGAATGAACAGATTAGATTTTCCAATTGTCATTTTATTTATACTTTAAAAGCCCCTTGGATTCTTTTACAAATTTGGGGTGAACAAAAAGAGGTTGTTCCTATAGAAATATATGTGACCTCTAAGAAGAAAAAGTATGACTGTTATGTACCAAGCTAGTGAAGTGTAGATCACACCAGTTAATGGGTTAAGAAACAAAGGAAATTTGTCAGAAAAGAGGCACCAATTGAGCACAGGGGTAGAGATGGAAATGAGTCTCTGTGGGTTTGAGGGACTGTGAAAAATCTTAAGTCTATAGTGAGAAGGGTTAAATTCGATAGTAGTCAGATATGAGCTCATATGAGTAAACAAAGTTAAATTATGGATCTGCTACTGTGGTGGCAGCCCAGAAAGGTGGACTTTATAAAAAAGATATGATTTTTGGAGCATGTAAGTCCAATAAATTATTCTTATGGTGCCTGGAGAGATAAATGGCAGGGGTGGTAGTCTGGAGCCAGAGAGGTCAGCCAGAAGCATTGGTCAGGGAAGGTGGTGATGTCTAGAGGGCATAGATTGAGTCTTTATACTCACTAATGCCCCAGTAGAGTGTATATCACATAAAGAATTTGTTAAGTGGAGTGATAGCAATATGGTCTATGGTGGAAAACAATTTCTGGGTTCCTCATGGAGTCCCTGGTTTTAGAAATGGGGAAACCCAGATTTAAAGTTCTCATACTTTCTTATGTGATGTGCAATTCATTTCATCTTGTTGGAATTTTAATTTCCTTAGGTGTGAAGATCATTCAGCCATTAATTCACCAAGCACTTGTTGATCACAGCCAACTGCCATATATTCTGCTAAGTTTGGAGGAACGACTGGAGATTCCTATCTTCTGATTTAGTTGGAGAAACAAATATACAATCAAGTGAATGTAGAATTCAGAAGAATTAATTACTGTTACTATGTGGAGTACTTTCACTGAGGATGTACAGTACAAAGTGTTGTGAGATTCTAGGCTGATTCTTATTGAACACTTTACTATGTACCACGTACTATTCAATGGTTCTTGCTGGTATTGTCTCACTTAATCATGATAACAATCTGTCAGACAGGTATTTATATGACCTCAATTTTCTGGAAAATTGGTAAATAACTTGCCTTAGTTTCCACAGTTAGTAACTTGCAGAGTCAGGACCAGTCTAACGGTTCTTAAGAAAATTGAGAATAGATTGTATGGATGGAAGTTGATGTTCAGTGAAAAATTTATAGAGACATAATGTTTAAACTGTGTTTGAAAGCTAAGCAGGTATATGACAGATGGGAAAGGGACAATTAGAATAGAACATGCAAGAAGAGCACAAGAGCCCGAATGAACTTTTTGTTTGTTAGGAGCGCCATACGTGAGACTAGAAAATAGTATGGAACCAAGCCATATTGGGCTTTGAATTCTATATCAGTGAACTTGAACTCTAGCCAAGAAAGATTTCCAGCATTTTCCAAAGAAACCCAAGTTCTGAGGGACATTAACAACTGTGTATTAATAAAAGAAATGGTCGATGGATTCTGTGCTCCAGAAAGATAGAACCAATCGGTTACTTATTTATTTACTGACTTACTTATTTTAAAGAATTAGAGGTTGAGAAGTCCCAAGATCTTCAGCCAGAATGCTAGAGATTGAGGATATCTGCTGTGTAGTTCCTGTCCAAGTTCAAAGGCTTGAGAACTATGAGAACTAGTGGTCTGAGTTCCAGTCCAAAGACAAGCAGGATTGAAAACAAAGAAGACCTGATATTTCATTCAAGTCCAAAGGTTGGAAAAGACCAATGTCTCAGCTCAGTCCATGCAGCAAAAGGAGTTCTGTTGACATTTTTGGTCCATTCAGGTTTTCAAGAGATTGGATGAGGCCCACCTATAGTAGGAAAGGCAATCTGCTTTGTTCAGCCCACCAATCCAAATATTAATCTCATCCAGAAATACCCTCACAGACACACTCGGAAAAGATACATGGCCATGGTTCTGACAACTTGACACATAAAATTAACCTTCACAAGGTATTAGGTATAAAAGGGGTCTATGGTGAGTGGAAATTGATGGATGCCTATCTATTCTCCCCTTTCCCTTTTGTCCAGGAACCTATTCAGACTCCATGACAGCACACGCTTCAGGGAAGATGACCCACCTCCAGCTAGAGAGGGACTGCTCAGAGGAAAATGCCATTCTTTTTGCCAGTGATTGGTCCAGAAGTGGACATGTGACCTGGATTTTGGCCAATGAAACTTGAACAAACAGCAGGGGCATATGGGAAAGTTTCTTTTCTCCTGAGAATGGCTACATGCAGAAATGGTCTTTCCTTTTCTTTGCCATGTATCAGGCTTGAGTATGATGTCTCTAACAGCCATCCATGATTGACATGAAGACGAGGCTGACATTGAGGATGCTAGAGTAGAACAATGTGAGGAAAAGTCCCAAAGCCTGCCTTACCTCTCTGAGGTCCCACAATAGACCTTACTTTGAGTTAAGGTTGCAGCTGTATCCTACCTGATACAATATAAAATAAGGTTGGATGCTTGGTTTATACAAAGTTAATGATAAGTAAGCTTTTTAAATGCGAGGGTGTCTCATTCAATCCATCAGCATTTACTTTGTAGATGTATACTGCAAACATCTAAGATAGGATATAACCTATAGCATTCTTCCAACATGGGTGACCATGGAAACCATTGGAAAAAAGAATCCATGGATGTTCTGCAGAAATGCCACTACAGGCAATGGGGACTTGGGAGATCTTGAAGCCACCAGATCATAATACCACCCGCTCAAGGAAATCCAACCCTTTGTTTTCTAGCCACAGTAAAAATTGTGTCTCTGGTGGTCATAAAATTTGGGTGAGCTTAAAACATAAAACATACAAAAACTAAAAACTCAACCCAAACAGGTTGCAAGCCTGGGTTTATTGGTTTCTTAGTCTTCTTCCAGTTCTCAAATTCAGCGAGGCTTGTATAATTTGGTACATCATCTCTGAACTTTGAAAAAAGTTTCCTTTCTTTTTTTAGTTGCTTTGCCAACATCTGTGAATGAAGTTGTGAGATATATATATACATACATGTGTGATATATATGCACGTGTGTGTTTTCTCACCTCTTTTTTTCTGTAATGAATTATTTAAAATAACCACTGAATGAATTTCTGTTCAGTTGATCTCTAACATCCAAGTTTCATTCAGGCTCTGGCCACATTTTTTATTTCTCTCTCTTTTAGTCCAATAGCCTCAGGGAAATGGCTTAGGGCCGCAAAGGGCAATTTCAGAATGTTTTCTCTGCAGTTAATGACAGAGTGGACAAATGGCATAAAAATAAAAAGCAGATACTCCATTCCAGATGGGAAACCTTGCATCTGTTACTTATGGTGACCTATCTTACATTCATCATGGTTCTCAAACTGAAACTGCTTCAATCTCAAAAGACAAAAGACAAAAAAGAAGAGGGGGGAAAATGTGACAGATCTCCATGTTAGATGACTGGATCCCCTTGGGAAAGCTGTAGATTTGGGAGGGCTAGTTATCCTCAGTTTCCTCCTCCACATGATGAAATTACTGATGACTATCTCCCAGGATGGTATGACAGCTATGTGAGCTGAGGAACTCAGCAAACAGCAGAGTTCCTGAGTGATGAGGTGGCTATGTTGCTACTGGTTTCTTCCTCCATGTGGCACTGTTGTAAAGTCACCCCAGAATGTGAGGGTGTCTGTGGTAGGTGGCGATTTATCACGAACTGGGGGCCACGTAAAGAAACCCTCGCCCTGTCACATTCTTTCCTTTGTTAGAAGAGAGGCCCCATTCCTACCCCAAAGCCCAAACTCAAAGATCTCCACTGGATATCCCTCCTCCATTCCATGCTTGGGTCTCACGTTGATACAGCTCAGAGTCCCTCGATTCTCTGCCATGGCAGAGGCCAAACCAATATGGGAGCTTAATGAAAAGCCCAGGTAGGACCAGGAAGGCCAGGGAAGTGGACTTTCATTTCAGGTCAAGGATCGTGTGTTTCTTCTGACCAGGTAATTATCAGTTATGGGACAAAGAGGAAGCCTGATCAATCAACAGAGTGGAATTAAAAATTAACATGCTTTTCTGTTTGCTCAACTGTAATCTTTGAATCAGTCAATACCCAGAGCCTGGGCCAGTAACCTGGTTTGAGGGCAGCCACAGATTCTGCTCAAAGATCAGCCCAAGTAAACAATTAAGGCCGAGACCCAGTTGGGCAAGACTGGGATTAAATAC
The DNA here is from genome assembly GCF_964194105.1 of Spermophilus citellus. Classification (NCBI taxonomy): domain Eukaryota; kingdom Metazoa; phylum Chordata; class Mammalia; order Rodentia; family Sciuridae; genus Spermophilus; species Spermophilus citellus. Next base: position 62,051,746 of record NC_138195.1, on the reverse strand, counting down.
ATCTAGGAGCTGGATACTCAAAAAGTGCTTTCTGGGGGCTGGCATGTAAAGTGCTGGTGTGGTGGGTTTGAGAGGAGCCAGAGCCCCAGTCTTTATAAATGGCATTTATTCCTGATGCTCATTCCAAGGAAGGCCAAGGGAACTAGTGGACACACTTCCCTTCTCTCCTTTATCCTGCTCCTTTCTCTCTTCCCAGCCCAATATGGTGGCTCAGCAGGGCAATTGGAAGTGGAGGAGGATCTTGTCAGAGACATGAGTGATATGTTTATAGGAGTCTGAGATACAACCAGTCAGAATTGGGGCATAATTTCTTCACACTCCTTTCATTTTGAGGGGCAAAAAATACCTGGGAAGTAGATCTTTATTATTTAAAACTATCTATTAACAGTTACTATCACTTTGTAGGTACTCAGTAAGTACTTTAATGAATGAGTCAGGCGTGGTGGTGCTTGTCTGTAATCCCAGAACAGGAGTATCGCGAGTTCAAAGCCATACTCAGCAAAAGCGAGACACTAAGCAACTTGGTGGGACCTTGTCTCTAAATAGGGCTAGGGATGTGGCTCAGTGGTCAAGTGCCCCTGAGTTCAATCCCCAGTTCTCCCCATACCCCCACCAAAAAAAGGAATGAATGAATGAAATAAAGACTGTGAATAGGGAATCTACAAGAGTAGGAATCAGAGAATAGGAATTTTAATCTACATTCAACCAATTACACATAATTGTCGATCTCTGTATCATCATCTCTTTCTTTCTCTTACTGCTTTTTCTCTCAATTTTACTCTCACTCTGGGTATTATATACAACATAAGAAGATGAGGGGAGGGGGGTGTCTGAGTTTGCCCCTGGAGACACTTGGAAATGTTTGAAGATATTTTTGGTTGTCACAACTGGGGGAATGCTGGCATCTGGTGGGTAGAGGCTGGATATGCTGCCAATCATCCTACAACACAGAATTATCTGGCCCCAAACATCAATAGTGCAATATTGAGAAATACTCATAGAAAAGAATGTTGCCAAATGGATCATAATGAATATTTATGGGGAAGGAGGTAGAACAGAATTTTGGAAAACTTTCCACTTACTAAGTTAAATTGTTTATCTATTTGGGGGATTTTAAAATCAATACCAATGTATCACATTCATAATCAGAGTAGCTTAGAGAGACATAGAAATATTTACTGAACACTTAATAAATAGGTACTATCTGGACCATGGGGATATAGAAATGAGTAAATAGTAGATGCTGCACTTAAGGGGCCAGATCAACAGGGAAATTCAGACAAGCACTCAGCAGGGTAGAAAGTGCATGAACTTACTGAAATATTACCTTTTTATTTTTTTTTTCAATTCCAAAGAAAAAGCGCTTGGTGTCCCCAGGTATAATTAATGGGAAGCATGGTTCCAAAGCACAGTAAGAGTGCTTCCTGCCTTAGAAGGAGCAGGTGAGACTTTGCCAGGCCTAGGAAACTGTAGTCTGGATCTGGCCTCCATGGCAGTGCCCCTGCCTGCCTCTCTGGTCTGGCCTAGCTGCCCTGTCCTCACCAGCTTGATTCCAGTGGCCCTGGGGCCTCAGGGTACAGGGAGAAGAGTCCCATGAGAGGATCAGTATGAGAGGGGCAAGGCAAGACTCACTGACTGAACCCAGTGCTTATGCTGGAAGTTCTCTAGAAATAGCAGTACTAATACCTTCATTTTAGGAAAGAGGAAATGAGGCCCAGAGAGGGTAAAGGTTTGTCTGAGGTCACACAGTGAGTTAATATCAGGGTAGGACTGGCTTTTGATTCCTAGACTTAGGTACGTGTTCCTGCTCCAGGGCACCTCTGATTTCTTACTGGCTGACCAATTTCCTGCCTCCCCTCTATAACTAGCCTCCAAAGTGCTTGGCTCTGGGCTTTCACCATGTTCCCAGGTCACAGTTTTCAATCCCTGGGAGTCTGGATGGGGTTGTGGAGATTACAAGGGCAGTCCACTCAGCAGTATAGCCTGGTCCCAATGGACTGCATTTAACCACCTGTTGGAGGCAGATCAGCAAGGTCTGGAAGGTGGTTGTGAGGGGGAAACCATACAGCAGTAACCACACGTTTGGCAGTCTGGGGCCACAAGTGGGGACAGTGTCATCATGAATAGCCTTGGGGCTAGGTGGTAGGGGATGGGGTAAAATACATGCACACACACAGCTGTGTTAGCTTAAGCAGATGTGGATTAAATGTGTGTGAGCAGCCATTAGAAAGAGCTCTATAAGTACTGAGTTGAAGGATGCCCAAAATATAGTGTTAAAGAAATAAGTTGCTGAAAAAATAAGCTTAGTAATAATCCTATTTGTACATGTAAAAATCCTCAATGAATGTTTACATAATTTTGCATCAGTGTAGAGAAAGATACAGGAGGAAACATACCAAATTGCTAACACTGATTACACTAAGGGATTAACATTATTACTTTAAAATGTTATCTGTAATGTCTAGAGCCTGACACCTTTGTAATTAATGAAAATTTTGAATAAAATAAGCAAGAAGAAAGTTCATGTAGTTACATGTGTATGCATCTCTGGTGATGCGTGTGAACATGTGTCTATGTATCTGAGTATTTATGTGAGTATGTTACATGGGTGTATAGATGGGGCAGGAAATCTCAAGAGAGAGCAGTATTTTGGGTGCTAATTCCAGAACTGGTCACATTCTCCAAGCCTTGCACTTTGGAAAAAACCTCAAGGGTGTGCACCTACTTGAAAGTTTTCACATAAACCTCACCTGCCTTGTAGGTGTGAACTGTCCATGAGTGCTTAGCTTAACCAAATGGCCTTGGATAAGTTACAAATGGGAGAGACTGCCCCTTGCAGCCAAGACCACTGGTGGTTTAGGTGCTTCTCCAGAAAAATCCACATTCCCCTGCACAGTGTTTGTGGGGTACCTCCTGGGTGCAAATTGCTGTGTGTAATAGGAAATGGTTCTTCTAGGAGGCCAGGGCACCAAGGAAAGCTCAGCCTGCCTGGGTCAGATGCCTTCTAAAGGCAGAACTTGTTTCTTTTTCTCTCTTTCCCAATCCCCTCTTCCCCCTGTCTGTCCCTTCTATCTCTTCTATCTCATTCCGGAGATCCCAATTTCCCAGGCACGAGGGCTCATTTGACTAGGGTCCAACAAAGCAGTTAAAGCTGGTTTTCATACTTTCAAATTCCCATTCCAACTGCAAGAGTCCATTTCTAATCTCTGGGGATTAGAATGACTTTTTCCTAATGTGGGACAACTTACTCAGTGTGTGTATGTGTGTGTCTAAGAAGAGACAGTCCTGCCCCCTTGAGGAGACTGGCCAGGGCTGACCAAGGGCCTTAATGGCTGAGGCTGGCCACAGGCCTGAGCACAGGCCCTCCCTCTGAAATAGAAGTCAGTTGTTCTAGGGATCAGTGTCCTTCATGCCCTACATGCCACTGCATCCCCTTTTTAACTAAGCTTGACAGCAGCTTGGGGGTTTGGAGAGAAAGTGGATGCCCCTGGACGCCCTTCCATTTGAACAGGTTTCTGGGACGAGGCAGTGGGAGCCAGGCTGGTGGAAGGGACAGGTAGAGGCATTTTAGAATCTTCCTGATGTCACCTAGGCCTAGAAAGATGGTGGGTTGGTCCTCTAAGAACTGGGGGCACAGTGGAGGGAACTGTGGTTCCTAGTCCCCCAGAAGTCCCCCCAAAAACTTAGAAGAGGAGGGGGAGGAAAAGTAGGAGGAGGAGGAGGAGGAGGAGGAGGGGAAAAGGAGGTTAAGAAGGACAGAGACAGGGAGAGAGGTGGGGGGAGGAGAAAGAGAATCTCCCTCTTGGGGATTTCCAAAGCCAGGAGGGACCTGGCCAGGCCATTTCCTAAGTGTCCTCTATCCCGTGGTGTCAGTGTGAGACTTGGTGGGGATGTGGAGCAGCTGTGCGTGTCCTCCGCCTGCACAAGGGGAGATTCCGGTGTCCTGGGCACAAAGTCCTGGAGCCAGGCCTCTTGGCTTCTGCATCTAGTGTCTGTGTTTAATCTCCAAGCTCAGCTGTTTCTGCCCTCATTTATGCCTCTCCAATCTGCCCATCTTCTTTATTTTCATGGACTCTCACTGCTCCCATCCCCTTAAAACCCACCTCTGTTTCAGGGGTTGGGGCCATCTAGTGCTTTTCCTTGTCTCCAGTTCCCTGTAGGAACTTCAGCTGGACACTAGCCACACAATACTGCCCAGGAGCCTGCTTCAGGACATAGAACTGCCTCCTCCAGTCAGGCTCCTTGCTCATCTCTCTCCTCATTATCCTGCTCACTAGCTTCCTCCTCCTTCCTGAGGGAAGCCCTCAGCTAGCCTTCCTGATGAGCCCTGAGCATACTGATCTCATTTCTGCCTCTGTGCCTTGCTTTGCTGCATGGTTCAATTCCCACCCTTTCTGCATCTAAAGCTAACTCATCTCTCCAGACCTCATTCAAGTCCTGTCCCCAGGAAGCCTCCCCAACCTTGTCAACAGACTCTCCTAAGGATAGCAGGCTCAGGCCTGTTGTGTTAACCCTTTAGTGCATACAAATCCAGTCTTCTTTGATACTTGTTTTCTCAGCCTCTCTTGCAGCCAAGAGTGGTCACATGACTCAACTCTGATTAATAAATTGCAAGGGGAGAGTGTTATGCTAATAGCTGGAGCTGTGGCAGTCATCTTGTGACAAACACCAGGACAAACAAACAAACAAAAAACCCTAATCCTTCAAAGGTGGTATATGGAAAGGTGGAAAGAAACTAGGACCTTGGTAATGTCTTTAAACCAAGCCATCATTCTGGGAACAAAATAGCTCCACATTTCTTTTGTTATGGTAGATAATTAGGTGCTATTATAGTTTAAGTAATTTTTAGAGGCAGGCCTCTGTATCTCATTGTCCATGTATCAACCTCATGGATGAGTCTAACTGGCCTGGATCACATGCTCTTTCACTGAGAAGAGGGATCAGACACTGTTATTGACGGCCTCACTATGAAATAGGAAGGAATTCCCCAAAGGATCCAAAGAAAGGAGCATGGGAGAATGTGATGGACTTATGAAAATAAACAGTAATGCATCTACTACAACCTTTTTCAGTCTTCTCTTTTCTCACAATTCCTGGTCTCTCAGAGCTGGACTACTGGGGTCCTCTGCTGGTCATTCAATGTCCACATACTACATGTCCCCATCTTCTCCGGACATCACTTCCTCCAAAATGGCACCAGATAGAGGTAAATTCCTTTTAACAAAGAGCTGTCAGACTCAGGTCTTTTTTGGTGATTACTATCTCCTTTCAGTCTAACCACCTGGACCCCAGTCTTCTTGGTCCTACTCTCTCTTAGTTCATTGAGGAAGAGAGCTATGTACATGTGAAGAATTACCCAGAGTTAGTTACCTGTCTACTCTTTCCCTCAGCTTATGGAGTCACATTTGACTGGTCCTTACTTACTTCAGGGAAGAGAAGCCAACAGCAGGAACTGTGTGCACAGAATCAGTCCAGGGATATAAATTATCTTGGATAGATAAGCCTTGGCTTCTTGTGTATTTCATTGTATTGTCCCCCCCCCCCTTTGATCTCAGCCAGGGTTTCTGACAGGGAGCTGACTGCTGTCCCTCTCAGTTGGAGGAAACCAGAGTAGCCAAGAGGAATAAGGCCAACATCACTTCATTTCCTGTCAGGCAAATGATTTGTTTCCAAGTAGTAAAGCAGAGTTAGCAAAAGGTTGCTGGAACTCCAGTGCAGTAATCTTGGCCTGCATATCTCAGTATTCAATGATTTTTTCTTTCTTTTTTTTCTTTCTCTTTTTAAAATTTTTTGTAGTATTGGGGATTGAGTCCAGTGTGCTCTACCATTGTTACATCTCCACCCCATTTTGTTACTTTAAGGCAAGGCCTTGCTAAGTTGCTGAGGCTGGTCTTGAACTTGCAATCCTCCTGCCTCAGCCTCCCTTGTCACTGGGATTATAGATGTGCACCATCACACTTGACTTGCATTTAGCCTTCTTGAGAACAAGGCAGGATTTAGGGAGCCCATCTGCTGAAGGTGAAACTAGTAAGAACTCATCACTCTTAGATTTATTTACTCACTGGTTTATAAAAGACTGAATTGCATAGTGGTCAAGGTGGCCTACATGTACGTTCTTGAGGGCGGTTCTGTGTTTTGCACAGCTCCCAACAATGCTATTCATAAGGCTCATATGCAACAGGAGGGTACTTGCTCTGAGTTACAATTCTTGGTTTCAAATCTGTCTCAACCTCTTCCAAATATGTGACCTTGGGTGAGATTCTTCATGTTTTTGTGGCTCGGTGGCCTCAAATGCAAAGCGAGGATAATCCCTGCCTCTTATGAGGGTTGTCATAAGAATTAAAAGAGTGAATATATTCTTAGTACTCTGGGACACACTTTAAGTAGCATTGTAATTATTCATTACATTACATTAAATTCAAGGGTTGTGAGAATACCATTGAGAAGCCATCTGGGTCTAGGGTGTGTGTGTGTGTGTGTGTGTGTGTGTGTGTGTGTTGTCCTGGACAATTTAAATTCAGATTCAGAAAGCATATTCTCTCACCCATGAATACAGATGTAAATTATGCCTATAGCAGAAAAAGTTTTAAAAAATTAAAGTGAAAACAATATCACACTCATAGATAATGCCATTATCACATATACATAATTAATAACACATAAATATCATTAATAGCCAATACACATTCAAATTCCTTTGTCGTTTTAAAAAATATCTTTTAGTTGTCAATGGACCTTTATTTTTTTTTAAAAATCTATTTATATGTGGTGCTGAGAATGGAACCCAGTGCCTCACACATACTAGGCAAGCACTCTACCACTGAGCCAGAACCCCAGCCCAAATTCCTTTGTCTTAATCACTTTCTTATTGGGATGGTTCACCACTCACCTTGATTCAGGGTGTTTTTAGTTCAAAGGCGTATCCTTCTGGAAGCCTGCCTTTCCTCCTGCAGGCTGGCAGAGGACAGTGGAGTTAACACACACAGCTACTGCTTATGTATGACTAAAGACCATAATGATTTTGTAGCATCTCTGGACTGTACGTTGATGAGGTAGGAACTGGGGCTTTGCATTGGAAGCTTCTGTATTCCCTCTTCTCTTCTGGAGGAAAATTAAGGGGATCTTCAAGAGACATGGTCTTGAAGAGGTAATTACTGCTGGAAAGTTCAATTTCTCTTTACAATTGGTTTTCAAATTAGAATCTGGAGTCCACAGATAGTACTTATTTTATATTTTACTTAATTTGCTTTTAATCTATAACATTTACCCCGTTCACCTCTGTTCTTTTCCCATGAATCATTTATCCTATAAAATTTTCTGCCTTCTGGATTTGGCTCATTGCTCTCCCATGGGGTAGTTTAATTTATTCATGTATGCTCTGTATTTCCTGCAAATATTAGTGCATTAGATCTAGAGTCCTGATTGAATTTTTTTTTTCGTAAAATGCCTTAAAAGTAGCAGTAAGTTGCCATAGAAGGAACATAATGTCTAATTACTTTATTTTTGGTAATTGCTCAGTAACTTCAAATATTGCCAGCTTGATTTTTTTCCATTTGAAGTTTTTTAAAAGTATTTGACCATTGGTGGTTGCTGCCTAATTAATCATTTAATTTGAAGTTATGAAATGGGGATTTTCAAATTCTATCATAAGTGTGTGTGTGTGGTCCCACATTTATTATGGTTTATATTTTTAAAGTATTGTTTACCTGTATCACTATAACTTAATCCTTCATTTATTTATAAAGTATTTATTGCTGGGTGTGGTGGCCCATGCCTACAATCCCAGTGGCTCAGGAGGCTGAGACAGGAGGATCACGAGTTCAAACTCAGCCTCAGCAACTTAGAAAGGACCTATGCAATTTAGTGAGAACTTGTCTCAAAATATAAAATAAAAAGGGCTGGAGATGTGGCTCAGTAGTTAAGCGTCCCTAAGTTCAATACCTGGTGGTGCCAAAAATAAATAAATCCATAAAATACCTATTAATTTCCTAATATGAGCAATAATCTTGTTTTTTTAAAATCCATTGCTCTATTATCTTCCTCCATCAAAAGTTACCTTACAGATCTGAGCCTAATTTAATTTTTTTCTTTTATAAGTAACTTAATATTTTTCCCCCCTCGATGCCCAAAGAGCTTTTGCTTTATTTTTGAAGTCCAGTAAATTTGCTACGTTAAACTCAGTGGTAGTTTTCTGCATCAATTCTGGATTACTCTGTGCCCTTTCAATGTATAGATTTAGCTCTTATGGTCCAAGATTTTGTAAGGACTTTACCTTTGTATCTCCCAATGGAGACAGTTAACTGTGGTTCTCTTCTTACTCCTAATTCCCATTACTAAGATTCTTTCTTCCTTTTCTTTTTCTTTTTGGTACTGGGGAATGAACCCAGGGTTCTTAACCACTGAACTACATCCCCAGCCATTTTTAAAATATTTTATTTAGAGAAAATGTCTTACTAAGTTGCCTAGGCCTCATTAAGTTCCTTAGGCTGGCTTTGAACTTGCAATCCTCCTGCTTCAGTCTCCCGAGTGGCTGGGATTAGGTTTATGCCACCATGCCTGGCTCTTTCTTCTTCTTCTGTCCCATACCAACTGCTTCTTGCAATTCTGGCTCATCTGTGTGATGGGTAATTTAGCCTTACTCCTCTAATTCCCCCTCCCCCAAAACACATCAAATAATTTTTGTATAGCATCATTTCTCTGCTTGCTCCTTTGAGTCCCACTTGATTTTCTGCTTAATCTTCATTACTTTTGCCATCTGAGATCCATTTCTTGATGCACCAAAAAGAGAGTTTGCATTTTTGTTACTCATTCTCCTTGACACATAGGCGTTTCCACCCAGGAAAAAGAGGAAGAAATACAGACTGCACCTGAGCCTAACTGCACCTGAGCCTACCCTAACAGAAACCCTGATTGCATGGCTCTTCAGCTGACTTCTTCCTATAGGTCTGCTCATTCTATTCCACAATGAGTTCTTAAAGGGATGGTGTCTTATTTCCCTCTGCCTCCCTTTCACCCAGCCCAATACCTGATGCTTCCCGAGTACTGTTTCATTGAGTCTTGGATGAATAACACACATGGTGCAGCAGACACAAAATAATATATTACCTAGACATCTGCCATCTGGATATCTCATGTCTTCCCGCCTTCTGATGTCATCCTGTTTTGAGGCATCTGACTACAGAGGCCTCAAACCCCTTCCCACACACCGTGGAAAGCCCTGGTGATCTGGGTAGTGATCATGGTCACCTCTTGTAGCTATTCCCTGCCTTTGTAAAATCTCAATCTCTGCTTCTCAAGGCTACTTTCTCCTTCAGGTTTCCACCCACGATGGACCATGTCCTATTTACCTTCATTTCCTCCAAATACTACTTGCATACAACTTTCTAGACATTCAGAGCAATTGCAAGCAGGTGTGGTCTGGATGGAGAATTCATATAACTATAGCAACACACAACACAAAAACATTCTGGTTCTTAAATGTCCCTCTCGTTCTTCTGTCACCTGAGACTTCTCACTGGCCTTTGCTTTCCCAGGAATCCTGACTCCTTGACATCTTGCTGGGCCCCCTCCATATTCCCCCTGAAGCAGGGTCTCCCCATTCCTGCACTTCTTCACTGTCCTTTTCTGGATGGCCATGGAAACTCCAGTGTCTTCTCACACTATTTGGCCAGGGACCTACTTCCCTTAGTCTGACTGCTGTGCCTTTGGTCCAAGCCCTAGGACTTACTGCCATGAAAAGCCTCATCAGAATGTTTTATTAAACAAAAGTTTGAGTTCCTCACTTGCCCAAACTCCCATTCTATATCCCCTGTGGCCTTTGCTACTGCACCAGGCAGGACCAGCATCATTGTTCACCTGGACTATTGCAGTAGACTCTTCCTGGGTCTCCCAGATGTCATTTGTGGCCCTCTCCTCCTCATACTTCACAGCCACAGTTTCCTTTATGGACAATAATGTGACCACACCACTACCCTGGTTGAAATGTATTGGTGCATTTCAGAGAACTTCTCACTGTGCTCTGGGGGTCCAGCCCTGCCAGCTCCCCTGCCTCATCTCACCCTGTTCCCCTCTTGCTCTTGGTCTCCACTGGTTTTTGTTCAGTTCCAAACACTGGCTGGACCAGGGTCATGTCTTTCCCTTGCCAGCTCTGCTCCTCTCCTCCCTATTTGCTTAAGGAGAACTTCCCTCATCTCTCCTGTATCCAGCACTTTCCTCCACCTTTGTTGTTACTGACAACACTTAGTATTTTTCTCTGACATCTGGCTTTTGTTTGACTTCAGCTTCACATAGTTATGAGTGTGAGCTACATGAAGGAGGAAGGGTTGCTGTCTTGTTCATTACTCTGTCTCCAACTCCTGATACAGTGTCTGGCACAAATCCTAAATTAGAAATTATACCTTAAATTGAACATCGAAGAGGATGCTATGGCTCCTACTGGTGCTGCGGACACTGGTGCCAATGGAGAAAGAATCTCAGTAACTCAGAAATGGAATGCTCAGTCTTTTAAGGAAATCAATAATACCGCATTCATACGCAGGTGCCAGGGTTCTGTCATTTCAAAGGGAGAAGAAAGTAGTGCATCCAAAGCTGCCCAGCTGGTGCTTACAGAAATGCTGCTCTGTGATATTTCTTTCTTCACCCAGGAGAGATTATTTTTTAAACCATGTTTTCTGAATTACACAGTTGCATATGAAACGTCTCGGCTCCTGCTGATGAAGTAGTTTCTGCAGAAAACTGGTTGTCTTCCAAGAGGAAGGAAGGGCCCCTGAGATGCTTCCGAAAAAGATGAAAGAATTTCCAAAATAGAAGCTTAATGTTGTACTGCATATGGGATTTTCAAATTCACAGCTGGTTGGAAAACCATTTCCGGCTTTAAACTATTCGAGTTACTGTCTCCATGGCTTCAAGCAGCCAGAACTATATCTATGTCCTGGTTGTCAGGGGTTTTTCTGTCTTTTCCCTCCCACATTTATTCCTTCCTGTTGAAATGGTATTTCCAGCTGTGTGATACTAGCATTTGCTAAGTAGCCACATAAGATGCAAGCTCCATGGAAGTGGTGCCACATCTGTGCTTTGTCCTTTTGGTCCTACAAATAGCTAGACCTTAATATGTATTGTTGAATAAATGAATCCTCAGTTGAAAGGTTGTATACTAATGAAAAAATCATACAGGAAAAAAATCATCCATCAATATAAAGGAGAACATTGTTATCAATTGGAACCCTCAATTTAATTGTTTTTTTAGTTGTAGCTGGACACAGTACCTTTATTTTATTTATTTCTATGTGGTGCTGAGGATTGAACCCAGTGCCTCACCCATTCGAGGCAAGCACTCTACCACTGAGCCACAACCTCAGCCCCCTTCAATTTAAATTTAAGTATGTCCAGAAATGCCCATATTAAACACATTCCCTCTTCCCATTACTATTGCTGCATCAAAGCCACTCCAAAACATAGTGACTTAAAACAATAACCTTTTTCTATTATGCTTATAGATTCTATGGGTCAGGAATTTAGACAGGGAATAAAAGATGTGGCTTGGCCTCTGCAGCATAATTTCAGCTGGTAATGCTGAAAGGCTAGGGTGACTTGACAGATGTCTATAAGCATTTTGGGGATCCTTCATCCACTCCTCTGGTGCCTAGGCTGCTATAACTTGACCTAGGTGTGGCTTCTCCAAGTGTCTTGGGCTTCTTCATGGCATGGCGGCTTCAGGGTAATTGACCTTCTTACACAATTGGAAGTTTAATGCTGTGCCACATATAGCAAGGTACACATGTGATACAACATGAAGGTACATTCCAGTGGCAAGTTAGAAGCTGCCCCACTTGTCATGACTCAGCCCAGGAAGTCACACTGTGTCATTTTCTGCCATACTCTATTAATCAAAGCAGTTAAAAAGCCACTGAGAGTCAAGGGGAGGGGAAATCAACTCAGCCTCCTGATAGGGGAATGGTGAGATCACATTGTAGAAGAGAAAATGGGATAGGAGAGAATTTTGCAGCATACAGTCTGGCACCTGCTCTCAAGCTTCACTTGCTATATAGGTGGGTTACCAACTTGCCTGCGTCGGGTGTTGGAGGATGACCCGCAGTTGAGGTCATCCTGTGCTCATCCTGAATCTTTTTTTGCTTTTTTTCCCCCCCCCAAGTCTTTTTATTTTTAATTATGATAGATTTGGGCTTAGAAAATGACATTTTTAATGTAAGTATGTAGGTGAGATGAAACCAACACTTCTCACCTGTGTTATTTATCAAGGCCTTAGCAAGTGTGCTTCGAGGGGAAGAAGGACAAAGGTTTGGAAAAAGTTTTACAAATAATTTTCCCTTTATAAATGAATAAACGTTATTATCATAAAACCGCTGGAAAGATCTGTAATAAAGAAATCTTTTACTATTTAATTTGGGCATGATTAGATGGTCAACAAAATGTTTATTTCTACCCCGATGTGATCCTTGATGAACTGAGGCTTTCTGGGCCTTGGTTTCTTCATGTCATGTATAAAGTGATGGTTTGAATGTGTACTTCATAGTAATATCAGTATATAAAAGGTACTAACAGATAGCAACTATTAGCATTACTGAGCCATCAGAGTGTTTTTCTATCCCCTCATTCTTCTCCAGGTCTCCACAATGAACAGAAATCTGCAGTTTCTACCTCTGAATTCTTCCCCCATCCCCAGTGAGCCAGAGACAAGCAACCCAGCCCTCTCTCATGGAAGTGGACCAAGGGAAGATGTACAAAATGCCACTCCTCATGGGAAATCCTACTCTGGGGAGGTCTTACCATGAAATTGGTACTATTTCTGTGGAGACAAGGTACTTCAGTGAAAGGAACTTGTAGGGTGGAAGGTGCTTAATTCTCTCTGCATCACCTGCTTCTTCCCCAGCCCCAGGGCACTTACCTTCCATCTTGGGAGCAGGAGGGAAGGGAGCGAGAGCTCCACCTCAGTTGAGTTCCCCCCTTTGGGAATTCTCCAATATTTCCAAAGGAAGCAAGCACACCCATTCCCACCAACTGTGTTGGCTTAAGTTCTGTACTGAGCCAACCAGGAAGACTGCTAACAGAACATGGAGGGGTAGAGAGAAAGGTTGGTTAGAGTACAGCTAAAGTTGAACCTCATAGCTCTGGCCGGGACATGGGGATTCATATGGGCTGAAGCAATTGGGTCAGAATAAAGAACAAAAATCTGTCCCCAAGATACCTAGGTACCTGTGCAAATTTGTCCCATTGTGGCTGTGATCTGGGCAGGTCACTTGCCCTCACTGGGCCTTGGTTTTCCTCACCTGAAACAAGTGCTGGGGTAGAACTCTTGTTCTGGAATGGTGGGTGACTTTAAACAGTTTGACATTATATCCTAAAACAGAACACTTGAACACCCTTGGACCAAGAAATTCCAAAAGATACAAACAAGAATGTTTTTATCAGCACTTTTTGTAATATCCCCAGACTGGGAATTACCTGAATATTCATTCACAGTCAAATACAGTCATGTAATAAAATACTATGCAACAGTGAAAAGGCCATGAACTACAATTACATGCAGTAACATACAATAACACTGACCCTAAGCAACTCCAATTTAGAAGACCTAGAGTGGCTATTTGCATTTTCCATGTTGGGACAAACTTGGCCTGTTTTGTGGGACTGTCGTGAAGGATCAAGTGTGACAGTGTGTGGTGAAGATGCTGCATAAACTGGACAGAGATTACTGTTCTGTTATGATGACAACTCAAAGGTAAGATCAGAGTCTGCTTGTGGAGCGACTGAATGAACAGGTATGTGGATTATTAATTGTACATTTGATAACTCAAAGTTGAACATATAAACCATCTTTTGGGAAGAAAATTTCAGACAAACAGGTTGGAATTCATAGGCCAACAGGCTAGGTTTCGAAATCAGTTAAGCAAATGGCAACTTCCACAGAGTGAAAGTTGGGTAGAGTTTTCTCCACAAGAAAGAACTTACCAGGAGCTGGAGGTTGTGGCTGCCCTGTCTATGTTCCCCCTGAGAACCTTACCCTGTGCCCCCTACCATTCAGGATTTGGCTAGGGAGTGACACCTGCCAGGCAGCCCAGACCACATGGATTCCAAGGCTGTGACAGTTCACAATGTTTATTAAGTGCGTAATAGATGTTGAGCCTTGTGCCAATCATCTTCTAAGTTATGTACTTTAGTCCTCCTAGTAGCTCTCTGGGTTGGGTTTTTCTATAATTCCCACAGTATAGGTGACGAAGCAAATTAAGAAAGGCCACACCCTTTGATAAGATTTGAACTCGGGTCTTAGCCCTTGCTGTAGTCATTGGCCTCAGAGTTTGCACTGAGTTCTTCTATGGGAATTGAAAAAAAAAATGGTGACTGAGCACCCACAAGATAGCACAATCTCCTAAGTCTCCAATACCCTGTGAGGTGAGTATTATTATGTTACAGTGAGACGGGGTCCAGAGGTGTTAGCATGTATAAAGTCACACAGCTGGAAATAGAAGACTTAAACCGGTGGGCCCCACCCAAGAGTCCTTGCTCTTGATCCCTCTGCACCCGCTCCTGGTCCTCCCTGAGTCTTCCCAGATGAACTTGTGGAAATGATCACTCCTTTCTTGGGATCCCATGAGCATAGCCATGGACTCCGTGTGAACCACTGCTCATACATCCCATCTCTATAGCAGGGGGGAGAACTTTGAAAGGGCAGGGCCAAGGTCTTATTTCATCTCTGTTTTCTGTGTTCCCATGCCAAAGGAGGAGAGAAGACATGCTGAGCTGGATGGGGTTCAGAGCTGGACTGTAGAGAAACTTGATTGTAAAGTCCTTGGAGGAATTTTTTGGGTGTTGAGGAAGGGAGGAGCCTAGGAGAGGCTTATTGGCAGAGGGTAGTGCATAGGAACAGATACTTCAATTGGAGGAAGTATCGTAGACATTCTAGTGCTTTGGAGATTAACCACTGGACAAAAACTCAGAGAGAAATAGGGGGAGTTGGTAAGGAAGTAAGAGATGTGAGAAGTGCTGACACATGCTGCTGAGTGCTAGTCATAGTCTCAACAGAGATTCTGACTCGCAAGAAAGGTGTCTTTCTAGAGACCCACCACTCCCACATTTTTGCTCTTTCAACTGCTCTCTCAGGAATGCCAGAAAGACTACAGCTTCACCCCATTGCCACCCTTTGTCCACGTGGTTTTTCCTAAATGCTAAGTAGAGACTTGGTGAACAGAGGCACAGGGGGGACCACATGATGGAGAAGACACTGATTCTGTGAGGTGGTGCTGGGCCATTCTGCACTGAGGTGTCAGGAATGTCTAGGACCAGGAGTTATGCCACTGTGGGACTTGCTGCAAGTTCACGTGACTTCAAGAAATCTTGAAAGAGGAAAAGCATTTGGTTAAGTCCATGCTGCCTGGGGAGCCAGGGTGAGCCAAGCTGACCTTGGCCAGGTGTGTGAAGGGAGCAGGTCATTCTCTCCTGCATGACAGCAAACCATGGTGGCCACATTGGATGTGTGATTTTGTCTACTGTGTAGGGCTTTGGAAACTCTGAGGCTCTATGAAAAGGTCTTCAGGGGAAGTACAAACCAGAGAGCAGGTGACCAGAGCCCTGAAACTCTCACTCGGAATTCAAAGAAGGCAGCTCTTGTTTTCTGAGCTCATTGAGGTCTCTATGATAGAGTCTTTCCTCCTGCCTGGGCTGTCAGTACCGATAAAGTGAGGGCCTGAGACTCTGCTGCTCCCCTCTCTTGCTGCAGATGCGTGTACATGCTCATGTGCAGAAGATTATGAGAAGTTTTCTGCTGCAGGATCACAGGGATCTACTGCATGGCAGTCCCTCTTATCTACTGTCTGCTTTCTGTAGTTTCAGTCACCTTTCTGTAGTTTCAGTCCCACTTAATAATTGAATTATGAAAGGTCTTTGAGGCCACTTATCCAAGGTGACAGAGCAGGTGGGGGCCTGAGCAGGCCTGAGGTGGTCTTTTCTCCCCAATTATGGATGGTTCATCTGATCCATAAGGGAATGGGCTGGGACTTCCTACAGGACCAATCTGTACCTTTTGGGGGGCATCTACTCTCTGCCAGGCTTTGGATGTGGGAACTACTGAGGGGTGGCAGGAGGAGGAGGGATGGGCCCAGATCACCCATTGAGGGAAGCTCCTTTTTTTACAATCCATCTCTCAACTACCTAGGCTGGCATTTTAAAAGGTTCTCTGCCCAGAATTACCAATGGGCAGGAGTGGTGCTCCATGCCTGGTCCACTGTGGCTCTGGATGTCCAAAAGCTAACCCAACAGCCTTGCTGGGTGGTCAGAACTGGTGTTTGTTTTGAATTTCCCAATGCTTTCCTGGGAGGGACCCAAGCGGGGAAGGCTTGGCAGCTGCATTCTCAGCTGCAATGTACAGAGAGCTTCCCAACTTTTCCCTTGACCACTGGAACCTCAGAGGTGACAGTCGAAAGAGAAAAGTAGGTCACTTGGTACAAAGTGGGGGATTCATTACTAGGTCTCCAGATTTCTCTCTTGGACTGGGAAAGTGATCATAGACTCTCAGCACCTTGGAGGTCAAAGCGTATGGGTCCAGGCATAAACAAACACAGTTGCATAATTCAATGGCTGTGTTTCATCTTCCATTTTGACTTAATAAATCATTTAAACATTCATACTGTCTCTCAAAGAAGCTTAATTCAGCAACAAAAGCTAGAGATGGAAACTACATTGATCAGGCATCCACAGTCTAGGCACCTTCCAAACATCAATGCTTGAGTTGGGTTTGTGGAGCCCATCACCTTGCTCCATTAAGGGTTCTAGCAGATGTAGTGAGTATGTGTCTAACTGGAGACCAAACTACCTGCTAGATCACTGGACTTCCCAGCACTGGGCTCCTTTGTCTAATCAGTTTGGACAACATGCTGACATCTTGCCTGACTGCTAGCTGTCATCAAACTCTGCTTCCCCCCTCTTCTTAAGCACACAGCTGGATCACAATTTCAGACTCCTTCATAGCCATGCACTGTAGACCTGCAGATGTGCCTCCAGACCCCTCTTCTTGGAGGTCTTGCTCTCCAGCTGCAGGAAGTGCAGTCAGCAGACAGTATCTGTCAGTTCACTCAGTCAGGTTGGCTTCAGCTGCAGAGCCTCAGCTGCCTTGTCCCATGTCACACCCTTCTGGTGACTGCATGAGGCACAATCATTTTGGCTCAGGAGAGGATACTTCTGATAGGCAATATATGCTCCTGAGCTCCCCACTGGGTTAGCCATTGCTTGGTCAAGACTATGTCACAGTTTGACTTCTGCGAAATTGTTTCCTCCTCTCCTTTCATAGGTATTGATTCCTGGTAAACTTCATGAAGTCTCAAATTTTGTGTCAGCATCCGCTTCCTGAGTATCCAGCTTGTGACTCTGTGACTGAGATGTCACTGATGCAGGATAAGCAGAAGCAGTGTGTGTTGTTCTGGGGCCCAGCCTTCAAAAACCACCTGGGAAGATCCTCATGCTTTCTGCGTCAGCTCTCTGGATACAGACTTCAGTGATGCCCTAGGGCATGGTGGAGCCACAAGATGGAAACAGCCTACGGATCACGAGGAAGAGAGATGCACCTACCCCTCACTTGAACACCCTTCCAGAACCACTCAGAGAATTGGAAATGAGCTTCTTTTGTACAAAGCCACTGAGTTTGGGGCATCTACTTGTTACTTGAGTCTGTCCTGACTTGTCTTCTTTTCTCATTTGCCTCTTCAGATGCAAATAGAGGGGGTGGCTATTGGCCAGGTGTGACTGGAAGCCCAAGTGCTCACTGTGCCTAGACTCAAGCAGGCCAGTGGTTACCACAGAACAAGAGAGAACAAGGCTTGGGGAGGCTTTTCTGTGCAGAGATCCACAGTCTCTTAAAATGTGGCTCAATGCCACCAGATTTGTCCATCAAAAGGCAACTGCTTGCTTTTAGGAGCAAGAATCATGGGATAGAGAGAAAGTAAAGTTCTTATTCCACTCCCTGAGTGGAGAGCAGAATTAAAGGCCTTTTTATGTGGCTCAAGGTTGGAATGTAGGAAAAAGAGCATGATTCCCCTCACAATGGAATCATCCAATCCTCTTGTTATTGTGTAGAGAGGGGTGGATAGATAGAGGATATAGTCATGATATATAAATGGATGGATTGTATACAGATAATGGGTAGATGGAGATGGTAGACAGGTGATGGATGATAGACAAATATAAGTAGATGATATTTAATACTGGATAGAGGGCAGGTAGGTAGAGAGGAAATTGAGGTTCAGAGGCACTAAGGTATGTTCCCATGGTCACACAGGTCACACATTAGTCATAGAAACAATTCAACTCTTGTCTCACAGGTGAAATTCACAACCCAATTCTGCATTCTTTCCTCTCCTGAGGATGGCAATGAACATGTTCCATTTGCACCATACACAGGGTTTCACTAGTCCTATACAATGTTTTGCTTACTTTTTTTTATTAGGTTTAGAATTAATCCACTTGTACTCTAATTTTAACTTAGGTTTTGTCACCTTGTAGGGTTTTACAAGATCTTTTTATTTTTTCTTTCTTTTTTGAATGGTGATGGTGGAGTAGGCATTTAAAAGCTGCAATCCCTAAATTCTTGCATGTTCAAATATGATTTTTTGTTTGAAGGACAACTTGGGTGGGTACACAATTTCTTAGTAACACTTTTGCTTGGAACCCTTGGAATGGATTTATTACAGCATATCCAGAGGAGACACCTAAGGTTGAACAAATTGTGTTGGACAGTGGAGAAACCTTCAGTTCCTGGCTGTTTTATTTTGACTGTGTATTGTTGGCAATGGAGGGTGTTGAAGGTTTCTGTACAAGGCAGTGGTAATTATTGTAGATGGATTTGTGAAGGAGGAGACTGGTCACAGAGAGGCCAGATCAGAGCTACCACATAATGGTTAGGTGGCCAAGGCCTGAACTAGGGCAGTGGCAGTGTTAATAGATACACTGTGGATGCAGAACTGATAGAGTTCAGCAAGGTTATCAAAGGGACAAGGACAAAGGGGGAGGGGAGCTGCTAAAAAACGATGCCTGAGGTTAAACTGGGGGCAATTAGGAAGATAGTATCATTTATAGATCCACAGAAAGAAGGCGGGGAAGGAATGGCAAAGGGAATGGGAAGAGGAAGAGAAGGGAAAGAGGAGATCCAAGTGAAGGCATTTTGGAGGAGCAGGTAGAAGCCTCAGTGGAGCAGTCCAGATACAGCTGAAATCTGGGGCTGGAGTTCAAAGAGGTTAGGGTGAAGGATAGCCTGAAGGTAGGAATCTCTAAGTGGGATAAGTATGCCCAATGTAAGTTTCTTTCCAAAGGTAAATCCTTAGTCATTTTCTGGAGGGTGTTGTAAAAACAGCCTCTGAAATTCACTTGTTAAGCTCAAGTTTCTTCAAGGCAGTGAGAGAATTGCAACCTCTGCAGAGTGAACAACCCTGGACTCCTAGACTTTCCTTGAGATCTCATTTCTACATTCACATGTTTTTTTTTCTTTTTTCTTGATTAATATTTGCTAGAAGTTTATTGATTTTTTTTCAAGCTATAAAAAGAAACTTTTCTTGGGTTAATGACTCAATTACACCATCTTTATATTTCCTTACTCGATTATGTATTGATGCTTTACTTTCTGTTTTTCTTCGATACCTGCCTACTCACTTTCATTGAACTTTTATTTGTTGAACTCATTAATTTTATCTTTAGTAGTACAAATATTTAAAGCTGTAGATCTCCTCACAAATACTGCTTTCTCCATATGCCAGGTGGTCAGAGATACAGCATTTTCACGGACATGATTTTCTAAGTGGTCATTATTATAGACAACTTTTCTCTTGGCTGAGAAAAACTTGTTATTGTGTACTTTATTTTAAAATTCCACATATATCCATCTTTTTTTTTTTTTAAGAAAAAAACAAGGAAGCAGGGGGAAGCAGATACAGGAAACATCTAAAGTTACATAGCCTTTGTAAGATTTGAGACCAGAACCCAGGTTGATTGACTCTGGTCTAATCAGTGAGAAAATGTTTTTCTACTTCTAAAGTAGTTGTTCAAGCTTGAAAGTTTCTGGAAAATTCTTCGGTGAAATGTGAAATGGAGAATTGCAATGTTTAGAGTTGGGAAGTCAGATTCTGCCTTGGCTGCTTGAGAGCTTTTTGACCTTGAGCAAGCCTCTAGGTCTCTAGGTCTCTTTGAGTTTCAACATCATTACTTGCAATATGGAAAAAAATAACATTAATTTTATATTGTAAAGATGAAACATCAAATTGTTACATAAAATGCCTCATATACCACAAGTGACCCATAAATATTCATATCTGCTCCTTTAATTAACATCCCATGCTTTAATATATATATATGTATATATATATATAATATTTAACTCTGCAGAGGTTGCAATTCTGTCACTGCTTTGAAGAAACTTGAGCTTAATAAGTGAATTTCAGAGGCTATTTTCACAACATCCTCCAGAAAATGACTAAGGATTTGCCTTTGGAAAGAAACTTACATTGGGCATACTGATCCCACTTGAAGACTGAAGGTAATAGACAAATGGTTTTAAAAAATTAAAAAGTAAAAGAATGCATTATCCCAGTGCTAACTACTATTAATGAAGTATAATAAAATATTTGAGAACTTATACATGCATATATATGTATATATGTGTGAGTGTGTGTGTGTGTGTGTGTGTGTGTGTGTATATATATATATATATACATACATACATACATATTCATACCCACACACTCAAACACAGACTCAAAATTTGGATATTACAGCCACCAATATGTGGTGAGAGAGTCGCCTGGTAAGTGAAAGCTCTGAGGTTTGAGTGGAAAGATAGACCAGACTGATGGCAACATGGCGGGGGTGTTAGAAGGTGCTTCCTGAGGCTGGGGCACTGTCAGGGTATGAGCAGGTTTGGGTGAGAGCAGCAGACTACAATTTTGAAAGACCTACTTACTCACACAGTGTCTGGTTCACTACATTGATTTTGGCATTTCACTGCCTAGTCAACAAGTCAGACTGGATTTTTATTGAAGTTTACTGACCCAGCACTGTGTGAGGTGCTAGGTGGGGACACAGGAAATTCCTATGTTCTTGAGTGGCTGATGTGCATGCATTTAAGTACGCACCATTTGAAAAGAAGAAAGGCCACCTGAAATGATTGGTGTGGTGGTTATGAAAAAGAGGGATATTTGCCTTCCAGCTAGATATTTTGGTTGGGGGTGGAGATGGTTCAGGGTAAGTTTTGGCAGGGGAGATTTTTGGTCTGGGGAGATTGTAGATGGGAGGAGACTTAAACAGGTTTGGGATAGATAAGGAGGAGTTGGTTGGTGGAAAGAAACAGAAAGAGTATCTCAGAAGGCTCCCTAGATTGAGCAGGGATGAGACCGAACAGCAAGTATTCAGGAGACAGTATAGGACCTATCCTTTCAGAAATTGGTACTGGGAAACAAAAAAAATCATACAAACCTAGAGTGGATGCTAGATTTTGCAACTGGAAGGTGCTCAAATGAGCCAATTAGATTCTTGACAGGGAGGTACATGATAAAAATAGAATTTTATAGACATTAACTGTAAGGACCTTAGAACAAATAGAAGAATAAATCTACACTCAGGGAGACCAGTTGTCTATGAAGGCTTGAGAAGTTATATGAACCAAGGAAAAGGATGTAGAGAGAGAGAGAGAGTAGAAATGTCAAATCTAAGAGACAATGTAAAGATGCTGCTTGCTGTTCAGGCCAAAGAGAAGGAAAAGTCAATGAGACCAAGGTTTACAAGCCAATGAAAACAGAATAAAATCCTTAGTATTAGAAATAGTCAAAGAGGCATTTGGAAATCCTTATAAGTTGAGGAGGCACAAACACAAGATGTGCTTGATGAATGAGCTACAATAATAATAGCAATAGTGATACTCAGGCTTAAATGTAAGTCCTTCATATATGGTATATTCATTAAATTTATGTATATATTATCTATAAGTGTACAAATCTGATACTATATTACACAAACTTATTGAATTTATACATAATTATATATTACATATACATATGTATACATATAGCTACACACTTATTACTTATATATACTTATAAACTTATTTAAACCTATGAGCTTAGTATTATTTCATTTTACAGATGGGAAAAGTGAGGCAAAAAGATGCTAAGCAATTTATCCAAAGTCACTTATTCATTTTCAGATCTGGGATTCAAACTGAAACAGCATAGCTTCTAACTGTTCATATAGAATCAGTATCCAGAATAAAGAACTCATAAAAACCAGTGAAGCAGGGTGGTGGTGCAAAAAAACAAAACAAAACAGGAAAAAACAGGCAAAGAATACTGAACTGGTTTTTCACAAAAGAAATCTGAATGTATCTAAATGTGTTCCAATGTCACTAATGATTATGGAAATGCAAATTAAAACACACTAAATAAACAGAAACAAGAAAAGGTCTGCTGAAACCAAGTGTTGAGGATGTGAAGAGATGACAACTCTTTTGTAAAGCTGGTGGAAATTAACACTAGAACCGCCAGTCTTGGGAGGAAGTGGACAATATCTAGTAAGGCTGAAGATGTGCATGCTGCAATTGCACAATTATATCTGGGTTGTAATCCAGGGAAACTCAGGCACGTATGCTCAACATGGTGCAGTGTCCCTCAGAGCCTGGTTCACGCACGGAAACATGAGTGTATAGAAGGCTGGATCAAGAAACCATGACATACTCATTTAATAAGATCTTAACCTGCAGCTAAAAATAGATGAATTATATCTAACTGAATCATTGGGGATAAACCTAAAAAAGATTGTATTGAAGGAAATAAGGTTGTAGAAAGATATGTAGAGCATATTATGTAATCAATTATAATGACACTATATAGCATTTATAATGTCATTATATATATTACATTTATATATATTAAATTTTACATTTTTACAATGTAAAAATACTGTGGGAAGGATTCACACAAACCACAGGTTGATAGGGATCACAGGGAGTATGCTGGGAATGGTTAAGGCATTTATTAGATGGAAGGGTGGGGATGTTTTCATTATGATCATCCCTGAAAATTTTAAACTGCTCACTTGTTTTTGGGGGGAGGTTGGAAATCATAACTTAGACTTTATTATATAACTTTAATGTATCAAATTAATAAATATTATCACTAATCATTCACATATTCCCTCAAAAACATAGAACTGTAAAAAATATTTATTTCAAAGTTACCACTTGTGATATATTTGTTGTTAATTTAAGATTTTTAGGTATTCCATAAATGGAATGATGGGTCATAATGAGTTGATTTATTAACAAAAAGGCAGACAATTTAGTAGAAAAATGGGTGAGAGACTTTGTATTAGTCTGGATCCGCTAAGAAGAAAAGACCCAAATGGGATTAACATGCAAGGGTTTTATTAGAAGAAATGTCTGGCAGGCAGCTGGGGAATGCTGAAAGAGCCAAAGGTTAGGCTGGGGAGGTAGAATGGTGGAGTTCTTATGGCCCTGTAGAAGGAAGGAAGGAAGGGAGGAAGGGAGGAAGGGAGGGAGGGGAGAGGAAGGGAGGGAGGAAGGACCCACCTAATAGTTCACAATGAAAAGCTGATGATGAGTGAGAAAAAGAGGGAGAAAAGAGTGGCTGGAAGCCGCTTAAATTGCTTTGTGGTGTAAGAAAGCTTCAACAAGGCTGTTGGGGAGTCATCAAGACAAAGTATGCCATCAGATGAGTCCCAGGTTTTCTAGGAACAGGTTTGCCTTAGAATCCTCAAAACACTTACTCATTAACAGAGAGCAACCTATGGGACTGTTGGCCTTGGAGCCAATACTTCATCAATTCCAAAGAGAAAGAGCATTAGGACCCTCATGTAGTCTATGGTGAGTTCCACATTGTGAGGAATGGAAACCTCTTGCTGAAAGCCACATAGGTGAGTCACCTGGCAGGTAGACCTTTAGCCCCAGTCTAGCCTTCAGAAGACTACAGCTCCTGCTGACAACTAGATCACAGCCACTAGAGAGCCCCAGCCAGCCCCAGCCAGCCCCAGCTGGTCCTGTACTGTTGACCAATAAGCATGTGAGATTACAAATATTTGTTACTTTAAGCCACTAAATTAGGGGAAGAATTGTTATGCAAGAAGATTAATGGAATGACCTTCTTCTACCTACCAAGTTTTAAAATTTATAAATATTTCATGAATTTAGTTCTATTTAACATATAATATAAAAGCCTGCATAGTATTTCACTGTATGAATGTATAATAATGTAAGGTCATCTTTTAAACCAAAATATAATAGAACTTATTGTAATAATTTTAAAGAAAATAGAGGTCCTGGGTTCAATCCCTAGCACCCACCCTGCCCCCAAAGGCAACATAAAAACAATTAAAAGGTAGAACACAAAAAGGGAGAAGATGTTTATATTAACATATCCAACAAATGTCTCATGTTTGGAATATATAAATAATTACACCCATCTTGAGAATTTCACTCGGTAGCCACAATTTATTTTTTAATAAGTGTTCTCTTAGATTTTCTATACAAATGCAAGTACATTATGTGTTTATTCCTACAACTTGCTTTTTAAAAATTGACAATAAATTATGCATATTTTCTGCATAAATTCATTTTAGAGTTTAATTTTCTATTCAGGCAGATGTAATATTATTCTAAGGATATATAACATTTACTTCATTTTTTTTTTTGCAGTGCTGGAGATCAAACCCCAGAACTCTAACATGCAAGGCAAGCACTCTACCACTGAGCTATACTCCCAACACTACCTAATGTCTGACATTTTATATTCTATAGTTTTTTTAAAAGTCTAATTTGTTATATATTACAGCAGAATGCATTACAATTCATATTACACATATAGAGCACAATTTTTCATATCTCTGGTTATATACAAAGTATATTCACACCATTCATGTCTTCATACATGTACTTAGGGTAATGATTTCCATCTTAATCTACCGTCTTTCCTACCCCTCTGCCCACTACCTTCCCCTCCCACCCCTCTGCCCTATCTAGAGTTCCTCTATTTCTCTCATGCTCCCCCTCCCTACCCAACTATGATTCAGTCTCCTTTTATCAGAGAAAACATTTGGCATTTGTTTTTTTGGGATTGGCTAACTTCACTTAGCATTATCTTCTCTAACTCCATCCATTCACCTGCAAATACCATGATTTTATTCTCTTTTATTGCTGTGTATATATACCACAATTTTTATTTAATCATCATCTACTGAAGGGCATCTAGATTGCTCCCACAGTTTAGCTATTGTGAATTGTGCTGCTATAAACATTGATGTGGCTGTGTACTATGCTCTTTTTAAGTCCTTTTGGTATAAACTGAAGAGTGGGATACCTGGATCAGATGGTGGTTTCATTCCAAGTTTCCCAAGGAATAGCCATACTGTTTTCCATGTTGATTACACCGATTTTGCAGTCCCACCAGCAATGTATGAGTGTGCCTTTTACCCCATATCCTCACCAAGACTTATTGTTGTTTGTATTCTTGATAGCTGCCATTCTGACTGGAGTGAGATTTCATCTTAGAGTAGTTTTGATTTGCATTTCTCTAATTGCTAGAGATGATGGACATTTTTTTTTTGTATATTTGTTAAATGATTGTATATCATTGTGAGAAGTGTCAGTCTTCTGAGAAGTGTCTTTTCAGGTCCTTGGTCCATTTATTGATTGGGTTATTTGTTTTTAAGTGGTGTTAAGATTTTTGAATTCTTTATATATCCTAGAGATTAGTGCTCTATCTGATGTGCGTGTGGTAAAAATTTGCTCCCATTCTGTAGGCTCTCTATTCACCTCATTGATTATTGCTTTTGCTGAGAAGCTTTTCAGTTTGAATTCATCCCATTTATTGATTCTTGATTTTACTTACTGTGTTATAGGAGTCCTATTAAGGAAGTTGGAACCTAATCTGACTTGATGAAGATTTGGGTCTACTTTTTCTTCTGTTAGGCGCAGGGTGTCTGGTTTAATTCCTAGGTCCTTGATCCACTTTGAGGTGAGTTTTGTGCATGGTGAGAGACAGGGGCTTAATTTCATTTTGGTGCATATAGATTTCCAGTTTCCCCAGCACCATTTGTTGAAGAGGCTATCTTTTCTCCAACGTATGTTTTTGGCATTTAAAAATGTTAAAATAGTAGCATTTGGTGGGGAAAAAAAGAAAAGAAAAAAGAATACACAACACAACTGTAATATATTATTCAGACATCGCAGTCCTCAAAAATCCTAATTCATGCAAAGTACTTGGTTTCACATATGTTGGGGATGTGAAGGTGGGAGAATGGAGAGGGAGAGGAAAAAAATCTTGAAGAAAGAAATAGGGATTGTTTTGGTTGGAGATCAGTATCTTTCCTGCTTCTCTTCTCATCCAATAGGTGGGGTTGTCTGTTGTTAGCTGGTATCTCCACCCTCAGGATGATGAAGGTAACCAGGGTGTCACTGTGCCGGGGTAGTGGCTACTGGGGAGAGGGAGAAGATAGAAACTGGGTACCTGGCCAGCTGGAGTTCCAAACTGGGAGTTGCCCCCACTGAAGATGGCGATGAAGGTGACCCAAGACGGAGGTGCCTGCTTTCAGCGATGGCATGTTGGGTTGATTAGGGGAACTGGGTGATGGCGTTGGATGATGAGTTCTGATATGTGAGATGTGAGAGATGATGAGCTCTGTGGCATGCAGTGTGTGGCTGTCGGCTGACTTCAGAGCTTGTATAAAGTTCTGGCGTGCAGGCAGGCTACTGTGCGTAGGGGACTATCTCCGCTGCCACACAGTCTCAAGATGGAGGGGACTTGGGGAGCCCCTAGCTGGAGGTCCACAAGGGAGTGGCAGCTGGAATTCCTGAGTGGGAAGCTGCCGGGGAGCTGCGTGGGAGCAGCGTCCATGACTCTGCTCACGTGGTTGGCTGAAAGTTCTGCATGGGTGTGTTGTCCATAGTCCTACTCAGGGCGAGTAGTTGGGAGACCTACTGAGGCCTGGAGCCCTGGACGGGGCAGGGTGACTGTGATTTCTGTGGGGGAGCAGGAACATCCCTCGCAGAGAAGCAGTATTCTCACTACTTGAGTCCCAGGTCACAGAGTGACACAGAGTGCTGCCTCCCTTTGGCCTCCAATCTTGGATCCTCTGCTCACTTGTTTTTGAGTTTTAAAATACTATCTTGTTACCCATGTATAATAGTATTTAAAACCTTTGCTTAGTGAGACTTAGGATAAATTCTAAAGTCATTTCTAGAATATGAAAGATTTTGGGGCAATTTTAAAACCTCAAAAACACTTCCTGTTCTTTAATTTGTAGCTAAGCCCAATGTTTGAGAGTTCAAAACCTCCAGATGGCTTCAAAAGCAATGACTTAAGATGTTATCACAATAACACTACTATTTGTCTTGCATTCTTTAATATTGCTTACTCTATGTCAGGCACTGTGTGAATGTTTTACACATTCATTTACTCTTCCCTGCAAATCCCAGGTAGGTTTATTTTTCCCATCTTACAAATTATTTCTGTTTACAATTGAGGCATGGGGAAGTTAATGTGTCTAAGGAGTAATAGCTAGTGAATGGTAAATCCAAGGCAGTCTGGGTTTAACAGATTATTTACTCCAGCCTGGAGTAAAGAACCTATGGCCAGCCAGGTAAACAGATCTTGGGTCCTCCCCTGAGAAAACCCACCCTGGTCTTTCTTCCATCCAGCTACCTATCTTCCAAAAGTACCCAGTCATTGGCAATTTAGGATTCAAAATTAAGCAATGCAACTCCCATTATACAAAGGATCAATATCCAGAGTAAAGAAATATCTCTTAAAGGTTATTCAGGAGGAATTAAACTCCTAAGACTTTTAGAAGTAGTTTTATTTGTATATGGATCACTTAAAACATTCTTTCCTACATTTTCATAATCTCTTCTTTCTTCTTTAGGGCTAGGAAATGTGGGTGAGAGGAAAGGGCCAGAGGATTGGTTCTGAGGAGGAATACTTAAGATCTGAAGTTGTCTATCTGTGGCCAATAAAATGTCAAACTCAATTTACTTGTGGGTGTACTGATTGGCAATATTCATTTGGTGGGGTATCTGTGTGATCATCCAGATACTGGATATACATTGTTTCATACTGAAAATATGCTAAGGAAATTGGTTATACATGGTGTCAATAGCATGTCTTCTGAAGCTATATTTTAGCAGTTTTCCTAAACTTATCAGTTTTCCTAGTTACTAGTTTAAGGGATAGAGTAATGCAAAGAATAGCTTGCATTTATATTTTAAACCTATGGCTTTAGTTAATTTCCTAGTGTTCAAAATGAACTAAGCCTGATGATATTATTTAATATTTCAAAAATTTTATCCAGAAACTAACAATACAGATTTGTAACAAAAGGGGGACTACTGAAAAAAAAAGACAAAGCATTTTATAAATACCGATAAATACTGTGTAATGCTTTAATTTACTGTGGTAGATACAAAAATCAAGAATTCATAACAGATTATTTATAAAAAAAGTAACAACATGAATTTTCTAGCTGTTTAAATTAACAAAATGTAACAGTAGTGGTTTTATTTTATAAATGAGGTATTATTACAATGTAAACCAAAAACAGCATAAATAAATAAGGGTAATGTGCAATTTAGTGATAAATGGTTATGACTTTCAACTCAGTAACAATAAATGACAAAAATTCTCCAGTTATTTATGAAGTTCATCATTTACAATTTGGCTTGCTTATGTATTTCTTACTTAAAATGACAAATCTATCAATATACAAGCACGTCATTAAACATGCAGACCAGGCCAACACAATTTTTCCATGAGTCATCTCTACCAAATAAAAACTTTGTTTACATTTTACTTGAAATACTTATATCTGATTTCTTATACGTAATTCTTTTGTGCTTATTAGTTAGTAGTAACCTACATTAAACATCTTACTTTCTAGTTCAAAGCAGGGTAAGACAGAAGCAGTTTTATTTGCATATGGGTTAAAAACAGTATAACAAAACAAATCAAAACCGATATGCCTTTAACTCTCTTAGGCTTTCCAAGATTTTAAAGAAGAAATACCCTTTAACAATATACTCAAATGGAAACACATAGTCACTTTTGTCTCAAAGAGAATAGTAAATGAAGTAACTACTTTTCCTCAAATAGATTTGTGGTTTGGGTTCAATATGGTCAGAAAACAAGTTGATTAATTCCTCCACCCTTGAAGAATTCTGCTGGTTGGGTGCAGGAAGTACAGCAACAAGAACATAGCCTAAACTTATAAAAATTTTGGGAAAATATTATTTGCCTATGAACCATATGCTGGTACTAAATGCTGGTTTTATTATTATTGCAAATAGAACTTCAGAATTTTCTGAAGGAAAGCTAGCAAAGAATAGAGAAGTCTTGATTTGGATATATTTGTAACATGCTAATAAAACTGCTTCATTTGCAATGAATCTAAAAAACCCATTTACTGTGACTTAAAATACAGTTTCTTTTTACATGCTACTTTATTAGAAACAAAACAGACAAACAACAAAGGGTGCTTTTGAATTCGCTATGTTCGGAATCCAGTGAAAAACAAACATTTTGGCCAAAATATTGAACTTAAATTTTATACCAAGTTACATCATTTTGACACAAATGTTGCTATTGTATTCACTTTTGTCAAATACCTTATCCTATTTTTTTTTCAAAAATTAGTGTTTCATTACAATTGGTGATCAAAAAATGTAGATTGTACATCAATCAATTACAATTGGTGATCAAAAAAGGTAGACATAGTCAATCAAAATATATATAAAAGCAGTTCTTTTTTTTGTGCTTGTAATTGACTTAATTCATCAATGGTTAAGTTAGATCCAATTTTTTCTAATGTCTTGATCCTTAAGAAGAAATGATCATTATACAAATATTACAGAGTATTCAGGTAACTAGTTACTGCCAATGTGCATGCAGACTAACAATACTTAAAAGAATATAACCTTGAATCCAATTAGTCTGAAAATACTCTTGTACAATCATCTTTATTGATTTGTAAAAGCTGTATACACATCTAAAACCCTGAATTTACTTTGTAAAAATAAATCTTTAGCAATAAATGACACTATCAAAATCCCATTATTTCTCAGGCTATTATGTAATTATTTACATGCTTTTCAGCAATAGTTGAAAAGAATCTTATAGGACCCAAAGCCAGTATATCAAAAAACCCTGTAAACTGCATTTGCAATTATACTGTTGTTTACCTCTATATGAAAATATGGCTACATGCTTTATGGTAAATATTATGTAGCTATTTGCTTTGCTACTGTGTGCTAGTAGCACATAATCTGCCACTGGGTTCGACTATGTCCTAAATGCATTCTTTACTACCCTTCATTTCCCAGTGGAACACCTGTGGCAAACTACTTATGGAAAATGATAAAGTGCTAAAAAAATGAGTGACTGGACTCATATCTGTTTCTGCCATGTGGTCTTTTCCTCACTCAAGAAAATTCTTTGTTTTTAGAAAATCATGCCTTCACTTACCAGACTTCATAATTGATTACAAAAAAACCCCAAAAACCAAAAACTAAAAAAAAACAGCTCAGTTTTTTAAAGTTGGAGCTTTTTGAAAGTGTTTTGAGACAGAAACATGAAAAGGTTAAAGGCACAATAAGAGGGAAGTGAATGCTACATATAAAATATTATATTTCAAGTCTTTTAGGCTACTCGAGTCCAAAACCTTCTGAATTTGAAATTCCAATGATCAATTTCTGTTTCAGGTCTTTTTTGCTCTTGTAGGGGGGAAGGCAAAGTTGATTGAAGCAGGTGTGGGCCACAGGTAACCTAGGGAAAATAATTTTTTTAAAACATTAAGTCTTAAAATACACACAAAATGACTGCTAAAGAAATTTTTAAAATATCAGACACAATCTATTTTACTTTGTCAAGATATGATTCATGTATTCCTATACTGAACAAATATTTATTTAGTACCTAACTAGTACCATTCTGGACACTATGGCTACGTTTACAGACTAGACAATCAATATCCCTGCTCTAATGAAACTTTCATTTGAAAAGCATCTGTTTTGGAATCAGACAGATCTGAATTTGAATATTGCTTTCCCCACTTATTAGCAATGGGGACTTTCTTTGAGTTGCTTAAAGTCTTCAAATCTTTTTCTTAACACAATAGGGTAAATTATCCAATTAAATTGTTTAAAAGAACAGATGAGCTATCTACATAAAACACCTAGAAAGTAAAAGATAATATAATGTTAATGTATTCCAGTCCGAATCATCAAAAAGTTATGAAAAGAGCACTTTGGGAACCCTAATGGATACACTTTTTAGTGTTTTTGCCTTAGGCATCCTCTGGATTCTTTGGTTAGCTCCCCTAACCCCTCTACCAGACACCATTGTTTTCTTCATTCCAGATTTCTATAAGAATCTTAGATCCTTTCTTTCAGTTTTTATGGACTCATAGCATCAGAATAGCTATCAGAGAAGTCAACAAATAAAAAAATGAGAATACACCAGAGAAAAGGAGAACATTTTTAAAGAAGTTTATATGATTAGAAACTGAACTTTGAGAGCTCTCCTGACTTAATAATAATTAGGATCAGTTAGCATTTACTGAATGCTTGTCTATGATAAGCATTGTGCCTAATGCTTTTACATATATTACTTCATTTAAGAGTCAAAACAACCTAAGAAGTCGTTATTAGTTTCATTTTATAGCTGAAGAAAAATATATGTGGAAGTATACAGGTTAAATAACCTATTCAAAGCTATAGAGCTGGTAAAGAGGTAGACCTCAGATTCAAACCCAGATCAGTCTGACTCAAAACCAGTGCTGTAACCTGTAAATATTTAAAATTCTTATTTAATAAAAATGGAGTGTATTTTCATGGTGGGTGGAGGAGTGGAAACTCCCCTTTTATCTGAATTGTTGTTCTCTGGGTCAGATTGAAATTTCATGTGTCTGTGACAGATACATTTAATCTATGTGAAATTCCCACTGGGAGTCCTAGCATTGTGGTATATTCATGATTAAGCCATATTAGCGCATGATATAATCACTGAAATAATAATAATAATAATACTAATGATTAAAAAAGTTTATATGTAATTGACATTATTTGTTTGTTGTATTATTTATTCAGACATCTATTGTTTTATTAGTAATTATTGTTTTACTATTATTTGTATTAAAATACACTACTCAGATTACCTTTTTAAATGGTTATTTGGCTGGGGATGTAGCTCAGTAGTAAAGCATTTGCCTATCATGTACAAGGCCCTGGGTTTGATTCCTAGCATCAAGCACAAACAAATTAAATTGATAGTATTTTTGTTAATATAAAATATTCTGAAAAATTAATTTCTGTTGAGCAAATAAATCTGAAAGCTTGGAAGGCTTCTCATGTAGTTTTCTCATTTTAGGTCTTTAATTATAAATCTAGTTCAGAAATAGTAATTATATACACATATGTGTATAAACATTTGTTTTAAGTTTTGAAATATAATTCTGATGTTTGCTTAAATATTTGTTCAATGTTTGGGCTATAGGGAGAATACAAAGGCATATAAGGCTTGGCCTCTGCCTTGAAGAGCTAAATGACTTAAGATATAAAATATAATACAGTAAATAGAATTATCACTTCAGTGTTCGAGGCACTCACTGAATGAATGATGACTTTTGGCTTACAGAGGAAGTAGACATTGAACTGGGTCTTCCAAAGAGATAGCAAGCAAATATTAAATGTGAAGAGAAAAACTTAAAGTCGTGGAGGAAGGAAGGCATGGAATGTGTTTAAGAAACTAGCAAAACAGCCTGTTGATCAGAGCATTAAAAAAATGAAAATGATACATAGTATGGAAGGATATAGAGCTTTGTTTGATAGGTTCTAGATTCTAGAACTTAAACTTTTGGGGAGCAATGAAGTATTACTGCCCTGGAAAACATCATGATCAAAACAGTGTTAAGGAAAATGAACTTAATAGGACAATTTAATTAGACAAGAAAGAACTTGAGCAGGTAAATTAGGAAGAAGACTATTTTAAATAAGTTAGGACTGAGGTAAAAAGTTAACTAATCAGGGTGGTAGCAATGGGGAAAGCAAAGGACAGCTCTAAAATGAAGAAAAAACTGACAGGACTTGAGGAATATTCAATGCATAGAACAGGAGGGGAAAATGATTATACTCAGAGTTTGTATCTACTCAAATTGGCTTTAGTAATTACAAAGTATTTGGGAAAAGTAATAAGTAGATAAACATTAACCAATAAACAGTACTAGCAAATAATTCAAAGCCATTCTCAGTACCACTTCATCATGTAAAGAGCATGACATTAAAAAAGACTTGTTTTTGAGGTGCCTATAGTGCTAAGTATAATAGGACCAAACCCCTATAAATAAGAAACTCCAACTTAATATTTTCCCTAAAAATAAAAACTATATTTAAATACAAAGGAAAGTTAGACAATATACTACTACCAAGTAGGCTAGGTTCTAAAAGAGACTACCAAGCAATTATTGAACCTAGCAAAGTAAAAAGTTGATGGAAATTAATTACTATCAGTTAGTATTGGTATGTGTCAAAAGCTAATAGAGAACTTTCAGCTAAAGTCTTTCTCATTTCAAGGCCATGTTTACTCTGAAGATTCTTCTATGAAAATGATTTCAGATTAAGAGAATCTTCTAATTCCAAATATAATACTGTTATTAGTAATAACCTATAAATTAAAATAAAATTATAATCTGGAAATTTACCAGTTAGTAGAAGTTTCATTCTTTGAGATTTTAAAGTTCAAATCAGCCATCCCTCCTACAGGAACTCTGTCACTTCCTGTAGTAAAATGTAGCAATTTCTTTTGAAGATCAAGAGGAAATCCAAGTACAACATCCCAAAAGTATCTATAAAACAACAAAGGAAATTTACATGAAATAGCCTGACAAAAATTCATGTAGATCATAATAAAGAAATATGAAGTAAGATATGAGAAAAAAACTTTCCTTACAATATATAATATCCCTAATGTAAAATTAAAGAATGAGTTTCTATATATGAATCAGATTTTTGAATATTATTATAAATAACAATTTTATAAAATTACATAAATAGTCCAATAATAGATAGTACAAAACTCATTTTTGTTCCATACATAACTTACAAGTCTTATCAACACAATGCTATTTTTTCACCCAGTACTGGGGATTAAATCCAGGGCTTTGTTCATGCTAGGCAAGCACTATACCTAGGAGCACTTCCCCAGCCCAACAAGTGCTATTAAAATGCTATTTGTAAATATAGACCAAAGTTACTTTTTAAAATAAGTGAAAAATATACTTTTATAGAAAGTCATTTGCAGGGCTGGGTTGTGGCTCAGTGGGTAGAGTGCTTGCCTAGTGTGTGCGAGGCCCTGGGTTTGATCCTCAGCACCACATAAAAATAAATAGAATAAAGGTATTGTGTCCAACTACAACTAAAAAATAAATATTTAAAAAGTCATTTGCATAACTTTTTCCTAAGGGGATTTCTAAGAGATTTCATATTTAGTATTCTTATTACTTTCTACAGATGAAATAAGATAGTAAAGGATTCAGTTAACTGATTCATATATAAGTTATACAAATAAGCAAACCATATTCTATTTGTTCTCTTTTCTACAACCCCCTACCAGAAGTATAAGGAGCTCACCTTATAGTTAAGTCTGTTTTCGCATACCCATCATACTGAGTACTTCTCTGTAGAGCATGCATGTCCAGTTCAGGACTTCCACAGACCAGAATTTCGACTTCTTCTGGACGAAGCAGCTGTCAATAATTATCAAAAATCATAATTAATGTTTTTTTTAAAGTGATGGTTTTAAATGAAAAAGGAACTATTTTCACTGACTCAAATCACAAAAATCATGACTTAAAATCAAATAATTTTTGTTAAAGAAAAATTGTTTCCACTTGCATTTTTCCTACTGAAGTAAGATATTTTTGCATTAAGGTTTATTATACCTTATAAAATAGTAATTAGTAGTTTGTCAGAAAAACAAGCAAATGACTTAGCACGAATCCAAATTACTCTTCTCCCAAAGCATCATGAAGCTCTTATATCTACTGATTTGCCTGCCTTCTACCAATATGCCACAAAACCATCTTAGTGCACTGAAGAGCTTGAGTATTTATAGTCTGTTTTGGTGCTCACTTGTTTCACCCTTTAGGTGGTTAGTCTCTCACCTAAGAGATTAAATATATCTAAAATAGAGATCATGATATGCCATTTAATTCTTATTTTAACTCTTTCCATCCCCACAACCATCGGTGTATCATAATTAAAACTTAGACTTGATCAAATATTTTTTCAAAGGTACTTTCAACAACAACATGCTATAAATATTGCTCAAAATCGAGCAGGATTAAAGATCCCTGCTCCTGCTCCAAAGTAACTTCTACAGTCCATTTCTCAGTGCTAAGAAAAATAATTCAAATGAAAGATCTTACTTCAATCATTCATAAAATTGAAGGGAGATACAAGTGGCACAGTTGAATTTGCCCTGGGTACTGGGGTGAAGGGTATCATCTGATATTTCCAACTTGACATTCTAACCCATATTCACACAATTAAGACAAGCCAAACCAACCTGAGTCAACCATGGCTCTGGCGATAAACTATTTCTTATGGGTAAGAGGCAACTCAGAGTTGCTAAGTGACCCTTGAGGAAGCAGAAAACACACACATGATAATCAGAGAGAAGTTCTGGCTTTTGCCCTGGAACTAAATGTTAACTCTGCTTCTGTGCTTAGGTCCCTCAGTTGTAAGCCTTAAGTTCATAAGTCTCTTCTACTTTCTTTGGGAGAGTTTTACAAGTCTTAAAACACACAGTATAAGACAGCAAAAGAGGAGAGGAAAAAAAATGAAGTGCCTGGGGTTTTTGTTTGTTTTTACCTCTAGAGAATGGGAGAATTATTAAGTAGAAAAATTTCCTAATTATAAAAGCATACTTAAGGAATTATTTGTCAATGTTATAGTATTAGAAAACCCAATTGAAAGCTTAAAGTTTTGAACTCACCATTAGGGCATTTGAAGCACACACACTATGAAATCCATAATAAAATGCAGCAAACTGCTTATAGATGGATTTGTTGATAAGGAAGTCAGTATAAAGCTGTACATATTCTGAAAAGCAATTTTACATTTGTTATGCAGTAAAAGTAAATGGTAAATACTAGTTCATTTTATTTTAAAAATATCTTACCTTTCCTATTTTGATTGGTAACTGGAATTTTATCACCTCCTGGCTTTAAATTATAGGATTTAATTATTCCAAATTCTTCTTGAAAAACCTGATGGGAGATACCATAACAGCATGTTTATTGGTATCACTGACATAACAACAGGCTTAGATGAACAGGTTTGTAAATTTTAAAAAGAATAGGTATTGTCCCTTTCCTTTTGAACACATAACATACAACTAGCTGTGTGGTCATCAGGCGGATACACTTAGGATCTTTGCGGATCACTGTAATTTCTATCTCCTAACTATTGTAAGAACAGTGAAAATGAGAGTGTTTTGGTCTGACCCATCAGATTCAACTCTTAACTTCTTGTGTTGATGCTACATGAGAGGCTTAGTTTTTTTTTTTTTATTAAAGAGAGAGTGAGAGAGGAGAGAGAGAGAGAGAGAATTTTTAATATTTATTTTTTAGTTCTCGGCGGACACAACATCTTTGTTGGTATGTGGTGCT
Source organism: Spermophilus citellus (assembly GCF_964194105.1). NCBI lineage: Eukaryota > Metazoa > Chordata > Mammalia > Rodentia > Sciuridae > Spermophilus > Spermophilus citellus. Next base: position 62,015,035 of record NC_138195.1, on the reverse strand, counting down.
GAGGATCGAACCCGGGCCGCATGCATGCCAGGCGAGCGCGCTGCCGCTTGAGCCACATCCCCAGCCCGAGGCTTAGTTTTGAAAACTAAAAAACCTGGAGAAAGTAACTGAGTAAAGGGAACATGTAAAACTGCCTAGCTGAGTACCTCATTCTTGGTGAATTTTCTTTAAGGACTTTCACTGACTGCTTTACCACATGTGTCTGCTTCACTGTCTCTACCAGATTAAGATCCTTTCAGAAGGGGATTGTGATGACTAATCCTTGTTCACCTTTTCTAACAGCAAGTGTTTAGTAACAAATAGCATTTTTCATATATGAGTTAATGGCTAACAAATAGCTATATGCCTATTAGTACCTGGAATGTTGAATAGAAATCTTCTTCAACATTGCCTTCATATGATAAGAGTTCAGTTAATCCGTGGGCCAATTCCTATAAAAAGAAATCTATTATCTATCTTTTCAGATCAACTAGTATTACCTTAAATAGTTAAATAGATCTATCATAGTTCACTTACATATGAGATAAAACAGTAAACTATTTCAGATTTCAAAATAAGTATTTGAGATGTATTTTCCAGGATACAAAATGCTTGTTAATGATTTTTACCATCCAAAGGCTTAGGAAAACTCATTATAGGCCATGTAAGAAGAAGCTATCCAAAGAAATCATAGAAGTGTAACTGCAGGATCTATTCCTAAGCAGCAAGCGAAGGAAGCATTCCTCTACTGTGGTTTCCAGCATAACTCAATGCTATATTCTGCACTGCTGCTTCTTTCAATATCTTTTTTCTTTTCATACTGAAGATTGAACTCAGGGGCACTAAACTACATCCCCAGTCCTTTTTTTTTTTTTAATTTGAGACAGTTTCTCACTAAATTGCTGTGAGTCTCACTAAATTGCCCAAGTTGGCCTTGAACTTGTAATCTTCCTGCCTCAGCCTCCTGAGTCGCTAAGATTACAGGTGTTTGCTATCACACCTGGCTTCAATTTATATTCTTATTAAAATCTGCTAATGTCTTATGATTCACCTACTAAACATAAAATATGCAGTTTACATGTTAAGTAGTTCATACATTTTAGTTACTATGCCCTTCTCTCCCAAGGAAAAGTTCAGAAAACTGGAAGAAATATTTTCTTATATTTTGTTATAACTCAAGTTATCCATGAATAAGGACTTAAAAATAGAATGAGGGGCTGGGGTTGTGGCTCAGTGGTAGTACGCTTGCCTAGCATGTGTGAGACACTGGGTTTGATTCTCAGTACCACATACAAATAAATAAAATAAAGGTCCATCAACGATTAAAAAATATTTAAAAAAATACAATGACTGACCTAATATTTCTGAAACTTTTTAAAGTTTCATGAAAAAATGAGTTTTATTTTTTAAATTATTAAAAAGATAAATAACAGAATGGTTGGAATTATTTTATATACTTTACACAATACATTGACCATACAAATCTAAGGTGGTATAGATTTGGCATAACTGTCATCATTTGTCTTAATTATTAAAAAAGACTATCCCACTGTTTACATAGAAAACTGGAGCACAGAAAGGTTAAGTTAAATGCAAATTCATAAAGCTAAAAAGTGGAGAGACTGGATTCAAAATCAAAGAAATCACTACTTCTGTGATTTCAAAGTCTGTTCTATTCTGTAAGAGCTTAGGCATGCTGCAAAGTGATGATGTGTTTCTGTAAAGAAGGGGGAAGCTATATGAAAAAAAAAAAGATGAGTTTCTAAAAGTAGAGGGAAACAATATTTAAGAATAAAATAGCACTAGAAGGAGAAAGACTGTTTAGGTAGAAGAGACATAATTTAGCATTAAGGGACTAGATGTCAGTAATCTATACTTACAGGCATAATTTGACATAAGTCGTCAATGGCAACACTGCAGATGCCTACTGGTGTATTTTGATCACTAGGAACGATGGGAGGGCTCAATAATTTCTTGTAACAGCAAGGAGGGAAACGAATATCCAAGGTGATGCTGTTATAAACAGCTAGTCCCATAAGCTATGCATACTAAATGTTAAGCATTAACATAAAATCCATGACAACAAATGAGTTTTGAATTATGCAACAATCTACTTTGTACATACTTCTTTCAGATTCAACACTGATGTTACAATTAGTCCCACATAGTTCCTTTCCTCTCTTTCACTTATTTTCCCTTTATTTTATGTAATATAACTCCTTGATTATCAAAAGTCATGTATAAAGGAGGTATTCAATTGATAGAATGTAGTGATTTCCCTGGAAAAGCTTATTTAAGATTATGATAGACAGCAACTTCAGACATTTCTTTAAATTATTTAACATTAAAGATTTTCTAAATTTAAATAAAGATGTTGGTGGTTTTATAAGTAGCAGCAAGAGTTTATTCAAGACTCACTGCAGAATGCACTACTGATTTTAGAAATAGTTAGTTAGGCTATTTTAAAATTAAATACAAAACATGTGAAGAAAAGAATAAGCATATGAATATATACACACTATTGATAAGTTAATAGGGCAAGTAGTCTTCTACAGTAAAATGTAAGAAGAAATTGTTACTTGAATTTATCAGTATCAAAATTAAAAAACTCAGATGTTATAAACTTTGCCTATTTGTGTTTTAGCTATTAATTATGTGACAAAAGTAACTTACCCATTTGCTGAAAGAAGGGTCAAATTTCATAATATTTCAACTGCCAATTATTACATAAAGTTATTTTAGAAGTAATTCATTTGATAGACTCAAAAGGAAATTTAAACATAAGGCTGAGTAAATTATTGAAAACAACTTAAATACTGAAAGACTGATAATATTTTAATGTGTTACAACAGAATGAAGGCTCATAATAACATAAGAAATAGCTATTCCATTTAATAAGTAACCATATAAATACAGACTGATTAGGGTGTTGAAGGAAACAGATATTGAAAATGTATTCTAATACATTTCTACAATTATAATAATAGCAACAATGACTGCCACAATACTATAGTTATTATTAACTACAATATTACAATTATTGATTGTAATAGTTATTATAATCTATTATTGTGATGAGTTCTAAGCATATTTTCATTTAAAATTTAAATATTAGGGCTGGGGTTGTAGCCTCAGTGGTAGGATACTTGCCTAGCACATGTGTGGCACTGGATGAGATCCTCAGCACCAAATAAAAATAAATAAATAAAATAATGTCCATCTACAAACTAAAAAAAATATTTTAAAAATTTAAATATTATAATCCTGAGTGGTAGGATGAGGCAGGTGAGGAAGTGGGATTATAGCATTTACTACAGGGCACTCTCATCTGCAGACACAGCATAGGATTTCATTTCACACTCAATCAACCTGCTCTGGTTGAAGCAGGGAAGGAGATGGGGTAATTTTTTTGTTGGAACCTCTGAGATGTTATACAAATAGCAGAGTCTGGAAATGCTATACTATACTGTATTGCCTCCTCTCTTGATTCCAATGTCCTTTTTGATAATAGACAATTCTAGTTTTAAAACAATGATATATTATAACTTTCCATGTAATCTTCAAAGCATTTTACAATTATTATTGTAGGGTTTATTACAATATTAATTGTAAATTCCAAGGTCTTACCATATTTAAAAATAATTTTGTAAAAGAAACACAATACCAATAGAACAAAAAAAATCTGTGGTTCTAAAATTTAAAAAACTAGAGATATACTAGAACCAAGTATTTTTTTTTTTTTGAATGGTCATGCCTATTACATCTGAATTTTCAGGTCTTCTCACCTTTGATAGATGATAGATCTCCTAACCACTGACAGGACCCTAACTCACTATCATCTAACATTTTTCTTATTTTCCTATAGTATCACACTTTTTGGGGCATCAGTCATGCTTTCTATATGTTTCTGTGTATGTGTGATAATACACATAGTAAGAGTATAATTTTAGGTTTAATTGTGTAAACTGGAATATATGACGTGTAAACACATTTAATATGCTCTTTTGGGTAATAACTAAATAAAAACTAATGCAAAAGAAGATTAGCAAATTCATGATTGTATCTATAAAGCACTATTTAAAAAGTGTAATAACTAAGTACTTTATTACAAGTATTAGAAAGCCAAAATATCACCCAAATTAAGTTGTAGTATAGAATATAAAGTGTGACAATCACATATATCAGGAAATTTAAATTGGTCTTAGTGTAGTGAGAAGTACCAATGATTGGGACCTCCAATGAAATTGAAACACATTCACCAAATAAGTACTGTAGGTAACAGAGTAAAGCAGTCTAAGAATTGTTAAGCTTTCTTCTATATCGTGAAGCTTAACACTCTGGATGTTTAGACATGATAATATATACAATTTTTTTTTCAAATTTTTTCAGCAGACACAACATCTTTGTATGTGGTGCTGAGGATCGAACCCGGGCCGCACGCATGCCAGGTGAGCGCGCTACCGCTTGAGCTACATCCCCAGCCCTATACAAAATTTTTAATTAAGCTTACTGTCTCAATGTGAGGTTTTTTTTTTTCCCTGCTACCTTTTCTTTCATTTGACCTTTAAATTTCCATATACATTCCCCAGGATTTATCCCAATGCATGCAAAAAAGACAAGACACTCAAAGTTCTCAATAAGATGGCTCTTAATTCTTTTTCCTTGTAGTATCTTTAGTAATTCCCATTGTACTCACTATTCTGTAATAAGCCCAACATAATTCAACCTTTTTTTCTTGCCATCCTCTCAGCTTATTATAATGTCATACTCTCCCCAGTCTTCTGTAAACCAAATGTGATTGCTCCTTTTAAAATCTCTACCTTACCGGGAGGAATATACTTATTTTTTCCTTCTCAGAACTCCTTAGCACTTAATGTACATGGCCATTTGACTCTGAGGACAGTCTACCTTGCATTGGAGGTCATCTGTTCATTTAGATGGTAATCTTCTAAGGTAAAGAATCTCTCCTTTTTACCCAATAAGTCTCTAGTGCTTGCTCATTTATTTTCTTTTCCCTCCTTTCTTTCATAATTGTATTCTTTAGAATTTAAAAAGTTAATGTAGAAGGCATCTTACTTAGTCTCCCACCCTGTAGGAATGTCCTCCACAATATAACTTCTAGAGACCAGAGAATGAGATATGGATTTATAAAATTTTAAAAACACTACCAAATACTACCATATGCTTTATACATTCCTATTATATTCACTTTTTAAGGATTTCTCCCTTATATCTCAAGATTTGGGGTTTTACAGAACTAAATTTAATTACCACAATTTCAATTTATTAAACTGAGTGATATAAGCACAAATGAAAGAACACAAAAGTATTATAAATGGAAAATACTTTAATTTTTAAAAATGTTTTAAATTTCTGATAATTTAGATTATATATAAAATATATAATAGCCCATTTTTATTTTGAGTAAGAGTTTTAGAAAAAAATCAATAGTTAGCCATTCTTTTCAATTAACTAAGTCTGATGCTATATAGCTGTGATATTACATGTAGTAAAGATGACAGAAAAATCTATTTATATATCTGACAAGAATGCCTAATTTACTAAAAGAACACTTTCCAAAAATAAATAAAATCTTTCAAAATCTCTTGTCTATTAGCACCTCCTAGTGGAAAGTTTAAAGGATACAATTCCAACCAATCGGAATTCAGAATAGTTATCACATTTAAAGCTGCTAAACCAATGGCAGTGTGAGTCCTTGTGATATGTAAACATGCCTGAAAAAAGAAAACACAGTTCTGTTCACATGATTCCTTAAAACAATCGAAGTGGTTAAAATGTACATATTATTGATTAGAAACAAATCATTTTAGCAATTTTCTTTTACATACCATCTTTCATCTAAAAACTCTATAGTTTATTTAACAGACTATATATTTGCAAATCTTGGTGTGTGTGTGTGTGTGTGTACAAATAATATATGGAGAGGGCGTTTTACTGTTAATTGGTATCTTGAATTTAGAATAGAAATGGGATAAAAAGATAAACACTAAATTAAACAGATAAATTCATAAAAACTATAGTTTTAGAATTTTAATTATAAAGTATGATCAAAGTAAAATGAGGATTATCCAGAGAATTCAATTTATTTGTCATTTATTTCCCCACTACCAGAAATATCTTATTTATATATACCTGTATTATATAGAAAATACAGAAAACGATATATACATAATACAGGAAATATACAAATAAAGAATAAGAAAACCACTAAAAACTCTCCCTTGAAAAAACACACTTGACAGACATTAAGGATTATAAGTGAGAAAAAGTTTCTTCTCAGCAAAAGAAACAATATATGAGGTGAATAGAGAGCCTACATCCTGGGAGCAAATTTTTACCCCTCACACATCAGATAGAGCACTAATCTCTAAGGTATATAAAGAACTCAAAAAGCTAAGCACCAAAACCACAAAAACCCAATCAATAAATGGCCCAAGGGTCTGAACAGGCACTTCTCTGAAGAGGATATACAATCAATCAACAAATATTTGTTCAAGATTATATATTTTATCTTCATTGTCCAATATCCTATCTTCCATGTGGTCTACTCTGTTGGTGATGCTTTCATTTGAGCTTTTAATTTGGTTTATTGTTTCTTTCATTTCAAGGATTTCTGTTTGGGTTTTTTTTTTAGAACCTCTACCTCCCTTTTGAGGTGATCTTTAGCTTCTTGGATTTGTTTATGTAGCTCCTTGTCAAAGTGATCTTTCACTGCTTATATTTGCTCTCTTATATCTTCCTTGAGTTCAAAGAATATTTTATATAGGTATATCCTGAACTCTTTCTCTGTAATTTTTTCTGCTATGGCTGCCAATGATTCTAAAGATGTGGTGTCTTGATTTGTTTGTGGTACTTTCTTCCCTTGTCTTCCCATGTTGCTCATGTGTTTTCCTTTCCAGCTCTGTGGGTCTGGGGTGTTATTATTTTACCCTATAGGTTTGCAGTGCTCTTGTAGGGTCCCAAGATCCCTCCTAGCCTCTTAAACAAATGGTGCTGGGAAAACTGGCAATCTGTATGCAACAAAATGAAATTAAACACCTCTCTCTCACCATGCACAAAACTCAACTCAAAGTGGATCAAGGACCTAGGAATTAAACCAGAGACTCTGTATCTAATAGAAGAAAAAGTAGGCCCTAATCTTCATCATGTGGGATTAGGCCCCAACTTCCTTAATAAGACTCTTATAGCACAAGAATTAAAACTAAGAATCAATAAATGAGATGTATTCAAACTAAAAAGTTTCTTCTCAGCAAAAGAAACAATCTGTGAGGTGAACAGAGAGCCTACATCCTGGGAACAAATTTTTACCCCTCACACATCAGATAGAGCACTAATCTCTAGAGTATATAAAGAACTCAAAAAGCTAACCACCAAAAAAACCAAATAACTCAATCAATAAATGGGCGAAGGACCTGAAGAGATACTTCTCCAAAGAGGATATACAATTAATCAACAAATATATGAAAAAATGTTCACATCTCTAGCAATTAGAAAAATGCAAATCAAAACTACTCTAAGATATCATCTCACTTCAGTCAGAATGGCAGCTATTATGAAGACAGACAATAATAAGTTTTGGTGAGGATGTGGGGAAAAAGGTACACTCATACATTGCTGGTGGAACAGCAAACTGGTGCAGCCAATATGGAAAGCAGTATGGAGATTCCTTGGAAAACTGGGAATGGAACCACCATTTGGCCCAGCTGTCCCTTTCTTCGGTCTATACCCAAAAGACTTAAAAACAACATATTACAGGGACATAGCCACATCAATGTTTTTGGCAGCACAATTCACAATAGTTAAACTGTGGAGCCCACCTAGATGCCCTTCAGTGAATGAATGGATAAAAAAAATGTGGCATATATACACAATGGAATTTTACTCAGCAATAAAAGAGAATAAAATCATGGCATTGCAGGTAAATGAATGGAGCTGGAGAAGATAATGCTAAGTGAAGTTAGCCAATCCCCAAAAAACAAATGCCAAATGTTTTCTCTGCTATAAGGAGTCTGACTCCTAGTTGGGTAGGGATGGGGAGCATGGGAGGAATAGAAGAACTCTAGATAGGGTAGAGGGTGTGAGGGGAAGGGAGGGGGCAGGGGGTTAGCAATGATGGTGGAATGTGATGGTCATCATTATCCAAAGTATATGTATGAAGACATGAATTGGTGTGAACATACTTTATGTACAGAGATATGAAAAACTGTACTCTATATGTGTAATAAGAATTGTAATCATTCTACTATTACATATTTAAAAAATAAATTAAAAAAGGATTACAGGTGGTTTCTCTAAATAAAATTTAAATTTCACATGCTCATTTTTCCTAAAAAATTAATTCATGAATTCCTATTTCTTAAAATGACTCATTATTTAATGATTGGGACTTCAAATACTAGTATAGCAGAAACTACAGCTTTGTTTTTTAATTTTGAATGTTCTTTATTTCAATAAAAAATTAAATTTTCATGCATCTGGCTTATTCAGGAATGGTATGGATATTTCCTCACAAATGCATACTCTTAGTCTTGACACATTTGTGTAGGATACCCAGTAACATAACTAACGTTTCAATCACCAAGTTAGTCAATTTTTTAAATGTAAATTAAAGTTCTTAAATAATTATTCAAAATTTATGACTGACAAGTTTATAAAATATTGATTAAAAATAAGGGTTACTACTTGATGCTTTACAATTATGAAGAAACACTGTTTATAAAAATTAAATCCTTACCATAATCTGGATGAAAAATCTGCCGAATTAGAAGAAGGAACCACTCTTTAGTCAAGCCACCCATATCCAAACCAGCTTCCCCTACAAATGTAACTTTCAATTTCTTTTTCAAGTCCGCTCTTTTCCGGGTTAACTATTTGAAGAAATTATACAGTAGAGGAAAACAAAGGTCAGTGAAAAGGGAATTAACTTTTTAAATTCTGGGAATCATGTTAGGCAGTCTTCATCACAAAACCCCACCCATCCATCCAACAAATCTGCTCAACCCTGTGTAAGCTAGGTGTTGTTCTTTTTTTTGCAGAATAGAAAAATGAGTTAAGAGGTTAGGTGTTTTACCCAAGGTTACTGCTTCCAAGTATCATAATATGTCTCCAAAATTTTAAGTTGGCAGGCTACAATATACAATAACTCATTTTGTTTTAACATTCCTTTAACATTAAACCTTTAAAAGTCATGTAGCTAAATCAGTCATTATCTTCTAATAGCTACATGAAGGTCAGGCTGAAATATACATGCAGGAAACTTTTATAATGTACACACAGGCAATCAATCAATGTTTGTTTGAATCTGAATAGGCCCAATATTCCTTGAAAGGTCAGACCTGTAATTTCATAGATGAGTAATCTGAGGCCCAGAAAAGTTAAAATGACTTGCTAATACTGAATCAGCAGCAAAGATGAGTGGGTCTAGAATTCAGATCACATACTAAGAAACATGAATTACTAATTTAAGAGTTCCACATTGAACACTTTTCTAGAGAAGTAACAAGGAAATATTAAAATAAGTATATAAAAAATCAATATAAGGTTTATAGAGAACTGATTTTAGGTACAGTATCAAAATTTAAGGAAGCACCATCAGTAGAAATAAAAAAAAGTTTACCAAGATTTTGGTAATAAATAATACTGCAAAATTTACTTAAAGATTTAATCAATTAATACCATTTTGTAATAAATTATACCTCATCAAGCGAATCGCTAACCAGATGTGTCCGCCTTACTTTCATATTTAGAAATAACATATTCATATCAGGTCTCTGTCTTCGAGATACTTTATCCACCAGACTTTGCTAATTAAATAGGAAAGCAAACATTTTCACTTTTACTTAAAACTATAATTTCATTTAAAACATTTAAACACATTAGTCAAAATCACTTAATTCTTATCTATTCCACCTCTCAAATAATTCATGAAACCAGTTATACACATTTTGATTTGTGAAAATGCCTTATTATTACTTTATGTTGGAACAGTGATAATTAAAGGGGGCCCAAAATAGAGGACGAAAAACAATTTACCTCCTATAGTAAAGAATGTTACATTATAGTTTCCATATGTCTCATTTCTTAAATACCAAAGTTTTGTTTAATAAATATAAACATAAAATGGGAACATTTGAAACAATATATGCACTTCTAACTATACACCTGGATTTCTTAAACTTTTTCAGACATTAAATTTACTCTAAAAGCACAATTAGTCTACTTTTAAAAAGTAAGTGGTCAACATTTATTAAGACCTTAACAATGTTTATAACCTTGTTCTAATAATTCTACTTCTGAGAATTCTAAAGATAAAAATATTTTATTTTTTAAAAAATATTTTTATTAGTTATTGATGGACCTTTATTTATTTGTTTTATATGTGGTGCTGAGAATCGAACCCATTGCCTCACATGTGCTAGGCAAGTGCTCTACCACTGAGCCACAACCCCAGCTCCTAGAAAATATTTTATTTCATTAGATGTTCAACACAGTATTATCCTTAAGAGTAAAACTTTAGAAATATCCTAAGTATATATCTACTTGATAGACTATAATAATGCAGGTACTAAAAAATAATGGTCATAACAACTATATAAACAGTACAAGGAAGGCATATCTGAATAAAGTAGTAAATAAAACTATGTGTATAATACTATTTCAACCCTGTTGATTTTTAAAGATAATATAGGGAAAAATATCAAAATATAATTTATTAAAATGTTAACAATACTTATGCTTGGGTTATAGAGATATGGGTGATTTTAAAAATCCATTTTTAGGAGTTTTCAAAATATAAGCAATGAGTATATAAAAACCAACATATTAAAAATGTACACAAAGCTATATAAATGTTACTTATCATATAAAATCTACATGCATATATATTTATCTACCTAAATAATCTTTATCAGACTACTTCATATTCTTTGGTAACAATGAAAATCAATTTTTGTGCAGATTAAAGATGAACATTTCAAACACTTTAAGTTCATATGGTAATTTACTTTAATAAAATTGTAATACCCTAAATCTATATGATTTGAGGTTACTTATGGTTTTGTAGATTACCATAACAAGACCAACTAATTTAGAATCTTTTCCATTGCTCCAATATCCAATCCTAAAGGCTTAAAAGCCTTTTGCTTCTCTGGTTTCTCCCTTACCAAAGAGATCTATATTCCTGGGATAGCTGTGCTGTGGACCTTTTTTCCATGAAACTGTCCTATTCCTAGTTTAGCTACTTGGAAGCTATCACAATGAAAATACCTAATAAATAAATGTATTCTAGGATGGTAATAGCAGAAAAGTACTACTTAGGAATAGTGGCTACTACTTAGGAATTTATATTTCCTAGAAAATGCTCCAAATGAAAGAAACCTAACAATGGTAGAATTCTAGATAATCTGAGTGATAAAGTTGTTTTTAGGGGAGCCCCCTTTGCAACTGTAGACTGTATCATATAGGCTATCTTTATGTCAAAAATAGTTATCAGTCATTTAATTCCAAGTGCTATGGCAGTTTATAAGTTAAAATGTTGGGAAAAGTCTGTAACAGATAATGCCATCTGACTCTTCACTCTCTATTCATTTGCTTTCATGCTCTGTGATAGACAGTCTCTGACTATACCTGCCACTCTCCTTTTAAGAAGATATAAAATCTACAAAATGATATTTAAGATCTTAAATGTGAGTGACATAAAAATGCTAGATATTTAGATAAACTTGTAGTTCTTTAGATTTTTCTTACAAATATAAAAATTAATAGCCCAAATTGAAAAAGCATTAAAAAGCCCATGACATTGTACAAATGCAAAATGAGTGATACAGATTAATATTTGAGCCAGTATCTACCCAAGATCAAGTAACAATTCTGGTGCTAAATATACCTGTTTAAACTCAATCTTCAAGGGGACAATGTGACTTTGGAACTCCTTTGGAAGGCACAGGCAATAAACTTTTTTCTAATAGACCCATACTTGTTATAAGATGACTTTGGGATATTACCGGTCACTGAAACCTTTTGTCCTCTTCTGTGATAGAAAAAAAATCACCTTCTGGGAATGAATTACTTAAGAATAAACTCGTTTATTTATAGTACTTTGAAATATTACAATTTATGCCTTAGGATTTTTTTTTATATTCTTGGACAAGACACAAAAATCATTTCTTTCTACTCTTCCTATTATAAGAAGACTTTAGTCAAGCTTCCCTTTAATTTTTAAAGTTATGAACAATCATGTTATGTAAGAAGCTTGAAATACACAAGCATATAAATGTATAGTCTAGAACTCTAATTAAAAATTCATTGTATCTGGTTTCTATTAGATAAAGTACATAACTTTACTGTGCTGTGCTAACCAAAGCAGTAGAGAGTGATAAGGACAGGCCCAGAGATAAACTTCATCCGGCTTTATAATTTGCCTAACGTCAGCCTGACTATAATCCCAGCTTCTACAAGCATCCATGCATTCTGGTTTCCTAAGAACCAATAAAAAAACCTTTTCGCCTATTTTGAGAATATTTCTCAGTTCTCCAAGATGTATGCTTCTTGTTATATTTACTAATTTTTTGGTGGTTTCTGGTTTTCATAAAACCTTGAAAATGTTGCAATTTTTTTTTTTTTTTAGTAATTTTTTTAAGGACGCTCCTTTCCTCTCTGTAGTTTTCACTTATGTTTTTCTGGTTACTTAGAGCAGGAGCTTTACAAGGTTCAACAAACTTCCTGTAATTTGGATCTGTGAGAACATTTAATCTTCTGTTATATTTAAAATATAATGAGAAGTTGATTTGATGAGGGGTGTCTTGTCTCCCATGTGAACAGGTTTAAGCACTTTTGGAGGGACTAGGATATGAATTTTATTTTTAACATTTCCTGATTACACTAGAACAATTCACAAAACATTTGACTTATTTATTAAATTATTTACTGTATTGATTATAGTAAGCATAAATATTTTTTTATATCTGGCTTACCCTTGCGATGCTTATCATCTGTTGTTCTGAGTCTCTCTGAATAATGATTTTTTTTGCAGCTATAGAAATAACGAATGGGTACTGACAGAAGGAAAACCTGCTCAACAAGTGAAAACAGAAAAAGCAAAATGGTGTATTTTTAGCAAAATTACACTAAGGGAATCTAGGTACCCCTTCTAACAATATAAAACATTACTTTTGTATTGTGTTTTACCATTTACGAAATGATTTTATGTGCACCACAGCCCTGTGAAGAATGTATCATTACTAGACGAGCAGTGCCTTCATTCTCTAAAGGAAGCTACATCTAATTTTCTGAAATGTGTGCTAATCATGTACATTTATACAAATAACTTCAGTTTATACAGTCACCTATATATGATAATCTGAAAAACACAGCCAACACCAGAACCAGGAGGCCGAAGTGTTAATAAAGAAGGCTTAGGACAGAGACTCATGTTCAAGTTAAGATAAGAATCCATTATTATAAGAAATATAACAATAACCATAGTATGCAAAAGCAAAGTAATAAATTTAAAACAAAATAAAAATTAGGAAAAGGAGTATGTTGCTAGTGGTACTGTATTTAATAGTGTAGTGATATGAAGTGGTACCTAATTGTAAAGGCATAACATTATCATCAAAATTTATGAAAATAATGTCTCTCTTGGGTCAGAGTCCTTATGTACAAAAGCCACAGACTACACAGATAGAAATCCATCTAGAAAAAAATGGGTATGGCAGCAATGATACTTTAGGATTTAGACTCCTATCAGAAGTGACTGCAATAAATCTATCAATTATAGTTGGAAACCACCTGAGCAGAGTCAGGTACCATCTGAGCAGAGTCAGGTAGAGCATCATGATGTAATGAAGACATTATGAAGAAAAAGGAGATAGGCCTCATGTGAACTGAAAATGAGATAGCTTTCACTCTGGGACAAAGCTGTTAATACACAGGAGGAGCTGTTCAGAGGTAGTGCATTGCAATTTTGAATCACTAATGCCAACCAAAAATTTGGAAACAAAAGAAAATGCAATGAACTTAGCAGGATATGTGTTGGTTTTATTATGTACTTTAAAATACTGCTTCTTAACCTTTCCCTTGAAAAAAGATACCATGTGTATGAAACACCCAGAGAAACAGATGAGACTGCTCATGGTCAGAAGCAATTTGCCCTACCTAAGATTCTAGCTCCCTTTTCTCATGTTCAGGGTGTCATCAAGGGCTGATGGATCCTATGTAATTCATTCTCAATACACTGTGCTGTGGAAGCTTTGTATTAAAGATGTCACTGAAACATGCACAACTGTGGGAGGGAAACTTATGGTTATGATTGTATTAAAATGGGAGGGAAAAGTGTCTTTGCAAAATAAACTTTGCCAAGAAAACATCCATCAGACTGATCAGAATTCTCTAAACAATTTTTGTTCAGTCTTGAGTGTTCAGATGTGGACTGAGGCATCTCTGGAAGGCCATTCTGTGTTTTAGGTCAATTCTGATAGCTTGGAGGGCCCTGGAGAATTTAACCAATTTATGAACCAATATGGGGTTTTGAGTTTATTGATATCTAAACCATATCTCTTACTCAGTAACTTTAAAATATGACAACCTCCTGGATATCTCATGATTTGGGAATGTTTAGAATAGTCTTGTTGGTTTAATCCAAACTAGAACTATGAAGATAAAGTGTAGTATATTAAAAAAATTTGGTCAAGTATTCCGAAAATCTACTACTGTAAGTAATTTGTGGTGAAGCCCTTTCTCTGTAATATCTATTTATTTTGTACTGTTTCTAGTGGATAGTCACTTTTCCTACAGAACGAAGGAGAAAAGGAGTGAATGTGTATGTTTATGTGTACATCTTTATGTGATCAATGTATTAAATTAGGCACTGGCAAACCATGTTCCCCAGGACAAATATGGCCTACCATCTGTTTTTGTAAACAAAGCTATATGGAATGAATACAAATGTACTCATTCATTTATATAATCATCTAAGGCTGTTTTTGTGCTAAAATAACAAAACAATCTGTATAGCTCATAGAACTGAAGATATTTACCATTTAGTCCTTTACAGAAAAAATTTATTGATCTCTTTGCTAGATGACAGCATATAGAACAATAAGATATAAGAAACTTTTTACTAGGACAGAACCTTTCCCTTCTTGAAAAGATGCTATCAACCAAACTAAAACCAAATCAACATATATATAAAATCAAAATATAGCAGAAAAAGAAAATGTTTTAACAAATACAATGATATTTCAAGTCTGGATATCTAGATTATAGAGGTTTATATGTAAAGGTATGGTGTGTATATATCTATAACTATATACCTATATATAGATATAGATATTTTATTTATACAAACCTAAAATCCAATCATTATTTTGAATAGTATTTCATTTAGGTGAATAATTAAATGGTACCTGTGAGAGTTTCCAAAGCTCTGCCAAGTATGATATTCTTCCATGAGATCAATGTGATCCAATGTAGAATTATAGAAATCAGTATAAGGAATAAGGGGAGGGTCAACCAAATTGTTTGCAGTATCTGTAAAGATAAATTCTAACATAATGATCTTTTCCAACATGCACATAATTTCCTTTTAATAATAAAAACACCATTTTAATGTCCAGTGGCTTTCCTTGACCTAAAAGCTGCTGTTTTAAACAACTGAAGTTCCAAATGAAAAAGATAATTTTAACACTGTGGTCAAAGTACAGCTAACCATTTCTGACTTTAAAAAAAAACTTGCTATGTGGATCATAAAAGTACTAAGAAGAGCATGCAGATGGCCATTTATTCATATATTGCTGTATCTGTGAATTCTTCCTAAGGGTCCTCAGTAACTAAAGTTCATGTTTTCTTGGGAATCACACTTAGCAGATCATTTATATGCAATTAACTATATGCACTTAATACCATAATATAGAATATTGCTCAGTAAAAGGTATAAAGCTTTTTTCATGCTTATAAATTAGTTGTGAAATCCATTATCAAAACAAAATATATTTTTTTCCTTCAAAGGAATGGTTTAAAATTTAACGTTGATTCTACAGCACTTTGAGATCCTTAAGAATGCCCCTGAGATTTAACAAAAGCAAAGAAAATGATAGAATAATAAAAACGTACTAAGTAAAGCCAACACTTTAGATGCTGATGGAATCCACCAGGAACATTTTGCTATAGGGGGAAATTCTTCAGGCTTTGCAGGAAACAGGCGTAAAGAAATAAATTGCAGCAATCTCTCTACCAATTGTTTGAACCTCTTCTGGGATAATCTGGTAAAGATTTTGAAATAATTCTAATCAAAATTCACATTTTAAACTTTGGCAATATATTTATAAGATATCAAACTATATCCTACACACATAAAATTTTAGACTAGTCTCTCAAATTCTATCTCTTAGGTTGCCAAATATTTGAAAAGATATAAAATCTTACCTTGAATACTGTTTCTTAATTAAGAAATAAATACCAAAATTATTATAAGGTTAATAATTAAATTTTTAAGACTTTGAATATTTGCTCAATCTTCATTATTCACAGAATTTATACATGCAAATTTGCCTTCTTGCTAATATTTAATTGCAACCCCAAAATCAATACTTGTGCTTTGTTAACATGCAAGAAATGGTGAAAATTTTGAGTTGACATGCACATTCCCAGATGAGGTCAAATAAAGTTATACTCTGCTTTCTTATTTTAGCTCTCAGAGTGTAAACAAATGTCCTCTACATGTTTTTCATATTTTTGTGTGTTTTTGGTGAGGATGCTATTTCAAATGGCCCTTAGGCATAGTGACGAATTGCTACCCAGTGTTCTTATGAACAAGAAGGATGTGATGTGCCTTATGGAGAAAATATGTATTAGACAAGTTTCAAACAGGCACAATCATACTGCTGGCCATGAGTTCAATGTTAATGAATCAACAACATAAGTGCCTTTAAAGTAGAACATTCATAAAGCAAAGTTGTGCACTGACTGACTGACAAAAATACAATTAGAAAGTCCCAGGAACCTAACCCTGTATTTTCCTAAGAAACATTGTCTCAGTCAGTATTTTTTAATTCAGTGTTTATGATGACTTTGTAGAATATTGTGAATAATAAGAACTGACTGAATAATAAGAACTGGAAATATTTTGCCTTTTAAGCTTTGAACTACCATAAAGAAAAGTCTTTGTTAATATAGACACAGATCTGTGAAAAAAGAGTATAGTGCTTTTACAACTTGATATTGATGGCTAACCTATACATCAATAATGATGTTTTTAGCTGAGGAGGAAGCACCATTTAAGTAATGATGAAATTTTTTATAAATCAATCATATAGGAAATAAAAAGAACATACATTAAAATGTAAGATCTGAGCAAACCCAGTCACCATCTTTGAGATACATGAAAAACCAATGATATGAATGTGCTATATAAAAATTGAAAACAGTGGATGGAAATTCTTAACAGCTTACACAAGCAAAATGGTTAGTTACACTAAAAACACTTATGCTTATCACTTTTGTAGTACTATATATATTTTTATAATTGACTTTTTAGCATTATTTATTATAAAAGCATAATTTCTAAAGACCTAAAGCCATTCAAATATATTTTATTACAAAATTATTACTATCAAATTTAAAACTGTGAGATTACAAAAGTTCTCAATATTATAGAATGATTTACTTTTTAAACCAGTGAACTAGGAAATGATGGTCAGCTTCCACTAAGGTAGCTGTCTGTCGTAGCAAGTGAGCATAGATGACATACGTAGATGTGTTATTAAATTGAGGATTCTGAAAAAGATATTAAAAATAATTGTATTAAAATTTTGTTAAGTCAAAGGAAACAAACTAAATGAGTTAAGTGAAAAATTCAGGAAACTAAATTTGAGATTATAAAATAGTTTAAAACAATAATATATCTGTTATTTAATTATAAATAGAGATTTAGGCTGTGATACAGTGAAAACAGCATGAACTGTGGAGTTAAGACAGATCCAAGTCTGAGGCCAATTCTACTACTTACTAACAGTTTACCTTTAGGCATATTCCTTAAACTTTGTCAATTTCCTCATGTGTAAAATGGGAATAATTGTATCTATCTTAAGAGTTGTTGTATTTAAAAAGGAAAGTGTATATAAAATATCTAGCTCAATGCCTTCATAAAAGTTGGCAATCACTATTACCCAATTAAACAAAATATTCAGCTTTTCTTTGATTTTAAAAATGCTAGAAAAGTGAAAAGCTAGTTGGGAAATTTTTGCCACTGTGAGAGTCAGCTGCATATCTCACAAAGAATAAGAGGAGAATCTCATAATTGCATCTAACAACTTTTAAATGTGAAAGGGAGACTGAAGGAGTGCTAAGCAAAACCTCCACTTATGTCCTCAAAATGTAAAACTTTACCACAATGCACATTTCATCATTTCATATGAAAAGTGAACATAATGGAAAAATGAACTGAAATTGTGAAAAACAAGAAAGTATCATGTGTTTTTCAAAACTGATTTACTGGCAGGACAATTCAAAATTAGGGAATGACCCTACTTGATAACTTCATGTAGTGATGGCTCCAGAGAAGAACATCATGAACAGAGCTTATTGCACTCTCTTCTTAACTACCTCTTAGCCCTTTTTTTCTCCCTTTCCACTTTCTCTTTTTCGCTCTGTCTCCCTTTCTCTTTTTTTCCTTTTATTGGGCATAATATTGATTTTATAGCATTGCATTATTGAAATAAGCACTATATCTTATTTAATGTATTTTTACCTTTAAACAAATTAATATACATGAACAATTTTTATTAACTGTAAAGAATAAAATGAGTGTAGTATGCTGCTAAGATAATATCTTAGAGCTCATTAAAGTTAATTGGAAGAAAGATGATTTGAAAGGAGAAGGAAGAAGCACTGCCATTGGACTGTCCGAATACTATGGCAGCTAAGGCGAGAACTTTATTAAAATTTTAATCCTCCATAATTTAGCTTCTGAATGTTTGTTTGTTACAGCATTGGTTACAAGTCATTATAACTCTAAAAAGTATCAATAACATTGACCAAAATGATACTTACCATTTGATATAATTTCACTTACATATGTACATATTGAGATCTGAATTAGACAATTTTCACTAAATTCCTTCTCTCTTACCTGTAAAAGGATGAAATATGCTCTAAGATCATCTTTTGTTCGTGGGCTGAAACAGAAACAAACATAATTGATTATAATGAATGTTTTAATCTTATGGTATCTAACTAAAAGTGACCAATAAATATTCCTGTAAGAATTGAGAAAAGCAAAAAACAAAACAAAAACCTTAAGTGAACATAACATTATTATTACTGACAGGAACATATCTCTAATATGCTGGAATACAAATTACTCTATGTCTATCCTAGGCTGGTTCTGAAGATATCTAAAGACTAAGTTAACTAAGACAGCAATAATATTTTGTAAGATTAAAAAATCATGACTGGGCTGGGGATGTGGCTCAAGTGGTAGTGCGCTCTCCTGGCATGCGTGCGGCCCGGGTTCGATCCTCAGCACCACATACAAACAAAGATGTTGTCTCCGCCGAAAACTAAAAAATAAATATTAAAAAAATTCTCTCTCTCTTTAAAAAAAATAAAAAAATCATGACTATCTCTGGAAATAGTTAAGTATCTAATAATAAGCTTCAATTTTACATTCTTATGTTTTTGTTTTAATAAGGGATAATCTTTACTTATTAGTTATTCATTAAAGAATATATGTCTGTGTTTATAGGTTCATTTCTGAAGTGACAGAAATGTCTGCAAATCAAATCATACTCTGAATGCACCTAGAATATTTTAATCAAAAGAATCGTATTTTGGATATCTCTGAAAAGAGAGTAATTTAAATTGTTTTTCTATGTTAATCTGAATTTTCACAGCAACAGATTTCACTGACAACTTTTGTTATTCCGTAAGCTAGTGTTACTCAATTGCTCAAGACATATTTGATACTCACACAGATAACCAGAAGTAACTTTGAATTAAATATATTTAACCTATATGACAACCAGATGCAATTCAAGATCCTTCATGGGATCCTGGATGAAAAAACTCAGATACTAAAGCATTTGTTATTCTCAAGGTTGATGAGTGCTTCTTTCTCATCCACTCAATCTATTTCTAATCTATCACCTTTAATTCCAAGTCATTGCCTGGTCTACCTAGGACTTTATATGTCTGGCAATGTCATTCATACCCACATGAATTATCAGGCACATGCAACAAGTAGTATGAGTAGGTTTGATTCCTTACAATGTTTTTGATATTTTTATTAAAATACTCAAAATAGCTGGCTCCCAGTTTAGCCTCATCTTTTCAGTCCTGAGATAGTTAACTGAGAAGTAACAAGAATTTCTTCTTTCTGAGGCCAGCAACTGATTTTCTCAAGTTTTCTCTGGCTATCAGGAAGCCCAAGGTTAAATATAATGTGCATATTATTTCACTTAGGTTACTGAGTAGTACCCATCCATTGTTTGCAAACTAAATATATCTGTACACAAAATTTTATACGCAATTTTAAAAGAATCACAGATTTTCTTCATTCCTGTCTATGTACAGATCCTCCTGAGACTTCATATATCTTATGTCAGTTTTGTTGAAAATGGCTTTTAATTCCTTTCTCATCCATGTTATAATTATAACTCAAAAGTATTTCCTGAGAGTGAAATACATTCACATAAACTATATAAGATGTGTAAATTAATCATCTATTCTTATTAAATATTAGTTATAATTACCCTTTCCATTCTCGTAATAGGCTGTTAATGATTCCCTTTAATACTGTCTTCTGAATATCTTGAGGCTGTAGGCAAAAGAAAATTATAAGGTATAGTAATTAGTATTAGCTATTTAGGTGACTTTTATATGTTAATTTTATTTACAGATATATTTCAATAACTAAATTCAGAATTGATGACTGAGGATGAAAAGGTAGACTCATTTTGCATGTAAAAACTCTAGGGAGCACCAATGACATAAAATTACAATGAGATGTATAATGTATATACATTTGATGTATAATGTAAATCTGCACAAATATATATGGTGGTCCTTTGATGATCAATAATATGTATGTAGAACTATTGTTCTACATAACTGAAAAACAATTTCACTTTCCCTGACTTTTAACCTTAAAATCATGAACACAAGCCCAACAGTAGTGAGTCTGCCAATTTAAAATGATTGTATACATTTCAAATATATTTAGTCCTAACCAGTTACAATTAATAGTTAAACTCACAATTCATTAAGTGCAACCAAATTATGTTTAATTAAAAATGTAAGCTAATTTTTTTCATTATTGATTCCTTGCAATATAGTTGTAAAAAGTATAACATTTCTTTATAATTTAGTAGTTCAAATAATTTTTAAAAATCTTATTTACAAGCTTCTTAAATAAGAATGAAAATGAAATACATCTAGATGGTACTTCAGTTTATAATAAATAATAAAATAAAAAATTAAAAGCTTCAAATAATCAGAAAAAAATTTATTTGTGAGTTATGTTATTATATGAAAAAGACAAAAAAGCACCCATGAGCACTTATTATGGATTTATTTAAAAACCACAACCATGACTTCTAAGACACATTTGTCAACATTCACCTGGTCTCTTACTCTGTGTGTATTTGTGTGTTTAAAGTATCATTCCTTTCTTTTCCTCTGCTAACAGTGATACTTCATACCCAGAAGGCAAACACTACTCCTGCTCAACCACTTATTTAGTGTCTGCCTGAGCAATAGAAGGTTGTAGAATAAAGATCAAACAAATGTCTTGATTGCACAAAGTTTATGATCATGAATCTAAAAAAGACACTCAATACTACTAACATTCATACATTTCCCTAGTTCATTTACCTCCCTATTCACCAAGAGAACTATATTTCAAACCTGCTACTGAGCGTGTGTGTGTGTTTGTGTGTGTGTGTGTGTGTGTATTTGTATGTTTTTTTATTTGTTTGTTTTTCGTCTTTCAAGATGCTGACATTTTAAGAGTTTATGTCATTTGTTTTGCTGACTATCTCCAAACTTGGGATTTTTCTGTTATTTTTAGCATGAGTACATTTTTGGCAAGACGACTTATAAATGTTGCATCTAAGTGTATTACGTAGGGAAGCACTTGATGCCAATTGTCAGTTTGGTGATTTAATTAACTGGTTAAGATAATAACTGAATAAATTCTTACTAAAATGGTTGCAAATCTTAGTTTTTAAACTTTATTATCATTTTTACATTTATTATTTCACATTTATTTCCTTTATTCTACATTTATCTATCTACATCATCTATCTATCATTTATTATCAGTATAGACTGAAAGATTCTTATTTCACCCAGTGGTTTAATTCATTATTATAATTTTAATAGCCATTGTCTCAGATTTGGCCTTTGGGGCAAGCTGGCTCTGTGACATGCTCACATTATTTTCTTTATTTGTAATAGAATTTTTTTTTTAAGAGCAGTCTTAGGTTTACAGAAAAGTTGTGCAGAAAGTAGTTATCATACATACCCTCCCCAATCCTTTACATAGTTCTCCTTAGTATTGTGCATTAGTGTGGAACATTTGTAATAATTAATGAACCAATATTTAATACATTATTATTAACTAAGATCAATAGTTTACATGTGGGTTCACTTTTTGTAGTGATTATTCTATGGATTTTGACAAATGCCTAATGTCATGTTATCTGTCATTATAGTACCATATAGAATAGTTTTACCACTCATCCCTCCTTTCCTCTTTCTGCATCAAACTCCTGTCTCTTCCATTGGAATCATTTAGTGTGTAGTAAAGACCAGCTTCTTTCACTTAGCAATATGTATTTAAGGTTTCTATGTGTCTTTTTGCAGCTTGGTGGCTTATTTTTTATACTGTTGAACAGTATTTCATAATATAAATGTACCACAATGTGCTTATCCACTTACCCACCTGACATTTTGGTTGCTTCTAAATTTGACAATTATGAATAAAGCTGCTATAAACATTTGCATGTAGTTTTTTTGGTGAACATAAGTTCTCAACTCTAAATACCTAGAAGCACAACTGCTGGATCATATGGTAAGTTTATGTTTACCTTTGTAAAAAAAATACAAACATTATTAAAATTAGTGGGATATAGCAAAAAGAGTTCTCAAAAGGAAAGGTATAGACTGGACATATTAGAAGAAAAGTAAGATCTAAAACTAAAAAGAACAAAATAAATTCAAAGTAAATAGAAGAAAAGACATAATAAAAGCAGAAATCAATCAAATTGAAAATGGAACTATAAGGGAAAATCAAAATTCAAAATGCAGCAAAATCAAATATTTAGATGTTTATTTAAAAAGACTTCAGTAACAGGGAATGAAGGGAAGGGAGGGGGGATAGGCAAAGAAAAGGCAGTGGAATGAATCTGACACATTTCTCCATGTTCATATATGAAAACAACATAGTGAATTCCACTATCATGTACATCCATAAGAATGGGACTCTTAACTAGAACAAGATATATTCCATGTTTGTATAATTGTGTCAAAATGGATTTTGCTGTCATATGTAACTAAAATGAACCAATAAATTAAAAAACAAACAAAAAAATTTAGATTCCCCCCCCCCCCGTTCCTCCCCAAAAAGGCCTCAGTAAAATTGATAAACTTCTGGCCAAACAAATCAAGAAAGGAAGAGAGAACACCTTAATTACTTTTAACTGAAATGAAAAAAAAGGATCATTATTTCTGATCACAAGAACTTTAAAAGGATAATAAAAGACTATTATGAGTAAGTCCATGCCTATAAATTTGAAAACCTAGATGTGTTCTTGAAAGACACATAAACCAAAATTCACACCAGGAGAAACCAACCATCTGAATAGGCCCATACCTAGTAGGTCTAACAGAATGAATAATTGACAAACTTCAAAAACAGAAAGCACCAGACCCATATGGTTTTATTGGTAAATTCTATCAAACATTTAAGGAAGAGATGATATCAATTCTTCACAATTTCTCCCCGAAAATATCAGCAGAGAGAATACTTCCTGATTCTATGAGGACAGTAATACTCTAATACTTACATCAGAGAAAGATATCACAAAAAAGAAAAATTATGGGCCATCTCTCATGAACATAGATGCAAAACACTTTGCAAAATATTAGCAAACTGAATCAAAACTGTATAAAAAGAAGAATTATTCACCACTACCATGCAGTATTTATTCCAGGGATGCAGGGCAGGTTTAAAACTTAAGAATCAATTTATTTAATTCATTTTATCAACAAACTGAAGAAAAAAACGTATGATTAAAACCATACAAATGAATTACTTTACAAAAATCCAACACTCATTCATGATAAAACTATCAGCAAATTAGGAATAAAGATTTTTCTCAATTTGATAAGTAGAATTTATAAGAAACCTACAGCTAACATCATAATTAATGATGAGAAACCAGATGCTATAGGTTCATCTGTGCTTTCTTGCATTAGTCATGAAATTAGCTATTTCTCTAGTGAACTCTAATTCCTTTCAGTGGGAATGGTATTTACATGTAAAGATATATATGCTGAAGTGCTCACTGCTAGTGGGGTGTTATTGTTCCTAGGCCTTTTCAGTACATAGGGCTATTAAATTTTAATATATTTAAATGTGTGTGTGTGTGTGTGTGTGTGTGTGTGTGTGTGTGTGTGTGTGCATTTAAATCTACTAAAAACCACAAGGTCATCATGATATCTCCAATTTCAATTCAACAACCATAGTTATTTTTAGCATTCTTCCATGCCAGATTTCCACATTTGTATCTCCTTTCTCTAAAAGTGAGAAACACAACAGTCAGCATCTTAAATGTTTACTTATTTGTTTAGTTCAATAATACACAGAAAGTTAACCCATACCAGTGAGGAAACAAACAAATGAACAAGAAAAGCTGAAGATTAGTTTACAATTTTGAGCTTTTTTGGTGTCTTTAAATTTAAGATCTATAGTTTAAAGTACTGTGCTTAAAAGTTATCTTGCTGAGTTTTTAAAAAATATATGGTATAGTACTCAAAGTATAGTTAGGTTTACTTATTTGAAATATATTTTTAAATTTTTGTTTATATCTCATATTAGAAGGTTTCCCCCCAATGTCTATATATTTATTTTTTTTTAGTGTACAGAAAACATTAATATCATTCCAAGTCAAAATATGTCATAGAAGTGTACACAGGGGTAGAACTACTGGGTCACAGTGCATGCATATGTTTAGTGATTGTATATAATACAAAGTAGTTTTTCAAAAGTGATTGTACCAATTTATATTCACCTCATCAGGATATAAAAATTCTAATTTTTACATAATATTGCTAATACTTGATAAAGGTTTTGCAAAATTTTTATTGAATTTGACGAATATGTAAAGTTATTCTACTGCTTTGGTGACAAAAAATGTTAAGTACACATTTCATATATTTAACAATGAGGTACTCAGATTGGGAGTAGACAAATAAGTCTGCTATTAATTCTTTTGTAAGGGATTAGAAAAGAGATATTAATCAGTGCAATAAGGCAAATATGTACAACATCCATTCAAGATATAAGAACTGAAAAGACATAAAAATTTGTATTTCTCCACAAATGATATGACTGTGTACATAGAAAATCAAAGTAAATTTACTGATGTACTATTAGAATTAATGAGTGAATTTAGCAAGGTAACCAGATAAATACATAAAAGTATTGCCATATATTAGTTACAGCTAAAAATTGAAAGTATAGTAGCATCAAAAAATCAAGTACCTAGAAATAAACGTAACAAGAAATGTGTAAATCTCTACCCAGAAGAAAATTCAAAACTCTAGTTAGAGAGTAATTGAACGTAACTGGAGGGATATATCATGCTGATGGACTGAAAGGATATCAATTTTTCACATACTACAGCTTTGGGATTCTCAAAATGTCATCCCTGAATCAGGAGTACCAATATACCCTAGGAACATGTTACAAATGAAAATTCTTGTGTTCTATCCAGGACCTACAGAGTCTGAAACTCTGTATTATAGAAAGCACTTTTATGACTGATACATGCATGCTAAAGTTTGAGAAACACTGATCTAACAGTACAATTTCAATACAATCAAATAACTTACTTACCTTCTTTTCCTGAATCAGTGAAGCATGCTATTCACAAGCCTTTCTAAACAAAGACTGCATGTAAAAGTATTTTATTTAGTTCTTAGTTAATTAGAAAAATAAGAGAATAAAATAACCTAAAATTTCTGAGAATTCCAAGTATATTTACTATAAAATTATATCAGAGTTTCTATGTAATCATTCTACAAGATGATTTTTCCAATGTTTATGTGGCTTTACTTGAACTACAGAAGAGACATAGAATTATATTATTTAAATGTTCCCATAAATAATACTCACAGTATTAAGTAAAGCATCATATACAGCATTCACAAATTTAGCATTAATCCCAGAGTCTTCAATGGTATTAAATGAGGCAGCAGCATCTTTCTGCAAATTCAATTAAAGAATTAAGTTTATATAACACATTAAGAACCTCTCTTGGTAATATTTGCACCATACTTTTCTTTGAAGTTTTCTATTTTGTGGTCTGATGATAAAAAGGAACTATTAGGGCAAAATAAAAAACGAATACCTAAGAACTGTTTCAATAACTTTCTTTTTTTGAAAATCAAAGAACTGGGTCAAACTTTAACACTAGTACAAATAAAAATGTAATACATATAATTTAAAAATCAATACATATATATGCTTGCTATAAAGTTGTTTAAATCAATATTGGGTAGAAAATGAGGTAATTCTGCCATATCTTTTTGGGAAAATTCAAAATTAATAGTGAATTAAAAATGTGTTATATGTATTATTACCTTAAATATAGCATTTAATCCAGGAAAAGAATCAAATGTTGTGAGATAAAAATCATGTACTGTTTTCCAATCTCCTGATGGCTTAGCTTTTTCCACATCTTCCCTAAAATGAAAACACATATTAATCACACATAGATAGAAATATTATTCAGATAGTCACAGAATTCCTTTTTACAAATGTATGTCACCAAACATGCAATTTAAAACACTGAAATAGAATTTTAAAATCTGTTCCAGTTAGTTAACATAGTTTGTTAAGTTTCACATTCATCTAATTTAAAAAATAGTTTATTCTTGACATGACCCTTTAATTAGTTACTCTCTTTCCTCTCCTTCATAATAAAACTTATGGAGGTTTTGTTTACACTCTGTGTCTCTGCTTTCTCATTCCCATCAAGTTTTTCAAATTATGCATTTTGGTTTTCTGAATAGTGACATATTTTATAACACTTTGCATAGTAGCTGAATTATTTTTTTTAATGATAACATTTTATTAGTTTAACATCACATTTATTTATTTTGCCTATTTTGATTCCTATTCTCTTTCTTAAGTGTTTCCTTTCTTTTGCTACAACATATTTAACCGTAACCTGTTATCCTGTTATTCATACATTGGTTTTCACCTTCCACTTGAGACATCTAGTCTTCTGTGTCTTCTTTCTTGGCTAATAACTCATAATGATGCACAAGTTCAACTAATTTTTCACACAAAGAAGTTAAATAAAGTCCTGACATGCAGATGACAATACGTCTATATGTAAGAGTGAATTAAAACTTACTGAAAGTCTTTCATAGTTTTGGGCTGGGTAGGAAGGATAGGTTCTGTAAGGACTGGGGCCTTCATTTCAGATGGTAATGTATCTATAGGGATACGCTGCTTTTGTCTAACATCAAGGCAAATTGGTGGTAGGTCTCTCACTGTGAAGTATAAGAAAGCATTCAATATTATTAGTTACAAAATCTTTCCATTAAAAAATCCCAGGCTAATTCAACATGAACAGAAAGCAAACTATTTTGGGATAATGTAACAGAAAAACCTATCAAAGTGAAGTGTACTTATTAAGTGAAGTGTACATGGGCTTATCCCCACCCTCTTTCACAATAGCTACGAGGCCATACCTTACTTTGAGGTATATATTTAATATAAAGCTTTTCCCTTTCTCCTTCCTCACCTAAAAGTTGTCTTTTAAGGAATACATTAGTGAGGCTCAACATTTAATGTTTATAGGCTTTTTAATATATGTCCTCTGCAATTCTTTGTTGGAGCATTAGCATTTTCTTATCAATTAGCATGACATTTTTAAACATTTTTTGGAAATATTTGACAATGTGTTGTTTGCCCTTTCCTTACATTTCATAACCTATTAATTGTAAAATAAAACAAATACAGAGGAAAAAAAATCTCAATAACAAATGTATGGCTTAATGAGTAATTATAAGGCATGCTAGGAAAGTGCTCCTTGCAGAACCACTGAGCTAAATCATTCCCAGCTGTTTTTCTATACCTTTTGGTTTATTTCTAATTAAAAAAAAATATTTCTAATTCTTTCTTTTAATCTCTCCCCTTATCTCTTAATTTTTTAAAATTCTGATTTATGTTATTCTTTCAAGCGTTATATCATATTCTTAATGTATTTTGGTGGATTTTGAAATAGGATTTTTCTTCCATTTTTGTGGCATGTATTTCCGTGTGCTTTTACTGTCTGAATGGCTGTTAACTTAGTTCCTTATTCTCTTTATCATAATAAAATTTTTGTAATTCAAAATTATATAATTTGATCATGATCCTTTCATTAATTTTTATTTGTAAACATTATTTCCAAACTTTAAGAACCAGGTTTACCTTTTTAAAAAAAATATAGAATTCAAATATATAATGGCTTTGCTTTCTGAGATTTCCATACCCTATGTCCCTCCTTCCACTTTCATTCAGGTATCTTCTTTCTTTAAACTCCATTGTCCTTGTGCTGCTCAAAATTTATTCTAAGCTCTGTATGGGACACTAACTGGAAGAAAGCACTAGTTAGTCTGGAGAATTATCAAGGGTTTCACTGCTTCCTTTAGACCTCAGCATGAGACTTCTGCATTCTCCTGCTCTTGACAAAATGATGTCTGATTTCAGCCTTTGTTCTCAAATCATTCTCCTGAATTTCCCAGTGGATGTCTTTCATTTATTCTAAAGCTATCCTGTTTTAAGGTCCACCAACACACAGCCCTTGTGCTTTCTTCTGATGCCTCCTGCCCAGATGATAACACATGGAAAACTTAAAGAGTTTTGGTGATTGTCCTTCTTATCTTTTAGGGTGTATGAGGACATTTTATCAGCTAATTTTGATGTAAATGATGCCTATGATTTTAAATGAAGCAACCCAACACAGGAAGTTATTTATTTCATGAATTTTCCTTCCTTTATTTCATACTGAAAACATTAAAGGCTATGATTTAAGTATAGCTTTATTCCATAAATTATGAGGCAGCATTCTTACAGCTGTTATTTCTGAAAACTTCAGGTTTAATTTATTTAACCTTAGATTAAGAATCTATTAAAACATTTTAAAACCACTATCCTCAAATTTATTTTATTAATTCTAGTTTCTTGGCATTTCAATTGAGAAAATAAACCACAAACTACTCTATTTTGTGAAATTTTGTTTTTAAAACTCTTCTATTTGAAAGTTACAAAATTAGCCTCAGAAAATCATCATAATTAATGAGAAAATATTATAATCATTCCCTTTTAAACAAGACAAAGAAAATAAATAAATAATGCTAGGCCTCATGGCACACACCTTTAATCCTAGCAACTCAGGGGGTAGCAAGTTAAAGGCCAGCCTCAGCAATTTAACGAGACCCTATCTCGAAATAAAAAATAAAAAGGACTTGGGATATGACTTAGGTTTAATTGTCCCTGGGTTCAATCTCCAGTATTAAAAAAAAAAAAAAAAGAAAAAGCATACAATCAGCACTTTCATTCAATACTGCTCAGGAGATCCCAGTTTGCACATAAAATATATATTAGAGACACAGGATTAGAAAAGAGGAAATAACACTGTCACTTGCAAATGATCTGTTATAGACAGGCAAATCCAAAAGAATCTACAGACACATAATTTGAAGTAGCAAAGTAGGGAGATTTAAAAAAAAATCCACAAAAATCAATTGCACTTCTAAATACCACAACAAACAAGTAGAAAGCATAATTTAAAATAAAAAAATGTAAATTCAGGGGCATAATTCTGAGCTCTTTGTACTAAGTACTAATGAATGGAGTATTACTCAGCCATAAAGAACGACATATGGCATTTGTCAGTAAATGGACAGAACTAGAGACTATCATGCTAAGTGAAATAAGCCAGTTCCAAAAAGTCAAAGGTTGAATGTTTTCTCTGATTTGTGGAAGCTGACCCAAAATAAGGGATGAGGGGTAAAATAAATAAAGAGAGAAAGGAAAAAAGGGGAGAGGAATTTCATCTAAATAGATGAAAGATCAGTATAGTAGATGAAGGGAATTGAGGAGGAAGAAGGGAGGGGAAAAGGGAAGAACGTGGAATAAATCTGACCAAACTTTTGTATGTACATGTACGGATGTGGCACAGTGGGGACTAGCATTGGGTATATTCACAGAGATAGAGATACAGAGAAAGAGAGAGAGAGAGATACTGACTGATGGAAAGAAGGGAGGAGGGGAGTAAGAGTTGGCAGGGAAGTGCTGGAGGCTGAATTGGAGCAGGTTGTATTCCAAACTTTTGTGATAATGTCAGGATGCATCCTGGTGTTATATATAACTAAAATCAATAATTTTTTAAAAAACGTAAGCTCTCTAGAAACAAAATGAAATTGTGTTGAAAGATTAAAGACCTAAGTAAATGGCTAGAAATACTATCATAAAGAAGTCACTTTTCCTTGCAATTACAGATTCTATGCAATTCAATAAAAATCACAATCTATTTTATAACTTGATAAACTGATTCTAAAAGTTATATGGACGACAAAAGGAGCAAGAATAACCCATGTTGTTTCTAAAAAAAAGGAAAAATAAAAGGAAGAGGGAAAAAAAGAGAGAGGGGATCTTGTTCCACCAGATATCCAAACTTTTGAAGTTTACTCAGACTGCGTTTGACCAATGCAGGCTCAGATACATCAACTAATGGAACAAAGAACTCAAGAGTCATATCCAGACATACATGAAACTTCAATATATTAAATATATGGCACATTACTGAAAAAAAAAGAAAAAAAGAACCCCAAAATATGGAAAACATTAAGGAAACAAAATAAAGGTGGGTTCTTATCTCACATTCTGCCCATGGCCAAATGTATGAAGTTTTTAGTCATTCTATCTTTTCAGCCCTATTCTCTTTTTCCTCTATTTCTGGTACTCTAATGATAGGAATGTAACATTTTTTGTTATATTACCACAGGTCCCTGAGACTCTCTTCATTTTTTTTCTTAGTCTACTTTCTTTCTACTCTTTAATATTTGCTAATTTCTAGTCTTCTATCTTCCAATTCTGTCCTCTCCACTCTGCTGTTGAGTCTATCCACTAAGTTTTTTACTTTGTTTTATTGTATTTTCTCAATACTTCTAAATCAATAGAACAGATCAATATTTTACAGAGTTGAAATTCTACAATAATGAAATGCACATTTATAGAACTTAATTCTACTCTAACATAATCAGGATATATTTTTAACTAAGCTAGTACAGCTGTATCAATAATCACAGCACAGTAACATAGCTATAAGGTCTTCCTTTCTTCCGTCCTCTCCTTCCCATTTAGAGTGTCTATTTTAGATTTATCATCAACTTTAATAGGCAAAAAAAATAGTGTTTGGGTATGTTTTAAGGCTAACTTTTATATCAGAAGATAGTTTAGAGATGCCAATTTTTCATATACAACAGAAATGGTTTTCAAACTTTACTGTATCTCAGAATTGTCCAGAAAGCTTGTTAAAACAAAGATTACTAGGACCTCTCCAGAGTTTGTG
Source organism: Spermophilus citellus (assembly GCF_964194105.1). NCBI lineage: Eukaryota > Metazoa > Chordata > Mammalia > Rodentia > Sciuridae > Spermophilus > Spermophilus citellus. The sequence continues at coordinate 61,983,186 of NC_138195.1, read as the reverse complement.
GTTAAGTAGGTCTGGGGTGGGGCATAAGAATTTGATTTATAACATGCTCCCAGGTGATGCTCTTCCTGGTAAATCTGGAGACTAGTGTGAGAAACACTGTTCAATAGTTTTAGATGAGAGGACAATGATGCCAACAATACAGAATAGATTATTAAATTTCCTTAATTATGTTTTAATTAATTAATTAATTAATTAATTTGATGCTGGAGATTAAACCCAGGGCTTTGCACATGCTAAGCAAGCACACTACCATTGATTTATATCACCAACCCTTTTCATTTAATTTTGAGAAAATTAAAGGATGGCCTTGAATTAGCCATTTTCCTGTCTAAGCTTCCTCAGTAGCTGATTATGTTTTACAACAGGTCTTAATTATGCTTTATAATTGATTTTATGTCCTTTACTAAATATGAAAATATTAGAATTTATATTATAAGCATAAATTGAATACAGTTGAATTTATCCACAAATGTTATCTCATGGATTATATATAGAAATTTTATTAATAGGAAAGAAAAGGGTATTTTAGCAGGAAAGAAATAAAGGGATAGTTGTTTTCCACTCTTTAACACCAGTCTTGTCATTGTTAACTCTATGGCTCCTCTACAGTTTTTCCTTCCTCTTTCCTATCCCTTCCCACATACCTTTCCCAACCTAGCTATAAACACCCACTATTAGATACAGACTTATTCAAATATAAATTAACTTATTAACTCACTGAGCACATATACACATTTTTATACCCACACATTTTTATTAATACCATGTTGAAGTAGAAGAAGAGTGAAATCTGAGTTAGTAAGAGAAGAGGATTTTGGCAGAGTCTGAATGGGGAAATTCTTATATAAGAGAAAGAATAATGCCAAGATCTGGAGAATTATTTTGTGAGGTTAGGACCAGAGACCTAGATGGGATCTATTTTTGGTGCAAAAGGTAACTTGGACTGAAGAATAATTTAGAATGTTAACATACTATGTTAATGAAACTTGAGTCACAAGGAAAGGCCAAATACTTTGCTCACATTAGTGAATGAAAGCCAAACTACAGGATGTGACATTCAGCTATTAAGAAAGGAAAAATAACAGCACACAGCTGCTCTCATGTCCCTGAATATCAAGGCATTGTTTCCAGAGACAGACTTTTCTGCCTATTCTCACAGATGGTTTATTAAAATCTAATTCAAAAGAGAAAAATCAATAACTATGGTTAAGGAGATTAATTAAATCTCAAACTAATACCATAAATAGAACAAGCAAGTCTTTGTTCTGTCATATGCAACATTGTCTATAATATAGGATATTGTAATATACTGAATAAAGCAAAAACATATTTATCAGTGAAAACCTGTCATTTAGGTTTCATTCAGTCCATACTTGGGAACGCTATGTGCTAAATTGATAAGCAGTAATCATTTTCCCTTTCTTTTAATACACTGTTGCCAATTTTAGTTGGTTGCTTAGAAATATGAAGTAAAACACTTGAAGCCAATGTAAGAATAAGGACTGTGGTGCAGGCTGATGGTTTATCTAAAAATGTGAAGATCATAATACAACTATGTATAAGGGTGTAAGAATACCAGCCAAATTTTGCCGGCTCACTGTTTTCAAAGTCTGACTTTGATTGGAAACTAGTAATATATTGTTTTCCACAACTTCAGTCACCAATATGAAGAATGGCATTTTCAAATGGCCACATGATTAGGGGACAGTAGATTGTTTCTGGATACCTAGCACAGATGGCAACAGCAGGATTAGAGGAAATAAGAGACTCTAAGTAGATTGAGTATTCAGTAGGAGAACCTTTTCCTCTCTACTGCTGGAGAGGAAATCTTGACATAAAAAGATTTGTGGCTGGATTAGGATAGAGGATTCCAACATGGCGGCGGGCACGGAGAGATCAAGTCTCTGACCTCTTCAGCTGTGCGGGCATAGGGAGTCGTAAACAATCTAAATTCTGTTTGCTCAGGATCACTAGGCAATGCTGAACTGACGTGGATCTGGGACGAACAGTCTGGGCCTCTCAGAACACACACTGAGCCCGAATCGGCTGAATTCAAGCTCCCGTTCGCCTGCTTCCCGCAGATAAACAGCTGTGACTCAGCACTAATCCATCCGGCTGAAACAACTGGTCGGCCCTTCTGTTCCTACGGAGGTAAATGCCAACTGAGCCTTCATAGGTAGTGGCCACAGGTTTGAAACAGGGCTTGGGAGAGACAGTAAGGACCCACCCGTTGCATTGGTCACCCGGCAAAGGGAAATGAACTGTCGCCATTTGCAAGAGATACCACCATGGCAGAGAACTGACGTCACCAGACTGCGGCGGAGGAGATAACTTCATTGAAACCTGTGGCTACAAGTGTGTAATTCCCTAGCCTTCCCTCTCCACACATCGGGGAAACCTTAAGGGCCCCCCCCAGCTCTCCCGTGAGCGCGATAGCCAGACCGAGGGAATCAGATGTGGCGCGGGACCCGCGGTGCGGAACTCCCGGCTACCGCTCCCACAGTGCTGACAACTGAGGTCTCTTGCACCAGCTACCGGGGGCGTGGCTACCGGAGGGCAAGTAAAATTCACTGAGGATTCTCAGCCCCAAGCTCTACAAACTTAGGGTCTGAGGGAATGGCAAACTGGGAGAGTGTGCCCAGTCATTCATGAAAACAGGGCTCCCGGGAGCAGCAGACCTGGCGTGTAGCCACTATTGTGGTGAGCGTCACCGGTGAGAGGGGCCTGGCTAGAGGAAAAGTGGGGAAGTGACTAGACACAAGAGGAGGCCCTAGGCACTCAGGATTGGAGACTCGCCCAGTCTGGGAGGAGGAGCTGCTGCACAGTGATTGGTTCCCACGTATTGACAGGAGAAACTTGGCCTGGTGGGCACAGCGACACTTACTGGAAGAGAAGTTAATCAAACTCTAAGACTGCATTTATTACTTTTTTTTTTCCTCTTTTTTTTTTGATTTGGGTTTTTTCTTTCATTTTCATTTTTCTTTCTTGTTATTTTTTAAATTTTTTTACAATTTTTAAAAAAATTTTTTTCTTCTAATTTTAATTTTAATTTTTTTATTATTTAAAAAAATTTTTTTTCTTTTTTTATTTCCTATTTTTTTCTTCTATTGTCTTTTCATTTCCTTTCAATTATCTTATCCACCCTTCCTTGAATTCTACCTGCTTACTCTCATTCTCTTTAGTGACTTCTTCCCTTCCCTTCTAATACCTTTCCTCCCAAGCATCAAATAAATTTATAGGAGTAAACAGTAACTCAGCAGTCAAACAGAACAAGAAGTAACATGAGCAGCTTCAAAAAGCAAGGAAGAAAAGGAGTACAAACAATGCAGGACAGCCTAAATATTCAGGAGGACCTAGAGTCATCAGAAAAATGGTCATATAAAGAACTCAAGGAACACCTTAGACAGATGGAATGGAACATTTTTAAAGAAGATACAAGACAGCAAATTCAAGCAGCGAAAGAACACATTGAGAATGAATTACATAAACAGATAAAAGAAGAAGTTAAGCATCTTTATCAGGAGATAGAGATTATAAAAAATAATCAAACAATAATTCTAGAAATGAAGGAAATGATAAACCAAATTAAAAACTCAATTGAGAGTATCACTAACAGAGTGGAGCAAGTAGAAGCCACAATGTCAGATAATGAAGACAAAATATATCATCTTGACAAGAGTCTAGCCAACTCAGGAAGGCTGATAAAAAATCACGAGAAAAACATCCAAGAGTTATGGGATAACATAAAAAAACCAAACTTACGAGTCATCGAGATAGAAGAAGGTACAGAGATTCAAACCAAGGGAATGAGTAACCTGCTGAATGAAATAATTACAGAAAACTTTCCAGAAATAAAAAAGGAAACAGATATACAAATTGAAGATGCATACAGGACACCGAGCACACAAAATCACAGTAGACCAACGCCAAGACACATTGTTATGAAGATATCCAATATACAGAACAAAGAGAAAATATTAAAAGCTACAAGAGAAAGGAGACAGATTACATTCAGGGGTAAACCAATAAGGTTAACAACGGATTTTTCATCACAGACACTGAAAGCAAGAAGGTCATGGAACAATGTATTTCAAACACTGAAAGACAACGGATGCCAACCAAGAATTCTGTATCCAGCAAAATTAAGCTTCAGGTATGAAAACGAAATAAAAATATTTCATGATAAACAAAAGTTAAAAGAATTTGCAGCCAGAAAACCAGCATTGCAAAGCATTTTGAGCAAAACACTACACGAGGAAGAAATGAAAAACAATAACCAAAACCATCAGTGGGAAGTGCCTCGGTAAGGACAGAGGGCGAGGGGAAAGATAATCATGGAGAAACAAACTAAATTTTTTAAAAAAAGGATAAATAATCAAACATGGCTGGAAGTACAAACCATATATCAATAGTAACTCTGAATGTTAATGGCTTAAACTCTCCAATAAAGTGACATAGGCTGGTATCATGGATTAAAAAAACAAATCCAACAATATGCTGCCTCAGGAGACACATCTGATTGGAAAAGACATACATAGGCTGAAGGTGAAAGGATGGGTAAAAATATACCACGCACACGGTCCTCGTAAGCAAGCAGGGGTGGCCATCCTCATATCGAATAAAATCGACTTCAAGACTAAGTTAATCAAAAGGGATAAGGAAGGACATTATATACTGTTAAAAGGAACCATTCACCAACAAGACATAACAATTATCAATATTTATGCACCAAATAATGGTGCTGCGACATTCATAAAACAAATTCTCCTCAAGTTCAAGAATCAAATAGACCACAACACAATAATTATGGGTGACTTCAACACACCTCTCTCACCATTGGACAGATCCTCCAAACAAAAGATGAATAAAGAAACTATAGAACTCAATACCACAATCAATAACCTAGACTTAACTGACATATATAGAATATATCAACCATCATCAAATGGATATACTTTTTTTCTCAGCAGCACATGGATCCTTCTCAAAAATAGACCATATATTATGCCATAGGGCAACCCTCCGTAAATATAAAAGGGTGGAGATAATACCATGCATCTGATCATAATGGAATGAAACTGGAAATCAATGATAAAAGAGGGAAGTTAAAATCCTACATCACATGGAAAATGAACAATATGTTACTGAATGATCAGTGGGTTACAGAAGACATAAAGGAGGAAATAAAAAAGTTCTTAGAGATAAATGAAAATACAGACACAACATATCGGAATCTATGGGACACAATGAAAGCAGTTTTAAGAGGGAAATTCATCGCTTGGTGGTCATTCCTCAAAAAAAGGAAAAACCAACAAATAAATGAGCTCACACTTCATCTCAAAGCCCTAGAAAAGGAAGAGCAAACCAACAGCAAATGTAGCAGAAGGCAAGAAATAATTAAAATCAGAGCGGAAATCAATGAAATTGAAACAAAAGAAACTATTGAAAAAATTAACAAAACTAAAAGTTGGTTCTTCGAAAAAATAAATAAGATCGACAGACCTTTAGCCATGCTAACGAACAGAAGAAGAGAGAGAACTCAAATTACTAACATACGGGATGAAAAAGGCAATATCACAACAGATGCTACAGAAATACAGAAGACAATTAGAAATTATTTTGAAAACCTATATTCCAATAAAATAGAAGATAGTGAAGACATCGATAAATTTCTTAAGTCATATGATTTGCCCAGACTGAGTCAGGAGGATACACACAATTTGAACAGACCAATATCAATGGATGAAATTGAAGAAGCAATCAAAAGACTACCAACCAAGAAAAGCCCAGGACCGGATGGGTATACAGTGGAGTTTTACAAAACCTTTAAAGATGAATTAATACCAATACCTTCCAAGTTATTTCAGGAAATAGAAAAAGAGGGAGCTCTTCCAAATTCATTCTATGAGGCCAACATCACCCTGATTCCGAAACCAGACAAAGACACCTCAAAGAAAGAAAACTACAGACCAATATCTCTGATGAACCTAGATGCAAAAATCCTCAATAAAATTCTGGCAAATCAGATACAAAGGCACATCAAAAAAATTGTGCACCATGATCAAGTAGGATTCATCCCTGGGATGGAAGGATGGTTCAATATACGGAAATCAATAAATGTTATTCACCACATCAATAGACTTAAAGATAAGAACCATATGATCATCTCGCTAGACGCAGAGAAAGCATTCGACAAAGTACAGCATCTCTTTATGTTCAAAACATTAGAAAAACTAGGGATAACAGGAACTTACCTTGACATTGTAAAAGCTATCTATGCTAAGCCTCAGGCTAGCATCATTCTGAATGGAGAAAAGTTGAAGGCATTCCCTCTAAAATCTGGAACAAGACAGGGATGCCCTCTCTCACCACTTCTATTTAATTTAGTCCTTGAAATACTAGCCAGAGCAATTAGACAGACAAAAGAAATTAAAGGCATAAAAATAGGAAAAGAAGAACTTAAATTATCACTATTTGTGGACGACATGATTCTATACCTAGAAGACCCAAAAGGATCTACAAAGAAACTACTAGAACTAATAAATGAATTCAGCAAAGTGGCAGTATATAAAATCAACATGCATAAATCAAAGGCATTTCTGTATATCAGCGACAAAACTTCTGAAACGGAAATGAGGAAAAACACTCCATTCACAATATCCTCAAAAAAAAAATAAAATACTTGGGAATCAACCTAACAAAAGAGGTGAAAGATTTATACAATGAAAACTACAGAACCCTAAAGAGAGAAGTAGAAGAAGATCTTAGAAGATGGAAAAATATACCCTGTTCATGGATAGGCAGAACTAACATTATCAAAATGGCGATATTACCAAAAGTTCTCTATAGGTTTAATGCAACGCCAATCAAAATCCCAATGGCATTTCTTGTAGAAATAGATAAACCAATCATGAAATTCATATGGAAAAACAAAAGACCCAGAATAGCAAAAGCAATTCTAAGCAGGAAGTGTGAATCAGGCGGTATAGCGATACCAGATTTCAAACTATATTACAGAGCAATAGTGACAAAAACAGCATGGTACTGGTACCAAAACAGGCGGGTGGACCAATGGTACAGAATAGAGGACACAGAGACTAATCCACAAAGTTACAACTATCTTATATTTGATAAAGGGGCTAAAAGCATGCAGTGGAGGAAGGATAGCATCTTCAACAAATGGTGTTGGGAAAACTGGAAATCCATATGCAACAAAATGAAACTGAATCCCTTTCTTTCACCATGTACAAAAGTTAACTCAAAATGGATCAAGGAGGTTGATATCAAATCAGAGACTCTGCATCTGATAGAAGAAAAGGTTGGCTCCGATCTACATATTGTGGGGTCGGGCTCCAAATTCCTTAATAGGACACCTATAGCACAAGAGTTAATAACAAGAATCAACAAATGGGACTTATTTAAACTAAAAAGTTTTTTCTCAGCAAGAGAAACAATAAGAGAGGTAAATAGGGAGCCCACATCCTGGGAACAAATTTCTACTCCTCACACTTCAGATAGAGCCCTAATATCCAGAGTATACAAAGAACTCAAAAAATTAGACAATAAGATAACAAATAACCCAATCAACAAATGGGCCAAGGACCTGAACAGACACTTCTCAGAGGAGGATATACAATCAATCAACAAGTACATGAAAAAATGCTCACCATCTCTAGCAGTCAGAGAAATGCAAATCAAAACCACCCTAAGATACCATCTCACTCCAGTAAGATTGGCAGCCACTATGAAGTCAAACAATGACAAGTGCTGGCGAGGATGTGGAGAAAAGGGTACACTTGTACATTGCTGGTGGGACTGCAAATTAGTGTGGCCAATTTGGAAAGCAGTGGAGATTCCTGGGAAAGATGGGAATGGAACCACCATTTGACCCTGCTATTGCCCTTCTCGGACTATTCCCTGAAGACCTTAAAAGAGCATGCTACAGGGATACTGCCACATCGATGTTCATAGCAGCACAATTCACAATAGCTAGACTGTGTAACCAACCCAGATGCCCTTCAATAGATGAATGGATAAAAAAATGTGGCATTTATACACCATGGAATATTACGCAGCACTAAAAAATGACAAAATCATGGAATTTGCAGGGAAATGGATGGCACTAGAGTAGATTATGCTTAGTGAAGCTAGCCAATCCCTAAAAAACAAATACCAAATGTCTTCTTTGATATAATGAGAGCAACTATGAACAGAGTAGGGAGGAAGAGCAGGAAGAAAAGATTAACTTTAAACAGACATGAGATGGGAGGGAAAGAGAGAGAAAAGGGAAATTGCATGGAAATGAAGGGAGACCCTTATTGCTATACAAAATTACATATAAGAGGTTGTGAGGGGAATGGGAAAATAAACAAGGAGAGAAATGAATTACAGTAGATGGGGTAGAGAGAGAAGATGTGAGTGAAGGGGAGGGGGGATAGTAGGGGATAGGAAAGGTAGAATACAACAGTTACTAATAGGGCATTATGTAAAATTGTGGATGTGTAACCGACGTGATTCTGCAATCTGCATTTGGGGTAAAATTGGGAGTTCATAATGCACTTCAATCTAATGTATGAAATATGATATGTCAAGAGCTTTGTAATGTTGTGAACAACCAATAAAAAAAAAAGATTTGTGGCTGGTAAGACACTCTTACCATAAGCTTCATATGTAATGGAAAACACCAGCTTTAGAAATAACAGAGTAAAATCCTTCTGGTATCTGAGTTACTAAATTTGATAATCCTAGACAAGTCATTGAGTCTTTAGGCCTCAGTTTTCATGTTATAAAATGAAACAAAAAGCTTGAGTTAATTGCTCTTAAGGTTCCAAAGAAGAAATTTAAAGGCCAACTTGGGTGCTAATGGAACAGGTTTACTGAGAGTAGCTCAGCTTTTCTCAGCTTAATATATCGATGCTTTTTTGTTTTTTAAAATAGCCTTTTCAACAAAAATAAACAACGACTGCGATTATTCAAAACAAAACAGACTCTGATTAAACAGTTTGTAAGATACACTTACAAACTAATCGAAAAGCTTAAAAGAGTCCCCATTACAGTGATGTATAAATTCATCTGTAATAGACAAACTGAAGAAACTTGAAAACCTAAAATGTATAAGTCATCTAAAAACCTTATTTTAGTTATGTTTTTCCGTCCTACAATATGCTGTTAGGAAAAGTTCTGAAGTAATAGTCAAACACTCTTGCCTTCACTTCACAGAAGAAGAAATACGATCAGTCAACAAATATATGAAAAAATGTTCAATACCTCTAGCAAATAAAGAGATGCAAATCTCTTTCATCTCACTCTAGTAAGAATGGCAATCATCAAGAATACAGGTAACATTAAATGTTGGAGAGAATGTGGGGAAAAATGTACACTCATACAATGCTGGTGGGACTGAAAATTGTTGAAACCACTTTGCACAGAAGTATGGAGATTCCTCAAAAAACTAGGAATGAAACCACCATTTGACCCCAGTTATCCTACTCTAAAGTATATATCCAGAGGATTTAAAATCAGTGTGCTACAGTGACACAGCCACATCAATGTTCATAGCAGCTGAATTCACAATAGCTAAGCTATGGAACAACCTAGGTGCCCTTCTAGAGAAGAACAGATAAAGGAAATGTGGTATGAGCTAGGTTGTAGCTCAGTGGCAGAGCACTTACCTAGCACATGTGATGTAATGGGTTCAGTCCTCAGCACCACATAAAAATTAGTAAATAAAATAAAAATATTGTGTCCATCCATAACTAAAAATAATTTTTAAGAAAGAAAATGTGGTATATATACACAATGGGGTATTACTCAGTCATAAAGAAAAATGGCTTTATGACATTTCCCATAAATCGATGAATCTGGAGACTAACATGCTAAGTGAAATAACCCATTCCCCCAAAAAGCCAAAGGTCAAATGTTTTCTCTGATATGTGGAAGCTAAACCACAATAAGGGGCAGGGAGGGAAAGAACAGTAGTTCAGTGATTAGACAATGGTGACTGGAGGGAAAGAAGGGAAGATAGGCAAAGGAAAAACAGTATAATGAATCTGACATAATTTTCCTATGAACATACATGAAAACATCATAGTGAACCTAACCATCATGTATATCCACCAGAGTGGGTCCTAACTAGAAGAAGATATATGCCATGCTTGTATAATTATATAAAAATGGATTCTATGTCATGTATAACTAACAAGAATCAATAAATTTTAAAAAATCTATCTTCTTTTCCTGGATCTATATATTACATTCATAGATACAGTAATTAAAAAATATGTCCATAAATTCTTTGATGCTCCTTCCATAAAAAGATGGAGTCTAATTCTCTTGCCTTTGAATATAGGCCAGTTTTAATGGTTCCCTGCTAATTAACAAATGTGACAGAAGTGATACTGTATGACTAGGTTGTAAAAGGCAATAAAATTTCTTCTTGGGCTGGGGTTGTGGCTCAGCCGTAGAGTGCTCTCCTAGCACATGTGAGGCCCTGGGTTCAATCCTCAGCACCACATAAAATAAATACAGGTATTTTTTTTTAAAAATAATTCTTCTTGGCTCTCTTTTTTGGGATGCTTAACCTTGGAAGTTAGTCACCATACTGTGAGAAAGCCATGAAGCTACACAAGTAGGTCATATGTAGGTGATCTAGCCCTAAACCCACCTAAGGTCCAAGCCTACAGCAAGCATCAATGATCAGACACAGGAGTGAGCAGGTCCTTGGTGATTCTAGCTACCTCAGTCTTCAAGTCACTTCAGCCAATGCTCAGTAGAACAAAGATGAGCCATCCCCACTGATCTTCACCAAAATTACACATTTGTGAAAAAAATGTTACTGTTTTAAGTCATTAAGTTTTGAGGTGGTTTATTATAATGCATTATAGACAACAGAATATGTTACCTTGTATAAGTCATGTCATCTCTCAGAATCTCATATTTCTCATCTATTAAACAAAGGAACAGATGGAGATTTTTCAGGTTAAAATGGCATATCAAGGACGGACATTTAATTCCTCCAAAAATTCCATTAAAATTATAGCAAAAGGTTTGTTGTTTTAAAGACAAATCTTCAAAAACAACAACAGACAGGGAAGAAAGTCAGACCCTAAAAAGTAAAAAGAAGCTAGAAAACACAGATAACTATTAACACTCACTTAAAAGACCTGAAACAGCCAAATACCAAGCCTCAACAAGGAAAGATGAAAAGTAACTTGTTTAACAATGCAGATTTCTTAAAGGAGACAGAATCTGGATCTGTGGGTATAAATAGGGAGGCTAAAATAAAAATACAGGTGAAAACTAAATAAAACATTAGAGCCCTAAATTTTCTCCTTGTCCTTGGGTCACTATCCCTCCTCCATGCCTACTCCAAAGGAAGTCTGAAATTTTACAATATTCAGAGAGGGTAAAACAGAGGTGCTTTGGGCTAGGGTAACACCAGACACAGATGAGATTGTAAGATGATACTATAAAAGGAAATGAGGCAGTAACTAACTTAGTTGAATACTGAAAATGATCAATCAAATAAGAGATTCCCATCCCTCTTCCCCCAGCAAACGGATCACCTTGTCTCTGACCCCAAACAAGAGATTAGAAGAAACTTTCTTGGGGAATATGACACTTTCTTGGGAGTCCAAGAAGAAAAAAACTAAAGATACTTACCTTACAGTTCCCCAAAACCCTCCCATATTGTCCTATAATGAAGCTTATGGTCAACAAATTAGGCTTCAACTTCCATCATCTGTTTGCTCGCCTACTATTAACCCCAGGCAGAAAAGCAAGTATTATAAAACTTCTGATGAAGCCTTCAATATAGAAGGTAGAGACCAAAACAGACAGACAGAACTTGGAGCAATCAAAAATCATAAAGGGAGAAGAAAAATTAAAAAAAACATATAACTGATTTGCTCAGGGGGACAAAAGAACATGAAGTAAGATGATGCTAAAAAAGGAAATATTGAGTGAAGAATTCTTGATAATTAAAGACACGGAAGCAGAGATAAAATACTTAATATAAGGGGGTTGAGAAAATTGTCTATACACAGAGCAAAAGAGAAAGGGAAAATGATAGCGGGGAAAATTAATAAAAACAGGAGTCCAGGACTGGGGTTGTGGCTCAGTGGTGGAGCATTTGCATCACATGTGTGAGGCACTGGGTTCAATTCTCAGCACCATATATAAATAAATGAATAACATAAAGGTCCATCAACAACTAGAAAAAAAATTTAAACAAAAGAAAAGAAAAACAGGAGTCCAGAGGTCATGCATTTGAAATATAGGAGATCCAGAAAGAAAGTATAGAAAAAGCAGAAGTCATCAAAAATAATTTTTAAAAATTTCCTGGAAATGAAGGACACGAGCTGTTGATTGGAAAGAGCCTACCAAGTACGTGGCATGCAGGATTAAAAACAGACTCATGCCAAGGCACATCACTGTGCAATTTTCAAAACCCTGAAAAAAACAGAGTTCCACAAATTTCCAGACAGTAAGTTATAGAGACAGAGGCAGAGATACACCTATCACAGTCAAAGGATTAGGAATCACAGTGGCCGAAGACGAATTTCACTCTGCCCAGACTAGAACAGAGTGGCCTGAGAATTAGTTATCTTTGATGTCTGTTATCACCAAAATCCTGACTGCCTTTGTACTATTGTAGTATTGATAATTTGTACTATTATTTGTACTATTCTTTTCAACTGAAGATAGAATGAACAGATGAGCCTGGCCCAGATTTTGTTCTTATTCTTGGTGTGGCTTGCCAGTGGGCTGAAGAAGTTCCTTTTCTCCTTTTCTTGCTCTGCTATCTGAATCAGCTGAGGACAGTCCTTTCCCTCACAGGTGTAACCTACAGTACCCTAAAAAGCTGGAGTACTGATGCTAAACAGCTAATACATAATACATAATCAAATTAGCTCTGCCAAATGTCCCAGTAGGTATCCTTTGTTTCCCAGGATTCACTTGCAAGGTATCTATACAAAGGGGAATAGCAGCTTCCTCTGAACAGAAGAGTTTGGCAATACAATTGGGGTAGGTTCATTGAGGCTTCTAAAATACTGGTAGTGTTTCTTTTCTTGATTTGAGTGGTGAGTTCATGCATTTTAATTTTATTATTACTAAAACATACAGAATGTTGATTACATTCAAAATGTGACACATTTTAAATTTTAAAAAACCCACACCATTAGTTGCTCTTGTGGTAAAATAGAAATCCTGCCCCATCATAATCCCTTCCCCAATCTATACATATATTATATAAAGTATATAACTTACATAAATTTATATAGATTATATAGACTATATATAATCTATATAAATTATATAATTTAACATTATATAATCATTAGTTTTTATAAGGCATGAAATTGAATCCTTTTTAAATGCTTTTCTTTCATGTATTCTTATAACCTTATAAGGTTATAAGATGTGTGTGTTCATAAAACATGAATGAATGTTCTTTTATGGATTTAATTGTGAAAATTATAGAGTAGTTTTTTGTTTATTTGTTTTGATTGTTTTTTGTATTTTGCTTTTGTACCACGGATTGAACCCTGGAATGATTCATTGAGCCACATCCCCCAGTCCATTTTTTAATTTTTTTGAGACAGAGTCTCGCTAAGTTGCTTAGGGCCTAAGTTGCTGCGGTTGGCTTTGAACTTGCATTCCTCCCGTCTCAGGCTCCTGAGCCGCTGGGATGACAGGCACGTGCCATTGCACCCAGCCAGTAGTTTCTTAATAATACTATTTTACAGATAGGAAAATAAGTACAGAGAGGTTAAGTAACTTTTCTAGCATGGTACAATTTATAAGTTAGAGCCAGGATTCAAACCCCACCTGAGAAGTTACAAAACTTATTTCCACTATCAAACAAAGCCCTAAACTTTCTACCACAAAGTAGAAATTAGTAAACTATAAAATGTCCAAAAAGTGAAAACAAAAATATTCACAGGGGATTAACCAAAATTAATATATTGGAAAATTAACCTTTTAAATAAAACTTAAGTGTGGAAAATATAATTATATATCTTATCATGCCAAATTTCCTCATTTGATAAATGAACAAATGAAGTCCTATAAGTAGCTGTTTAAGATCACAGTTATTGGTAGCTGACTTAACGTCTTGGTTCTTATTTGATATCGTAACTACCAATGTGTTAAGTACCAGGCAGATAATAAATAGACAATAATCTTAAGGATCCCTCTGTCAGTTCAGTATTTTGTTACTGCTTTTGACTACTGCAATAGCAGCAGGAAGCTGAAACAGGGGAAAAACCAGAGTGCATTAGTCATAACAGGTGGTGTTTATATCACTGTTTATAGGATGACTTTTCTGAACATTTAGCAAAAAATAAAATTAAAGGTGGGAGGGATAAAGGAAGAAAGGGCAGGGGAAATCCTTCTTACTCATAAGACTTAAGCCATCAGAGCCAAGTAAAACACTATATTCATTGGTTTTTAGAGATGGACATAGAAGTTCAGTGATATGTGTGTCATAAAACATGAATGAATGTTCTTTTATGGATTTAATTATGAAAATGTGCAGATGTTTCAATAGAAGTTTATCTTTAATGAAACAGATGACTTGTGCTGGATTATCTTACAGAATTCATTACAGCTTTAAAATGGGTTTTTCATTCCAACAGGGTAAATAGGCAGAAACCCAGAAAAAGTGCCTCTCAATCATTTCTTCATTCAGTAAATTATTTACCAAGTACACACTACACGTTACACACATGCTAGGTTCTGGATACAGATAGATTCAAAACTTGAGATCATAAATGCATTTCCTCTTGGACCCAACAATTCCACGTCTAGGAATATTCTATAGATATACCTGCAGATGAACAAAATCATTGTGGTCTTGTTTATAATAAGAAAAGAATGGACACAACTCATTTCTTTTAGTGGGGTCTGAGAAAATAAATTATAATACATTGAATAGAATGGAATACAGTTGTGAAAAGAATTAGGAAGCTTTCTATGTATTGATACAAAAAGATTTCGAATGCACTAACTAAAAAGAAAACAAGGTGATGGATAATGTATGCATAGTTACCTTATCTTTAAGAAAAGGAGGAAAATGAGAATACATATATTTGCTTGTCTCTGCATAAAGAAACACAGGAAAGCGTACAAGGGATAGCAGGAAAGAATGCAATGGTGAGACATTTGAAACATACTATGTTTTTATATTATACAGGGTGCAGTGGTGCACGCCTGTAATCCTAGCGGCTTGGGAGGCTGAGGCAGGTGAATCGTGGGTTCAAAGCCAGCCTCACCAAAAGCGAGGCACTAAGCAACTCAGTGAGGCCCTGTATCTAAATAAAATACAAAATAGTGTACGGATGTGGCTCAGGGTGGAGTGCCCTTGAGTTCAATCCCCGGTAGCCCCCACTGCCCCCCACACAAAAACATTAACTTTACTACTAAAAAAGATAGCTCTTTCCCTCTACAAAATAAAAGCTTAAGGAGCACAAAGATTAGTGAAGAGATGGATAAGTACACCAATACATGTAGATATACCTCTCACGAGGAATAGTTAAAAGCCAAATCCAAGGTACTCACTCTGCTCTAGGGAAAGATTTCAGAGATTTAGTCTAAAATCAATTCATTTTTCCAAGGAAACCTGGAGATGGGGTCATCTGAGGTCTTAGAGATTCTTCTAGGGTAGGAATCTTAAAGCAGCAAGTCCTCCCCAGACAGCAAGCACATAACAATCTCTGTGCTGGGTTTCTAACAGCTTGTTTCCTTGTCTGTCCCTCAAGTTGCTTTTAGAGAAACTGTGAAACCCTGTGGTACTTTACCTTCAAACAGATCACAAGACCACCCGGTTCTTCTCTTGACTATTTCAGAGGAGCAAAATAATGCCTTTCTTCAGGGTGTATAAAAACTGCAGAGTTCATTATATCAAATCAGGGCTTTGGTAGAGTACACACGAAATGAGCTGAGCTGGGAATGAAACACTGCTCTCAAGGTAAATGTCAGAGTTCATGTCGACCCTTCTGAAGTACCAAGAATGGAAAGGTATTTTAAAAGGTTTGAGATCACTCTCTCTCCTCTCTTACTCTCTCTTTAAAAAAAAAAAAAAAAAAAAAAAAAAAAGGTTTGAGAAAGAATTGCTTTGTTTCTTTTAAAGATGTTCTGTGGCATTTAAACATGTTTTAAGTTAGTCTGGAGAACGGGCACAATAACTTTAGAAAGGAAAATACAAAAAAGTAAGGGGAAATGTAGTTTTACCCCCCACCACTACACTCCCCAACTCCTGCATTACTTATCTTCTAGATTGTTTCTCTGAAGATGTATCATCTCTAGCAGCTGTTATAGTAGGTAAAACTCCTACACTTCTCAGATATTTAAAAGGACAGCCAACTTGACAGGCATACCTACCCATGTGATCCTACAGGGAGGAAAGGCATCCCTCAGCTGTTAGGTAAACCCACGCTGGGCTTTTGCAGCTTCTCTAATAACACTTGAAGATCAGGAGAGACAAGCTGTTAGAGAATACCCAGCATAGGTCCTGGTACCAAAGAAGGAGGAGGAAAATTGTAATAACTGCCAGGAATGATGCATTTTTGAGGAAATAATCTTATTGGCAAATAAGAAAGACTTCTCAAAAGATCAACAAATTACAGACTTGGTTATATGTGGATGATTTAGTCTTAAATTCCCATCAATAAAAGAATTCTTTACGTGGCATTACATTCTCTTATTATTTTATGTTTTCCTTAAAAAAGTTATTATGCCTCTTTTCAGACTTATTTAAAACATTTATATGAACATATGAACACACTTTAATTCAGGTGGTATCCAGATGGAAAAGGTAGGAGAAGTTAGCTCCAGAAGTTGAAAAAAAGGCAAAAGATGTCTCCTGAAAGGTCTATTCATCTACAGTGGTATATGTAAATACTCCAAGTTCAGGTGGAGGCTAAGTCCAAATTTCACAAGATTGGCCCAGATGAGAGAGAAAAAGAAAAGTAGTAGCAATTCAAGTAGGTAGACCATATTCAGAGTCAATGTTTACTCAAAAACTTCGAAGTACACAAGCTAAGTTCACAGATCAAGATATTCATATAGACAGAATGAAGTAGTTATAAATCGAAGGCTTAGGAATCTGAACAAAAAGCCAAAACCAAGGTTATGATTCATTTCTTAGACTAGCTATTATTCTTAGCAAATATACATTTCAATTTTTTTTTAGGATCCTAAAACTCTGTTGCAAGTTGAACTTTTCCCCTACCTCTTCAAAAAAAAAAAAAAAAAAAAAAAAAAAGACATGTTGCAGTCCTAAACCTTAGAACCTGTAAATGCAACCTTAAAAAAAGATACTATCCGGGCAAAACCTAATCACACAAGTTCTTTAGAAGCAAACAGTTTTCTCCCATTGGTTGCAGAAGACAAAGTCAGAGACTAAAACCATAAAAGGGGATTTTGTTGCCAGCCTTAAATGAGTAAGCTTTGATTTTTTTGTAAGACCCTGTGATAAGGCCTGTGGCAAAAAACTATGTATGGCCTCGAAGAGTTTGTCATAGATGCCAGTCAGACCAGGCAACAGGATGTCAGTCTTACAATCACAAAGAATGAATTCTGCCAATAACCTGAGGTAGCTTGGAAAAGGATTCTAGCTCATAGTCCAGACCAAACAACACCTTGATTTTATCCCCGTAAAACCCAGAGTAAAAACACTCAGTCACATTCATCTGGACTTCTGACCTAAAGAGTTGTGAGCTAATGAATGAGGATTATTCTCAAGACACTAGGTTATGAAAATTTGTTATGCAACAATAGAAAACAAATACAATAAGGATTCTAGTATCTGTTCAATTTTATGTGATTGTTGTAAGGCTTAAAGAACAAACTTCAAAGTTTTCTATAAATTATCATGCAAAAAGTCATTAATTATTATCTAGTTAATGTCTAAAACAGAAATCATTTCTCTAAACTATGCTCCCACATCAAATATGCTCATTTTCTTTATTTCTCTGTTTCTATAATGGTACCACAATTTGTTTTAGGTTTGTTTTACTGAGTTGTGGGTTGGGGAACTGTGACATAGGGGCACTGGGACCTCCAGTAAAACCTAATTGATGGAGGGGGTGGAAAGAGAAGTAACAAGGAAAAAAGAAGTTATCAAAGGCAGTTTCATTAATGAGGTGACATAGATACTAACCTAAAAGGCTACAGAATTGACCTGCATTAGCTTGCAGTGTCAAACAGAAAATCTGCACAAGAATAATTTATGCCACATGTAGGTTATTGACATAAGATAACTTACCAGAAAATATATTCTTAAACATTTCTAGGTGTTTGTCTAGAATGTGAGGAGGATTCAAACCTTTACAGGTTCTTTTTATAGGGTTAAGAGGCACTTAGAAGTGTTCAAATAATGTATGTTTCATATAATAAAACAATACAGAGTTATAAAAACAAACATTAATAATACACACCCAATCCTACCTCCCCAAGAAAATCATTAACATAATAGTGGGCACCCTTTCATTCTCAGAATATAAAAGATTTCCTTCAATTTAAAAAAAACTGGAATCATATTCTACATATAAATATATAATTTTTTTTATTCTACAACTTAAAAGTACCAGACAATGTATTGTGAGCATTTGTCCTAGTCACTTTATATACATATCACATTCTTATTAATAGAAGTACAATTTTTATAATATAGACAAACATAATTTCTCAATTCACTTTAATTGCTTCAAATACTATTATAAATAATGTGCATTCTTTCCTTGTATTTTTGCATATATGCTACATTATTTCCTTAGACTAAATTCCTGAAAGTGGATTTACTATGTCAGTGAGTACATGCACATTACAAATTCACCTGCATACTCTTCTAGTACTTTTATAGTTTTAAAAAATCTAACTTCATTATTTTTGAGAAGTTAGTCCATTGGCCTAATTCTACTTTTGTGAATAATTTAATGCTACTTACATACAATACTTTTTGCTGATCTATATATTTGGCTTTCCTGGTGCCAAAACTATCAGTAGTACATCTTTATAATATGTGGCACTACAAAATAATGTACACCCTAATTATTTTGTCTTATATCCTCTCAGACATTTATTCTTAAAAATCAAATATTGAATCATTTTGTTAAATTTCCCCCAAAGAACTATTGAAAATTTTACTAAATATAGGGAATAATGGGTGAACCTAAAATCTTTATTATTATTTATAAGTCTTTCCGTTCAAACCATCTTTTAATCTTTTGAAAAAGTTTTATATTTTCTCTATGTAGGTTTTGCATACTTCCTTTTAGGTTCATTTCTAAGCATCTTATGTATTTTCTATCAAGTCTTTTAGTTGGTTACTCCTCAAACATAAGAAATCTACTAAATATTTATATTTACACATTGCATAATAAAGATACATAAAATGTATTTTATATTTACATATTTATTGCATTTATATTGTATGTGGATTTCTAATCAAACTTTTAAAAATTATTCATGAGTTTTCTATTTCATTCTTTAGGTAACTATCACCTAATAATAATAATTTTGCTTCTTCTTACAAATATTTACATATTTTACTTATTTTTTTATTGTATTAACTAGATCTACCAGAACAATACTAAATAGATTAAAATCTACATTTTAAATAGTTTAATACTGTAATATACTTTTGGCCAAGACATACTGACCATTACCATTCTTGATGTTAGGGGAAACAAGATGTGTAGGTGAACTTTTATTTTCAGTGGCTTCTTTCTTCTGGCTAACACTTGAAGGAAAACCGCCCAAAGTGGAAATCTGGCCTTTGGCTCCTCTGTCCAAACCCTAAAAACAAAACAAGTTAAAGTTGTAGCTTAATTTCTATTACTTATGGGTAAGTTATTTTATTTCAGAAATAAAATAACGTTTACAATATTTAAATTTGATAACAGATAGATGAAACTGACTTACTTTGCTAGAACCAAATTATCTGAAGGAGCCACATAACCTAACTACCTACTAACTGATAAAGCTTGAAAAGGTGGGTGATAACTATACTTACCTCAGAGAATTATTGTGAGGTTTAACTGAGATAAAGAATATAACTTCTTCCTTGATATCCACATTTTTATTCTAAAGGTAACTTTTCACTTTCATAATGAGGAAGAATTTTTTTCATGTCCTATTACTTCATTTACCATGTTAACTTCTATTTACTTTTTTAGAATCAGCTCATACACCATGGAGCAGAAGCACTTATGCTCACCAAATATCCATGTGCTCTTCCCATGTTCCCCACACTCTTCAGAGTCATCTGTAATTCTAACAGGACACAAGTAAAATAATATCTATCATTTATGGGCCAGGAAGAACCAATGCATTTAATACTGGTGGACAAAATATCAGCTCTTCACTTCTCTTCTACTGTGACAATACTGGCTAAGAGTTGAGGTTAAAGGATCCAGTTTGGGTACCTCAGTGACTGTGGAGTATAATCACTGCTGACCAATATTAGATTATACCATAGTAAACCTCTACAGTTTTCAGACACTGAAACTTGGGGCTAATTTGTAACTGTAGCATAATCTATCATAATTTTGCTGTGAAGCTTTTTTGGTATTCACATTTCTAAAAACCAATCACTCTCATTTATTCTTATAATTTGTTTAAATAATTCCACATAAATTGTAACTGTTCTCTTTGGTTTGTCATGCTGCATTAGAAATTCCTTATTTATCACAGAGTTTGACATAACAGTGAATCTTGTGCATAGGTTCTGCACTTTAAAGTAAACCCACTACACTTTTATTTTTTTAAAGAGAATAATATAGAAAAGAGCCCAGAGGGAATAAATTTAAGATACTATACACACAGAATTTAAAAGTTTCTAGACTTAAGAGACTTTTAGAAATCAATTACTCTTGCCAGGCATGATGGCACATGCCTGTAATACCAGTGACTTGGGAAGCTGAGGCGGAAAGATCGTAAGTTCAAGGACAGCCTCAGCAACTTAGTGAGACCTTGTCTCAAAATAGAAATAAAAAGGGCTGGAATTGTAACTCAGTGAAAATGTTATACGCCAGGCTATACAGGCAATGACCAAACAGACTCCATTTTGCCTTGACACTCCATGTCATGTAAGAAATGCTTCTCTCATGGGAACACCCTGTACCAATCAACAGTTGCTTAGCATAGCATGTTTGACAACACAAAATGGCAATTCTTATACAATGTAAAATTGTCCTATTTTTGGTTCCTATTTTTCTTGGACAATGTACCCTGTCAGAGAATGAATGTCTAGACATCAGTAACCATTCTTTATCTTGTACTCAACTAGGGTTATTTTGACCCACTCCCCCTTCCACTTATGATTTTAGATCTCATGACGTTTGTTTATGGTTTTGAATCATAGCAATAGATACTTATGATTAATATAGTTTTGGACTATAAAGGTGTACTCAAACCCTGGGAGGAGGTCAAAGGGTGTAGACTTGTAGCCTGCCCCTTGGCCTGCCCGTTGATGGATCCAGACCACCAACTGGTGAATAAAATTTCCATCTCCTGCTTTAAGATCAACTTGGTGACTTATTGCAATCTTGCCATTAACAATAAAGTGCCTCTGGGTTCAATCCCAGTACCAAAAGAAAAAAACAGTAGCTAACTCTTATTTCACAGATGAGGAAATTGAAATTGTCTAAGACTCACCAAAAGTCACTTGGCTAACAAGCAACAGAAATGTGGGCACTAAACAAGAAGTTGAGAGATACTTCCATAAGTATATAGGTACAAATTTGTGTGTGTGTGTATGTGTGTGTGTGACATCTTTGGCTACTCATAGACTTTGTTGATATCTGTGCTATTTGTTTTATTTGCTTTTGCTTGTTTCTTGATTCTTGGCTATATTTAAGCTCAGTGAAGTCTGAGGTAATATTTTTACATTAGGATTTGTCTATATAATTCAGCCTATAAAAGTAAAACATACTATCTAAATGAAATGAAGTAGTCATATAATAGATGTGGGATATAAATCTGAAATCTCAGAATCACAGACAGCATCATCTAGGATCTTGGGCAGAATCTACAACATAATGGGTACTTTTTATTATAAATGTTTATTATAATGATAACTACATACTACAACAAATAATTTTTTGAGTGTTTATTATATCTACTAATATACTAATACATTAAAATATTCCTGTGAGATATTTATTTATACCTTATTTTACAGATGGGCAAATTAAGATGCAGTGCCCAAGTTCAGAGGGCTAACAAATGGGAAGCCAGAATTTAAACCCCAGTCTAAAGACCATGAAGTCAGTACTCTTAAATTATCACATCCACAGTGTCTCTAGATATAGTAGCTATCATTCATTAAGGGCTTACCATGTTGGTTGGTATGTTAATACATCAGTCTATTTTCATAACAACCCTTTTTGGTTGATATTATCTTCTCTACTTTCATAGATGTACTATCATTGAATGATATTTAATAGTTTTAGGAACAACTCACCTAACCAGAAGAAATAAACAGATGCACAAAAAATAAATGTACTTCAGAAAAACTCCTGATAGCCTATCAATCAAAAGACTCAATTCTCTTCTTTCCCTATCCCTTCCTTCACTTTGTCTTAATAAGAGATGGCTCCAAAGAATATTGGTTAGTTCACTTGTAAAATCTCCAAATAATAAAAAATAAGTATAATTCAATTAATGGTTATTCAACAACTATCAATTCCAATCTCTAGTAGATTTATATGCAGATTCATGAAGGTAAAAGAAAAAATTGAAAAGAGATAAATAAGACAGTGGTACATAATATTTCTATCTGTATTCTAGAAAAAAATCATTGCAGTAGCAGTCTAGGGAATATAGTGAAAGGAGTAAAACTAGAAGCTAAACCAGCTCTAATGCAAGAAATGAAGCCTGAACAGAGAGAGCAGTAGAGGGAATGAGGAATGGCAGCTTGGGCCAAGCAAGAACAAAATGGCCAAGAGCTATTTCAGGTATAAGTTTGAAGCATAATGAAAATGAGAGACTATTACATGTGGAGAGTGGTGACTTGGATTGTGAGCTTTGACTGCCTCAGGGCTGCGTTTATGCTGGAAACTTCCCGTGCAAAGGTGCAGTTCCAGATTACTGGGTTACTATAGTGACACCTGGCCTGCGGAAACCCTGTACAAAGGTATGGAGTTATATCAGTCTGGATCTTGAGCTCAGGCACCAGCTCCTGGGGAAATAGAATTCTGAGCTTAACAAGATAACCCTAATGTCTCACCAGTGCTGCATCCTTCAGTCTGCCCACTTTGCAGAAACTTTCCCAACTTTTTGATGATAAAACCTATATAATAAATGTGCTAATTTAGTTCTGGATCATGTTCCTCCATCAGAGACGTTGTCCTACCTGGTCCCAGCTTTCTCTCTATACAGGAGTTTGTCTTTTTCAATCCCTTACCAGTTTCTGATTTAATGGCCATGCTGGTCATGGTAACTCCACAACTCATAAAACAAATAAAATGAACAATGCAAAATTAGTTATTGTAATTACTACATAAAATGTTTATGCTGTTTACAATATTGAACTTACTGAGTTTCAATTCATTGTCAGCCTCTGCCTAACGTCAAGTCCACTATTTACTATTCCAGATTTATGTATTTTAAATATTCCCCATGAATTCTTAAAATACTTTTTTTCTAGGTTAAAGCTAGAATATCTCATTATCTTGAAGTCTCTCAACTAAAATATTTTATATTGACTTTCTATGTATGCAAAATCCACCAATGAGTTCAGTTCTATGATGGATATAAAAACTACTTTTTTTTTTAAAGAGTGGATAGCTTCCTGAGATACTAAGCGAAGGACTGGTGAACAAATATACAGCTATATGTTTTAAGTTAAAATTTAAAACTTTAAGATACCTCACTTTGCCAGCTTTTACAATAACTGACCTAAACTACCAGTCAAGGGTGTATCATATATGACACCTCAACTATATTTAGAATCCACAAAAGAAATTATTTTAGTCTTGTTATTTGGTACAGATATTTCCTTTTTTATATTTTTATTCACAGTTCCTTATTAGGATGCTGGGTTACCAAATCAAAAGTGCTAACCTTACATCCTTCTATTAGGATGTGAAAAGTCAGCTACTTTCAAGATGTGAACTTCCCTCCCAAACTAAATAGCACCAGCCCAAGTGGAATTGTTTTCTTTAAATGACATAAATCATACCTTTCAAAGGAAATGAGGAAATAAGGATGTGAATTTTGAAATAAAATTCTGTCACCAAAAAAAGTCAGAATGCAATTGATCTTAGTGATAGCTGATAATTAAGCCTACAGATATTAGTCTGGAAGCTCAGAAATAACAGTGTTAATTACCATCAGGAAGGCCAGATGGCATTAGAGATTTTATTCACTTATTTTGCAACACAGAAAAAGATGAAACTGCATCAAGAGATTATGCTTCTATAGTAAAATACTACTTTTGGAATGCATACTTGATGCAGTTACAGTTTTGCAACCAATTAAGAATCTTGCTGGGTTTTTTTGTTTGTTTGTTTGTTTGTATCCTGGATTGAACACAGTAGTGTTAACCACTGAGTCACATTTCCAGCCCTTTTTTTAATATTTTATTTTAAAACAGGATGTTGGTAAGTTGCTGAGACTGGCTTTGAATTCATGATCCTCCTGTCTCAGCCTTCCTCCCCAACTACTGGGATTATAGGTATGTGCCACCATGCCTGGCTCTTGTCATTCTTTAATAAAAAACATGTGAATCAAAATCAAATTAATTTGAATATAAAAGGCTGTGAAGGAAAGTACCCATGCCACAGGACAGAAGCAGAAAGGGTTAGCAGACTTAAAACAGCTTTTTAGCTATAGATGTTAGTTTGTATGTAATAATATCATCTAACACCTGAGGGGCTTGCTTTGCACAAGACTTTTCTAAATGCTTTATATGTATTAATTAATTTAGACTTCATATCTACCTTACCCTCATATAACCTGTATGGGTTCTATTATTATTTTCCTCATTTTATACACAAAGAGTTACAACAGCAAAGCAGTATCGTATTTGACACTTTAGAGGTTCTCTGGTTCACAATTTATAATGAGCACTTTTCTCCAATTGTTAAATACACTCAAATTATTTGTGTGAAACATCCTGGATTAATAATGAATGGGAGACTAAGAAGAAAACTACATATGGCTTTGCAGCTAGGGGAAAAAACCCCACAAAACTCACTTTATAACCTACCCAAATTAGACAAATTCAAGGTATGTATCTTTTATCTTTTAAGATTTTCAACTTATTTTTGCTTATTATATGATTTTTTACACAGAATTTAGCTATATATTTATACTATAATATTAAAACCAGGGGCTGGGGTGTGGCTCAGGGGTAGAGTGCTTGCCTAGCATGTCCGAGACCCTGGGTTTGATCCTCAGCATCACATAAAAATAAATAAAATAATATTTAAACCAAAATGATCAGAAATCCTAGAAAATATATTTCTCTTCCACAACAGTTCTAACTCTGGTAACAAAATTTTGAACAAATATGTTACTGGACTACATCCTTTTTCCTGAACTAGAAGTACTGTTATAGATGGAGGTTCTTTGCACCACATGGTTCTTATGCTTATGACCACAGATAGTGTTCAGAACAGGGGAAAGAGCATTTTTTTAATAAAAAATCTCAATTATAAACACCTCTGTTCCTAAGAGTTACTTTATCCTTTGGTAAGGAACACGTAATCTGACTCTCAGATTCCTTTTCTGTGAAAAGGGGTTGTTGAGTGATAGTTATCTGCATTTTCTGACTAAATGACAGAACACATGGGAAAAAGCTTAGCACAGAGTAGGTACTCAACAGATATTATTATTACACACACACACACACACACACACACACACACACATATATATATATATATATATATATATATATATATATGAAATACCTGAAAACATATTTGTCATCATAATATCCACCCTTTTCTTATTTAGAACATAATTAAGAAAGGGCAGAAGATTTTCCATAGATTGTTCCAAAGACCTATCTGGGAAGAATTTAGGTAAATATACACAACACATACATATATATACACACACACAAACATACACAGATTTGAAATGCTATTGTCTTTTTAGATAAATATTTTTCTGAGAAAATTTGTCTAGAAAACTTGAGAATCTCTTTCTGTTATCCAGTTAGGTTCCATATTGTGTGGAGTCTTCCATCTTTACACTTCATCTCTGGTCACTACTCTAGGGGATGTACTCATCACCTCAGGCATGAAGCACAAAGTTCCTTTCTTCACTTCTTTTTCCTCTCTTCCAGTTTAACTATATACTACCACTGATTTCATCATGTTGTTCCTCTATTTAAAGAATTCCAATGGCTTCCCATTAACCACAGGGGGAAAAAAAGTCCAAACTTCTCTGCCTAGTGATCTGGCTCCAGCCCCCATGCAATTTCACTTACCTCCCACAAGTTCCCAGCATGTTTCCATTGGGCTTGCTTTATGGCTCTCTAATTTTTCCGCTTAAGGCTTGTTCATGTTGTTTTCCTCATTGGATTACTTGGCCCACTTTCTTTTGCCCATCCAAAGCCTATCATCCTTCAATGGCCAGCCAGTTTAAATAATTACCTTTACTTCAAGGCCTTTCTTCACAGTTCTACCAACACTGATCTCCTTTCTCTGACCTCCTATAGGGCAAACTGTTTGTATAGCTCACTGTGGATTTTACATACTGTTTTGCTTTTCAAGCATTAGCCCTGCATACCCCGAGGTAGGGACTTTTTAAAAAAATTTTTTTAGTTCTAGGTGGACACAATATCTTTATTTTATTTTATGTGGTACTGAGGATGGAACCCAGTTCCTCACGCATGCCAGGCGAGCCCGCTACCACGAGCCACATCCCCAGCCCTGGGACTTTTTTTTTTTTAACCATTTTCTGCAACATCTTGGGTAAAGATCTACATAATAGATGTTCAATAA
Source organism: Spermophilus citellus (assembly GCF_964194105.1). Taxonomy (NCBI): domain Eukaryota; kingdom Metazoa; phylum Chordata; class Mammalia; order Rodentia; family Sciuridae; genus Spermophilus; species Spermophilus citellus. The sequence goes on along the minus strand of NC_138195.1, from coordinate 61,956,223 downwards.
CTAGTAGTTAGACCTTGGTTGAAGAGCCCCACCAACCCCATTTGTATACAACTGAAACAAAGTATACAAACTTCCCATTCTCATAATAGAATAACCATCAATCCCCTTTATGCTCTTACTCAAGCTCTTTTTACCTGGTAGCTACTTGACATGTTTCCTGACCATCCCTTTGTGGGCAAACTTCCCTTTAAAATTCTTAAGCCAGGGCTACAGACATAGCTCAGTGGTAAAGAGCACACGCCCAAAGACCTAGGTCCAATCCTCAGCAACACACACACACACACACACACACACACACACACACACAACTGGTTTCTTCTATTTGCCTTCACCTAAGTAAAAAGTAGCTCTTTCTTGAACCCACTTCATTCCCTATCCTATGGAGAATCTCCCTTTTCCTGTTCACCTGATTAAATGTTGAAGTAAACAGTCAAAACTTGTCCTTATTTGCCACTGTTATTTATAGCCCTCCTGCATTTTCTCCTTCTCCATTCAGCACTTTTCCATAACATCTGTATCAGCAACTCACTCATATTATTCTGGTTCACTCTAATCTTAACTATCATCAGTTTTTTCCATACACATTTATTACTTCAAATTCTTTATTCTCCTTGACTCTGTGGAGCTGCATCACTTCTTCACAGTAGCAAGACCAAATCTCAAACACTGATAGTTCTGTGAGGGTTCTATCTTGAGCCTGTTGAGCATCTCTAACTAGAACCATTTTGCCATTTTTTTTTTCAATTCCCACACTGCAACTGGTTTCTACTGTGCCTCATTCACTTAATCTAAACCTCTCCCCAATCCTTTTCAAATGTTGTTCCATGAACTAAATAGACTTGTGAGATGTGTGGGGTGAGGTGTAGTGGGTTATAGTTAAAAATACATTTTCCTGGGCCTCACCCATGAAGCTTCAAATTTAGTACATACAGTATCAATTTTAAATCTTAGCTATACCATGGGATTTATTTTTAAATGCATGAACTTCATCCCCATGAAATTTGATTTTAAAAGCCTGCATTTGGGTCTGAATAATAATAGCTTTAAAAAGTTTCCCAGGTGAGTCTAATGAGCATCAAAGGTTGAAGACTAGTACATCAGGGTGAGATGCAAGAATCAGGACCTTAACTTACCACCAGAGTAACCCTCTGGTCAGATTTGAGACCACTGTGTTAGGAACCTCCTAGTTAGAATGCACTTCCTTCACACTTAAAGGGTTTTAGAATCTATCACTGCCCTTTCCAGTATTCTTTCTCCTACCCCTACACTTTTCTTTAAACCTTAAGGATGTGTCCTCATAAGGATGTGTCTACTATCTACTATTATTTTTTTTTTGAGTTTTCATTCTAAATTGTTTTCTACTCTTATAAATCTGGTACAATGATTTAAAAAAAAAACAACACTATTACAGGGCCACCTGAATTAAGTCATAAACTCAACCTAGAGAAAAGACACCTGTTAACCTGGGGTAAAATGGAAGAATCACTAAAATGGCTTAAAGAAAAAGTTATTGATGACAATTAGATTCCTAAACAAACTCCCAGGGACTCTATTTTAATCCAGAAGGAGGCTGAAAAAACCTAACAGGCTGCAAAATATCTTTCCTTGCCTGCCCTACCACATCAGGATCCCCCCCCCCAACCCCAAACACACATATTAAGGCCTTCCCTACCCACTGGTAAACTTCATTCATCATCCCAGTTATCCTGGCTTTCCTGACTTCTGGAAGAACCAAGTATATATTTTCTTGACTTAGGCTTTTCACTGCTACATATAACTCAGAATTACAGCTCTGACAATCTCTCTTTGAGACAAACACATAATCTACAATAAACTGTCATAAATTCTGTTTATAAGCTGTCATTAAAACAAAACAAAACACAATGGTACCAAAACTGAAAGTCCTTATAAGTTACCAGAAACTGCTTTCAGAATCTAAGGTTTTTCTGTTCATCCCATCTTTTTCTACTCTAACCTATGTCTTTTCAAAGTTTAATTCAAGATTTCAATTTTTTTCTTGAACTGTATTCTTTTTTTACTAGTAGTACAAATCCATAAACACTTTTTTTTCACAATTACTAAATTCTACAAATTCTTGAAGAAGAAATATTTTTGCAACTCATTTGAGGTCGCAAAGCATAAACCTGACCTGAACTGACATGAGTCTGACTTTATCCCATTTAAGGTGAACACATATACATTTTCTTGCAGTTTTTTAAAACATGTTTGAATATAGGAAGCCTCACTGTGGATATTTTATATATATATAATTACCTTCCTAAAAATCTGAAAACGTAGAAATTCCAAAGCCATGTGGGCCTCAGATAACATATACCTGCAACCACATTTTATCAATTTCTATACATTTTTATTTCAAACCTTCAAATTTAGTTACAATAAGATAAATAGTTTTTGGGGAAGGTGTCTGCTTCAGAAACTAAACCCATTCACATAATTGTATAAGCACATACATTTATTGTTTTAAACAAACCATCTTAGAATGAACTGTTGGAACACTGTGATATAAGGTTTAAAAACCTAGTGTACCAGGAGGAATCAGGTATATAAGAAGTTGAGTGACAAATTCCTTGAAACATTTCCTGAGGTAATCCCTAATTGCAGGTCCAATTGATCAATGGTAGCTATGCTTTTAAATTCATACCATTACTGTTCACGATTTGCCACATTGACTTAGCAAAGTTGTTTTTAACAATTTCTAGTTTCCCAGCCCTGAGACATTTCAAAAACTTATCAAATCAAAACATTATTCCAGTACTAATACTTTAAAGAAGAGTGAGTTATTTTAGTAAGTTCTTAGTCATTTAAGAGGGAGGTTTTCAGAAATTAATTGCAAGTAGGAATAAAGAATGTATAATGTTCACTAAACTTTTACTATTTTGTCGCGCACAGTTGCATGACAAATCACAATCTTTGAATATATCAAAGCAAACTTTCAAAAAGTATTTAAATATTATGTCAAACATAAATCTCAAAACGAGAGGCTAATTTTTTTTATTGTGTTCAAATAGTAACCAGAGTCAAAACTACCAGTGCAAATCGGGAAAAAGGAGAGAGGGGGCTGTCCCATGACATCATCTGGCAACATGTAGTTTGAAGCCCTAGAGCGCTCTCCAAATAACCCTTCCGAAAATCCGGCTGGGAAATCATCGCTGTCAAGCTTAGACAAATTAAGTTTAAATAAAAGGTTCAAAAGGCCTCCCCCCACTTAAGTCACATGTCTGTACCATATGAAAAATAAAACCATCATTCATGTATCTACCTCCCACTACCTTGAGAGCAACGGAAAGGTCACAATTAAGTGGAAACTCGCCGCAGAGCCTGTTCAATCGGAAGGGGGAAGGGAAAGAAAAGAGCGAAATATCCACACCTCCAAGGCAGGCAGGCAGGCAGGCAGGCAGCTCCGCGGAAAACCCACTCCTGCCTGCCTGACATGTATGTTCATCCAAAAGATAATGCCACTCCAGGGTGCATGTCATGCCCTTAGACAAAAGTGTCGTGTGTGTGTGCCCGCGCGCGCGTGTGTGTGCAGGGAGCTAGGGGGTTAAGCCCCAGAAAATAACCAAAAAGGTCCATCAGAACCGGCCACCCCCAACATTTCCAGAGCGTGAAAGGTGCAGCTCGCCAAGTGTTCGGGGCTGTCCACCAGGCGCAACTCTTTCAATTCGGCCAAGGAAGTCCAACCCAGGTGTATCGGCCGGGGGCAGCGCCAGGGCACCCCAGAGGAGATGCGGGCCCCGGGCGCCCCTCGCCCGACCGCCCTCCCTCCTGCCGTCGGGGCGGCCCGCGGCCCCCGCCCCGTACCTACCGCCGTCGCGCCGGCGCCGGCGGGCACGATGGGTGGCAGCTTCTCGCGCTCCGGTTCCTTCCCTTTCTTTTCCTCAGAGGCGGCCGCCGCCACCGCCGGCGGCGCGGCAGGCGAAGGCGCCCGTTCCGCCTCACTCATGTCGGGCCGGATGGCAAGAGCGCGAGGCGGCGGCGGCGGCCGGACTGCTGCTGGGGCTGGGGCTGCTGCCGCCCCGGCCGCGAGAGGGCTCTGAGCTGCCGCTTCCAACCACCGCTGCCGCTCCGCCCCCGCCCGCGTCCGCGTCGGCGCCTCCGCGCGCGAGCCTGAGCTCGAGCCCGCGCCCTCCCGCCGCCCCCGCGCGCGCCTGGCTAGCGGATTCGGCAACGCGCCGCTCCTTCCAGTTCTTGGCCCGGCCTTCCCCGCCCCTCCCGGGCTTGCCCGCCGCGGGTCCCGGGTGCTGGCCGCAGCTAACCTCGTCAACCTCGAGGGCCCGGAGAGGAGGCGCCGCGGTCGACGCCCGGCCGCCATGTTTTCTGGAGATTGCCGCCGAAATGACGAGGAGGGGATCCCGCATAGGAGGGCCTGGACTTGGGGGCAACCAGGCGAGCCCTGCAAAGGGTCAGGCGGGGATGAGGCAAGCCTCAGTGGCACCCATAAGGCGGGCGGACGCTCAGCTTCGCCTTCACGACCGCCCTGATCAGAGGCGCCTAGGGGTACTGAGTACGGGTGAGCGCCGTGGGCCCAAGGGTCTGGGCTGGTGGTCTTGGGGCTTCTAACCCCAAAGCCCCAAAGCCACGCGCCCTGGGACCGCCGCTTGCCCTGCCGATTCCTGGTCGCCCGGCAGCGAGCCTGCGCATCCTCGGGAAATAGCCTTTCTTTTCTTGGCTATTGACCTTTTGTACATTGTATTTAGTGGCCTAGACCAGCAAAGGAAAAGCCCGGAGTGGGAGGAGGGGAGTGCGACATTGTGGGCCCCAACCCCACACACGCACACAATGGGGCAGGGCAGCCAGGCCACAGTTTCCATTTCTGTTCCTCCCGTCCCCCTTCTGACTGCCAAATCCGCCTCTCCCTTCCAGTCCCCACGCGCCTACATTTGCTTTCCCCCACCCCATCCCTGTGCTGCCTCCTATTCCTTGTTCCTTTCCGTTTATAAGTTACAGATGGACATACCCAAACTCTGCTGCATAATCCTTAATAGCAGATCATTATAAAATATGGTTAAGAACGTTAAAACTGGAGAGTTTAATCATATTAAAATACCCCCCACCTCCATCACCAAAATACGTAGACAGTTTCCTTTCCTTTCTCGTCGCCCCCTCCTTTTCCTTTTCTCGGTCTACTGGAGCGGCAGAGACACCTGCTGATTCAAGAGAAGGGAGGGAGTAAGAAAGGACTGTGCTGCCTATTAAAAATAGAGAATTTCTCGACATTCAGGTCTTCGGATTTTTAGGGTGAGACTTCATTGCTTAAGGTTGAATGAATTTTCTGATCGAGGACACTCAAGATTCAAATATAAGAATGATAATAAAACAAATCCAAAGATGATTTTTTAAGTCATCTGTTGTTTCTACATTCATGTATTAGTATATAACTCCTAGTTGCAGTGCATGGGGAGATGGAGTTGCATGTTTTTCAAACCCAGAATTTGTAACAAGCTGATCTTGAAATAAACAATGTAATAAGTACAATAGTATTCCATATTGTCTTCAAAATGATAGTCTGATTTCAATTTGGAAAGACTTTCTAGTTTTGATGTAGTTGTTGTCACTGCCTGTTTCCTTGTTAATTAACAAAAGGTATGGAATCTGTGTCATAAAGCCAGCAAAAGCATTTCAGTACTAATTCTTTCTGGAGGGAAATGATGTATACACACATTATAACAGCCTCCTCCTCCTTTCTTTTTTCAGAACTTTCCATCTTAAACCTGAAATACTCACCCATGGAGAGAGGAGCATGCCATTATTTTCTACTTTCAGCAGGTGGGCATGCTGATCATTGATAAAATAACAACTCAAATGTTATTTTATAAAGTGAAGCCTTTATTTTTTAATACAATTCAAGATATTCTGTGCTGTTGAGTCTGGATTGATAGAGCAAATATTAGGGGGGAAGGTATTATCTTTCCTATTATTTTGAGCTAGATTTAGTAATATGCTATAAAAATGCTTGGATCAGAAACCACTTGGATTACATGCCTTATGCTTTCACTTTTCATGTGTGAGACAAACAAAAGTATGTCTGTACAAGTAGTCACATTCAATAGAACAAATGCTTAAATATTGACAAAACAAGGCAAGTCAGAAATGTTAATTTCTTCCACTGCACCAGAGTAAACAACCCATTTCTATACAAGTTCATTATCACCTGTAACTAGCTCATTGATGTTTGCTTGTACTTCCTATTAAATATATTCCTCTCAATTCACCACCCTGTCCCTCCTTTATATATGCTCCAGTTTGGGAACTGGAGAGGCTGTAGTGTGATAGCTCTGAGAGAATTTGTGGGCTTGAGAGACACATTCTTAACAGCCATGTGGTACTTCTGGCAAGTAGGGAGAGGAGATGTTTGTGGAGCAGGACATATAGAGATCTTTGACTGGTCTATACAGAGGTGTAGAGAAGTTGCTTTTTGGCTCTGCTAAATGTGGCATCCACGTATAAATTTGTTAGCCTTGGAATAAATGGAGATGAGGCAGAAGAAGCATTGTACCTTCTTAGTCCAGAGGGGAAACCTGAACTCATTAAATAGTGAGTTTTCAGGTAGATTTAGGAAGATGAAATACCTCTGGGGAATAGGGTTTTGTAGGGTGGCAGTGGGAGTTAGAGAACTCATTATTTCTGTAAAAGAAAGAAAAAGACTAGATTAAAAGGGAATAGGTGAAATTATAGATAACTTCTATTTTAATTACATACAGTAATACTAATGTAGTGAATAATAGCAAAGAAGGCTCTGGCGATCATTTAAGAATGGTATATAACTATTATGGAAGATACAGTTATGAAATAGTGCAACTCATTTTTTAACACTTTTTTATTTTTTATTTTTTACATTTCAATTGAGGGTTGTTCTAAAGTAATAAACTTGGGGAAATGTACTTATGTTAGCCATGTTGGCATTGTTAAAAACATTGTGAGAATACTTTCTTAGGTATAATTATTGTGACTTTGAAATTCCTACTTTAAAAACAACCATTCTTTTATTAAAAAAAAAAAAAAAAAAGCAACATGCTGGGCGCAGTGGCACATACTTGTAATCCCAGCGGCTTGGGAGACTGAGAGAGGACAATCACGAGTTCAAAGCCAGCCTCAGCAAGGTGGATGCACTAAGCAACTCAGTGAGACCATGTCTCTAAATAAAATACAAAATACGGCTAGAATGTGGCTCAGTGGTCAAGTGCCCCTGAGTTTAATCCCTGGTACTTCCCACCCCCAGAAAAGCAACAAATTGTCATGAAAGAAAAAAATAGAAACCATAGATTAGCAAAATGAAGAAAACAAACACTATGAACCTGCCCAAATTTAGGTATTCACTAATACCCTGATCTGTATCTTTACAAAATCTTCCATAACTATTTTTTCTGTGTGTACACACACACACACACACACACACACACACACACACACTGTTCCTTCCTCTTTAAAAAGTAAAACAACATACGAAAATGCAGTTATTGAATCTCAGCAACTCATTTTTTAGAATATACCCAGTGATGGGATAAATCTTTACAACCCTGGCCCACACATGTGGTCTTCGAGTACTTGAAATGTAGCTATGGTGAGCATGGAACTGAATTTTTAATTTTTAAAATTTAATTTATATCTAAATAGCCACCATTGGATAGCACAGCTCTAGAGTTGCATCTCAACTATAAAAGAACACCTCCCAAATTAGTGGCACCCTAACTAATGAGCTTTACTATATCTCAATCTCATTCTTCAGGAATATGTGTAAACCAATCTTCACCAAAGTAATGAGAACAGGGCTTAAAGAGCTCTCATAACAAGCCTAAAATATCAAGTAACTTTATATATAGATAGATAAAGATATATTTGCATGTATACAATATCTTTGCATATATACAAATATCTATCATATATATGTTTGCATGTATATACAAATCTATCTCTATATATTTGCATTTGTGGGTGAACAAAGTACATTTTTACCACATCTTAGCTCAGTGCTGTGGAGATATTTTAGAACCTATTTTAGAAGAACATGTTAATAGCAATAAATATTGAAATGCCTGCATATGGTTTCTAAGGTTGCTGAAAACATCATATCAGAATGACAGGCATTGCTACTCGTTCTTCCTTTTTGTCTTGTTAAGAGAATTCTGATTTAACTTGGAATGGCATGCTGCTAAGTTAAAAGTGGTTTCTTCGCTGGACTTTCTCATGGGAAATAATGATCATGTGACATAATTCTGGCTAATGAGGTATAAGTTGAGTGTTATAGAGAAAATATTTGCTATTATTATTCTTGAAATGAGGATATGATGTTTGGATGTGATGCTGCAATCTTTGGAAGGAATCAGGAACATTCCTGAAGTTGTAGAACTTCTACAACAGCTTGGGCTGCTTATATTTGGATTGCTTGTTTCATGAATCAAATAAATCCCTATCTTGTTTAAATCCATATTAAGTTTTCCTGTCATTTGCAGCTAAACACATTACTGTTAACACTTAGCACATGTGCATGCATATATACATACAAACACACATATAAGCCCATAGATTTTCTTGACTTAGCTAATCTATAAACTAGTCAACTGGTTGATTTCCACTGGTGTAACCAACTGTTTTAAAGCACAACTCTAATCAAATAAAATGTATTATCTTCCTATCTTAATTCTATGGTTAGTAGTTTAGGAATTGCAATAATCTTTATGAAAGCACAGATTTTCTTTTTCAAAGTTAGAAAAGATGCTTCTATGGTTTAACTCCAACTATTGGAAAGAAGAAATTTTTGAACCGTGAAAATAGGCTTCAGTTCTGGCTTTTCTGATTTTTAATTAATTATGTGGCTTTGGCAAAATCACTCTAAGTTAGTTATCTTACCCTTACACAGTGTTGTAAGGGAAAATGAGAGAACATACAAAAGGGATTTGTGAACTATGGTCCATTTTAACTTAATAAGCATTACTTGGTACTAGAGATGGTGCTCAGCACTTTTACTGGATTGGCTTATGTATTCTCAGAAACCTACTTTGAGTATTGCTGTAGAGTAGGGACTCATCCCCATTTTATACATGGAGAAATTAAGGAATCATATCTGGTAAGCTGTTCAGATTCATCTCCTAACTCTCTGCAAAGAACAGACTAGTTGCTTAATAAATTTTATGGCAGAAATGAATACAGTTTGTTCCTTTCAAAATTCTGTAATTGAGCTGCATGTGTTGGTGCATGCCTGTAATCCCAGAGGCTCAGGAGGCTGAGACAAGAGAATCTTGAATTCAGCAAAAGAGAGGCACTAATTAACTCATGAGACCCTGTCTTTAAATAAAATACAAAATAGGTCTGGGGATGTGGCTCAGTAGTTGAATGCCCCTGAGTTCAATCCATGGTACCTCCCCCACCAAATTCCATAATTGTATACCATTTAGGATATTATAACCCGTAGTAGATTTGGCTATAATAGAGGACTGCAACTGAAGGCCTACTAAGTGCCTCCTTATTGTCCAGCATCTGAATGGAACATGTTCTACTAGAGCTACTGAAATAATCACTCTTTATTAAGGTGGAAACCAAATATAAGCATCTTGGGCTAGCCTTTTTTCTTATCTTTCAAGGTTTTTGAGGATAGATTCAGAGGTTCCCAGCTTTTAACATACTAGCATATTTTTGGCTCACAGGCTCAACAAATATTGTTACCAATATTTCACAGAGATTGCTTGTTGGGACTCTGCAAATATTACTACATTAAAACAATTCTTTGATTGACAGAGTGCATTCTGGAAAGGTTTTAGTAAATTAACACATCAGGTATTGGAGTTTAATTTTTTCAAGATTTTTAAGATATATACAAGGTGATTTTTGTTTCTTTTTGCAGGATGGGGAAATTGAAATCAGGAGGATTCTACCATTGTGCTCAACATTCCTCCCCTTTTTATTTTTTAGTTTGGGACAGGGTCTTGCTAAGTTGTCCATGTTGACCTTAACTTGCAATTCTCTGGCTTTTGGTATCAGGGTAATGCTGGCCCTATAAAATTAGTTTGGAAATGTTCTCTCCTCTTCCACTATTTGAGAAAGATAAATTTTCTTTAAATGTTTGGTGGAAATTACCAGTGAAGCTATTGGGTTCTAGGCTTTTCTTTGTTAGGAGGTTTTTATTTACCAATTCAGTCTCCCTACTCATTCTTAGTCTGTTTAGAGTTTTTATTTCTTTTTGAGTCAGTCTTAGTAGAGTTTATGTTTCTGAGACTTTTCCATTTCTTCTAGGTTATACAATTTATTGTCATATAATTTTTCATAGTTTTTAAATGATTCTTTAGATTTCTGTGGTATCAGTTATAATGTCTGCTCTTCATTTGCAATTTATTTGAGTCTCCTCTTCCTTTTTTTTTTTAGATTTTTCAATGCTGTTGATCTTTTCAAGTAAGCCAACTCTTCGTTTCATTGATAATTTATTTCTCTTGTCTATGTTTCATGTATTTCTGCTCTTACCTTTATTATTTCCTTCCTTCTGCTAACTTTTTCTAGTTCCCTGAGGCTTAAAGTTAAGTTGCTTATTTGAGATCTTTTATATTTTTCCTCTTTTTCTTTGTCTCTCCCTTCCTACCCCAGGTATTTGTATACATATTTGTAAATTTTCCAATTTTCCTGCTGTTATATGTTTTCCTCCAAGTTTCAAATTTTATACCATTTCAAATTTTAAATCATTGTGGTTGAAAAAGATACTTGTATAGTTTCAGTCTCCTTATATTTTTTAAGAGTTGTTTTGTGTTCTAACATATAATCTATCCAGGATAATGTTCACAGAATGTATACTTGAAAAGAATGCACATTCTGCTGCTCTTGGATGCAATATTCTGTTATGTCTTTTAGGTCTATTTGATCTATAATGTCATTCAAATCCTCTATTTCCATATTAATTTTCTCTCTTGATGATCTATCCATTGTTGAAAGCAGGATGTCTAAATTCCTTACTATTATTATACTACTATTTCTTCTTTCAGGTCTGTTTCTCTTTTGCTTTATATATTTAGGTGCTCTGATGCAGGTAGCATATATTTACAATGGCTATATCTTTTTAGTGTACTGACTCCTTATCATATAATTATCTTTACCTCTTGTTATTCTTTTTGACATACTCTATTTTATGTGCTATAAGTAGCTACCTCTGTTTTCCTTTGTTTAACATTTGTATGGGGTATCTTTTCCATTTCTTCATTTTTAGTCAATGTGTTGTCCTTAAAGCTGAATGAATCTCTTATAGGCAGCATATAGATGGATATTGTTTTCTCTTTTCAGTTCATTCCTCCACTCTGTCGTTTGATTGGAGAATTTAATCCATTTACAATTAAAGTAATTATTGATAGATAAGGACTTAACTATTGCCATTTTATTAATTGTCTTCCAAATGTTTTTTAGCTCCTTTGTTTTAATATTCCTCTCTTACTGTCTCTCTTTATGATTTGATGCTTTTCTGTAGTGGTATGCTTTGATTCTATTCTGTTTACCTTTTGTGTGTCTAACATGGATCTTTTCATTGTGCTTACCATAAATAAGACATATAAAAATTTTAGGGTTGAAATAGTCTAAGTAACAACTTAACTCTATATACAAAAACTCTTTAATTCAATCCCCCACATTTTTTTTTGATGCCACAGTTTGCATCTTTTTATATTGTATATCCAGTAGCAAATTATTGTAGCTATAGTTATATTAATAAGTATTTTGTTTTTTAATTTTTTTCTACTAGGGTTAAAAATGACATACATACCACCTAACATAACATTAAAGTATTTTGAGTTTGATTATATCCTTGCCTTTACAACGAGTTTTCACATATCTTCATAATAATGCCGGGATTCACTGTGCAGCTTGCAGGTGGCTCTTCCTCCATGTCCCAACTGGGGACTCAGAGATGGGCATGGGGAATCCTTAAGGCTCTTAGGAAAATTCACTCCACTTTTCCTGCTCAGTGGTGTCTTTGGTAGGCATGGTGTTTTATTCATCTAGGCCTTACCAAGCTCCTCTTCCTGCCCTAGCGTTGCTGCAGCAAGAGACCTAAACCCCTTTATAAGGCGGGTCTGGTGGGAATGAACTCCCTCAGCTTTTGTTTGTCTTTATGTATCTTCATTTCTCAAGGACCACTTTGCCTTATTTAGAGTTTTCTTGGTTGGAAGTTTTATTCTTTTAGCACTTACAATCTATGATCTTAATCTCTTCTAGTTGGTAAGATTGTTGCAGAGATCCACTGACAGTCTGATGGAGGGTTCCCTTGTAATGTAATGAGTTGTTTTTCTCTTGCTACACTTAAAATTCTCCTTTTCTTTAATTCATGGCAATTTGATTATAATGTGTCTCCATGAAGATGTTTTTATGTTTAATCTATTTGGGGTCCTTGGGCCTCATGAATCTGGAGGCATTTCTGTCTTCAGATGTGGGAGGTTTTTCTGTAATTACTTTTTAAGATATACTTTCTGCCCCTTTTCTTTTTCTCTGCTTCCGAGACTCTCATAATGTATATATTGATATACTTGATGATGTCCCATAATCCTGTAGACTTTTTAGGTTTTTTTAATTATTTTTTTTCTTTTTGTTCTTCTGATTGGATAAATTTAAAATAACCTGTCCTCAAGCTCAGCAATTCGTTCCTGTAGGCTTTGTCAGCTGTTGAGGCTCTCTGGAAACTTTCATTTCAGTTATCATGTTCTTTAGCTCCAAAATTTTTGTTTGGTTCTTTTGCATGGTTTCTTACTTGAAAATGTCATATCAGAATCGGTGGGAATAATAGGGTTGTCACTAAGAATCCAGATTTGTTCTCAGAAAGGTGTTTCCAAAAGAAGTTTTTATCATTATGTTAGAAAACTATATGAGTATCTCCTTCACAATGAAAAAACTGGTCAGAGGTAAGAAAAAGTGAGAAAATTAATGTTCTGTGAGGGAACCAGTGATCGAAAATTCTATTCTACCATCCTGCTGATGCCACTCTGTAATTAATTTTTAAAGGGCAGGCAAATGTGAAATTGGGATTTTCAGAATCACCATTTTTAGGCAGAAGCATTCATACTAATGAGATACATGCACATGTTAAATCTTCACAACTAATGAGGTGATTTAAGCCTTACTGGAGCTATTTCAGTCATATATTTCTTCATAGGAGGCTGGCATGCTGAGTCACTTCATCAACCATGGGGTAAAAGCATCCTATGAAGTAGAGATTACCCACATAAGGACACCTTCCAGGATGTCAATGAGTTCCTAGCTTCAGGGGATCCAAAATTGCATTCTGATGATTATGAACCATTTTTTCTTATCTATGACCCTTCTTTTCACTGCAAAGGAGATTTATTTAGTTGCAGAAAGCTAAGTGGCACTAAAAAATCTACTTTTTAGGAAATATGCTGTCAATGTAGAAGTATTAATATATTTGTAAAAAAGCTCATAGTGAAAGTCAAGATGTTTCATAAGTACCTTAATACTCATATGCTTTTGTAATTCATACTGATTAAAACTTCTTTGAGACCCCTTTCTAAGGACAAATCTGGTCCTAAGAGAGATATATAAGAGTTTTGACATCACCCTGGATTTTCTGGGCTTGTAGACTCTTTTGTCTATTGCTATTGATGAGACATTTGTTTGCAAGCCCAGAAATTCCAATGTAATGTCAAAACTCTTTATCTATCTCTCACTGTAAGTTGTGTAACGCTGAATGTTTTAATTTTAGAGGCTCTTACCAACTTTCCTGTTGGTAAAAACAAGTCACCAAGTAACCAATGTTGTTAACTTACTGCAGAGTACACAACAATATATTTGATTTGGTGTCTTAAATATAAATTAATTGAACTATCCCTAAGGAGTTTACAGTCTAGTACAGTGGTCCTCAAACTTGTTTGAAAAATTGAATTGTCATCTCAAATAGTCAACAGTCAGATCCAAAAATTTAAACTAACAATTCTTTTATTCTTCAGCTCCATAAAAATGCTGTATAAAATTGATAGGCTTATTTTTTGTCTTTTCAGATATCTGCACATCATATGTATCCATATTTTGAAATATGAAATAGTGGAATGTTTAATTTTAATGAAAGCCAGTTAAAAATGGATAACGGAATTACTTTGGAGAGCTTATTAAAATTCAGACTTTACCTAGAGATTAAAGTTGTCAAGTTGCAAAATTATCATGGAGGTTGGTGAAAGGGTGGATCTTCACATTGTATTCTATGAGAATGACGTTCCTGGGAATGTAAGTGTACTGCCTTTGTGACTATAGAGTCTGAGAAGCATATAGGCATTGTGGTGTTTTCTCATCAATTTCTCCTAATCTTTTTCATACACATCCTCCCATTCTTACCTAGTGTGCTTTAGGAGAAGGTGTCTCCATGTCTGGATATAGGTGTAGGCACATTGCTTAGAGTTAATTAGTGTGAGCCCATCTCATGACTGAATTACTCAGCTCAGGAATAGGCACTTGACTCAATTCAGGTAAAGAAGTATTTTCTATTTTAAGAGAGAATGCTTCTTTAGAGTACTTGAAGAAACAACCTCCTCTTTTTTCTAAGATGTGATACAGGAAGCAGATTCTCAGGGAATAGAAGATAGCTTTCTTCAGAATGAAGCTGACACCATGGAGGGTGGAGAGGAAAAAAATAAAGCATTTTTTGCTGACATTGACAATTCACTGAACTTATTTATAAAATCTCATTTAATCTCCTTTCATTTAAATTTTTTTCATTTGTTGTTGTTGTTGCAAACAATAAAGTAAATCCTAGCTGAATGGTAACATTGGGGTGAGCCTAGTATTCCTCATTTTTAATAAGCTACAATAGGTGATTCTGAAGTGGGTGGCATTGTGCCTAGTGTAATGTTTGGACAGATATCATTTCATAGAGTAAAGGTGCTTACTTCATAAATTTTATTTTAGAAACTTTAAAGGAAAATATGTTAAATTCATAAGAATTTAACATTTTGATAGTTTGAGTTACTTGTTTGTAATATATCTGACAAAGATAAATGCTCTCAAAACTTAAAATCATACATTTTCTGCTTGTTAGCATAAAAAGTGATTTCATGGCAGCCACAATGACACAAATTTTATGCCTTTTGTATGGTAGATAAAATGAGTTTTAAGCAATCACTAATGAAAACTGAATTGCCATCTCAAATAGTCAACAGATCCAAAAATTTAAACAAAACTGACAGTTCCTTTAATCTTCAATTCCATAAAAAATGCTGCATAAAATTGATAGGCACCATTATTACTGTTTTTTCCCCCAAATATCAGGTTACCATATCTATCTATATTATGTTGATAAAATGGCAAAGTGTTAAAATTTAATGAATGACAGTTAAAAATGGACAAAAGAGGGGCTGGGGATGTGGCTCAAGTGGTAACACGCACGGCACTGGGTTCGATCCTCAGCACCACATAAAAATAAAATAAAGATGTTGTGTCCACCGAAAACTAAAAAATAAATATTAAAAAGTTTCTCTCTCTCTCTCTCTCTCTCTCTAAAAAAAATGGACAAAAGAAAATCATTGTTTATTAACTCATACCTTAGAGGATTGAGCATTAAAATATTTTGGTAAATGAGAATTCATTAATATTCTTAATTGAATTTATTTCAGTTACTTGGAAGTACTCAATGTATCTGCTATTTACATTTTTACTCTCCTGAAAAGTGTATGTTTTATGGGGAAAAGACATAAAAGGAAGGGGATGAATACAATTTTAATGTATTTCAACTTGCACTTTTAAAACACCTTAATTTCTTAAATAAATGAATATGATTTTACAGCACTTATCTTTGGCATGAGTCTGAAATCTTTTTGTCTGGCAATAGAGGTCTCTAAATCCCTTGAGGCAGAAATTCCATTGACAGCAAGGTATGCAGAATTTTAAGATGGTCCCTAGTCTCACCCTCCTACCCAGAACCTGTGATGAGACCTCACTTCTGTGATTGTTTTATATTGTATGACACAATTGATCTTAAGACAGAGAGATTATCTAAGTGGGCAACAGAAATCAGAAAGACTCAGTGTGAGAAGGGGTCCATGTGCCATTGCTGGCTTTGATGATGTAGGGGGCTACATCTTAGTGACTTAAAGAGGGAATCTTAGTGACTTTAAGGAACTGAGAGAGAGGTCCCTGGCTGGTTGCCAGCTGGGAAACAGGGACCTCAGCCCGGCTTCATGGGACTGAATTCTGCCAACAACTTGGATGATCTTAGAACAGATTCTTCCTGGAGTCTCCAGAAAAAAGCCAGACAGCTGACATTTTGACCTTAGCCTGTGGGTCTCTAAGTAGAGAACCAAGCCAAACCTCCCTGAACTTTTGACCTATAGATCTGTAAGATCATATATGAATATTGTTTTTAGCTGCTAAATTTGTGGAATTTTTGATACCACAAAAACTAGAAAACTAATATAGTCAGGAAATTTGTGACTAGAATATTCAAGGTAGAGGGGACCTAAAGAGCTTCTATCCACTGGTATCCTAAACAAAGGAGTTCCCTAAACACTGGAAACTGTGTGAAACTCAAGCTGGTTTAAAACTTTAAAAAGCTTAAATTAAGTAATACAAATATTGTCAAATACTGCTGCACAGGCTTACTTAATCTTGATAAATCATCCTGTTCCTTTGTTTTCACTCCTACTGAAACACAAGCACTACTTGGGCAGGGACATTGACTCCTTTGTTCACCACTGTCCCCAGTGCCAAGTGCAGAACCTGACACCCAGTAGCCACTTAATACACATTTATTGAACAAATAAATAAATGATTAAGGCTAGAATTATATCCGTCAGTATTAGAACAATTATTCAACTGTTGGCAATTATTTATGCTTGAATTCATTAGAAAAATTATAATAAACTTATTTAATGTAAAAATGCAGTTAGATTGGCCATTTGAAACAGGCTTCATGAGTGTGTTAGTTAGGTTTTCATTGCTGTGACTGAAATACCTGACAGAACAACTTAGGGAGAAAAAGTTTATTTTGGGCTCATGGTTGTAGAAGTTCCAACCCCAGTTATGCAACTCCATCACTTTGGGCCCAGGGTGAGGCAGAACTTCATGACAGAGGGGCATGGTAGAGTGAAGCTGCTTAACTCATGGCCACCAGAAAGCAGAGAAAGAGAAGGAGTAACCAGGGGGACGTGATATAATCCCCAAGGGACATCTGCAGTGATCCACCTCCTGCAGCCATGCCCTGTCTGCCTACAGTTTCCACCTAGTTAGTTCTTTCAAATTATTAATCCAATATGATATGTCAAGAGCTTTGTAATGTTGTGAACAACCAATAAAAAAATTATTAATCCATCAAATGGGTTAATCTGATTAGGTTACAGCTCTCACAATTATTTCACCTTCTACATTATCATAGGAGCTTTTGGGATCATCTTATATCCAAACCATAACAATGAACAACGGAAAGTAATAAAAGGATATTAGTTATTAATTTTGGGGTTTTAAAACATTATTTTTGTTTATTCTTCCTAAAAATACAGGTGAGAGAATGGGAGCTTGATTTAGGCTAAGTAATAAATATCTGATAACTAAATTGTGGTACTGGCTTTGCATGTTTATAATAGAAAATTCTTTAATCACACAAGAATCCATCCAAGTTTAAAACTGATAAGTAGTGCTGTTAAATCAGCTGTGTGAACAGAAAATGAAAACAGACTAAAAATAGTAGGTCTCAGATTCACAGTAACCAGAACATGAACTCAATTTCATTTTGTTTAATGAAACAAAATCTACCAAAAACTATGTGTAAGATATTAATACATATTCTTTGTGTTAGAAGCATGAGCAAACATGCTCTGACCTTCTAGAAGTTCCAGTCTAGGAAGGGTTCTTAAGGTAGAACATGAGGGGCACTATTATGGAGGTACAAGCAAAGAACTATGGTAGCAAAACCAATGTGGTGTTTGTTTCTGTATTTGTTTTATAGTTAGAAGTGCCTGGAAAAATTTTGTGGGGAAGGCTTCACTGAAGAAGCATTCACTGGCAGCATGGCAATGGTCACCGAGTAGCCTTCAATGTTTATTTACAATAAACAGCAGGGATGGCTCATCAGAAACTTGACATTTGGATTTTTGTCTCATCAGTGGCCTGGAATCTAAACAAGGAAAAGTAGCTTATAGAATTGGTATGCCTCAGAAATAAGCATTGTTTTTAATTTAACCTAATATTTTTGTGTAACTAGGAATTGAGCCCAAGTCATCACATGGGCTAGGCACTAGGCAAAGTGCTATGCTTCTGAGCTCCATCCTGCCTCAGAAGTAAATATATAGAAACTTCTTAGAATGAATGCTGGACTTGATTTTTGGCTTCCTGGGTTTCATAAATGCTTATTCCCTTGTCCCTAGGTTTTTTCTTAAATATAATGATGCTTGACTTCACCCTCAGAACAATATAGAGACCTGGACATTTTTAAAATGTTAAAGATATAGCACTGATTTATTCAGATAGCTGCTTCATATCTGGAGGGAATGAAAGAACAACTCCCATCTTTTCTCCTGGCCAGGGAATTAATCCCAGACTCCATACACTGGCAACTCTGTTTCAAGTGTTCTTTTTTACATTTGTGGAATGTTTCCTCAAGATTAAATGCAGAATTGATGAAAAACATGGCAAAATGTACAATGAACATCTGAGAAATTAGATACATTTTTAAAAACTACTTCTGTTACCTGGAAAGGCATCTACAGTGTATAGTAATCTTGATTACATTGCCCTCTGGTGGTGATATGAGATTATGAAGTGCAAGAAGCATTCTCCTTTAGGTAGTCTTATTCAACATTTACTGAGCATCTATTGTACACCTAGCATTGACAGGTTGGCTCTGAGGCTACTGAGATGATTAAAACATAGTTATACTCTCGTTGACTTCTAAGTCTAATAGAAGCTGCATTGCAACAAAATAGAGCAGAAGTACTATAAAGATTCATGAGTGTTCTGAGGAAGAAATAGTCAAAATTTCCCTAGTACAATCTAGATGGACTTTTCAAATTCATTGCATTTGAGCAGCACTTTGAAAAATGTATAGGAGTTTTTTGCGTGCATGTCTGTATGTGTGTATGTACACGTTTATGTAATAGAATTGGTATGCCTCAGGAACAGCCTGTGTGCCAGAAGCCAGTCATTAAAATGCAGGGTGTGCTCAGGTGACCATTAGGTGCCATTCATGTGAGATTCACAGTGTGTTTCAACCAAGTGTGACCATCCTGCTTGCCCACTATCATACCCACAAAATCCTTCTCAAACTTAGCTCAGGTAATATATTAGAAAGGTTCAGATAAACTAATGAAAGGCATTTCCATCATAGTCAAGATTTTGCTCCACCATGGTTCTATCATGATTATTTATAATGTATATATGTATCTTCTATTTAATAAAATATAATAATATATGTATATATAATGAAATATAATTATATGTACATCATTGTTTTCTTAATCTAGATACCTGCTGTTATGATGCATGCTCTCATCCTCTCTTTCCTGGGTATATAACATTGACTTTCTTTTACCAGTCTCTTTAAAAATTCATATTGTTTCTTGATTTTGTGGGGGGGGGGGGATTAGAGCTTGAAAAATAAACCTACTTAATCACCAAAGTCCAGTGGATTTGTTGACTTACATTATGGATGAGGGTCTTTTTCTGGCCTCTCGGCCAAAACTCATGCAAAGTCCTGTGCTATTCCCATCTCAGCTACCATTTGGCTCATGTGCCTTAGGCAATTTCTCCTAGTGTCCATGTGTTTTATCAGGTCTGTGGAGTGAGAAATGGAGGGAGGGGTGAACAGGATAATTGTCTATGACTTCCCTCTGTAAGGGCAACATCTGGTAGGCAAGCAAACTTGGGTTCTGGAGGCAGGCAAATCTAGGTTTAAATTCTGGCTCTGCAGTTTACTGTGTGATATTGGCAAGTGTCTTGGTCTCCTGTAAGTTTCCTCATCTGTAAGTACAAGATATTAATATCTAGCTCCAGGATTGCTAGAGGGATTAATAAGAATATGTGAAAATGCTTGGAACAGAGAAAGTAATCAATGAAGATTTTCCTTCCCGATTCCCCTCATTCATGAGACAATCACCAGCTGTATAATACTTCCACTTAAATATAGGGATGATAAAACAATTTTTATGTATATTCCATTTTTCTGAAACTACCTAATATCTATGGACTCACCATCTGAAACTTAATCTCAAATGCCTCATCTCATTTTGGAACCTTACACAACTCAGTAGGTAGGGATCTTAACATCTCTTGCCCACCATTTTTTGAGAGTCTGCTCTGTGCCAAATAAAATACTAGGATTAAAGCATTCAATCACTGCCTCCCCCACCCCCACTCCCATCTAGTGGGAAGAATTAGCTGGTAAAACCAGCTACAACTGGGCTTGCTAAGTGGCAAAGGAAGGGTATTAACGGGGAGGACATCAGGAAGTGCACCTACTTTAGTTGACCTTTGGGGTGAAGTGGGAAGGTAAACTGAATCAGGCAGGAGAAGTAGGGAGATGGGAGGAAGAGAGGGAGGGGAAAGGGGGGACTGGGGAAGAAGAGGATGGTGGGAGTAAACATTTCCAGGAAGAGGAAACATAAATTGTTGAAGGTAAATGACAAAGTCCACACTTGTGATCATATAACTCTTCAAGGTCATCACATTTTGGTCACCCATTAGGTGTGTGGTAGCCTTAGAGTTGTGAAACAAATGGGCTTTGTAGCCCAGGTTACTGGAACATCTTTAAAAACAAAACAAAACAAAATGAAACAAAACAAACAACAACTGTTGCCTCTGTCTGAAATAACCTAGCCATGTTCCAGTTAAGCACAAATCAAAATCATTAATTAAATCACTAGCATCTCTAGTACTAATTAAAGAAGCAGTTATTGTTTTTGGAGTCATGGTGCTGACACCATTTCATATAACACAGATATTCCTATGAGGCATTTTTTTTAAAAGAAAGTGATACATTTCTTTAACTATAATTAGTACCTTTAAAAGTAGGAACAGTTTCTTAGCTAACAATATGATTTATTTATTCATTCTGCCCTTACCCATTCCATCCATGCAACCCAGCTATTCAGCAGATGTGGAGGTTTTGGATTCACTCCTCCTTTTGCTTAGCTACAAAGGAAGCTCTCAAAAATTAGAATGCCAATTGTAAGGAGAAGGGGAACTGCAGTGTGGGGAACAGGCTTCCAAGCTACGATGGTGATGAAGATGTGCTGTGAGATGCACAGCAGATTTTTTTTCCCTCCCCAACTTGGGCAGGGTGAATTCTCCAGCCTTGATTACTGGCATGAACAACCAAAGAGCTGCATTTTTAGAGACTTTTTTTTCTGAAGGGGTGGGGTGTGAATGTTTGGTGTGTAGGATTTTTCCTCCAAGAATAATTTTAGCACCAAAAATGCATCAAATTATTTCAAATCCTGGCAAGTTTTAAAATATGAGTGGGTGACTTAGGGAAGATCTATTCTCAAGAAATAACAATGGTGTCAGCACAATCCAAGAGACTTGGAAAAGAATTTACACACACACACACTTTCTCTCTCTCTCTCTCTCTCTCTCTCTCTCTCTCTCTCTCTCTCTCTCTCTCTCTCTCTCTCATTCTTTCACTTCCCAGAAATTGAAATTGATTTAACACATTGAGATTATGTTACTTGGGTGTTTCTTTTAAATGCCAAGGAACAAATTTACTTTGGCATTGGATGAAAAAACAGTTCTAACCCATAAAAAAGAGGGCATGGAGTTTGGGCTTAAAAAGTATTATGGCAAAATTGCTGTTACAAGTGTAACCCTTTTCCCTGTTCTCCACTCCCTCTCCTTTCTGAGGTTTTCCTCATGGAATATCAAAATCAATGGGGCACCAGGCATGATGGTGCATGCCTGTAATCCCAGTGACTTGGGAGGCTGAGATAGGAGGATAGCAAATTTAAAGTTAGCCTGAGTGACTTAAACCTTGTCTCAAAATGGAATCAAAAGAACTAGGGATAGGGCTGGGGTTGTGGCTCAGTGGTAGAGCGCTTGCCTCGCATGTGTGAGACCCGGGTTCGGTCCTTAGCACTACATAAAAAAACAAAACAAAGATATTGTGCCTATGTATAACTCAAAAAATATTTTTTTTTTAAAAAAGGACTGGGGGATATATAGTTCGGTGGCAAAGGATCCCCAGTACTACAAAAATAATAGTTTAAAAAATCAATGGAGTTTAAAAAATTTTAAAAAATCAATTGGGCAAGTAAAATAGAGATTCAGGAGATATACCAATTGTCCTGCATGGTTTCAGAACATACATATGAGGACAAAAATGAAACACCCCAAAAGAATAAGTAACTATACATTAGCACATATAATTGTATTCCTAATTCTCCTTCTCTTAATTTCTCCTCCTGTCTTACAAGTATTGAGAAAGGACTATGAGATGTATTTTCCTAGGCATGATATCTTCCCAGGTGGGCACCATTGTCTGTGGTAGCAGGTAAATAGTAGATTTGAATTGACTGCTTTATTTCTTTGTATTTCAGAGACCAGAACAATCTAGGAGCTCAATTTAATAGTTCTGTGCATTGACAGGCTGAAAGTTAATCTACACATACATACACTCAGTCACCAGACTTTAAAAATATTTCTACAGGACCAAACAATGACTCCCCAGTGTTTGCAACCTGGGGTTCTCTGGATCACAGACTCAGGGAAGCAGCTCCTCTTTTCCTCATTTGGTTGAGGTAGGTACCTTTCTAGTTATGGTGGAGGTCCTTAAAGCCATTGGCAATTCTTTGCCTCCTAGTCTATCCCTTATTAAATTCCCCACCACTGCTCTGTTCCAGCTCCCTTATTTCTGCTGTTTCCCAAACTCTTCTGAGGCTCTTCTCTTATAAGGGACCTGGCCATTGATTTTAATCAAGATCTTAGGCCACATTATTTGAACCTCTTAGCTTCTCTTGTCTTTGCTTTAAATCTTCTTTTTCTTTACAACTCTGAGGAAGAACTACTCCTTACAGTGCTGAGTAGACAGTTAACTGTATCTTGTCCTCTGGTCACAGTTTATTACAATCTGAGTCAAAGTCAGACCATCCAATGGACAATCTGGTTTTCCATTTGAAAAGTAAAATAAGCAAAAGATGGAAATTAATGTCTTTACACAGGTTTGACCCTAAAACTGCTGTGGAGTCAGGCGTGGGGTAACAGTCTGGGCCATGCATTGGGAAAGCAAAGAGTAGAAGGAGGATGAAGCAGGTAATAGGGAGCAGGTGTGGGATGTTAGTGACCCCAGAGTGAGCAAGATGAAGGCAGTGGCTTCCAGATCACTGACTGGTTCCCATTCTCAGTTTCTGGGAAATGCCCCCCAATACTGTCAATAATCCCCATTTTTTACTTGTGCTAGTTCAAGTGGGTGTCTGTTTCATGCTAACTTTCTGGTTGGCCACTCTCTGCCAAGGTTGAGAAATCTTGGCACTATTAATATATTGGGCAAGTAATTGTTTATTGGGAAAGAGGTGGTGTGTGCATTATAGGATGTTTATTAGCATCCCTGGCCTCTATCCACTAAATATCAGTGTCTGCCACTCCCAGTTGTGACAATCAAAAATATCTCCAGGATACTTAAGCCCCAACTTAGTAGGATGTCAAGCATCTGGAGCTGTTCTGTCACGAGTAGCAAGGGGGCCTGGAAGTGCTGTGGTCAGGGAAGTGAGAGGTGGGGACTATGGCCTGGTGAACAGATAGGGCCCACTGGGGGTTGGTAAGGGAGTGGTCTGGTTGGTTGGGCATTTTGTACATATGCTACTTTTCTTTCTTAACCTGGAGATTCGTTTTGGCATTTCTGCCTGTCTCATTCCCTGAGATCTGGTGAGACATAGAAGGCCAGAGTTGGAGAAACTCTCCAGTTGCCTGGAGAGACCTCATTTTATGGGAAAGCTTAAGATGTCCAAAATGCATGTGGATCCTGGGGAATCAGGTAAGAAAACTAAAAAATAAAGATATAATACTGAGGTCATCCTGCTTCCCATATAATTGGAAAGGAACAAGGGGAGAGGTGAGGCTATCCTGAGGAGGGGTGTGAACAGCCTGAAGAGGGGTGTAGGCCTGGCTCTGGATAGCTGCAATGATGTGAAATCTCAGAAATTATACTGACACACAGATTCCTACAGTGCTTGTACTTTTTTGGATTTAATTTTGCATAGTTTCTAATAAAAGACTAAAACATTTAAAACCAACTAATCAACCAACAAACCAATAGTGTCTCCAGTCATTGCCAAATGTCCACTGAGGGGCAATCTCATCCACAGATGAAAACTTCTGTCTAGGCTAATCCCTCCTTAGGCTCTCAATGCTGGTTGCTCTTTTCAGCCCTAGGATGTACCATAGCAATGCTTTTACTTTAACTTATAAGCGTGCTCTAATATCCTCTATTTTTCATTGACTAGTTTTACTTTCTAGCTATTTTCTCCCTTTTCTCCTTCCCTTTATGGTTGAACTGAGTTTACTGTCTTGTGCTTACTCTTTTCAACCTCAACCAGTCGGATTTCCCTGTTGGAATCTCTAGGACTCAACACTATTTTTTTCAGAAAGTCTCTTCTGACCTCATTCTTCAATAAATCCAATGTACTCATAGGAACCCTACCCTTCACCTGCAACCTCTATGCCACCGTTGCCATCTATTCACCTGTGCTATTGGACTAGACTGACTTGGAGAGAGCAAAGCACCATATTCTTTGACAGCTATACTCAGCAAATTTTTAGCTTTCCTGGTATAGCAAAATGTACTCACAAAACAGTAGGAAAATTATCATAGAAAAATGTAACAAAATTCTAACTTGAGTATCATTAAATATTAAATACAGGAAACACATTTACTTAGGGAATTATGGCAGATCCAGTTTTGATATTATAGGGAATGGAGAAAAAATAATATTTGCACTCAAAAAGTTTGTATTCTAATTACAAATCCAATGGATATGCATATGACTATATATGCAGATGCATATGCATAAGATAATATATAATGGATTTGTATTATAGGATATAGATAATAAATACTATACAAGTTAAGAGGAGAACTAGCTTTAGATTACCTTATATGCATAGTCATCCCTGTGTCTCTGCAGCTTCTGTATCCACAGTCAATTGACCTTGGACCAAAAATATTTTGAAAAAAAAAATTTATCAGTAATGAACATGTACAGATATTTTTCTCGTCCCCACTCCCTAAATAATATAGTATAACAACTATTTCCATTTATATTGTATAGGTATTATAAGTAATCTAGAGAAGATTTAAGATATACAGGAGGATACATGTAAGTTATATGCAGATACTGGTTGATTTTATATAAGGGACATGAGCATCTGTAGACTTTGTTATATGAGGGCAGGAAGTCTTGGAACCAATTTCCCATGGATACTGAGGATGATTGAATGTACTATTTTTGCCATTCTCTGAGAATAGCCACAAAACAATTACTTAGTGAATATCTGCAACATGCCAGCCTCTAGGTAGAGAATTTGACACTATTTGCTTTGTTGTACAGGGAATGAGATATTGAAAGGGACTTTTCTAGAGATCTTGGACTTGGTAAGCTCTTCAAATCTGAGAGCAATGGACTAAGAAACCCTATATTTTTAATTAGAGTTATTGAAAACATCCCTGCCAGACTAATTGAGAGGAGATAATTGGTAGGTAATTGATATAACAAGGAGGAAGGTAGAGGCTGGAGGAAAGTAAAACTATTTCCTATATTTTCTTCATCAAGTTCAGGAGGTTAACAAACTGGCTGAATCCAAAACCCTGTGAAGTATGATCATTGTCTGATAATGCTGAAGTTCAGAGGACTTTAGTTCCTTGTGTGAGGTCTCATGGCCCAAGAGTTGAGATCTCAGAGCTGGAACCCTGGGGCCTATGATGTTGTGCCCAGTGCTCCCTCTATGTCAGCTGTTCACTTAAACAGAGCAAGGTTTGAAGATGACATTTTTTAAAAAGGTAGATAATTTAGAAGAGAGTACAGGTGACGGCTCTGAAGGCAGGTATGTGTGAAGTCTTGGGACACTGTACCAAGAAAGGTCCATATGCAGAGGACAGTCCAAAGTAAAGTCAGTTAAGGAGAAGTTAGGTTACTGAGATGCACTGAGATCTGAAAAGGGGAATCTGGTTCCAGCTGTCCTAGTAGGACTCTGAGCCAGCAAGTTAGATAATGAAAATGGTTCATGAAGGTGGCCTAATAGGGGTGAGGGAAGACTCAACCCAGAAATTGGACCCTCTCAGCAGCTAGGGTGTGAGAGATAATGAGGGTTAGAATGATGATGGTAGCAACAGAAATTGGCAGAACATAATAACAGTGGGAATAAGGAGAGGCTTAAATAGAAGATTACTTCCTTAATCTGTTGAGGTAAATAGCTTGAAGGGCAACCTGTCAGTCATAGCTGCTGTTAAGAGCCCACTCTTACTCAGGAAGGAAGATTGGCCTAATCTAGTTTGGTTTTCCTTCTGTTCTTTTCCTTGAATGGGGACACAGTGTGAATTCTGAGGCCTGTGGTTAAGGCAATTCACAAGGGCATTATTGCCCAGGAAAACCAGCTGACTTCCAAGACATTGCACAGGGTGACATTCACTGTAGTGCATTAAACACAGGGAAGGGTCTGGTGTTAACCAGAATTTTTCCCTCCCCCTTCTTCTTTCCCTGGGGCATGGCACATTCCCAAATCCCCTCTGAGGTCAGGCATGCACTAAGCAAAGTTAAAAGAAAGGGGTCTTTTGTTAGACCCTCCTCCTGGAGCAGGGACTGGAAACTCTGTAGTTCTATCCCAGGGAAGGAAAAAAAGAAAAAAAAAAAAAAAAAGGAAAAAAAAAAGTGATTGACAACACAGACCAAGCATAGAGGAGGGGAAGGGCTGAGATCAGAGAGCTAGGGTTGGAGCCCTTTAAAAGACAGAGGTGGTAAGGAACAAGTAGGTTTTGATAAAGGGGAGAGGCTCCCCAGGACCCTGGGAAAGGGGTAGCTGTGTGGGTGGCCCTGGGAGTTAGGAACAAAGGCCAGGCGGGGGTGGAGCTCTGAGTAGGATAGATGCTGTTGGGATTAGAGCAGATGGTTTGAGCAGGAAGTTACTGTTCTGAACATTCTTCTGGACGTGTCAGCGTGTGAGATTGATCAGCTCTGCTTTGTACCATGAGAGAAGCTCTCCAAAGCCATAGAAATGAAAATATAACCAGAATGCCAATGATAGATTTTATAATGAAAAAGACAGCTGTCCATAGCAGAGTACTTATGTCAGCAGGTTGTGAGTTATCATCCTGTGGGCAAGATGCAAGGGAAGCCAAATTATGGACAGGAGGTTGCTATAATTCACCACAGGGATGCATCCTGCACAAAGCAGGACCATCCCCTGGGCAGCATTTAGAAGACTCCTGTAGCTTTCTCAGCGGTATTTTTGTTTGTTTGTTTTTTAATTGTCTAGGCTACTGAAAACTGCCCATATCCAAACTCACCAGAAAACTTAAATATTCAGATTCCCAGGTGTTATCCCAGGCTTTCCAGAATCAGTCTCAGAGAGAGGCCCTGGAATCAGCATCTTAAATAAACTTTCCATAGAATTTATGAAGCCTACGTGCAATTTGAAGCTAAGCATTCACATTATTTTAAGTCTTTCTTTAAGTGGAACACATTTGGTGGATTAGGTTTAGCTAATTAAATTTGTGATGAGGTCAGGAATGCCAGCAGCTCATTCCTCCCCCACTTTGGGTTTGAACCCATTAAATGATCAATATAAGAAGGCAAATGGGATTCTAAGTGTTAGTTTTATGTAGTGCTCTATAGACAGGCTTAGATCAACAAATGGGTTGGGACATCTCAGCTCTCTGTCAGATCTTGGGACTTTCTTAGGCCTGAAGCTAGAGAGTGGGGCCATGCCAAGGGGATGAGGGGTTCTGCATGGACAGTGGAGGCAGAGTAAGCCACCAATAAGCAGGTGTAGAGGAAGTAAGCGACAAGAAGCTTAGTGGTGCTGAAACATGGTAATCCTGCCTGATACACAGGTGTGACTTGGAAGTCCCTCCTCCTGTTTGGAATAGGATAAATCTTGATAGAAGAGTTTCCATCTAGAATCACACTGAAGTTCTGCTTCCTTGAGTTCTTAGTTGACTTTTACCTGACTTCTCAGTGAGTTTGGGGACTCATCTAGCCTCATTTTTGGCGTAGCTCTTTCCTCTAGCTAGCTCAATTTCTTTCAGTGTGTCCACTGGGGCTTCTGCTTCTTTCTTGCCTCCAAGGATCTCTGCCCAGGCTCTGATCCCCTAGCCAGGTCTCCAGGCAGACCACTAATAACAGAATAAGGGGGAATCAGGCACAAGCTGGACCCCAGACTTGGTTACTTCTTCTTGTGTCTCCTTCTAAAGGTACCTTACCAATATCACAGAGTTGGAGAATGATCTTTAGTCAAAGGAAAAGGCATAATTGTGCTTACTTACTAGACTCTCCAAACAGTTCTGTCAGTGGTTTTGCATTCATGGTGAGCCTTAGTCAGCCTGAAAAAATCAGGATGACTCCACAAAGCAAATGTCTCTTTCCTGGCAGCCTAGGACCAGCAGAGTTGCCTAGTATATTTGTGCAAGTTATGTGGCAGCCTATGGCAGGAGCTTGCTGGTCAGTGGGGAGAAGATGCAACATGCCTGAAACAGAAAGGCATGTTGAAGAAACTGCAAGGATTTAGGTATAGCAAAAGCCAGTGGATCTACCACGCGGCCTGCGCAGTGGTTTCATTAATGAGGTTCTGGCATTAAGTTAGTTAGAAGAGATCAAAATAAAACACACAGACAGTACCTTATTTTATATTGCTAGGTCCGAGACGGCTCGCCTCCCTGGTCCCCGCCTCAAGCCGCCCAGCAGGGCAGCGAGGATTACTCTGGGCTAGCAGGAGAGAGAGAGAGCGAACACGCCGGGGAGTAGCCTTTTATTTGGGGGGACAAGAGATTCAGGGGAGAATTCCATCCAATGAAGGTTGAGGGGGGGCTGCACTCCAAGGTCAGGGTCAGTGATTGGGTCTCCAGGGTCAGTGGTTACGCACACCCCCACACGGATGGGCTCTCTCATCAGGAAAGGGTCGGGATAGCTCCGACACAGCCAGAGCGCCTCAGGCCCTTAACGGGAGTCACCCAATCACGTGTCAGAATGGCTCCCCACATATTCCCCCTTTCTATTTTTAACAATGAGGCAGCGGTTCACTCTCTGGAGTCCCCGGATTCTTGATTGGAAGACTCACCATCCTATAGTTACAATACAAAAGAGAATTAACAGCAAAGAGAATAATCCAATAATGTACCAAGCGGAGTGTTTAAGAATATTTCCAGGGTTGAATCCATTTAACTCCTTCAATATTTGGTTAGCCAAAGAAGAAGGATCTGAAAAATCAGCTCTATTATTCTGAATGTCTTGGATATGGTGATGAAGTTCCAGAATATCTAAGCTATTATTACTATTTTGTCAAATACCTAATAAATGGTTTTAAATTTTCTCCCAATTCCAGAGAGAAGCATTGTACTTGGCAGCTGTAACACATACATACTTATAATTAGCATGGCATTTAAGCCTTTCCTTAAATTTTAAGGCTGAAAGTTCATTACCAATGTTTATAACAGTCGCTTCTAAGGCGTTTAATTTAGTCTCAATCCTTTCATCAATATTTACTTGATTACGCAGAGCCTTGGAAGTATTTTGAGCTAAATTATTAAGAAATTTTGCATGCTGAATATTCTGAGACAATGTCAGAGATGCAGAGACAGTTGAGGCAATAAAAGAGACCAGTGCTAAAACACCAACAATTATGACTCCAATAGCACTTTTAGGTCTTGTTAGCTGGGCATGAATCTGCTGTAAGACTTGTAAACCAGCATCAGCATACCATGGCTCTGAAATATTAGCAGGTAATAAAACAAAAGAGGGCTGATGAAGTATCAGCACTCCTTTTCCTCCATTATACCTAGAAATACAATTGGTTAGGTTGCACTTATTACAAGTAACAAAATATCTATCATCTATCCATTTAACTTTTACATTTCCAATAATTAAAACATAAGGAGATTGGACACAGGCTCTTAGGCCATAGCAAGATCCCTCTTTACAGTTCTTGCCGACAAATTTTGGTAAAGGTTTATCTGTAAAATGTAAATATTCTGAGGCAGCAATTAAACGCCAAATATCTCTTTGAATGCCTCCTTCACTATAAGTCAAAATATTACTAACAAATCCTGCAGGTGTCATAGCAGAATTTCTTCGTAATTGTCTCTTATCAATTTTTGGAGACCAGTCTAAAATATACCCACTAGCTTTAGACACCTTATGTTGTACAGGAAAGGTATTTACACAATCTATCCATTTAGGAAAGGTGCCAATTTCCATTATAGAACTATTTGGACAGTGGGGTACCGGTGGAGGTTTTGCAGAAATGACTGGCTTGTTATGGGAAAGTCCCATCTTAATTATTGATCTAGTATTAGGTTTTAAGTCTCCATAAATAGAATTATTTGTCAGTTTAGGTTTACCAATCGCTGTCTTTTCTTCAAATGATACTTTCAGACAGCCAGCATGTTTATCATGTGACCAACACAAAGGTAATTGGGCACTGTAGCCAGAATAATTAAATCTAGTCACATGATTGGGAGTAATATGAGTATCTGTAAATCCTCCCATCATGAATGAGTCATTAGTAAATACTGGAATAGATTCTCCAGTCCACACAGCTGGGTGTACCAGGGGTGGATCTGGGAAATATGTCCAATAAGTGTCTACTTGATTCCCTTTTACCTGACAGCCCAGTAGGGCAATTACTGTCGCTACCATCAAGATTGGTGTCCTGTTCTTTCCTAGGCGTCGAAGTATTTGGGAGGCCTGGGTTGTCAATTTCTTCACATCTTTCACGAAATCAGCTTCTCGGCTGGTTCAATCTGGTCTTTCTTTATCTTTTTCCGATATCTCCTCCTTCTGGGTTGTGGCTCCTCCGGGTCGATCCTCAGTCGCTTGAGTCTGGGTTCTATTTCCTCCATGTCTGGTAGCACGTTCAGGCACCCAAATAGGACGGAAAGCACCTTCTGGAAAAATACAAGCATGCCTTTTCCCCGCATTATTATTGGGTTCGGCCCCTTCCATTGACCAGTCTGTAAATCTTTCCACAGAAATTTGCCTAAGGGGCCTGTCATCGAGGGAGACATTTGCCTCTCAGCAGCAGTGTGACCTTCTGTGTCACAGTTTAAAAAATTTAAAACAAATAAGGCATGATTAAGGCTATTTTGGGGAGTCACTATCTTATCCCCCCTTTTTAATTTTTGTAATTGAAGCTTAATAGATAAATGAGCTTGTTCTACAATGGCTTGACCTTGGGGGTTATAAGGAATTCCTGTTTTATGATTAATTTGAAACTCTTGGCAAAATTGTTGAAAAGAAGAGCTTACATAAGCTGGAGCATTATCTGTTTTAATCTGCATAGGACACCCTAAAACGGAAAAAGCTGCTAAGCAATGAGAAATTACATGTTGAGTATTTTCCTTAGTACGTGCTGTTGCAAAAATAAATCTAGAATAAGTGTCCACTATGACATGTACATAACATTGTTTACCAAATTGAGGAATATGAGTTACATCCATTTGCCATATCTGATTTGGTTTTAATCCACGGGGATTTACCCCTGATGGCAGAGATGGAGTGTGAATAACACACTTAGGGCATTGGCTTACAATCTGACGAGCTTGTTCTCTGGTAATACTAAATTTTTTACGTAAGCTAGAAGCATTTTGATGATGCAAGGAATGGGAAGCTAGTGCACAGTCATACGAAGACATCTGTTGACAAAAAGCTACTAATTTATCAATTTTATCATTACCTGCAACCAGAGGTCTGGGAAGGTCAGTATGTGCACGGATATGTCCAATGAAACATGGGTACTTTCGCATTAGCACTGTCTTTTGTAAATTATGAAATAATTCAAATAACTCCTGTGATGAAGTAAAGCCAATAACTGAGGTTTTAATATTTTTGGTAACTCCGACTGCATATAAGCTGTCAGAATAGATATTAATAGGCTCATTTGAAAAATAATCTAAGGCACAAATCAGAGCTTGGAGCTCTGCCCTTTGAGCTGAAGTATAAGAAGTTTGTATTACCTCTGTGTGAACACGGCTGAAGAAACCTGCCTTACCAGAGTTGGAACCATCTGTGAACACCGATAAAGCTCCCTCTATTGGATGAGAACGTACAATCTTTGGAAAAATAAGTGATGTTAATGATGTAAATTGTACAATCTTATCACGAGGATAATGACTATCTATTTGGCCAGGAAAATCTGCAAAAGCTATTTGCCATGAACTAGAGGTTTGAAAAAGCCAATTAGTCTGTTGAACAGAAAATGGAATAATTATGATATCAGGCTCAGATCTAATTAATTGTAAAATCCTAGTCCTACCCTTAATTACTAATTGAGCTATAGAATCATGAAAAGGAATTAATGTTTTTTGAGGGGAGTGAGATAAGTAAATCCATTCAATAACTCCTAATCTTTGCCATATGGCTCCTGTTGGGGTATGTTCAGTTGGAAATATTAATAAATACATTATTTCTTTAGGATCTATTCTAGTAAGCTGTGCATTTTTAATTGCAATTTCCACTTTCCTTAAGGCTGCCTTGGCCTCCAAAGTTAGTTGACGTGGAGAGGTTGGAGAAGGATTTCCTTGTAATATCTGAAATAAAGGACTTAACTCAGAAGTAGTTAACTTTAAGGATGGTCTTAGCCAGTTAATATCTCCTAATAGTTTTTGAAAATCATTAAGGGTACGTAACTCCTTAACTCTTATCTGAAGATTTTGAGGACGGATTGTACTCCCTTGAATTATCTGACCTAGATATTGAAAAGGAGATACCTTTTGAATTTTTTGAGGAGGTATACATAAACCCATTGTTGTAAGTGAGGTCTCTAACTGAGTAAAAATTTCTGAAAGTACTTCTGGATTAATATGAGCCAATAGTATATCATCCATAAAATGAATAATATAGGCATCAGGGAACCTATTTCTAATGGGATCTATTGCCTGGTCAACATATTTTTGGCACAGTGTAGGGCTATTACGCATTCCCTGAGGAAGCACCTTCCAGCAGTATCTTTTAACAGGTTCCTTAAAATTAATTGTTGGGACAGTGAAAGCAAATTTTTTACAATCTTTAGGATGTAACCTTATAGAGAAAAAACAGTCTTTTAAATCTATTACCATCAAGCTATAATCTAAAGGAATGGCTGTGGGGGAGGGAAGTCCTGGCTGTAATGATCCCATAGGCTGAAATATCTCTCTTAAAAGCCTTGAAAATCATTAGGGGTTTATACAGAAACTGTGGTTCCGCTCCGGTAAAATTAAAGATGGCGGCCCCCATGGTCGGCATGGAAACTGTTTGTTTTGCTCCGGTAAATCTAAAGATGGCGGCCCCCATGGCCGGCGCGATGACGTCACACTGTGCGACCGTTCTTGGAATTCCCGGGCTCCCGCCAGGAGGAAATGCCGGCGGCGGCGGCGGTGAGAAAGCGGGCTGATCCGCGCCATCTGAATTCTCCGCAATGGGTCGGAGAACATCTTGACAGATTTTATTTGCATTCTCAAAAGCCAATTGCCTAACTATAAATTCGCTAGCTCCTGGGTCCCCGATGGACCTGTTCGCAGCCTGATACAGTCGGGCTACGAAATCTGAATAAGTCTCACTGGCACCTTGTCTGATTTTGGTAAGAACTAAATTGGACTGGTCCTTGGGGACAATTTGTCTCCAGGCTCGTTTTGCACAATCAGTTATTTGATTGTACACTACAAAAT
This sequence comes from Spermophilus citellus, assembly GCF_964194105.1. Taxonomy (NCBI): domain Eukaryota; kingdom Metazoa; phylum Chordata; class Mammalia; order Rodentia; family Sciuridae; genus Spermophilus; species Spermophilus citellus. The sequence goes on along the minus strand of NC_138195.1, from coordinate 61,922,406 downwards.
TATAATTTAACTGTCTTTCTAAATCAGCGAAATTTTCAGTCCCTAAAAACATCGTTACTGGCGTCTCTATGCCCTGTCTCCTGTTTCTTTCTGCCTGTTCATTACAAAAATCAGTCCAGTAAGTTTTCCAAAGCAAGTAATCTCCCCCGCTCAGACAAGATCTGGCTAAAAAAATCCAATCACTAGGAGGAAGGGGTTGTGAGCAAATATTTTCTATCAGACTCTGAACAAAAGGCGAATTTGGGCCATACGTTTCACATGCATTTTTTAATTCCTTGATAGTTTTAAATGGAATTACAGCATGAACTCTAACTCTCTGATCTTGTTCATTAGTTTGCTCAAAAACTGGAAAGAGGTGAAAACCAGTAGTATCCTCTCCCATTTCTTGAGCCTTCCTAATACCTTGCTGAACTGGGGTAAGAAAAGTCATCTTTAATTCAGCACACCTGTTAAATTTGGTCCTTCTAGCAGGTACCGGCCGAATTTTAAAAGCTTGGGCAGGTGGTGCTAAATGCAGTCTATTAAAATTTCTCTCTAAGTCCTGAGTTTCTATGTTTAATTCTTCTTCCTCAGACTGTGAGCTGCTATCAGACTCTGTACTATCGCCATTTGGAATTTGGGTTTCTAACTCACGTGGCTGAGAAGAAACCTGAGCCCCTCTAGGAGTTTCCTCTGTATTTTCCTCTCCAGGAAGATTGTTTACCACTTCCGGAGGGCTCTCCAAGATTAGAGATGCTTCTTCTTTATCATGCTGTTCTGTACAATCTGTCTGCGGGCTAGCTTGCATAATTTTAACCTTTGTTTTAGCTCCTAGCGCTTTTGTTTTAAAACGGCTCAAAGGAAAGGAAATTAACTTAGCTTCAGGCTGATTTTCCATTTGAATAGACCTAATGGCTCTTTGAATACCTTTCAGAAGGTCTTCTGGCGGCCACGGACTCTGGTCCATGTATTCAAAGAGACAGACTTCTAGGGCTGTCCAAGTTTTCTGTATATTCTCTATACCTCCAGGTATTTCAGTAGAAAGACAAACTCTCTGTAACTTTCTTCCTAATTTCTCCCAAGTAAGTAAATTTGGAGACTCTTGGTCACAAAACCAAGGACAATATTCACCTACAATCTTTAAGAATTGCAATAACTGAGTTTTCTTTATCTGTTTTCCTTTCTGATTAATTATACTGTCTAAAATAGTTAGATACATTTCCTTATCCGAAGAAGTAGAATTTCCCATTTTAAGTAAATTAATGTCTCTTTCCTTCAATATCTCCCGGTACTTTTGTGACCCAAATGTCACCTCTTCCTTATTTTTCTCTTTATTCCTTATCTTCCTTTCTCTTTATCTCTTTATTTCTTTATTCCTTATTTTCTCTTTATATTCTTTCCCTTAATCTTTTTAGCGCGCGCTCCCACTCAATCTAACTAATTCAGAATGCCCCCCTCGTGGGCGCCAATTCTACCACGCGGCCTGCGCAGTGGTTTCATTAATGAGGTTCTGGCATTAAGTTAGTTAGAAGAGATCAAAATAAAACACACAGACAGTACCTTATTTTATATTGCTAGGTCCGAGACGGCTCGCCTCCCTGGTCCCCGCCTCAAGCCGCCCAGCAGGGCAGCGAGGATTACTCTGGGCTAGCAGGAGAGAGAGAGAGCGAACACGCCGGGGAGTAGCCTTTTATTTGGGGGGACAAGAGATTCAGGGGAGAATTCCATCCAATGAAGGTTGAGGGGGGGCTGCACTCCAAGGTCAGGGTCAGTGATTGGGTCTCCAGGGTCAGTGGTTACGCACACCCCCACACAGATGGGCTCTCTCATCAGGAAAGGGTCGGGATAGCTCCGACACAGCCAGAGCGCCTCAGGCCCTTAACGGGAGTCACCCAATCACGTGTCAGAATGGCTCCCCACAAGTGGAGGAGTGAAGTGAGAAGAGGCTGGAAAGGGGACCGGAACCACATCCTGATGCATCTTCTGTTGTGCCAAGCTTAAAAGTTTGAACTTTATCCTCTGGTCAGTTGTCTCCAAAGTGGTTTTATCTACCCCTTGTTTGGGATATGCAAGTTGAACTACTGCAGTGTGAAATGAAAACCTAGACCTAATTATATTCATTAACAAAAATCAACTTTGGGCTAGAGTGATGATGGCTCAGTGGCAGAGCGCCTATCATGTGCGAGGCACTGGGTTCAGTTCTCAGCACCACGTATAAATAAATAAAATAAAAGTCCATTGACAAATAAAAATTTAAAAAAATTTTTTAAGAATCAACTTTATTGAGGTAACTCATATTGTCTTTTTAATCTGAGAAAATTAGAAATAAGTGAAACATTCCTAAACTATATGGTACAGATTTGCCTTGACACCATCTCTTATTCTATCTGTCCAATGTGTCACCTATAGAATATGAGGTACTCTGAGGGAAGAGAGGACAGGGAGCTCTGTAACTCAAGAGGCTCTCTTTCTCCGCTCTCTGCATATAGCACATTAGAATCCTTATTACCTGCTTAAATGAATTGACAGATTATATTGTGTCTAGAGTAACTTTACAAAATAGATACATTGTTTAAAAGAGTTTAGCAAAGAAATTTGAGATTACTAAAAAGCTTTTTGCAAACTGGGCTGGGACACAGCAAATGGCTTTTAACTATATGAAGAGATATTTAGACTAACAGTGATAAATACAAACTAAAATTTCCACTTAGTAGATTGGCAAAGATCCAGAAGTTTGATTCAATGTTGCATTGGTAAGGCTGAGGGGAAACCAGTGTTCTTGCATTGTAGGGGGGGTGCAAAATGGTAGAACCCCTATCGAGAGAGTTTTTATTATCTAGCATAATTATATAAGCCTGATTATTTGTCAAACCAGATATAAGAAAGCCATTAAAGACTACTGGGGTCATGTCAAAAAAATCCAGGAGTCAATTTGAATTGGCTTCTACTGTTCATATATGGGACAAATTGAGCATTATTCTTTTTTTTTATTTATTTAGTTGTATGCTGCAGTCTGGCTGGGCACAAAATCACGAGCCACTCAAGCAGGAACAAACTTTATTTTTGAAAATGCCGCCGGTCCACACACGCAGCGGCTTTCTCCCGGAACCGGGAACAAGTTCCTCCCCCGGAATTCCCTCCTACTGTACTTCCCCAACCAATGGGAACTCTCCAGGAGTCCCCTAGCAGGCCGAGGTGAACAGCAGGAGTCCAATATCCATATGAATGTAAATCTTAACATAATCATATCATCTCAATGGCTAGCTGGCGTCACCTTACAACCAAAAGTGCCATGCATCATATTACTTGGCTGTGGCTCTTAGCATCTGCCCCCTTCTGTTTAATTAAGCAACAGGCAATGTGGCTAGGGACCGTGCCTGTTAGGTTTGTCCAATTCAACATATGGTTCTTACCTGTCATCGGAAAACTGACCTCTAGGCGTCAGCCTCCTGTCTTAGGTTGATACCACTGCAGTTGAATCATACCCGTCACTGACTACCAGTCCAGTATATAGCCATACCTGTGGATAGGCCTATGAACCAGTGGGGGAGTGAGGTTCTTTGCCTCACCTCTGTTGGCCCCCAAATTTGGCCTTGGTGCCGGTGGGGGGGTGAGGTTCTTTGCCTCACCTCAGTTGGCCCCCAAAATTAGACCATCACTAGTAGAAGGGAGGAGAATACAGAAATGCCACGACATCAAGTCAATTGACGGTTCCTTAGGAAAAATTGTAACACTGGTGACACATCAGCAAAGATATGCCAGCACTACCATAATTCGCTGTATCAACAAATAGAGCACAATGCATACAAGTGATACATAGTCCAGGCGAGTTTTGTAAGCAGTTCAAAGCAGAGGAATCTATCAATATGTCCATTTCCTCCCAAAATAAATCGACTCAGTGATTGAGCATTACTTGTTGAGTTATTATTCATTGATGCATCAGTTTATACAGTTTGTTGTGATAATTATTGAAGAAGTTGTAGTTTGGTTTCATCTTTGTCTTCACCGGCACTGGGATGAAAATAGGGATTTTGACAATGATGTTAAAAAAAAATATGTAACATTTCAACAGGTATTAAGAAAACAATTTTTAGAACAATTTACATTATCCTGAACAGAATTATTAAATATAATGAAAAGGAAAGGTGAAAGTAAACAAACAGATCTGTTAACCTGCTTATTTGTACACATATTAAAACAATCTTTAACAGCTGTTTACCCAATTTAAATTAAACTATTAAAATCATGTGAATAATAAAAAAAAATTTTGGATCCATATATTCATGAGTGCTCCTCATATATGGTATATGGACATATGCACATACAGACACACAACACAAAACAGAAATGTGCACACATAACATACAACACATAAGACAATAGTAAAGGCCTTGTAGCTTTACCTAGGTGAAATCTCCATTGCAATGTTTAAAAACTCCATAGTCAAAAAATAAAACTGATCAGAAAAACATTAACCTAGGTTTGTATGAGCTCAAAAATAAAATAGAACTTTATGATGTGGGAAAAAGCAATAATAAAATAGATATTGAAAAAAGCATCCTGGTTAATCACTGTCGCAGATGTAAGAATAGCCAAGCTGGAGTTCTGGATATCAGCTGTTATGGATTTGAGTCAAATCATCTTCCTTTTGGTCTGTAGAATTTGTTTTGGTTAACCTCTCTGGAATCCAAATCGGCTGCTGTTCTTCCTGTGGAAAAACACAAACAGAGCCCCGACTCCAGACTATCACTGGGTCAGGACCTTTCCATTGTCCTGTTAGAATATCCTTCCAAAGCACCTTAGGCTTATGTACATTTTTTGGATACAAATGTCTTTCTGCAGCACTAAGCCCTGATGAATCCAAATTTAAAAAGTTTAGAGTAAAAAGGGTTACTTTAAGTTTATCTTTGGGGGATATATACCCCTTTCCAATTCCCTCCTTTTGTTTTAATAAGTACATTTTAATAGTTTGATGAGCTCTTTCAACTATGCCTTGTCCTTGTGGATTGTATGGAATTCCTGTTATGTGAGTAATGCCAAATGATGAGCAAAATTGTTTAAAAGAGGTAGAAGCATAACCAGGACCATTATCTGTTTTTAACTGTTTTGGAATATCCACAGTGGCAAAATTTTGTAAGCAATGAGCTATAACATCTTTAGTTTTTTCTCCGGCATGAAGGGAGCCCATCAAAAATCCGGAAGAAGTATCAACTGTAACATGCAAATATTTTAATTTTCCAAATTCTGGCAAATGTGTGACGTCCATCTGCCAAATATGGTTAGGTATCAATCCTCTAGGATTGACTCCAAGATTAACTTGTGGTAAAAAGGTCACACAATTTTGACATTGTTTTATTATTTGTCTAGCTTGTTCCTTAGTTATTTTAAAATGCTTTTGTAAAGTATTAGCATTGACATGGAACTTTTTATGAAAAATTTGTAGCTTCTTCTAGTGTAGAGAAAATATGTATGTCATGTGTAGTTTTATCTGCTAAATCATTGCCCAAACTAAGGGCTCCAGGCAATCCTGTATGTGCCCTGATATGTCCTATAAAGAATGGATCTTTTCTGTCCCAGATTAGACTTTATATAGCAGAAAACAAAGAGAAAACAGTAGAAGAAGGGGAAATCCTACCAGCATCTTCAAGGGATACTATAGCATTAACTACATACTGACTATCAGAAAATAAATTAAATACAGAATCTTTAAACATCATAAAAGCTTGTAATACTGCATTAAGCTCTACCTTTTGAGTTTATTGTTTGGGTACTAAAAATGTAAAAGTTTGATTAGGGGTAACTACTGCTGCTGTACCATTATTTGACCCATCAGTAAATATATTTGGAGAATTCATGATAGGGGTTTTTCTTGTCATTTTTGGAAAAACTACAGGATGCTTAGACCAAAAGGACAACAAAGGATTAGATGGTAAGTGATTATCAAATGAAACATTAGATTTACACATGATTATTGCCCAAGTATTTAACTCATTAGCTAACTCATCAATTTGATCCATAGTATATGGAGTAATAATTTTATTGGGAGAAATCCCAAACACTCCCTTTGCTGCTTTTATTCCTTTGAGTATTAATTGTCCTACAGCCTCAGGATATCTAGTAAGAATAGTGTTAGGAGAATAAGATAAATGTATCCACAATAATGGACCTTCTTGCCAAAATACTCCTGTAGGAATATTTTTTGTTGGTAGTACAATAAATAATAAAGGCAAACTTATATCAATTCTATCCAAATGCATATTTTCCATATATGTTTCAATGATTTTTAATGCTTTTCTTGATTCAGGCGTTAACATGCGGGGTAAATTTGGATCTGATGGACCTTTTAGAATATCAAATGAAGGTCCCAACTCTCCTGTTGGTATGCCTAGATAAGGCCTTATCCAATTTATGTCTCCCAATAACTTTTGAAAGTTGTTAAGAGATTTGAGTTGATCTACTCGTATTTGAATTTTTGGTGGACGGACCATGGTTGAGGATAATAGAACTCCTAAATAATTAATTGGAAGATTTAATTGTACTTTATCTATTGCCATCTCTAGATTATAATTTTTTAATAAATTTTTAAGTGTGGCATAACATTCTAGCAATGTGTTTTTATCTTTATGTGCCAATAACACACCATCCATATAGTGAAATATTTGTAGTTCAGGATTTTGATTTCTAAGTGGCTGGATTGCTTTGTTAACATAAATTTGACACATAGTTGGACTATTAGCCATCCCTTGAGGGAGTACTTTCCATTCATATCTCTGATCAGGAACTTCATGATTTAGTGCAGGGATAGTAAATGCAAAATGTGGACTATCCTCGGGATGAATTGGAATTGAAAAAAAACAATCTTTAATATCTATAGCTAAAACATACCAGGTTTTTGGTAAAGCAGACAATTGGGGAATCCCTGATTGAGCAGGTCCCATAATAACCATCTCATTATTAATGACTCTTAAATCTTTCAATACTCTCCATTTACCAGATTTCTTTTTAATGACAAAAATGGGAGTATTATGGGAAGATACGGAAGGTTGTATATGTCCCTCCGCTAATTGTTGTTTGACCAGGTCATGGGCTACTTGTATCTTTTCTTTAGTCAGGGGCCACTGAGGAACCCACACTGGTCTTTCTGATTTCCAAGTCATTTTGATTGTCTCAGTGGCCCCTTCTGAAAACCCAATCCATGTCTATTTATTTCTTGATCTATTTGAATTGGTGCTGTCATACCTTGTTCTTGTTCTCTTAATTTTTTTTCTTTCCTAAAGCCTTGTCTAGCCCTAGTAGTGGGCGCGTTAGGATTGATGTTATTTGATAATGTCAAGCCTAATTGATCTAGGATATCTCGTCCCCATAAATTTATAGGAAGATGGTCCAATACATAGGGTTGTATAGTTCCTTCACATCCTTCAGGATCCTTCCAATCTAATACCATTGCACTTCTATGGGGATTAGTTGCCACTCCTAGGCCTCAAAGCATTTGAGTGGCTTGTTGTAATGGCCAATGTCTTGGCCATTCTTGACGAGATATGATGCTAAGGTCAGCACCTGTGTCCAGTAGCCCATTAAAGCCATGTCCTTGAATATTTAATTTTAGCATGGGGCGAGAATCTAAATTTAAAGACAGCATAGCCCAATCTACACCTGTGAAGCCTAATCCCTTGGAACCTCTTTCTACAGTATGACTGGAAAATTCATCATGCAGGCTGGGTATTATTAATAACTGTGCTATTCTAGCTCCTGGTGAAATTACTGATATACCTCTTGGAGAACTAGCTATAATTTTTATTTCACCCTCATAATCAGGATCAATTACCCCAGGACTTATCATGAGTCCTTTTAGTTCCCTGGACTTATCATGAGTCCTACTGTTCCCTGGGGAAGAGGTCCTTTTACTCCTGTGGGAATGATTTGAACTCCCATCTCTGGAGTTAGTACTGCTCTGGCAGAGGTGCAGATGTCCAACCCTGTGCTCCCTCTAGTTTGTCTGATGAGGGATTTAATGGATAATGCGTCCTGGGCACTACCTTGATGGTGCTTACGGGTTCCTCCATTGCCCAGTATATTTGTGGTTTGGGGCCCCGGGGCATTGGGCCCTCCAATCCGTTTTTTGGCAATGGAGCCTGATGCCTTTCTCCACGATATCGTGGGTAAACACTTGGTCCTTGTCCGTTTTTTGATAACGGAATACCCTCTATGGTGGTTTGAGAACAGCATTCATTAGCCCAATGTCTCCCTCTATGGCATCATGGGCAGATACCCGGTATTCTATTCCTTTGATATCTAGCTTTGTTAAACCCTCCTCCTATGGGGCAACTCCTTTTAAAATGTCCTGTTTGATTATAATTATAGCATGTTTTTGGCCTGGCATCTAAAGCCTGTTGTACTGCTGGTAAGACTTGCCCTTGTTCATTAATGTCTCTACATAATTTAATATATGTGTTTAAATCTTCATGTCTCCATGGTCTAATGACCTCTCTGCAGCAACGATTTGCTTGGTCATAAGCCAGTTGTTTTATAAATGGCATTGCCTATTCTGTATCTCCAAATATTCTAGAAGCTGTCTGAATAAGCCTATCTACAAATTCAGCATAAGGTTAATTAGTTCCTTGTATTACCTTAGATAACTGACCTTGTAAATCTCCATGTTCCTGTAATGTTTGCCATGCCCTAACTGCATCTACAGCAATTTGTGCATATACGCCAGGATCATATTCAATTTGTTGTTGTTGACCCTCATAAGGTCCCTTTCCTAATAACATATCTAGATTTCTTTGAGGGTAACCGGCTGCTGCATTTCGTCTAGCTGTTTCCATGCAAAATTCCTCATTGGCAACCTTCCATAACAAATATTGTCCTCCATTTAGCACAGATCGACACATGTTAGCCCAATCTGCTGGCGTCATGTCTAAGTTGGTAATGGATTTGACCATGCTCACAATGAAGGGTGCTTGCGGGCCATAGGTTGTTACAGCCTCCTTTAATTGCTTCACTGTTTTGAAATCTAAAGCACGGTGAATTCGTTGCCCTCCTGTCTGCTCAAGTACAGGGCATGCTAATCTTTGGGGTCCTGCCTCAGGATTCCGTCCATCAACTACGGGAGTTGAGGGCCGCTCAGCTGTAGATGGAGCTGTTGGTTGAATTATGCCCTCTGGTGATAGAACGGAGTTAGTAGCAGCCTCCTGTTGTAATTCCCAGCCTGATGGCTGTTTTTCCTCTAAGCTTTCTTTCTTCAAATTTTCCTCTGTCTGACTAGCTTGAGAGACCTTCTCTTTTGCTTGACCTAACATGTTTTCTACCATAGTCTGGACCTCTAACAATTTACTTAACAGTCTTTCGGATTGTTTTTTACTAGTTTCTAATCTACTATAAAGGTAACACCACCCAATAAGATAGCATAAAACAAAGCCAAAACAGAATGAAACAAAAACGGAACAGAGAATAGTTGTATCAATTTTCTCTTTCTCAGGGCCGAACAACTTCAAACCTTGAGCCAACCATTTTTCCCAGTTTGCCTGAGAAAATTCTAGGGCTAGGGAGCTTGAAACAAAAACAAAATAAATCAAAACAAGAACACATTGTTTTTTGAAATGGTCACCCATTCTGTCGCCTTCCCTCAGGAGCGAGCAATTTTACTCACCTCCAAGCTTCGGGCCTTCCCCGTACGGGCCACCAATTGCCGCAGTCTGGCTGGGCACAAAATCACGAGCCACTCAAGCAGGAACAAACTTTATTTTTGAAAATGCCGCCAATACCCTGTACATGTCCGGGAAGAAGCCGGTCCACACACGCGGCGGCTTTCTCCCGGAACCGGGAACAAGTTCCTCCCCCGGAATTCCCTCCTACTGTACTTCCCCAACCAATGGGAACTCTCCAGGAGTCCCGTAGCAGGCCGAGGTGAACAGCAGGAGTCCAATATCCATATGAATGCAAATCTTAACATAATCATATCATCTCAATGGCTAGCTGGCGTCACCTTACAACCAAAAGTGCCATGCATCGTATTACTTGGCTGTGGCTCTTAGCAGTTGTAGATGGCACAATACCTTTATTTATTTATTTATTTTTATGTGGTGCTGAGAACTGAACCCAGTGCCTCACACATTCTAGGCAAGCACTCTACCACTGAGCTATAACCCCAGCCCACAAATTGAGTATTAAAAAGAAACCTAAGTGTAGTGGGTTGAAACACATAACATATGTTTAAATCTATGTGTTTATAATGATAAAAAAAATTGGTTACCTTTGGAGGATGGTAAGGAGAAAATTGATAGTTTGAAAAAAATACAGCACTTATTCTCCTTTTCCTGTGCAATTCCTATTCCTTTGAAAAGAAATAGTTGACAGTAAGAAGTATTGACTTTAGCTGGGCACTATGGCACACATCTATAATGCCAGTGACTTGGGAGGCTGAGGCAGGAGGATCACAAGTTCAACGCCAGCCTCAGCAATTTAGTGAAGCCCAAAGCAACTTAGAGAGACCTTGTCTCAAAATAAATAAATAAATAAAAAGGACTGGGGATGTGGCTTAGTGGGTAAGCACCCCTGGGTTCAATGCCTGGTACAATAAAAAAAGTATTGACTTTATATTCAGTTTACTAAGTGAAGAAGGCATGATAGAATTAAAATATAACCATGAAGAGAGGGTTGTCTTTATACATGTATTCCAGCTAATAAATGAAGAAAGAATGCTAAAATTAGAACAATTTCATGTTTGTAATGAATTAATGGATTTATGCAATGATTACCTAAGGCTGCTAGCATTGTAAAGTATACCTCCTGATAAAATTGCACACCATTCATAGAGTGATTTGCCCAAATCAGTTGAACTTGAATTTGATTAAATATCTATATGTAATTGCCAATTTATGGGAAATATAGGCAACTGAGGAATATGTTGCATGACACCTGACCTCTGAGCAAAATCCAGGTGATGGGAAATGTGTAGAACAGATGACTGTTTTTTAACATGTAAATTGGAGGGAGGGAAAGGAGAGAGAGAGGAGAGAGAGAGAGAGAGAGAGAGAGAGAGAGAGAGAGAGAGAGAGAGAGGAAATTTATATTGAAAGAGACTTAAAACATATATAATCAACCACCATGTCTGAATAATATTTGGATGCTAATTCAAATAGATAAAAAAATTAAAGTTAATATCAGAAAGTTTTGAAGAATGTGTATTCATGACGTTAAGGAATTATCATTATGTTTTAAAGTGTGCCAATGGAATGGCAGTTTGCTTTTTTGATATACACACTGACACAATTACAGATGAAATGATATGCTACGAGGATTCACTTCAGAATAATCTAGGGCCAGGGAGGGTGCTGTGAGAAGTGGGGGGAAGTACAGATGAAACAAGATTGGCTGTGAATTGATAACTGATGAAGAAGAGATCATAAGGTTCATTTGCTATGTCTACTTTCGCATATAACTAAGTTATTTCTATAATAAAATAAAATAGATTTTACAAATAAAACACAGCCTGAATATAATACAATAATGCAGATACCAACAAAAGGGCAGAGATGACAAATGTATTCCTTTATGAGTCTTTCGTTTGCCATCTAATAAGACAAAAGCAATGCTAAGTTAACTAGAGCAAAGTTGGGGGAAATCATTTAAATTACCAATACTACTTGAAATATTTTTAAGGATGAATTGTGATATTGTGCTAGTAACAGTACAAGACGTCAGGATTTCTGCTCATAACCATGAGAGAGTAACAGGGACTGGACTCACTCTCCTTAATCAAATGACTGAAAAAAAAACCATGCAAAATATATTAATCAGTGGTTCTCAGACTTTGGATAACAGGCAATGTGGCCAGTGATCTCTGAAATAAGGAAAATGAATACAGTGAGCCCTACAATCACCTCAGCTGTTAGAGAGAGTTTCCAGGCCACCACACCAGGAAGAAACCCCAAAGAGCCTGGTGAGCACCTTGAATTCAGGAGACAGAGCTGAAAATTCAGAGGCCAAGCTGTTTAGAATTCATGGAGAGTAAATGTCTCACAGAGAGCTCTGAACATCTGTAGAGTGGTCCTCTCACTCGTCAGCTGAGAACTGCTCTGCACATGGGTGAGAAGAAACTGCCTGACACAACCAGAAACAAGGAGAGGAAACAACAGTCAGACATCCCTCAGGGCTTGGAACAGTTCATCTTCCCAGTAGCCAGGGCAGAGAACTCAGGAATAGCACTCAAAAAGGTGCATCAGGGAGAGCACTCAGAAAGGTGGTATCTCAATAGTGGAGTCAGAAAAACCTTGGACCATGGTTTCTCAAACTCAGTACTATTGACATATTGGGCCAAATAATACTTTGTGTGGGGGACATCCTGTACATTACTGAATGTTTCTAATTACTAGATACTAGCAGCACTTCTACTCCCCAGGTATAACAACTGAGTGTCTTCATGTATTGCCAAATGTTCCCTTCCCTTATGGCCCAAATCACCCCTAGTGGAGATTAGTTACTGAGACTAAAAGCTGCTGTGGTTCTATGTAATAGAGCTTTAAAGTAAGGCACAAAAATTTCAAACTGTTTCTAAGGAACTCAACTATAACCCAGAACAAAGTTTAAGAGTATTAAAAAGAAGACAAGACATCCCAGCATGCCAAAATGTAAAATTCACCATGCCTCATCCAATAGAAAAATTCAGCACCTGCAAAGAAGAAAGATAACCCCCAGTGAGGAGGAAAGTCAACCTGAAACAAACCCAGAAACAACAGAATGTAGAATTAAGAGATATAAATATTTGAAAGGCTATGATCAATATATTCCAGGTGTTCTAATATATAGAAAGAAAAGAGCAGTTTCAGGAGAGATATAGATGATATAAAAATGACTCATTGAATTCTAGAGATGAAAAATACAATGTATAAGATGAAAAACATACTGAATATATATGTATGTATGTGTGTGTGTGTGTGTGTGTGTGTGTGTGTATAATATATAATATTAGAATTTCAAAGGTGAGGAAGAGTTGAGGGCAAACATTTTTGAAGAAATAATGGCTGAAATGTCCCCAAATTTTATTTAAAAAAACCTAAATATCTACATATCCAAGAATCTCAGTGAGCTGTAAACAAATAAATAAGTGAAAGAACCAAGGGACACCCTAACCAATTTGATTAAAATGAGTAATAAAGGGAAAAATCTTTAAAAAGAGCCACCATAAAAATACATTATATAAAGAAGAACAAATGTAAAAATGACAACAGACTTCTTGTTGGAAATAATGTGAGTAAAAAAACACTGGAGTCACTTTAAAATACTGAAAGCAAATGTACCTATTAGAATTTTATACTTAGCTAAAATATTTTTCATAAGTGAAAGCAAAATGAAAATATTCTCAGGTATGAAAAAGTATTAGTTAAATGGATAACCAAATACTCACTCTCTCTCTCTCTCTCTCTCTCTCTCTCTCTCTCACACACACACACACACACGCACATATAGTGTGTGTTTTTCATCTTATACATTGTATTTTTTATCTCTAGAATTCAATATGAGTCATTTTTATACCATCTATATCTCTCCTGAAACTACTCTTTTCTTTCTACATATTAGAACACATGGAATGTTAATCATAGATTTTTAAATATTAATATCTCTTAATTCTACATTCTACAGTCCATTGTTTCTGGGTTTGTTTCAGATTGACTTTCCTCCTCACTGGGGGTTACCTTTCTTCTGAGAAAATACATAATCATTTAAAAATCTCTTAAAAGACCAGAATATTATTTTAGTGAGCAAAGTGCTTCTTTTTTCTAAGATCAATTAATGAAACAACATTATCTTATGTTGCCTTTAACCCATTCTTTAAATATTTGTTTTTATATTAATTTTATTATGTATCACTATATTAGTACAATTATTAATACATGTTATTTGTAAGCAGAAAAAATATAGAAATTATACATTTTGTTTTCTGATAAGGATAAATAACCAAAAATCTTAGAGATGGCTATCATAACTTAAAAAGATCAATTAGAGGGTTTTGAATAGTGATATAATCTCATTTAATTATTTGATTTTACTCTTAGAAAAAACCATGGGGTTAACAATATAGATAATTTCTTGAAGTAGTAGGTAATACCTGGAATAAAATTAAACTGATAAATGGGATCTCTCAAAATTCAAGGTCACTCAAGAACCCAGCTCACCATAGAATATATGACTTTGATGACTAACTTCAAGCAAAAATACATGTGCCTCTTCTTGGATGGTTGTTTTTGCTCATCTACAAAAAAGACAAGCCTTTGAACTATGCAGAGTTTTTAAGAACCTTGGAAATAGACCAATACTTATTTTATGAATTTGGAAACAGGCCCACAGAGACAAAGTTACTTGTCTAAATCAGAGAGCTGCTTAATTAGATGGCAGTTGGCAGGCGTTTACCTATTATACTAGACTTTGAGGAAACTAACACAGGAATTTCAAGTAGGATCCCTTAGATGTGACATCCTTAGGGTTCCTTGTCTGTTGTGCAGAATTTTTGACAGTAGATGGCAACCTAGACAATAATGCCAACTCATCCTGTGAGTTCTCCAGTTTTGATTATCTGTTTAATGCTTAAACTGTTTGATTATCTGTTTAACCAGTGCTATTAACTAATGCTATTCCATCTTTGTTTCCATAAAATAAAGACATTTCCAAGTATTTACCTGGCTGTGTTGGCATGTAATAAACATGATATTCAGGGATCGATAACAACAAACAAACAAAAAACCTGTTAACAATTTTAGGAAGGATTGTTCCTTTATCTACATTAGCATCTTTCCCTGGAAAGATAAAGAAGCATAAAATTCCAATATATTCACTAGAAATCACATAGAACTGCCAGTTTCTCCATTTAGCACAGATACAGTTGTTTACCATGCACTAACCTGCTTAGTACAGGAGGGTCTTCCAGGTCAATTCCATCTCATAAATTTCACCTCTCAATTAACCTTTTGCCTTCTCACCATCTCCGTGTCTGCTTCCTGGTTCAAGTCTTACTATTGTTCTCTTGGATTCTTACAATTTATCTTCCTAGCTTGGCTTCCCATTTCTGTTCAAACATATTTCAAACCCATTTCCCATATAGTAGTCTGGTAGTCTTTTTGAAAATATAATCTGATTATTATTCCCTCTTATAAAATGCTTAAGGGGAATTTCTGTGTTATCAGGAAAGCATAGCAATTATTATCAATTATTATTGTTTGGAGTGGAACAATGGACTTCACATTTAACCCCAGGATGGGGGATGGGGAGATGTGGGGATGTGGGTTGCAGCAAGGAGGAAGGGAGAGAGAGAAAAAAGAGAGAGAATTACCCCTATTACACAAGAGTTGTGATATCCTTAGGGCTTCCAAGGTTGCCAGACTCAGGTACATTCTCCCTTTTCCCCACCACAAGACGATAATTTCTGATAAGGTAAGCTACATAATATGGTTGGGAGCACTTATATTTGGGATGTGAATTTGGTTGTGGGAAGGGACTGAATTTGAAAGAATGATTTCTTGGGGGATATGGAAGAAATACAAAGGATTTCAAAGGATTCTGGAATAACCCCGACTCCTTGTGAAAAAATTATAAGGCAAAAATATCCAAAGACTTATCTTAAGGACCAAAATGTATAGCAAATAAAAGCCCCCCAAATCAGAAAGTTATCTAGGAGGTAGCTTTATTCTAGGCTATGAGCAAAAATGAGGATTCTGATGGTATCTAGGCAAATGTAAAAGAGACAAGGAGAAAACAACACTTCCCTCTTTATAGATGATTCCAGAACTCAATAGAATGCTCCTTCTTTAGGGATGAGTAAACTAAGATCAACACAAAACCAAAGGGAATACTTTCTTTAGCAATAAAGATAATAATACAATAATATAACACTAAAAGCTGGGAATAGCTTATTTTTTATAAAGACCCACTTCATGAAACTAGTTAATTTTAGTGATCTGTGTTGAAAACATGGACTATATAAATGAGAAAATCAAAGATGAGAAGATAAAATATTGACATGGAAAGGGAGCTGATTGAGTGCTGGGTAGAAAAAGAGTTGGTTTTAAAAAGGCAAATAATGTTTAAAGGTGGTGAAAATGAAGAACAAAACTAAAAAAAAATCAGAATCAATACTACAGAATTAACACTATAGAAAATAAAATCTATGCTGTGGACTCCAGAGAACCAATATCAAAACTCTTCTAGGACACAGAATAAAAGAATTAGAAGAAGAGCCCTATAAGAAAGAGAAGGTTGAATATAGGGGATAGAGAAGAGATCTGAGGGTGCAGACCAGAAGAAAAGGCTAGAACGAGTAGAACTGGGGCAATGATTTCAAGTATATATAAACTGAAACTCAAGAAATATTTTAGTTCAAAAATAAAAGTAAATCATTGTGGTGTACTAGGGGGTGTTAATGTAAAGTGGCCAAGACTTAAGACAGATTCTGGTGGATTTTTTAACTGAAAACTTTATTGAGATGATTGTAGGTTAATTTACAGTTGTAAGAAATAAGATGGAAAACCCCAAGTACTCTTACCTAGTTTCCCCTAGTTGTCATATTATGCAATATCATAACCAACATATTGACATTGATACAGTCCATCATCTATCTTATGCACATTTCTCCAGTTTTACCTGAGTTCATTTGTACATGTGTATTTTGTTCAATATGATTTTATCACATCTGTAGGTTTGTGTAACCACCACTAAAGTACCTATGCTGAATATTTTCATTACCAAAAGGATCCTTTGTGTTGCCCCTATATAAACCTCTTTCATGCCTATATCCTGCTAGCCATTAATCTTTTCTCCATTTCTAAAATTTTTTTTTGTTTCAAGAATGTTGCAAAAATGAAACCATAAAGTATGTAACTTTTTGGGAGTGGCTTTTTCACTAAACATAATTTCTTGGAGATTCATCCAAGTTGTTAAGTATATCAGTAATTTTTTCCTTTTGATTACTAAATAATAGTAATTAAAAGAGAATAGTAATGAAGCAGTTTAAAAAATAAAGTGAGATCAAACATTCCAGTTTTGACAATGTTAATGGTTAAATTCTCTTATCATAAGGCAGACTTGCAGATTATACATGTAGGGTAATTTGGAGCCAAACCTAAAACAAAAATTTTTAAAAAGGTTAAAAGATGCATGGACATTTTATAATAACTCCTGCTTTTCTAGAAGTAGGTCTAGCACTCAGGGGCCTCATTTTGATGTCAGAGCATCAGCAGCTCTTGGGTTAGTTGTGACTCCATAAAACTTGCTGCAAAATGCCACTTTAGTAGAACTAAAATTCCAGCTTCCTCATCTTTTCCACTTCCCCTATAGTAGGAGGTTTACTTTTGGGAGAACCCTGTGTTTATAACGGCAGGAATATCTTGACTAGTTTCTCAGAGGCAAGGAAGAGAAACCAAGATAATTACAATAGTCCTCCCCCCCATCTGTGGTTTCTCTTTCCATGATTTGTTATCTGAAGTTAGCTGTGGTCTGAAAATAATAAATGAAAATTTTCAGAAAAAAACATTTTATAAGTTTCAAATTGCATACCATCCTGAATAGTGTGATAAATTCCCACACTATTTCATACAGCCTAGGATGGAAATTATCCCTTTGTCCAGGGTATCCACAATGTATATGCTACCTTCCTATTAGTCACTTAGTAGCCATATCAGTTATTAGATCAACTGTCTTGGTATTGCAGTGCTTCAAACTTTATTTTGTTCAATAATGGCCCCAAAACACAAGAGTAGTGATGCTGGCACTTTGGATATGCCAATCAGAAGCCATAAATGCTTCCATTAAGTATCATTTCATATCATCACAAGAAGTGTGAAGATAGTACAATAAGATATTGAGAAAGAGATGTCACATCCACTTAACTTTTATTATGGCAAATCGTCATAATCGTTCTCTTTTGTGAGGAGTTATTGTTGTTAATCTGTTAATCTGTTACTGTGCTTAATTTATAAATTAAACTTTATCATAGTTATGTATGCATAAGAAAAAGACACATGTTGGGTTCAGTACTATGCAAGGTTTCAGCCATTGGGGGTCTTGAAATATATCTCTCACAGATAAAGGGGGACTAGTATATTTGTGAAGTTTGAGAGATTGTTTTTCTGAATGAAAAGGAGGCTTATATCTTACACTCCAGAAAAAAGTTCGGAAAGCTATAGTGATTGGAAGAGGCTGAATGAGAGGGGACAAGAAAATTCTCTTGTGAGGCTTCCTCCTTGAGTTCCTGAAAACTCGGGCAAGGATGGGGGTGTATATGTATGTATGTGTATATATATATATATATATATATATATATATATATCCCCATTCCTCCAGACTTACCCGAGTTGGGATTGA
This sequence comes from Spermophilus citellus, assembly GCF_964194105.1. Lineage (NCBI taxonomy): Eukaryota > Metazoa > Chordata > Mammalia > Rodentia > Sciuridae > Spermophilus > Spermophilus citellus. Next base: position 61,904,076 of record NC_138195.1, on the reverse strand, counting down.
AAACTGCAGACAAGGATGAGAGTTGTAGCTTGGTGGAGACTGCCATAACTTGGGTCAAAGAGTATTATGCAGCCATTCTGGGTACCATCTGCAGCCAGATAGAAGATGTGTTTGATATTTAAAAGGGCTGTTTTGTGCCTAGGGAAGTTTCTTGGGATTGAAACCCTCATCCATGGGCATCCTCCATCTACCTGGTCTAGATAATCAGCTGGTTCAGCAAGGATGATAGACAATCAGTGGCTACCTTGTCACCACTGATGGGTGGTTGCTCATAAACGAGAATAACACAACGAACAAATCAGTAATCCTCAATGCCCCTTTTGCAGCCACATAAGAGAAAGTCTTTCCCTGCTACAAGCTGAGAGACAGTCACAGGGATGAGGGAAGGGGCAAGAGAGCATAATAATGGTGTTGCTGACTTCCTCTCCTTTCCCCACTTTCATGGACTCTGTCTCACCAAACCCCTGCAAGCACAAATCTATTCTGTACTTGGAGGAGGGGGAGACATTAATATTCTAACTGGGAGACTCAATAACCTAGTAAGAAATGAGAATTATAAGATCAAACTAAAATATTATAAAGAGTCTATTCAGCTCAGCTGACAACAGTCATTTGTATAATAAAGCAATTCCATGTTTATTCCCCCAATGAGTCAATATGCCTCAATCAAAATGGTTAAAAAATGAAAAAAGACTCCATAATATTAATGTAGAATTCGAGAGAAAATGCAATCAGTGATCAAGTATAATTTCCTCAAAGGATAGCCATGACATTTAATAAAGATTTATAAAACAAAATGTTGCTGGGTGCAGTGGCACACTCCTGTAAATCCCAGCACTTGGGAGGCTGAGGCAAGAGGATTGTGAGTTCAAAACCAGCCTTAGCAACTTAGCAAGGCCCTCAGCAACTCAGCGAGACCCTGTCTCTAAATAAAATATTTTAAAAGACTGGGGATGTGGTTCAGTGATTAAGTACCTCTGGGTTCAATTCCTGGAGCTGGAGATATATATATATATATATATATATATATATATATATATATATATATATATATATATATATCTCCAAAAATATCTCCAATTAATTGTATATACAAAATAAATCTCAAAAATTATGAGAAAGAAGCTTCTTGTGATTATGCACAGAGGATATTATTGATTAAAAAGGCAAAATATCTTTGGAAGGTTGAAATGATTTAATAATATTTTGATTTCACAATTTGGCTTTCATTTTTCAAGCACGAACAAATAAACAGCCAAGCACCCAACAAAGGTGTCATAATCTCGTTGCATATGAAAGTGAACAGCGTACAGCAACTGCCTCCTTGCTTCTTTTCCTCTCCTCCCTCTCTTATAAATAATTTGTGTAATAAATGAAACACGAAAGGGGGAACTCTTTCCTTTCCTCTGACCTCCAGACCCTTGGAATAACACTGTAGTCTGACAGTCTGCAACAGACCAGATGCTGATAATCACAGTGTCTCTTCAGCTTTTTCAGAAATTGCCAAAAGAACAAACTCTGCAACAACAACAAAAATATACACATTTGGGCAAAGTTTTCTCTTTGTAAAGTCTTTACATGTATAAAATTATCACATGGAAATTGTACATAAAAATCACATGGGCTGGGGTTGTGGCTCAGCAATAGAGCCCTCACCTAGAACGTGTGAGTGATGAGTGATGTGAATTTACATCATAAGGAACAAAAGCTCCTATTCTCTCATACTGATCCATGAAGAACGGGGAAAGGAGGCATCTTATAAGGTATGACCTAAAATAGGCTAATAGCATTTGTCTATTCATGAGGGTAGAACTCCCCATAACTTAATACCTCCCAACACTATTGCTTTGGTAATTATGTTTTAACCTGTGAATTTGGGAGGGGGCATAAACATTCAAGTTCTTGCATAACACACATATTGCTATAAACCAAATAGTTGGGTTGCCAACTTTCCATCACTCAGCCACATGGCTGTACAATGTAGCATTGGGTGTCCTACAGAATAATATTAACACAAATAAAAATAGGTAGCTCTCACTCTATTTCAAACACAGATTGAATATCAAGTTAAATATTTAGGGTAACTGAAGAAAAAATATCCAAACATAGAAATTATGTATCTGTCTAAATTATCTATTTCCCGAAAAGATTTGTAGTATCTTGAAATTTTCAATAAAAACCCCTAGAAATTCATTTAGGTTTTCAGTGTCCAAGAGGCAAGGTTTACAAGGTGCATGTTGCTTTATCACTAGTCATTAGATGCAAAGCTTTTTCCCGAAATATGATATGGCAATTTGATTTCCATCAAGAGGTATAACTTCCACTGGCAGCTTGTTCCTAAAAATACCCTGTACTTTAGTTGTGTAAATCTGTCTCTGTTATCTTACAGGGAGCAAAAGGGATGGGAGGGGTGACTCAGGCCTACAGGAATAGGAGAGAACAGTGACTTCTTAGAAATGAAGAGCTGAAATAAAATCCTTTGAGTCAATAGGAAAGTTGCTACAATTGTGTGCATGCACACACATGCAAGTCTATATTTAGAGATGTGATTCACAGCCAGGAAGAATAGAAATTTTATATTCATACCTTATAAGATGCCTCCTTTCCCCGTTCTTCATGGATCAGTATGAGAGAATAGGAGCTTTTGTTCCTTATGATGTAAATTACATTCACATCACTCGTCACAGTCTGTAATAAGTAACAGGATCCCCAGATTTTGCCCTAAATCTTGAAAAGTAACTCTGAACGCAATGGTGACATTTTATTTAGTGCCATTCCTGCCTACATTGAAAGTCTGATTTTGATCTTGCTTTTCCTAAGATAACTTGTCCACATCCCAAAGGTGGTAATTTCACAAGCACCTGTGTGGCCCTTTCTCTGAGTCTGAAATCTGTAAGAAGTGAAATGTAACCTGAGGAATATTAAAGGGGCCAAACTCAGGACATTGGAATTGGGTAGATCACAACCAGAAAGTGGAAAAGATTTAGGGTCAGTGAAGGAGTTCGCAACTTACTACAAGACTGACAAAGGCACCAAACATCAGATTGAGCCTAAGCCTAGACTTTAAAAAGCTCTGGATTCTGCTTTGGCCATGTTATTACCCAAAGCTTTCCAGGTTCTTTTGTCAAAGGACTAATCAACAAATGACTGTTTTGTACATCTGTGGAATCTTTGGATATATATATATATATTAAGGAGGGGATGTGGATGTGGAGGTAGGAAAGATGGTGGGATGAGATGGACATCATTACCCTAAGTACATGTATGAAGACACTAATGGTGTAACTCTACTTTGTGTACAACCAGAGACATGAAAAATTGTGCTCTATATGTATACTATGAATTGAAATGCATTCTGCTGTCATGTATAACAAATTAGAATAAATAAATAAATAATATACATTAAGATAGCCTTTTGATTATCACTACATTATATCAGTTCCCAATGTACATCACCATGGGATTTCTGGGGTTATTTTGCAGAGGAAAAGTAATGTAAATTAAAAACAGGAAACAAAAGGTAGGAATATGGGCACTTAATAGAGATCTAAATAACTGAATCCTGAGAGATCTGAACAGAACTAGTTATTTTTCATGATTAGAAATATACTAACAAAGGACATCTGTGGTCAACATTCTACATTTGTAGGAGACATTAAATTATTTGAGGGAGTGAAATAGGAGCCAGTGAAGATAATCATAGAGAGCTCACTGGAAAATTAGCAGCAGGGTGTTAGTGAGGGCAGATGCAAAGTGGAGTGTGAGGAAATATAATGATTTGAATTTTGCTTATGGGAATGGATTTTGAATTGTATGATATGCTCAGAGAAGCCCTAAAGTCAGTCTGACCCAGTGAATAGCTTTTCCACAAAACCTGGCTGAACACCTTCAGTGAGAATACTAAAAACAAACCAAAAGAATGTAATCTCGCCTGGGTTTAAAACCCTGGTTCATTCATATTTAGAAACATAAAACCACTATGACTGAAAAAAAAATCAGCAGAAATGAAGATCCAGAGAAAGACAATTAGAATGGTTCAGCAGATGGGGGAATGTCATAAATAGACAGTTTGAAAACTAAGTATACATCTATCTGGAAATAGGAAGAGTAAAAGGAGGTATCAGCTTTGTTCAGAAAAACAGGGGAATGTGAAAAGAATGGATAGTGATTCATAAGTCCTGGAATATCAGGCTTGGGGATACTGCTTGAAATGTTACTGACAACAATAAAGATGATGATGACAACAGCGACCACATGGTAAGAAATGATTTTGTGCTTGAAGGACCCATGGTTACTGAATGCTTATCGAGTGAAATGGATCAACTATGCTTTTGTGGTCTAATGTCTGAAACGCTGTTTCCAGGACCTCCCTCAGGAACAAAGGAAGATTTCCCTGGGCCAAGTCACACTCCCTTTGTCACTGAGGAAATTTTCCCAGAGCAGTAAGTAACTGTGTACAGCAGTCCAAGACTGCCTCATCTGAGGAATGGAAGCCTCCTGGCCTGGTTATCCAATACTGAAGTCCCCAGGAAGCAGACCTTGGGGATTTTAGCATGCAAGGAATTTTTTTTTAAAGAGCGCTTTTGAAATCAACCCCTGTAGAAGGGAGGGAAAGGAAGCAGGATTGGGTAGAGGAAGAAGCTGAGCTGTGATGTAATATCAACAGATGCCTCAGCCAACCATACTGGGAGTAATGAAGGTGGGTTGAAAGTACACAGCTGCCCCAGGCTGGACCTTTACTCCATTCTGATAATCAGTTACTGGATGTGGGGCTCTGTGGGAAGGAGATAGGGTCTTGATGAAGGCAGTTTCCTTACATTGAGGCAATCTACAAAGGGGACTGCCCGCTGAGGGCAGGGAGCAGTCCCAACAGCTGGGGTTGGTCCTTCATTCCTGAAGAGGGATCTCGGGAGCTCATTCCAGCATCTCCCACACTCACCTCCATTTTGACCTTCAGTTTCCATTCCTGACTGACATGAGTGAACACCAGGAGGATATTGAGGATCTGTTTAGTGAAAGACGGTGACTTAGTTGACACATACAATACCAGCCCTTGGGGAAGCTGAGGAGCAGAGAGATTTGTCATCAGTGGCCCTGACTTTGCAACTCCTTGCTCCCTTCACAATGCCTTTTCCTCTCCCTGCTCCTCCTTTCCTTGTAACTGCCCTTCTGCTGGCCTCCCTGACTTCTAACACTCCCAGCTGTCTGGTGGAAATGATTTGATAAATTCATTCACCCAAACCTCTCAATGACAGGGGCTGAATTTGCAAAACAGTCTTGGGCCAAAAGAGTAAAATCCTCTAGAATTTCAGGCTGTTCATTGAGGGGGTACATCTTCTTGAGTCTTAGGAATGAAGTGGTATTAGGAATATTCTCGCTCTCTAAAGTATAGTGTAACCCTGGAAAAAGCCCATGAGATTGGTGCAGATAGAGCCAGCCAAAAACAGAGGAGGAGAAAATAAGCTTTTCATGAAGGCTCTTGTTTCCTGGGCATGATTGACAAGTGCTGATAAAAGCAAGAGCTGGGTGCCTCAAACTGGGAACTGCTGCTGCCTAGCAACTCAGGCTAAAGAATCAAAGCAGGGGTTTTTCTATCCTGAACTAAGAATCTGTCCCTTGCCAACTTTGAGGAGTTTGTTAAAGTAAATCCAAGCAGAGAATGGAGAAGCTAGATCTTTGTTAAAATGATGATGCTATTGTTAGCTCATCAGCCTTCTTCCTCATCAAAGACCTATTGTAGCTGCCAATATTCTACTTTTCAGTAGTAAGAACTTCTGATAATCTAAAAGAAGACCCTAAGAAGAATCTTAGATTTTACTGATAGATCATAACCCTTTTTTTCAAGGCTAGATGCTTTCTCAACAATTCTATGAGATCAAATGTACTATAAAACTGTCTTTATATCTCTTACTATTGAAGAACTTGACTCTTCCTTTGGTAATCCATAATTTACACCATGGATAACAAGTCTGGCAATGTATTTTGAAAAAGTTCATCACCCACATTTTAATATTGGTTGTTTCCTAGAAGCAGCATGTATGAAATAAGTGAGTTACTGAAGAATGATGAGTAGATTCAGGGGAAAAAAATTCTAGCTGTTTCTAGTTTTAATTCAGCTATGCTCCTGTTTACTTTCAATATAATTCTTCTGTATTATCAGTAATTTTTTTTTTAGATTTCACTAGAATGTAAATTCTATAAAGACAGGGATTTTTTTTTTGTTTGCTTTGTTAATAGATTTATTTCTGCACTGAGAATGATACCTGGAACTTAGTTAGGGAATCAGTAAATATTTATAGAATAAAATTAATATTTCCCCTACCACCTGGGAGTTAGAAAATTCACAGGCTGCTTTTTAGCGTCTCAGGACATATTCAGTTCTCATAAAAATATAACCGTCTTTGCCTCAATCTCTCTTTGCTGATAATGACTTAACTAGTAATTGTTTTGGTTTAGTATGTTATAAAAAGTTGATGAGGTATCATGATTCCCAGGATTCGTCAAGTGTCAACTAATAATTAGTTGGGGAACCTTAGAAAACTCATTTAGCTTTTCTGGATTTTAATTTGTTCATCTACAAAGGATAATTTAACAGTGTTTTTGTCTTTCAGGATTTTGATTTGATTAACTTGCATAACAAATAATTTAGTGGTTAAAAGTAAGAATTCTGAATCTAGAATCAAATCCTAACCTATCTACTTTTGTCTTAGGCAAGTTATTGAATCACTATAGGCTTTATATATATACATATAAAATGGAGATAAATACAGTTCCCTTCCCACAGAATTTTGTGTAGATAAAAATAGTATGTGCAAAGCATTTAAAATAGTGTTTGCCACATTTGAAAGTACTCACAGTAAATGTTAGGTGTTATTATTAAATGGAAAACACATTTAGAAAATTGTGAATTTCTGTACAAATATAAGATAATTAGGCTTTCATTTTAATGGGTCAACAGTGTCTCAAGCTAAAATGAATAATTAATGTTCAAATTATAGACCCTGTAACAAGCTAGGGAATAAATGATTTGGCATCTCTCAAGTTACACCTCATGGTTGGCTATGTATTCTATTTCCAGAAATGGCCTGAGGTGCTCATCCTCAGGGCTACCTGATAATTTACTCATGACGACTTTACCTTTCTCAGTCCTGTCATCATCTTCTTATGTGACATTGGACAAGGCCAATAACTTATCTGATTCCTAGTTTCCTCATTTGTAAAATGGGAATAATAACAACTTCTTGTTCTTTTTAGAATGTTAAGAGAAAGGCCTAATTAAGATACTCACTATTCAAATGTGAGGTAATATCATCCATTTGTTTTTTCTCCCTAACATTTTGATAGTGTTAACTATCTGCTCTACAAAAATAGTAGATTGCTCAAATGTTCTTTTCTTTTTTGGTCCAGACTCCCCCATGATACAAAGTTGCAAACAGACTCAGTAAGTCATCCAATACGCTAAGGCCCAGATTGAAATGGATTGCATGGATAGCGGTGTTAGAGAAGGGCTTGTTGATTAATCATTTAGTTTTTATAGTCAATATCAGGCAATCTCAGAGTAAAACAGTGTTTGAAAATGGCCAAGTTAGTCTAATTGGCTTAGTTTCACAAGTTTCATATATTAAACTACTTAGTGAATGAAATCATTTACATTCTTGTTATGTTCTATAAACATGAATGTTTTAGCATTAGAAAATTGGGTGGAATTGGGGGTGGCAGCCCACACCTCTAATCCCAGTGACACAGGAGGATGAAGCAGTTCATCCAGAGTTCAAGACCAGCCTCAGAAACTTAGTAAGGCCCTAAGCAACTTATCAAGACCCTTTCTCAAAACTAAAAATTAAAAAGAAGGCTGAGGATTTGGCTCAGTGGTTAAGCGCTCCTGGGTTCAATTCCAGCAAAGGAACTGAACAGACACTTCTCAGAAGATATACAATCAATCAACAAATATATTTTAAAAGTTCAACATTTCTAGTAATTATAGAAATGCAAATTAAAGCTACTCACTCCAGTCAGAATGGCAATTATCAAGAATACAAGCAACAATAACTGTTGGTGAGGATGGGGGGGAAAGGTATGCTCATACATTGCTGGTGGCACTGCAAATTGGTGCAGCCACTCTGGAAAGCAGTAAAAGATTCCTTAGAATGCTTAGAATGGATGCACAATTTGACCCAGCTATTCCACCCGTTGGTCTATACCCAAAGGACTTAAAAGCAGCATACTATAATGATACAGCCAATCAATGTTTATAGCAGCTCAATTCACAATAGCTAAACTGTGGAACCAACCTAGATGCCCTTTAATAGATAAATGGATAAAGAAACTGTGATATATATACACAATGGAATATTACTCAACATTAAAAGAGAATAAAATTATGTCATTGCAGGTAAATGGATGGAGTTGGAGAATATGCTAAGCCAAGTAAGCCAATCCCCAAAAACCAAAGGCCGACTATTCTCTCTGATAAGTGGATGCTGATCCATAATGGGGGCAGAGGTCATGGGAAGAATGGAGGAACTCTGCATTGGACAAAGGGGAGGGAGGGGAAGGGAAGGGGCATGGGGTTAGGAAAGATGTTGGAATGAAACGGACATCATTACCCTAGGTACTTGTATGATTACACAAATGGTACGACTCTACATCGTGTACAACCAAAAAATGAAAAGTTGTTCTCCATTTGTGTACAATAAAATGAAATGCATTCTATTGTCGTGTATAACTAATTAAAACAAATTTTAGAATAAACTACAAAGAAAATTGAATGGAGAATTTGGAAGAGGTTCAAAAAAATACTTTCATTTTTGTTCTTGAATTCAAATCTTGACCTGATTTTGCTTTTGGCTGATATAATAATAGGTATTGAATTATTCCTGCTGAGGCAATCATAAAACTGGACAAAATATATGAAAAAATTTTACACACTGGAAAACAGGCAATATAAACCATGATCCCAATTTAAACCCATGAGATGAGCCTCACATTGTTGTAGATTTGCCCGGCAACATTCTCCCAGACATGGCACAGGGAGCTATGATCTAAGCAGAGCACTATGTATGATACTGTTGAGCTGAGGAAACTTAGAATTTGGGATGTTGGAAGTGACTAGAATCTGCAAGGCAAGGTGTCAGAGGGGAGGAGCTACACAGAATTGGGGTGAGGTCTTGGATGGAACTTTGCCTCAGTTTTCGGTTGAGAATTTTAATCTCATCTGAAGGGAAAGACTATACAAGGATTACCAGAAAACAACTACTACACAACTGAGTATAGAACAGAGATAGTAAAGACTGAACAGAATTTGTAGATATTGGAGATCTTCCACAGCTACAGTGGATAGTCATCATTAATATCTTGTAAACTTCTTAAGGTTCGAAACCAAGAATGCTGCACCTGAGGATAAGGACCACACCTTACAGAGAGTAAGATCTACTCTCTCAACCTGCTCTACAATATGAATCCTTATAAGAAGCTAAATGGGAAAGCTTTCTATACATCTACTCGACAAAGTATAAAGACAAATCTATACAAGTTCAGGATGATCAGCCAACAATTGATCTGTGTGCTACAATAAAAGTTAACATTCCTTGGGGCTGGGGTTCTGACTCAATGGTACAGCACTTGCCTAGCAACTTGTGAGGGTTCGAGCCTCAGCACCGCATAAAAATAAATAAATAAAATAGAGGTGTTGTGTCCACCTACAACTAAAAATCTTTTAAAAAAAATTAACATTCCATTAAGGCAGATAACAGAATACAGAGTTTCTATCTATATTGTGAATAATACCCAATATTCAAATAAATTACTGGATGTACAAAGGAACAAGAAATGCTAGGTGGCATGATCAAAAGATGGTAAATGGGTAAACTGGAGGGACTAGGGAGGAGTGATCTGGGCAGGAAGGGGGTGTAATTAACAACTCTCTCTGTAGAGAGGGACAATCCCTGGGACAGGTTACCTTAGCAACAGGTTGGAGGGGGGGGCAGGTTATCTTGATAAGGGTGGAGGAAGGGTTTTGAAGGAATTAACATTTCAATTTCTCCATTCTCCAGATCAACCTTTGCCTATCTGCCTGAGTAATTCTGGCTTCATTAACACATGGATAAATCCACAATCATAGTCGGTGTTTTTAACATTTCTCTGTCAGTAATCAAAATAATAAGTAAAACATCAGTAAGGGTATGTAAAATCTTAATGACACTGACAATAAATATACACAATCAACACAGTGAACTACATCAAACAATGCAGAATGCTTGTTCTTCTCAAGTGCACGTTGGACATTTCCTGAAATAGCTACATGCTGAGCCATAAAACAAATCTCAATTAATTTAAAAGGATTGAAATCACAGAGAGTATATCTTTGGCGATAATGAAATTAAATGAGAAATTAATTCTAAGGAGCTCTCTAGAAAATTCCTCAAATACCTGGATATTGAAATAATACATTTATTAATCCATATCTTAGTGAAAAAAATCACAAATGAAATTAAAAATATTTTGAATCTAATGCTACTGAAAAATAATTAATCAAAAATTGGGACTTGAGGAATTTAGAGGTTTAAATGCCTATTTTAAAAAGAAAAATGTTTCAAGATCAATGATCTAAGTTTCTGGAGATTCAAGATGGTGAACTTAAGGTTTGAATTATTCCTGCTGAGGTAAGCATTCCTTGTTGTATTTCTTGTTGCTCCTTAATTGGGGATTCAAGCAGAGGAAATATTGTTTCTCTGAGAGGCAGCCATGGCTGCCAACTGATCTCTTGCTGTTTACCCCCCATTCTTCCCTTGTCACACTACCAGCAGGTTTGGTTACATTCAGCTGCTGCCATCTCGGGACACCAGCCAGGGTCTGCAGTTTTGCCACTGCTGACATCGTGGGGTGTGCCTGTCTCAGTCTGGGGACACTGGCCCAGGCCTGGAGATATATTGTTGGGGTACCTGCAAGTCTGGTTGCACCTGAGGTCTTTCTGCTGGGTGTGCTAGTGGCCGCCATTGGTGCCTCTTTGCAGGGTCTCTCCTTTGTGTGAGAGCATGGTGGTCTCTCTGCAAGTGGAAATGGCATTGGTATCTTGGGACTGCAGCAAGGCAGAGCCTGGAGAAGCTGAAACCCAGGTTCTTCAGATTACAGCTAGGTCTTCAGATTACAGGGCCAGTCAGGGTCTAGCAAACCTGTGGGAAGCCAGAGACTAGGGGCAGTATCCCTGGGGGAGCACAGGTTGGAGAAATTGAAGAAAACCAGGTTCTCTCCTGCTCAGTGAGCCCTGAAGTGCACAGGGATGGAAGGGGCCAGCTAAAATGGGTGGGAAACCTGAAAGAGTGTGTGAGGGCATCTTGCCATCAGCTTGCCCAGCCAACCAGTTTGGCACCTACTGGACTGGAGTTACCATCAAACTTCAGACAACCCCACCTCTCCACAGAGAAGGGAAGCTGAGAAAATTTTTGAAAGCCAACAGAAGCAATCATTCAATTTTCCATTGAGACTTTTCCCCCTTTATCTCTACTATCATTGAATCCAAATATTTATCATGCATCAGTTTATTAGGGAATGGGATGTCTGCTTAGTATATTATGGTTTTGTTGTATATGCTTATATTTTCTTTTTTTCTTTAAACTGTATATATATTTTTCTCTCACCTGTCTCCCTGGAATCTCTTTCTCACTTCTCTCATACTAACAACCACCTTCTATTAATTCTTCCCTTGCTCTTACTATAAATCTTTACCTCTATCTTCTATCCTTTTCCCTTATAAACATCACATTTTACACTACTTCCGTTCCCTCATCATTCATCATTTGAAACAGTAAACCCTTTTAGCATACTTACTGTTTACATTATAGACAATAATTGAACGCGCCATTTCTGTTTCTTGAAACAAAACTGTAGAGGCTTAATAGGAGCTATTTGGTTTAAGGCTGTATATTGTTTGCATTGGGTGCTGTTAAGTTGGTGATGAAGAAGGAAATATCATGATGGACACTATTGAAATACAGATGATGTTTAGAAACTATTTTGAAAATTTATACTCCAATAAAATAGAAAATCTTGAAGATATTGACAAATTTCTAAAGACATATGATCTACCCAAACTGAATCAGGAGGACATACACAGTTTAAACAGACCAATTTCAAGCAATGAAAGAGAAGACACTGTCAAAAGCCTACCAACTAAGAAAAGCTCAGAACCAGATGGATTCTCAGCCGAGTTCTATAAGACCTTCAAGAAGAATTAACACCAATACTCTTCAAATTATTCCATGGGATAGAAAAAGAGGGAACCCTTCCAAACTAATTCCATGAGGCTAGTATCACCCTGATACGAAAACCAGATAAAGACACATGAATGAAATAAAACTTAAAAAAAAAAGATTTACATACTTAAAAAAAAAAAAGAAAACTTCAGACCAATATCCCTGAAGAACATAGACACAAAAATTCTCAATAAAATTCTGGCAAATCTCATACAAAAACAAAATTAAAAGATAGTGCACCACAATCAAGTGGGGTTCCTCTCAGGGATGCAAGGTTCATTCAACATATGCAAATCAACTAATATAATATATAACATCAATAGACTTAAAGATAAGAATCATATGATTATCTCAATCGATGCAGAGAAAGCATTTGACAAAATACAACACCTCTTTGTGTTCAAAACACTAGATAAACTAGGGATAGTATTATACCTTAACATTGTAAAAGGTATCTATGCTAAGCCAAGGCCAGCATCATACTAAATGGAGAAAAATTGAAAGCATTCCCTCTAAAAACTCGAACAAGACAGGGATGTGCTCTTTCACCAATTCTATTCAACATAGTTCTTGAAACTCCAGCTAGAGCAATCAGACAGACAAAATAAATTAAGGGATATGAATAGGAAAAGAACTCAAACTACCACTATTTGCTGATGACAAGATTCTATAATTAGAAGATCCAAAAAATTCCACCAGAAAACTTCTAGAACTAGTGAATGAATTCAGCAAAGCAGCAGGATATAAAATCAATACCCATCAATCAAATACATTTCTAAACTTAAGTGATGAATCCACTGCAATAGAAATTAGGAAAACCATCCCATTAATAATAGCCTCAAAAAAAAAAAAAAAACTTGGGAGTCAGTCTAACAAAAGAGGTGAAAGACCTCTACAATGAAAAGTACAGAACACTAAAGAGAGAAATTGAAGAAGACCTCAGAAAATGAAAAGATCTCCCATACTCTTTGATAGGCAGAATTAATATTGTCAAAATGGCCATACTACCCAAACTGTTATACAGATTTAATGCAATTCCTATTAAAAACCAAATGACATTCTTCAGAGAACTAGAAAAATCAATCATGAAATTTATTTGGAAAATAAAAAAGCAATCCTTAGCAAGAAGAGTAAAACAGGAAGCATCACAAAAGCAGACTTTAAACTATATTACAGAGCAATAGTAACAAAAACTGCATGATAGTGGTACTAAAATAGACATGTGGACCAATGGTACAAAATAAAAGACACAGACACAGACCCATATAAATATGGTTATCTCATACTAGATAAACTTGCCAAAAACACGCATTGGAAAAAAGGTAGCCTCTTCAACAAATTGTGCTTGGAAAACTGGAAATCCATATGTAGCAAAATGAAGTTAAACATCTATCTCTCACCCTGCACAAAAATCAACTCAAGTGGATCAAAGACTTCGACACTAAAATAGAAAACCTGCACCTAATAGAAGAAAAAGTAGGCCCAAATCTTCATCACATCAGCTTAGGACCTGACTTCCTTAACAAGACTCCTAAAGCAAAAAAAAGGAAAATCATGAATCAATAAATGGGATGGATTTAAACTAAAAAGCTTACTCTCAACAAAGGAAACAACCAATAACATTATGAGAGAGCCTACAGAATGGGAAAGTCTTTACCACATGCACCTTGGTCGGATAGAGCACTAATCTCCAGGATATATAAAGAACTCTAAAAATTAACACCAAAAAAACCAAATAACCCATTCAATAGGTGGGCTAAGGAACTAAACAGACACTTCACAGTAGAAGAAATACAATTAATGAACAAAGGTGAAAAAATGTCCATCATCTCTAGCAAGTAGAGAAATGCAAATCAAAACTAAGATTTCATCTCATTTCAGTCAGAATGGCAATTATCAAAGAATATAAGTAATAATAAATATCAGTGAGGATGTAGGGGAAAAGGTACACTCATACATTGCTGGTGGCACTGCATATTGGTGCAACCACTCTGGAAAGCAGTATAAAGATACTGCAGAAAACTTGCAATGGAACCACCATTTGACCCAGCTATCCCACTCCTTAGTTTATACCCAGAGGACTTAAAATGAGCACACTACAGTGACACAGCCACATCAATGTTTATAGCAGCTAAATTCACAATAGCCAAACTATGGAACCAACCTACTTGTCCTTCAACAGATGAATGGATAAAGAAAATGTGGTACATATATATAATGGAATATAAACTCAGCCTTAAAAAGAATGAAATTATGGCATTTGCAAGTAGATGGATGGAACTAGAGAATATCATGCTAAGTGAATAAGCCAATCTCAAAAAAACAAAGGCCAAATATTTTCTCTGATAAGTAGATGCTGATCCATAGTGCGGGGAGGTAGGGAAGAAGGAAGGAATTTCAGATTGTGTAGTGGGGAGTCGGGGGAGGAGTGGGGCTGTGGGGATGGGAAGGACGGTAGAAATGAAACAGACATTACTACCCTATATACATGTATGATTACACTACTGGTATGACTCTGCACCATGTACAGCCAGAAGAATGAGAAGTTGTGTTCCATTTGTGTACTATATGTCAAAGTTATTTCTACTGACATGTAAAAGTAATGTGATAGTTAAAGCAAATGTGACTCCATTTTGTTTTGTGACTCCATTAATAGAACAACCACGCCAAGTACAAGGGGAAAGATGTTCTTTTCCTTTTTCTATAGAAACCTTTAAGAACACAGAACTACCCAATGGGGCATTGTTTCTGTAACTAGGGTAACAGGGCTCTGTTTCTGTAACTGGGGTGACTGGGATAACTGTGATTGATTAGGCTTCCCACCGTTTGACTGCACTGTCCCGCTTCTGTAACCTGGCTTGCTTGCATTGGCTAGACCCTGAACATCCCTTTTGTGATTTTCAGGCTTATAAGGAGTGCCCTTGCAATTGTTTGGGGCTGATCAGGGGAACAGCTTTATGCTCTGGTCAGGCGACACTGGTGTGCTTCAATAAAGGCTTGATTTGATTATACATGAGTGGTCTGGAAGTCAGTTTATGAAACCCCGGGACGAAGCTTTAACTATAACAGTAATTGGAACAAGTAAAAAAATACACATTAGCTATGGCATGTATTCTCAGGCATGAGAATAACTTTTCTATTTATATATTGCTATGTTATAATAAATTTGTAAAAATGTAAAAAAAAAAGATCTAAGTTTCCAAATTAAGCTAGAGAAAAGTTAAATAGAAAGAAGAAAATAATGAAGATAAAAATAGAAGCTAATTAAATAGAAAACAATAAAGAGAATTATCAGATCTAAAAGTTGGTTTTTTGAAAAGAGAATATTCTGGCCAAAGTAGAAATTATTCTATTATTTTTGGGGATTGAACCCAGGAGTTCTCTGCCATTGAGTAACATCCCAATCCTATTGTATTTTGAGACAACATCTCACTAAGCTTTCTTTAGCTCCATTTTTGGTCTATTTTTTAAAGCAGCTTCATTTAAATAAGATGAAAAGGCAATGAGCTGTAAAAATTTCAAGTGTACAATTTAATAAATTTTGACCTACATACATCCAAGACACTATCACCACAATTAAGAACACATCCATCAGTCATGGAAATTTCTCTTGTCCTTGTATAATCTCTCATTCCTGTCCTCCTTTGCCACCCAACTCCCACGTCCCATCCCCAGAAAACCACTCATCTGCTTTCTATCAGTATAGATTATTTTGCCTTTTCTAGAATTTTATTTATAGAATTTTATATAAATGGATTTAGACAGTATAAACTCTTTTGTGCTTGTTTTATTCTCACATAATTTTTAAAGTTCCAAAATGTTTTTGCATGTATCACTATTTAATTTTTTAAAATCACCGAGTGGCATTCCATTGTACACAACTAATTGTAAAATTTAACTGGAAATGTAAATAAGCTAAAATAGTCATCTTTTTTTTTTAGGCAAAGAACAAGTTGGAAGATTTATACCACTTGATTTCAAGAATTATTTATAAAGCCACAGTGACAAGAAAGTATGTTATTGGCATAAAGACAAACAGATTAGTAGAATAGAATAAAGATTCCAAAAACAGATCTACATATTGGTAGTTGATTGATTTTTTCAATAAAGATGAAAAAAAGAATAGTTTTTCAACAAATGGTGCTTGGAATAGTCTTATGAACAAAAATGAACCTCTTCTCTTACTTCATACCATAAACAATAAAGTTGATCAACACCTCAATAAAGTTGATTTTAAAATTACCATAGTCACTATATATACTATATCTAAATGTAAAAGCTAAAACCAAAATATAGGGGACTATCATCCTGATCTTGGGGTAGACAAAGATCTTAGAATCTAAAAGACCAAACTGTAAAAGGATTTGACAAGTTGGATTTGATCAAAATTAAAACATTTTGCCCTTTGGAAGAATCCACTTAGAATATAAAAAAGCAAGTTACAGACTAGGACAAAAAATTTTATAATACATATATCTGACAAAGAATTATATCTAGAGGATATAAAGAATCAATAAGAAGTCAACCAACCCAATTTTTTGTTGGGGGAGAGGCGGGTACCAGGAATTGAATTCAGGGGCATGTGGCCACTGCCACATCCCCAGCCCTAATTTGTATTTTATTTAGAGACAGGGTCTCACTGAGTTGCTTAGAACCTCACTGATGTAGAGGCTGGCTTTGAACTCGTGATCCTCCTGTCTCAGCCTCCTGAGCTGTTGGGATTACAGGCGTGTGCCACTGTGCCCAGCCAAATCCAATTTTTAAAAGCAGAAAATTTGGACACTTGACAAACAGATATATAAATAAGGCAATAGGCACAGAAACACATGCTCAACACCTCTCATCCTCAGGGAAGTGCAATTTATAACTACAGGCAGATCCATTGACAAGCTGACTGGAGTGACCAGAATTAAAAGACTGACAACAGCAACTGTTGGTGAGGACCTAGAGCCACTGGCATTCTCCTGCCTTACTCATGAGAGTAAAATAATCACAACCTTTTTGGTAGACTCTTTGGCAGTTTCTTATGAAGTCATTCCTGCTCTTACAGCAGTTCCTATCTTGTACTTGCCCAAGAGAACTGAAAACATATGTCCATACAGACTCGTATACATTTGTTTTTGCAGTTTTGTTCAAAATAGCCAAGAACTGAAAGCAATCTAAATGTTCATTGAAAGTGGATGGGGCCAGGTGCAGTGGAACAGGCCTGTTATCCCAGTACTGGGGAGGCTGAGGCAGGAGGATCACCAGATCAAAGCCGGCACTTAGGAACTTATTGAGGCCCTTAGTACTTAGTGAAACCTTGTCTCAAAAAATAAAAAGGACTGGGGTTAAAAGCCCTTGGGTTTAATCCCTGCTACAAAAAAAAAAAAAAAAAAAAAAAAAAAAAGTGAATGGGTAAACAAATTATGGTGTTTCTAAGTAATAGAACAAAATAAAAAGAAAGAAGTATTGAGTACATACTAGGACATGGATAAATGTAAACAACTTTTGCTGAGCTAAAGAAGCCATGTACTCAGATATATATATACCTTATGGTTCCATTAATTACAATTTTAGAACAGATATAATTAATCTCTATTGACAGAAAACAGATCAATGGTTACTTAGGGCCAAGCAGGAATGGGGTAGATGACTTCAAAGAGATACAAGGGAGGATTGGGGTTGTGGCTCAGTGGTAGAATGCTTGCCTTGCACGTGTGAGGCACTGGGTTTGATCCTCCGCACCCCCAACCTCCTAATAATTTTTTATAAAAAGAGACAGCAGGGAAGTTTCTGGAGTGATGGAAACATTCTATATTTATCTTGATTGGGTGAAGAAATGTATACATTTTTAAAAATTCATTGAACTCTACCCTTATAATGGATGCAGTTTTGTTATGCAAATCACACCTCCATAAAGTTGATTTTAAAATTACCATAGTCACTACATTGTGGGTTGCTGCCACATGGCATTTCTCCTTTTGGATACAACTTTTAGTACTCATGTGACCCAGAATTCCAGGTGAAAATTAAAAAAAAAAAAAAAAAACGGCAAAATGATAAAGAAAAGAAAAACCAAAACTTTATTTCTAAATACTTGTTAGCTTAAAAATACAAGGACATACTTTATAGTTTTGTTGCTTTTGGTACTGAGGATTGACCCAAAGGGCATTCTACCACTGAACTGCATCTCCAGCCCTTTTTATTTTTTATTTTGAATCAGGTCTCGCTAAATTGCTTAGGGCTTCCCTAAGTTGCTGAGCCTGGCCTCAAACTTGTGACCCTTCTGTCTTAGCCTCCCAAGTTGCTGTGATGACAGGCATGTGCCCCCATGCCTGGTGCTTTATAGTTTTTGAAAGATAACAAATGGGCATTAAAAGATAATGGAAAAGTTTTTTCATTCAAGTAAACATGAGAAAACTCATTTTGCAAAAAGGCAAACTGGCATCTTATTTTGGCATGTACACAAAAAACCATACATACTGGGATTTATGAGTTTCCTAAGAATTAGAAGACAAATAAATACACTAAACACTAAAACTCTGCTGCACAGCATTGACTCTGATGACTCACCAGGCTTGTCACTCCCTGGGCCATTATTTATAAACATTGTGCTGGCAAAGAGTTGAAGACAGTACTATCAGAAATTAACAGATTTCCTACTTATAGAAGGCGAGAAGCAAGGGAATTCAATGCAGTAGTGTTTTTTGTTTTGTTTTTATTTTTGATTTTTGGTACTGGGGATTGAACTCAGGAGCACTCGACCACTACGCCACATCCCCAGCACTATTTTGTGTTTTATTTAGAGACAGGGTCTCACTGAGCTGCTTAGCGTCTCGCTTTTGCTGAGGCTGGCTTTGAACTCACAGTCCTCCTGTCCCAGCCTCCTGAGATGCTGGGATTATAAGCATGCACCACTGTACCCAACTGCAGTAGTGTTTTGAAAGAGGTCTTTTCAAAGTAAAAAAGGAGTCCAATGGAGGAGATCTTAGGAATGGAGGAGGCCAGTGAGATGGGCCCAGTTTCTATCAATATTACCAGAAACAAGCTCTTGCTCTCATTTGCAGAGCCCAGGAGATATTTTTCTCGGCTGACAAGCTGAAATAAATAATTAGTGTTTTCTTTGTAAAAATCCCATTATTAAGAGAGATCTTGGGCTTTATCTTTTAACAAATCAAAAGGGGAAATTTAGAAATAAAAAGAGACAGATCAACCAATTAAAATGCATTAAAATATATTAAACATATTAAAATTACAGGCCTAATTATTTACACCCTGATATAAAACAAAACAAAACAAAATTTTGTGGGATCATCAGGGAAATATGAATACTAATTTGAGTGATGGTAGAAAAAAATTGTGGGTAACACTTTTTAGGTAAACAATGGAATTTTAGTTTTGTTTCTAAAAGTTGTTTTTAGATACACTGACATATTTATGGATGAAGTTATTTGATGTCTGGCATTTGCCACTATATAGTAGGATGAGAAAGGGCATAAAACTTTGGCATAATATCTGATTCTTAAAGGATTCATTATTATGCAAGACTCTGAATTTTCACTTTAGAGTGATGCTCTGGGGAACATTCCTGGAGCTTCCTTTTCAAGTGTTTGGAGCATGCTCCTAACCAAGGTAACAAGAACAGGAAAAGAGCCTTCATAACTTTTTACTCTTTGGTTTGGAAATTGCCTTATGCCATGTGCTTCCTTTTCCTCTGTCCATGTCTTTCCCAGCTTCTGTCTAAATTGGCTTTATTCTTGTCTCCTTCTTTTTTCCTGGTGTTAATTCCAGTGGTGGATCTGACTGAGTATGCTGTTTCCAACATGCAGTTCTTTATCTCTGCATATACCATGACCATAGCCAAGTGGCACCATGTCCCCCAAACTCGCCAAGCCTCCTGGACACAACACTTCAACAGAAGTTCTCAAAGGCCATGTCTGTTTGAGGAGATGGAGAGGAAATTGGTCATCTACACAGTTTTCACATCTGATGATCATAATTGGAAGAGAAAGGTGAAATTATGGATGCATGACAATTCTACCAAAGAGTTGATGAGCAATATTATAAATTCCATACAAAACAATCTTGGAAAGTACTAATTAAACTCACTTTCTATTTATACATTGAATTTCATCAGAATGCTATAAATTGTGATAATTTAGATAACACTTCAAATGATGTAATAATTTTCAAACTACAGGTCATGTCCCTGTAATGGGTTGTGAAATTAATTCAACAGGCAGAAAAAAAGGCTTTTAAAATCGATTAGAGTAGGCCAGAATGGAATGGAATAAAATTAAAATATTGAAGTAAATGATAAATAGTTACAGTGAATATATTTTTGTAGAACTTTTTCAGTTTTTCTAAGTAATGTGTGTGTGCACACTTGCATGTGTGCAAGCTATGTCATTAATTTGAAATTAATTTCTTATTGTAGCTAATGCTGGAAAGAAAGGTCTGAAAACCTCTAGGTAATGAATTTCTATATATAATCATGAAAAATCAAAAGGATTTGGGGCAAAAAAAAAAAGATAACTGAATGAAAATTTCTTTCCAATCGAAATCTTAATGATTAACTGGTCACCTAATTTGGAGAATTAAATTGTACCAACCAGCCAGAAATCAGAATTAATTGGACAGAAGGAGTAGGTTGCTAGGTGTCACCTGATATGCTGTTGTGTTGTCATGTGCCTTTGCTTACTCTGCTTTCCTGCTGATTTTTAAAGGCCATATACATTTTTGTTACTTGGTGACTGTGATTTTTCAGATTGCAATTTATCTCTTTCTAGATGCAACCAGAATGCTACTAGCCAACAGAAGGAAGATTGAGGTTGTGCCCCACAGGCCCAACTGAAGAACTATCCAAGCTGTGCACAAAGCTTAGGTCATGGTAAGAACAAGGTAAGATGACATTCGTCATTAGACTCAAGTTGTAACACCCAGGGCTCCTGCAAGGTTGTCTGTATGCCAAGGCCATATTTGGTCATAGAATGTGTGTCCTTTAAAATCCCAGTAGGGCAGGAAGTGTGAATCAGGCGGTATAGCGATACCAGATTTCAAACTATATTACAGAGCAATAGTGACAAAAACAGCATGGTACTGGTACCAAAACAGGCGGGTGGACCAATGGTATAGAATAGAGGACACAGAGACTAATCCACAAAGTTACAACTATCTTATATTTGATAAAGGGGCTAAAAGCATGCAATGGAGGAAGGATAGCATCTTCAACAAATGGTGTTGGGAAAACTGGAAATCCATATGCAACAAAATGAAACTGAATCCCTTTCTCTCGCCATGCACAAAAGTTAACTCAAAATGGATCAAGGAGCTTGATATCAAATCAGAGACTCTGCATCTGATAGAAGAAAAAGTTGGCTCCGATCTACATATTGTGGGGTCGGGCTCCAAATTCCTTAATAGGACACCCATAGCACAAGAGTTAATAACAAGAATCAACAAATGGGACTTACTTAAACTAAAAAGTTTTTTCTCAGCAAGAGAAACAATAAGAGAGGTAAATAGGGAGCCTACATCCTGGGAACAAATTTTTACTCCTCACACTTCATATAGAGCCCTAATATCCAGAGTACACAAAGAACTCAAAAAATTAGACAATAAGATAACAAATAACCCAATCAACAAATGGGCCAAGGACCTGAACAGACACTTCTCAGAGGAGGACATACAATCAATCAACAAGTACATGAAAAAATGCTCACCATCTCTAGCAGTCAGAGAAATGCAAATCAAAACCACCCTAAGATACCATCTCACTCCAGTAAGATTGGGAGCCACTGTGAAGTCAAACAACAACAAGTGCTGGCGAGGATGTGGAGAAAAGGGTCCACTTGTACATTGCTGGTGGGACTGCAAATTGGTGCAGCCAATTTGGAAAGCAATTTGGAGATTCCTGGGAAAGATGGGAATGGAACCACCATTTGACCCTGCTATTGCCCTTCTCGGACTATTCCCTGAAGACCTTAAAAGAGCATGCTACAGGGATACTGCCACATCGATGTTCATAGCAGCACAATTCACAATAGCTAGACTGTGGAAACAACCCAGATGCCCTTCAATAGATGAATGGATAAAAAAAATGTGGCATCTATACACAATGGAGTACTATGCAGCAATAAAAATGACAAAATCATAGAATTTGCAGGGAAATGGATGGCACTAGAGCAGATTATGCTTAGTGAAGCTAGCCAATCCCTAAAAAACAAATACCAAATGTCTTCTCTGATATAATGAGAGCAACTATGAACAGAGCAGGGAGGAAGAGTAGGAAGAAAAGATTAACATTAAACAGAGACATGAGATGGGAGGGAAAGGGAGAGAAAATGGAAATTGCATGGAAATGAAGGGAGACCCTCATTGCTATACAAAATTACATATAAGAGGTTGTGAGGGGAATGGGAAAATAAACAAGGAGAGAAATGAATTACAGTAGATGGGGTAGAGAGAGAAGATGGGAGTGAAGGGGAGGGGGGATAGTAGGGGATAGGAAAGGTAGCAGAATACAACAATTACTAATAGGGCATTATGTAAAATTGTGGATGTGTAACCGACGTGATTCTGCAATCTGCATTTGGGGTAAAATTGGGGGTTCATAACCCACTTCAATCTAATGTATGAAATATGATATGTCAAGAGCTTTGTAATGTTGTGAACAACCAATAAAAAAAAATAAAAAAAATAAAATCCCAGTAGGTACACACCTACAAATTCTCAGCTAATGAAAGGTTCATTTATTCTTGAAGCCCTAGGGTGGAGAAAACAATTTCCCCTGCCAAATATTTCTTTTATATAAAACTTTAAATAAGAACTAAAAGCTTTCATGGTGCCTAAAAATTCAGGTTTTTTTTTTAAATGCAAATCCTCTAAAAATCAGTGACACAGACTCTCCTTTAAGAGTCCTTTCAGAATGGATTTGCATGTACTCATCCCTTTATACAATGAGGTTAACCCAGAGATGGGGTGTAGGGGGGTATAGTTCACTGGTAGAGCAAGTGCTTAGCATGTGCAAGGCCCTGGGTTCAATACCCAGCATCACATTTAAAAAAAAAAAAAGATTAATTCCCAACTGGAAAGGCACTTTGGAGTGTGTAATTCAGATGAAAAATCTTTATCAATATGGCATGATCATTTGGAAAATGCAGTATTCAAAATCTGACTGAAAGGTTTAAGAGGAATTAAATATGAAAGTCTTTAAAAGGGGTAGAGTGTAGAATATAGTTGCATACAAATTATTAAAAATGTAAATTATATTTATCAGATGGCTTCACCTTGTGATCTTATTGGTAGCAAGTCCCTGTGCATGAAAGAGGCAAGCCTACCATAGAGAAGGCAGAATACAGAGAGCTTGGCGTGGTTCCTCTGAGCAGCCACAAGTGATTCATCAGGGGCACAGCTGGGGCCCCAGGCAGATGGGCGAGGACACAGCAATGTGGGCACTGTGGGTTCCCAGGACCATAGAGATCCATAGCTCCAACTCATCTCTATCATAAACCAGGACCTTGCCAGGCTGTCATTTCCGGGAGGGCAGAGTCTGCTCATGTTCATGTTCTTGCCTAGCTGCAAATTTCAAATGAGATGACAAGAATGACATCTGGAAACATTTCCTGGCAAAGAGGGCATTTCTTCTCTCATTTCTCAGGACTTGTTCTCTGCTTACCTCTATCTGCTCCAGCTTCACACTGGAAGAGCCTGGTAAGGACATTCAAATCCACCCTTCCTACTTGCTTATTATGTGGATTGGAGGAAATCATTGGCCTCTAAGCCTGTTTCTCTAGGAAGAGAATATAAAGAGGGAGATAATAACTTAACTTACAGGGTTGTATGAGGATTGGGATAATCCTGAACACAGTTGTGACAACCAAAAATGACTCCAGATATTGCCAAATGTTCCCCATGGGGCAAAATCACTCCTGGATAACTATGACTTCTCTCTCTCTCTCCAGCCCGCCCCCCCCCACCTCCCATTTTGGGCTGACAAACTGTCATATTAGGAACAGTGCAAATGGCCTTTAAAAGGGTGATTAAGTTAGAGATAAGACCAAGAAGAAATTTGGACACATAAAAAGACACCAGGGGTGTGCCTGCAGGGCAATGACCATGTAAAGCCAAGCAGAGAGGCCCCAGAGGAAACCAACCCTTTATTTTGGACTTTTTCCCTCCAGAAGTATGAGAAAATAAACTTCTGCTTTTAAAGCAAGCCAGTCTGAGGTACTCTGTTTTGGCCATTGAAGCAAATGAATACATGACTAACTGAGGTGTCCTGATGGTGATGAATTTAAAAGGCTACCATGTTCATAGGGTACACACATGGCCTCTTCAGGACCTCAGAGGAAATCTTTCCCAGGGCACAGATCTTTG
Organism: Spermophilus citellus; assembly: GCF_964194105.1. NCBI lineage: Eukaryota > Metazoa > Chordata > Mammalia > Rodentia > Sciuridae > Spermophilus > Spermophilus citellus. Next base: position 61,879,465 of record NC_138195.1, on the reverse strand, counting down.
GGATGGTAAATATGCAGGAGTTCAACCCTCTCTCAGTTCCTATGCATAACAGTTTACACCCTTGGTTCTGGGGATCTCTTCCCTTGTGGCCAAGCCCCTTGGTAGGATACCCAGCAGGGTGTCCTGAGTCCAGCCAATATTCCAATTATTATTTCACTACAGGAAGCCCACTTATCTATTCCCCAGAGTAGGTGGGCAGACTCCTGTATGCTGTGGCCTCTTTGCCTAGCTCTCTGTTTCTGTGTCTCGTGTCTCTATCTCTCTGGCTGTCTCTCTCTCTCCCCCTCTCTCCTGCTCAAATTAGATGCAGAGGGCATAAATAGTTCTACTAAACAAGCAGGTATTGAGCAGAGAAGAAAATGTGAGGATCCCCTTCTTGTCTGTACCTCTGCCTGCTTCCTTTTCCTTATTTCTCTTTAGGGATAGTCCCCTTGTGAGGACAGAATGGGAAGCTCCTGTATTCCCCACAAGGCTGACATCTCAGGACTCAGAATTCTCTTTGAACTTCTGATTTTCACAGTGGTCTGCATATATATATATATATATCAGAGGGAATGATGAGCAGCTAGCTGGGTAGCTGAGCCCACCACATCAGCCCCAGGTGCTATAGGTGGTGACCTTTAGAATATGGATTACTTATCACCTCTAACTCCAGCCAGTTGTGAACAACAGCAAATATATATATATATATATATATATATATATATATATATATATATATATATATATATATATAATGTCCTGTTCAACATCCTACTATAGGTCATTAACTTAAAATACTTAATGACTGGCCTAGTATGAAAACACTGTAATTTGTTTAACTAGAGCTTTGCTGAAAACATTTGGGATGGATCCAGGTTCTTACTACTACTTTAGTGAACATCTTCTTAGTATTTTTGTGAATATGCAAGTGTTTGTAAGTGTGGCTCTGTGTGTGTCTCTGTATGTGTGTGTGTGTGTGTGTGTGTGTGTGTGTGTGTGTGTGTGTGTGTTTCAAGGGCTAAATTTTAGATCTAAAACTGTCGGGGCAAAATAGCATAATTTTTAAAAGTTATTCTATACTCTTACTTTTACATTATCATAAAATAGAGTTGACTTTTTTATTTTGGTGAGCAATTCTATGAATTTTAATACCTGATAGATTCATGTAACCTCCACTGTAGTCAGGCTACAGAGTTATCCATTGCTCCCCATCCCTAAAATTTCTTTATGATGTCTGATATTGACCTTTTTCCTCCCACCCACAACCCTTGACACCATTGAACCATTCCACCATAAGTTTTAATGATAATAATCTTCTATCTGTTCAGTGTGAATGATTGACAAAGTAATGATTACTCTGTCATAAATAGGTTTAAGATACCAATTGCTAGGTCTGTTAACTAAGATTATATTCCATGTAATTAACCCTAATGAGATGATAAACTATTTTTAAAATTTCTTTTTCAAAAACATTTCTGTAGAATAGTTTTCAAAACACTCCAAACTTAAGAAAGGTAAGGCTTATCAGCACAGAAGATTCTATCATCATATGTAATTCTGTGTATTTTTAGAAACAATTATGAACTAAATCATAAACTAACCTCTAAGTACCGATTAAATAAGAAGACATCCTTATTCACATTCCCCACCTTAGGATACAGAATATTATGAACCACCAGCGCCCTGTATTTGTATCTCCTAGACCCAAGGGTATCTACCCCTTCAAGCCAATGTTCTTTGAATTCCACTTACTGTTGGTAGGGGAAGAGAATTGGTTTTCTTCACATGGAAAACCGAATTATTCTATGCAAAATGGAATAATGGTAGACAAAATCCCAAAGGTATTCATATCCTAACCCCTAGGACTTGTGATGAAAGAGTCTTTGCAGATGTGATTAAATTAAGAAACCAGGGGTAGGGGGAGATTATCCTAGACTATTAAGGGCAGTCCAGTGTGCTCACAGAAGTACAGGAGGCAGGCAAGACGGTCAGCATCAGGCAAGGAGATGTGATCATGGAATCAGAGTTTTCAGTGATGGGAGGAAGGGGCCAGGAACTAAGGAGTGCAGGCTACACATATTCGTGTTGTTTTAAGCTACTAAGTTTGTTATAGCAGTGATAGGAAAGGAGATACTCTTTCCTGAGTTTTCAAAAGTGACTTATTGAATGTTCTACATATAATATGAAATCTAAACATTTTGAATTTAATGTCATTTTGAACTTTCAGAAAAGTCATGAGACCAGTAAAACACCTCTATTTTATTTACACATATTCACCAATTGTCAATATTTCATTTTGTTTGCTTTATCATTTGCTGTTGTACTCTGTATTTTTCTCTGAACCATTTGAAAGTAACTTAAGGATATTATGATTATTTAGCTATAAATTATTTCATGTGCACTCCCTAAAAGGAAATTCTCTTACATAATCATACTACAATGATCAAAATCACAAACTGTAACTTTGATATATATTGTAATCAAAAGTAGATTTTTTTGAGGAGGGTGGGTACCAGGGATTGAACTCAGGGGCACTTGACCACTGAATCACATTCCCAGCCCTATTTTGTATTTTATTTAGAGACAGAGTCTCACTGAGTTGCTTAGCACCTCACTGTTGCTGAGGCTGGCTTTGAACTTGAGATCCTCCTGCCTCAGCCTCCTGAGCCTCTGTGGTTACAGGTGTGTACCACCTTACCTGGCCTAAAGTAGATTTAAGTTGCTTTAGTTGTCTCAATAATCTTTTTGATAGTTATTCTTTTTCCTAGCCCAGGATCTACTCTGGGAGCATGCGCTGCATAGAGTTGTCACATCTCTATAGTCTTTTGTAATCTCAGCAGTTTCTTCATCTCCAATCTTTCATGTTTTTGACTGTTGTGAAAAAGTAAAGTCTAGTTATTTTATAAGACATTTAAAATTTTACTTTGTCAGAAGTTTTCTCACAGTAAGATTCAGGTTTACATTTTTGGCACAAACACCACAGAGATGGTGTATCTACTCTGTGTGTCTATCAGGAGGTGTGCCAGGTCAGCTACTCCCATTATTAATCCATCTGCCCCTCAGTAATTTGTAAGGGAAGTACTTTGAGATTAGCTTTTCTACAGTGTTAGCTTTTCATTGCTGTGACCAAAGCATCTGACAAGAATAACTTAAAGAAGGAAAAGTTTATTTAGGGTTTACAGTTTCAGAGATTCAGTCCATGTTTGGTCTACTCCATTGCTCTGGCCCTGAGATGAGGCCGACCATCATGGTGGAAGAGTGTAGCAGAGGAAAGCTGCTCAGCTCGTGGCAGCCAGGAGGCAAAGAGGGAGAGGGAGAGAGGGGGCAGGCATTCAGGGGAGAAGAGAGGAAAGAAATGGAGAGGAGAGGAGAGAGAAGCCAAGGACAAAATATAAATATCACTAGGCATGTCCCTAGTGATATTTCCTCCAGCCACACTGCACCTGGCTGTAGGTACCGCCCAGTAATACATTCACATTATTAATCCATCAAATGGATTAATCCACCAGTTAGATTACAGTTCTCATAATCTAATCATTTCACCTCTGAGCATTCCTGCATTGCCTAACGTGAGCTTTTCAGGGGATACGTCATACCCAAATCAGAGCATCAACCAATCCCCATGCACCACAGTGGCAATTCTAGACTCTCCTCTTCAGTTTTGAATTCTCTTTAACGTTGAGAAAGCTGGCTTCCTCTATGTCATATAATATTTTAATCTATTTGAAATGTTCTTCTTGTCACTATTTTCTAATTACTTAAAATCAGTATCATAATTCATTCACAGTTCCCCATGAATGAAGGTAAGTTATCTACACTTAATTACAAAATCTTATTCAATTTGTGTTTAAAGGTTCTTTATTGGACTTTCAGGTTGTTGAAATGTTTCCCACTTTTCTGTAATGTTATCTTCAGTCTTATTTTGTGATTATTTGTCAAGAGGGAAGAGACAACTTACTGGAATGTATATAAAAAGTATACATTTTAGATAATAAAATAAATCACTTTTTCATTTAAGAATTTCAACAGACTACAGGCATTCTTATTATTCTGCAGGTCCCAGGTTTGGTGGCAAAACTATGGTTATTTGAGTCCCAGAGAACATCACCGTGGTCAAGTTTTTTTCCTTTGGACTTCAGTGGGAACCTGAGTTAACTGACATAAATTTCTAACAGGTTCTAGTGATGTCTTAGCAGCTCTTATTGGTTTCTGTCTCAGGCCTACATTTTCAGCTAACACAGAGTTCAATTTGGGTCATGTTTGGGCAGAACTGATTTTTTCCTAAAGGATTATTGTATACCAATTGGCAATTTTCATTTCCTGGAGATGAAAATTTTAAAATCAGAATTCAGTACTTGGTATGGTAATCTAGCTTGACTTGATCAGGGACAGAAAAGTTGAGGAACAGAGAGGTCATGATAAAATTATACCTGTGAAGAATCTCTCAGTGATAGGAAGAATTGTTTTTCTTAGAGCAACCTGTAGAATAGAGGAGAGGCAAGGTACAATATCAATTGCACTGTGAACTCAAACGACAGCAGAGAAGATTAATAAGGATATCTGACATGCATTCCTAGGAAAAAGCAGAATGGTTATCCATGTGGACTTGGCCCTAGAATGTCTTTGATTTGAATCCTAGCATTGGCATTTATTTTAGATTACAGTTCTTATAATCTAATCATTTCATCTAATTATTGAATGACTGGTAAAGTTTAGTTCCCATCTCTATAAATAATGAAGATTCTTATATTATCTGTGTATTGTGAAGATTTCTTAATGCACGTGCCAAACTGAGTAAATGTTAACTGATGATAAGCCCATAGAGTCTAACCACTAAAGAGTTTAACTTGTCAATTCTTAGTTTTGTGAGTATTAAGGGAAAGGGTCAAAAGTGATCACATTTTAATTGGCAGGCTGTATTTTGAAACAACAGTATCATATTTTGTAACCAACTGCATGAGTTGGTAGATTGTATGAACTCCCTATTGGTGATCATGGAGCTACTAAAGAAAGTTTGTCACCTCAGTATGGCAATATACTTAACTGTGATTTTTATCCCAGCACAAGGTGAACAAAACCTACTATAATAAGTATATGATTGCCTTTTAAAATCACTATCAGTGGTTAGAAGGCACATAAATGCAAGTCAGAGTCCTTGCCGCCCCATCCCCAATAAACTGGATTCTGTAGTGCTCCAGATTGGAGGATTGTTCTTGCTATTGGCCATGATTGTTAGGCTGGTTTCTAGCTTAATCCCTGAGCTTAGTTTTTGCTGTATATTCTCAAATTCTGACTTCTGCAAGTGGCATCCACTCATGACCTCTGAAGCCTCAGGGCTCATTGGGCCTAGAACATCAAACATATTCAAAAGGATCCTGGGATTTGTACCTCTCCAGGAGACATCCAGTTAAGTATAAAGTTTGGTTGGAGGGGACTTCTGAATTAACAGGACCTCCTCAGGCCCTGTGTAGGGTGGGATCAGACCACAAGATGGAGGAATGGCTTTACTCCAAGATTGATATGGAGCTTAGGACCTGGAACTTGATTCATTATGCCTCCCTTGGCTCCCTGCTACCTAAATTTTAACTTCCTCACCAAATCAGTCAGTTATAAAAAGCAGATTCAGCTCTAGCCCATATCTGAGTACTGAGACATTATCATCTATGCTTGGCAAAAACAGAAGCGTGAAATGTGAGTCAGTTGTTTTATTCCATTTCCTAGTGGAGAGATGCAGTTTCTCATCCCGTGTGAATCCAGTCATTCAGGAAGAAACTCTCCCAAAGAATTATTCAGATAGTGATTGTGGCTGCTCCTAATTAGACACAGGCTGACTCAGGAGGCAGGGACCTGATGGGGCTGTTGCGCTGTAGAACAGCTGGCTGTTCTTGGCCATCTCACCAGGCTGGCCTATTATTCGGTCTCCTAGCACCTGTACCTCTTCCCCCAGCAAATGATCACAATTATAATTACTATCTATTTAAGTGTACCAAACCAGTTTTCAATATCACATATCCCCCACTCCTGCCCCGCAATCCTCATGGTGGATTCCAGCTGTTGGAGTGCTTGTCTCTGCCAAAGCCTGAGATACTACAGCCAGCAAGGCTGAAAGGAGACTCAGCAAAGCTGAATTGCTCACCAGGTAGGAGATAGGAAAATGTAAGTTCCAGAGAGAGGAGGGGAACAGGAAGAAGAGGACATATGACTGAAAGGTCCAGAACAGGGTTCAGGGCAGAAAAGAATTCAAGATGGAAATCAGATACATCCTAAGGGAATTTAGTGGGTTTTGCTGAGGTGTTCCATTTTACTGAGATTTTAAGTAGGAGTTTTTTATAAGATTTCTATAGTGTTACTGGCAACCGAGCCAAGGGAACTTGCCTGGATCCCAGCTACTGGTTTCAGCCACCCACCTGCATAAGAAATAGGCAAATGATAAAAATAGGTTAGTCTTTTCCCTATTTCCATCATTTGTCTATTTTTTTTATGTGGGTGAGTCGAGATCTAGGCAGGTTCTCTTGACTCAGCTGCAGATAACAGGAGATTTTTGTCAGATTTTGTATGGGAGTTTCCTATACAAAATCTTGGTCAACACCTTTGTTGCCAACAAGCTGTTGGCATGAAACTGATTATCTGTTCTTGGAAATGAGAGAACTCTGTGTCCTGCAGCAAAGTTAGCAGGAGATGAAAAAAGAGGCCCCTTGTGGGGAAAGTGATGTCTGAGTTACTTGTGTAATTACAGTATTCATTTCATGTTGGTTTCCCTGTCTTTCTATGAGCCACATGAGGATTGGGACTGTCTCTTGTTAGTATATCTCCAGTGTCTAGCACAGAGTAGGTACATAATAGGTGCTCAAATATTTGTTGGATGAATCTATAAATGAAATGATTTGACTCAACAGTTTCTGATCTCCAACTGAGTGGAAGTCAAAAAGAAAATGTTCCTTTGTTCCTTTGCCCAGGATCCTCAGGGGACATTAGGAAGCTGATGATTTGGCGAATGGTAGGTCTGACAGCAGCAAATTTTAGGGCAATGCTTTCACAAGGACACTCTTAAGCCCTAATGAGGTGGTTCTGTTGGCTGACAACATAGCTGGAACACTGTACATGGGAAACAATATGGGCCATCAAGATAGCTATGGAGGAGGCCAATCTTCTTTCCATAAATATTAAAGTCACAACATTGCTAGGTATTTTGCATGCTGATTTATAAGGCTCTACTTGAAGAGATGCATATGTTCTTTCCCTGTTTACCCTCTGGGAACTCCCATTGTAAAGAGGAATTGAACTCCTGTTGTACTCAGTCACGACACTTAGGAAGAAATACAAAATATTGTAGTTGCAACAACCTTCAATTTTTTCCCTTTAGGTTAAAATGAAACATATTAAATTGAAAGGGAAACTTTACAAGCTTTGTGGTATCAATAAAAGAAAATGGTAATTTGAACCAGAAATGTGGGTTGAAATCCCAGCTCAACCACTTAACCAGCGACATGAAGTTGGAGAAGTAAATTAAATGCTTGGAGCTTCAGTTTCCTCATTTGCAACATAGGAACATTAATATGATGTATATATGTGACATTTTGATGAGATAGCTTTGATGTAACTGCTTTGGTTTACCCATTTTCATATAACTAATTTTTATATTAAGTTTTCAAGCAAAGCACATATGAGAATTCTTAATACATTCTTGTCACACTGTAAGGCTGGCCCAGTGTCTTAGTCTATTTTGTGCTGCTATAACAAAAATACTTGAGAATTGGTAATTTATAATGAACATAAATTTTTGGAGGGCTGGGAACTCCAAGATCAAGGGTCTAACATTTGGAGATGACCTTCTTGCAGAAGGTGGAAGGACAAGGGAGAGGGAGAGAGAGAAAAGGGGAGTGGAAGAAAGAACAAATAAAGGGGGTCTAATGCCCCCTTCTATAATGACTCCACTCCTGTGATATTTGAGTCTCATGATGAGTCCATTAATTCACTCACTCTGTCTCCGTGGCCTAATCACCTCCCATTAGGCCTCACCTTCAAGAATATTGCACTGGGGATTAAGTTCCCACACATGCTTTCTGGGAGACACATTCAAATCATAACACCCAGGACAGAAAATTAGGAGTCAAAGATGGATTGAAAGTTAGTTGTATCTATTAAGTACAGACCTTGATAATTAAGGGGAAAAATTATCACTGAAAAACAACAACCACAACAAAAAAAATAGCATCAACTTTCATATACCTGATTAGTGATATTTACATAATTTGAGGTGCTTTGCTTAGGGAAATATGTTGAAGGACTTTTGGGGAGTGAGCTTGGTCTGGAAGGAGAGAAAGAGACAGAAAAAGAAAAGGCTGATTTTTTTTTTTGAAAAATAAATTAGAGATAATGTGGGATTTGTTAGGAGCAATCTAGAAGAAGGAAAGCAAATGGCTCAGATGTTAGAAAACGGGAAGACAGGAGAGAAAGGGAGAGACCCAAGATGGCGATAAATTGAATTCTAAATAGGAAAAATAGGTGAGAAATCCATGGTGGCAGAGAAAAGGCAGCCTAGGCAGTCTAGAGTGTTCCAAGTCTTTATTTTAATAAATTATTTTGTTTTGTATAAGTTCTCAATTTCTGAAAGAAACCAATAAAAAGAATAGACTGTATAAAACCAATAATAGTTCAAATGTAGGTAATAGCCTTTCTCTAAAGAGAAAGACATACTTTCTTAATCTGCAATATTTCTTCTTTTTTTAATAATTTTTAATATTTACTTTTTAGTTCTCGGCGGACACAACATCTTTGTTGGTATGTGGTGCTGAGGATTGAATCCGGGCCGCACGCACGCCAGGCGAGCGCGCTACCGCCTGAGCCACATCCCCAGCCCGCAATATTTATTCTTATTTACAGTTTTGCTCTCATCTGTCTAGGTGTGGCTTGTTTTGCTTATTCCAGACTCAATATGTTCCATGATTCTGAGGATTTATGTCTTCAATTCTGAAAAATTCTCAGACTATCTCTTTTCCAGATTCCTTCTATTCTTTCCACTTTGTCTTTCTGGAACTCCCAACAGACAATATTGGACTTTATCTGAGATCTGAGGTTCCAGAAAATAGAAATAATGAAGAAATCTCCCCTATCTTTTGTGTTTGACAAGCAATAAATCTCAAAGGACCATCCTGTCGTTATATAGTCCTACATGAGACACATTCTATCCTTCCACATGACTCTCATGAGACTCTTGGTGACCTTCTTGTTTACCCAATGCTACAAACTTCAGGCCCCCTCATTAATGAACATTTATCTATTGTAAGCCTAAATAAACTTATCTCACTGATTTTCTGTTATACTTTGAGTTGTCATGTTAGACATGCCAGATACATAAATGATTAACATTTGCCCTCATTTCTCCATATTTCTACTTCTATTTTATAATTTCTACCTCTTTATCTTTCTGTCCTGTATTATCAGTAATTTATTCAGATTTATCTACCAGTTCATTAATTCTCCATTCAGTGTCTAACCTGATGTTTAGACAGGATTTCATTTCTAAAAGTTCTATTTGTTCTTAGTCTCTCCCTTTCTCTCTGCCTATTCTTATAGACCATTGTGTTCTTTCATTATGATGTCTTTATTTTAAACATATATCCATTTTTGTTTTATAAATTGATCTTCTTTTTTCTCCAGACCATGAAAATTCTGCTTCTCTGGCTTATTGCATCTGTCAATTCTCCCTTAAAGGTAGATTGTGTCCTTGAGTAGTGTGTAATGTTCTTTCCTATGATAAAGTTATCTTAGAGTTTTTTTTTTTTTTTTTTTTTTTTTTTTTTTTTTTTTTGAGGAGGGAGTCAGTGAATATTGTGACAAGTATTCCCAAAGAACTATTTTGTTTCTGCTTCAGCCCTTGGAGTTTCGTAAATCCTAAGCCAATTTTAATATTAATGTGTTACTTTGGTTTCTTGTAACCATGAAGGTAGTAAAATTTTGGATCCTATACCTCTATATGGCTCAGACTTTGATTTCTCATAATTTTTTTTTCACACAGGTTCCTGGTTACATTCAAAATTTATTGACACTTTCCCAGGCTAGTGGTTGCTTTTTTAAAAAAAATTTTTTGTAGTTGTATATGGACAGCATGCCTTTATTTTATTTGTTTCATTTTCATGTGGTGCTAAGGATCAAACCCAGTGCCTCACGCATGCTAGGCAATTGCTCTGCCACTGAGCTTCAGCCCCAACCCCTGGATGGGGTTTCTCCTGGTCCCATTTTCACAAATGGATGGCTTTCCAAAATTCTCAGCCTCTTTTTTTTTTTTTGCCAGATGCTTTTGGGGGGATAATTTTAAAAATCTATGTGTGTGGGTAGCTCAGATACTATTATTTTATCTCTCAAAAGAAGCAGACAAAACTGATCTGATACATATCTACAAGTCTTAGGGGATGGGAATATAACTCAGTTGGTAGAATGCTTTCCTTGTATGCACAAGGCCATGGGTTTAATCCCAAGCACCACACACACCCACACACACACAAACACACACACACACAATCACATATCTATAAGTTTTAATTCATAAATAATTTTTCAGGATCTCTACATGATTTTTATACCTCTTCAGTTACCCTGATGTAAGATAAAGTGTCTACTTCGTTCCCAACATTTATTACCATTATAAAACTGACCCAGTTGTAGTCAGCAGTGAAAAGAAGAGTACAGTTAGAGTCTTCTAATGATAAGCAATGGAAGAGAAAACTTCATATGGAGCAGGTATTTGAAGCCTTATAATCAGAGTCTCAAGAGATTTACCTTCCCTTTGCTAGTTACTGTTGCTGCCACCGTGATAACTTAGGGAGTGGCAGCCATTCTCCATGAGTCTTAGTTGACCACATGTGGATCCATACCTTTCCTTAAAATAGGGAAGAAAACAAAGTCAGGGACAAAATATGGGGCTAGAAATGAGGCTATTACAAGAACACATCTAAGAAGTCCAATCATATGTGCTATAGATGAGGCATAAATTTGTCTTTATACTTTCCAATAGCCAATTCAAAGTAGGAAAAACTATTGCTTACATATTTCACAGTGATTAAGAGATAAAAACAAGTGAGTTGCTCAACTGAAGTTTGGGGTGTTAATAAATAAGGTGACCTAATAATGTGAGAGAAATATTGAAAGAAATACCTTGTTCTATCAGTTTGAGTGTAAGAACCTAAAGTTCATGCTTGAGGAAAATAAATACATATTAAATTGCTTTTTGAAGAGGAAGTGTCTTAACAGATATCCAGTGTTGTTGGATAGGGTGTGTGGACAAAATCTGAAGGTAAACTGTGCTCACTCTGTGGACTCCCTGACACCTGCTATTTCACTCAATCTTCCTTCAAGATGAAAGTAGAGTTTGAAGTGGAACCATGTTTTTTCAGCCTTTCTGGAGAGTCTACATGATTTCATCCAGGTCAGTTTTGATGGTAAACTTCTCCTGGCATAGATTCTTCCTTTTGTCTCCCAAGTAATGGATTTATTGTGCATTACTTTTCTCATCTAGTTTGTATCGCCTTCCAATATCTACTCCTGGGCCTCTCTGCCCTTTCAGGTTCCTCTTACTTCTTCCTGTCACCTTGTACATGAGGTTGAATAAACAACAGCTCGTTTCCTAAGTGGGACAGTGCCATGGGAGTTCTCTAAGCCAAGGGAGAAGAATTTCCTGGGCTGAATGATGTGCTCCAGGAATTCGAGCCCAAGTCACAGATTTTCTCCAGCTATCATCTGCAGACTGGACACTGTGCTCTTCATTCTGCTTGCTTTTCTTCTCTTTTGAGGTTGGGATTCTTCAAGAGAGCACTCTGCTAACTTACTTCAGGATGGTGGAAAGAACCCTCAGACCTGGAGATCATGAGATTTCTGATAAAAGAAGCTGTGTAACATAGTAAGTAACTCACATTCTCTCTCCATTCTGAATTTTCACTTCAGAAGATAAAACTGTTGAAATAGAAGAACAGATTTATATGTCTAAGATGTTTTCTTCCAAAGAAAGTTCATATTATCCAATAGATTAAAAGAGAGTTTTTGTGTCAAAGTCAATGTTTTGCATGTGGTAGTGATGGGTGCTATCCCCGTCCCTTTACTTCTTGGGGAAACCCCAGAGCATGCCTACAAAATTGCTCCAACTTCAGAAAGCAAAATTGAGAAAACCATCGGTCTTCATCAGGGTTCAGCAAAAATTTTTTTCTGTAAAAGGCCATAGAGATATTTGTTTGTTTGGGACACCAAATAGTCTTTGTTGCAACTGTTCAACTCTGTTTTTATAGCATGAGAACAGCCATAGACAAACTAACAAATGGGCATGACTGGATTTGGCTCACATGATCATAGTTTATAAGAACTAGATAAAACCCCTGATTGAGGTTGTTTCAGATATATGTGTGGATGTGTATGTGTGTGTGTGAGCATGTATGTGTGTATCATAAGACTCAGCTTAGATTTTATATCTATTTTATCTGTGTTTATTTTATCCAAGGAGGAACAACATGGCTTCAACTAGTGAGTTTTCAGGGGTCCTGTGTAAGGCTTTTCCCCAATTGACTTGGGACTCCATTGAGGTTGTCAGTTAAAAGAGCATAGGTATCATCTCCAGTTAGATTTCTCCCAGCAGAGGGAAAAAGGGAGACATCTACCTGTTTCTATTCTTAGCAAATTCAAACTGGCTTCTCAGAATTGAGAGAGAAATTAAGCACATACTAGAATTAGTACACAAGACATTAAAGTATTTGTTATAACTATAATGGTCACAAATAGATGGTGGAAGGAGTTGTGGTCAGGGTGTGTTGACTTTCCACTTCGAACCTTTCTTATAGTGCTTTCCTCCCTTTTATTGAGATATAATTCATATGCCATAACTTTATATCTTTTACAGTACACAAACTACAAAAAGTAGTTTGTTTTAGTATATTTGAAGAGTTATGAAGCAATTCTCACTTATCTAATTCCAGAACATCTTCATGATTCTCAAATTAGAGCCTACACCTACTAGCAGTCACTGTTCATTTCCTTATCATCCCAATCCTGGGAACAATTGTTCTGCTTTTTGATCCCTAATAATTTGCCAATTCTGGACATTTCCTATAATATGTAGTCTTTTTGTGCTGGATTTCTTTCACTTGGTATAACATTTTCAAGGTTCATTCATGTGTTATTGTCAATACTTCATTCCTTTTTATGGCTAAGCAATATTCTAAGGTATGTGTATAACACATTTTATTTATTTAGTAGATGGATATTTGGGTTGTTGCCATTATTTATCTATTATAAAATGCTCCTATAAACACTGGCAAGTTTTGGTGTGGACATGTTTTCAATTCTTTTAAGTATGTACTTAGGACTAGAATTGCATGATCATATAAAAACTCTTTGTTGAATGCTTTGAAGAGCCATCATACTATTTTCCAAAGTAACTAGTGAGTTTTCAGGGGGCCTGTGTAAGGCTTCTCCCCAGTCTACTTGTGTCTGCATTGAGATTGTCAGTTAAAAGAGTATAAGTATCATCTCCTGTAAGATTTCTCATTCAGAGCTTGGATTGTGGCTCAGTGAGTGGTACAGTGCTTGCCTAGCATGTGTGAGGCACTGGGTTCAATACTCAGCCTTGCATATAAATATATAAATAAAATGAAAGGTCCATTAACATGTAAAAATTTTTTAAAAATAATTCTCTTTCATTTTTGAGGGATCATTTTGCTTGCTATAAAATTCTTGATTGATAGTCTTTTGGGCACTTTGAATATTTTGTGTCACTGTTTTCTGACATCCATGTTTTCTGATAAGAAAACAGCTGTTAACCTTATTTAGGATCCCTTGTATGTATTTAGCTGCTTCTCTCTTGCTTCTTTAAAGATTCTTTCTTTGTCTTTGTCTTAATAGTTTGGCTATGATGTGTCCAGGTATGCATCTTTGAATTTATCATACTTGTACTTTGTTTAGCTTCTTGGATATATAGATTAATAAATATTTTCATTAAATTTGGGAAGTTTGGGCCTTTTAAAATATTCACTATGCCTCTTTCTTTCTCTTTCTGAGACTTCCATTATACATCTGTTGGTATACTTGGTGATGTCTCATGTGTCTCTGAAGCTCTTTCTACCTCTTTTGACTTTGATCCTCAGGCTGGATCATCTCAATAGTTCTATTTCAAAGTTTCCTGATTCATTCTTCTGCCAGCTCAAATCTATTGTTAAGCCTCTCTACTGACTTTCTTAAATCAATTATTGTGCTTTTTAACTCTAATTTTTATGTATTTATTTTAATACTTCTTACCCCTTTGTTGATATTCTCTATTTAGTGAGACAACTCTTACTTATTCTTTTCTTCAATCCTTTAAACATACTTAAAATAGCTGATTTAGAGTCTAAGTTGATTGGTTCAAACACCTAGGCCTGTTCACCAGTAGTTTATGTTTAATATTTTTTCAACCCCTATGAATGGGATAAATTCTTTTATTTTTTTTTGCATGTCCGATAACTTTTTTGTTGGCAATTTGACATTTAAAAAATATATTGTTTCAACACTTGAAATCATAGTCCTCCTTTCTTAAGTGTTTATTATTATTGTTTCTGTTTGTTGTTTAGCAACTTTCCTGACCTAATTCTATAAAGTATAGGTTCTTTGTCATCATTGGCAATGAAGTCTTTCATTGGTTAACGTAGTGGTGGTTATCTAATGGTTTAACAGAAAGTTACTTAAATGACTGAACCACTAAGTGAACCAACCATTACTGATGGGGCCTGAGTATATTTTGGACAACATCTTTAATGTTCAGTAATGAAGTTTTTAACTCTAGTAGTCTTCACTTCCTTCTCATATAGACCACAAGATCATTAATGATAATAATGTAGAATGAAGATTTAATGCGTGTTTCTTGGGCAGTCACTTAGCCCTGAACATATGTGTAACTCTAAATACATCTCTGGCCTTCTCAGTGTTAAGTGTTGTGGTTCAGATCTGGAATATTCCCCAAAGTTTTGTGTTGGAAGCATGATTACCCAGTGCAGCAAGGTTTACAGGTGGGGATATTAGATAATGATTGGATCATGAAGACTCTGACCTCATCAGTGGATTAATCCACTAAGTGGATTATTCATGGATTGCTGAATGAACTACTGGGTGTGGGAATTAGTTGGAGGAAGTAGATCACTGGAGGTATGGCTTGGAAATACTTATCTTCTACTGAGCCCCTTTCTCTCTCTGCTTCTAGGCTGCCATGAGCTGAGAAGTTTTTCTCTACCACACTCTTCCACCATGATGTTCTGCCTCAGGCCCAGAGCAATGGCGCTGACCAGCCATGGACTGAATCCTCTGAAACTGAGCCAAAATAAATCTTTTATCCTCTAAGTTATTCCCATTAAGTATTTTGTTCATAGCGACAATAAGCTGATTATAACATACCAAAGAATATGTTAGAGCTTTTAGAGCTTTCAAAATTCCCCTAAGGACATCTTATTCCTCATTTTTTCTATTAAGTTTTTTGGTTAGCTTTGTGTTGGCTCCAACTATTATTGCAGTCTCAGACAATTGTGATATTAATAATTTCCACTGATTGTTTTCAACAAACCCCTGGGGGAAAAGCTGCTCAAAATGAAAGATGTCTGAATCATGCCAAATAAAGGCAAGCTATGCAATTGGACATTTCTAGAATACTACCACGTGGGTCAAATACTGACAATTATCTGAGAAAGGTGTGTTGGGAGAACTCCAAATCCACTCTACCATATTCAGTGGTTTCCAGGATGCAGGTTTTCATTATGGTTGTGGAAGACCCTTCCTCCTAAGGCCTTTGTATTGAAAAGCTTGACAGAGGGGTATGGGAATAAGGCAAATTAAATCACTACAAATCTTGCCAATATTAATGAGATTTGATCATTTATCTTTAGTAAACCCTCCTTGGTTTGTTGATGCTATGTAGGCAATTTTCAGAATTATTAAAATGTTGCTTTTCAACAACTTTATAAATATTCTTGTTGCTTTTATGGAGGAGCAAATTTCTGGAGGTTTTTACTTCACTGTTCACTTATAAGTATGTATAAATTTTAAAATAAAATAAATACATAAAATCAATGAACAAAAACATGAAGTAAATATCGGTCAAGTTCTGGAACCTTATGAACACTATTTCTCTTGCTATGTAACTTGAAAATAGGGAACAAACTACTTTCTGGGAAGATACCTGTAGATTGAAATATTCTGCATACAGGATTTCCAGGTAAAATATAGAGTGCCTCATTCAAACTGAATATCAGGTAAATGAAAGTAATATTTTTGTAGAAGTAGGTCCCCAACTATTTAATTAAAAATGTTTATACTGAAATTTTATTTGTTATTTATCTGTGATTCAAATTTATCAGGGAATTATGTTTTGTTGTAGTTGTTTGGTTAGTTGTTTTTGCAAAATCTTACAATCCTACCCAGAAACAATGTAAGTTCTGGCACTGCAAAGAACAGTAAAGGCTACCCTTCCCTTGTTCTAACCTCTGGGAAGGCTCCTAGAACACTTCTCAATTGTCAGTTGAAGCCATAGTGGAGATAAAGGGCCACTGATAGTACATTGACCTAAGGGCAGATGTATTTCTGGCTGTGGGGAAGGGGAGGAGCAATACAAGCCATCTCTGTGTTGTGAAGCTATGTTAATGAGAACTCCAAATGGACCCATCCAAACAGAACTCCAGTCTAAGCATTTTTCCTGGCAGAGCCTTTGGCTAGAAAACCTCATTTTCCCAAATTCCAGAGGTTCATCTTCTCTTTGCCTAAATTTCTCAATCTTTTGTTGTGTTCAGGTCTGTCCCTGGACTCTATATTTTTTGGGAAGATCTTCAACCAAAGTACCATATTTATTCTGTGTTAGGAAAAAAAGTATCATATCAAGTCAAAATAACTAGTTCTTGTTCCATTTATGTAACACATGAATATAAACATATTTATATATATTATGTATAATCTAATGTTGATCTCTATGTATCATCTGTTATCAAGAGAAAAAAAGAGGTAGAGACAGAAAGGAAGAGTTATCTGTAAAGCATTTACTTTCTCCTTTAAATTTTTCTATGTACTTTACTATGTTATAAGTATGTATTCCTTAAACTTATTAGTTTTTATTGAAGTATAACATATATGTGTTACTGGCAGAAATTGGATTAAATCTGTGTTCCATGGAGCTGAACAATGAACACTGTGAATGCAAGAAAATTTATTAAGAAGAAGGGAAACTATAGATCTCCCAGCACAGTCCATGGGAGGGGCAAGACTGCCATTTAAGTCTTAGGGTACACTCTTTTTATGGGCTTCTTTAGAGTAGTTATTGCTCCTATTTGGATTGGTTTCTAGCTAATTGATTGGTCATATCTTATTAGCTGTTTTAGGGTCCTACTCTGGACTCTCTGTTTTCTTTTCATGTCCTGCTTTCACAAGTAGGTGGTGATGTAGGAGTTTAGCTAGTTCATCCTGTTTTGCTAGTTTATCTTGTTTTGAAATGACTGTTCCCATGACCTCTTTCCTGATCCCTACCCTACTCTGACTGCCAATAAGACCCCTATCTCACATGCATAAAAGTGCAGATATCATTAGTAAACAGCTCAATAAAATCTCTCAAATGAATCTTGAGTTACTAACACCGTTTTGACCAGATTCAAGATGAAACATATAAACTTCGAAAGTTTTTTTTTTCTTTCCCATCTTTCTCAGGATTTATCTCCCGTCTTTCCTAGAATCTTTAAATCTTTAAATCCTCTTAGAGACTTAGTTGCTTCCCAGTTCCACAATATTTCTCTCATGTAAAGCACTGAAGTATTTTTTTGTATGTGCCATGTATATGTCAACTATCAAATTCAGGTTTGAATCATGATCTATCTTTGGTGTATCTTCAGTTTTACTTTGAGTGCCTGATTGTAGGAACTACTGTGTTCCTCTTCAAACCACCATCTCTAACACTGTGCTCAACAGTTTAACGAATTTTGAATGATCATTTGGATGACTGGCATTCATGCATAATACATACAATTAGCTCCATAGGTAGTCTTTGGATCATCCAATCTTGATTCTAGTTGAGTCAGATGATTCTTTCCAAGTTCCTTTTATCCTTACAATTATTTTTTAATTCTAATGGGACATGAGGCAGAACCATGGATTTAGGTTGACCATAAAATGTTCCTACATTGCTTCCAAAGCCAATTACCCATCATCCCTCATCCTCACATGGAAGATTGCTTTTTACAAAGCAATAGGCAATTTCCAAACACTTAAGGCTTATTTAGAAAGACTTGTATCCAGGAAACTAAAAGCCAGTGGCTAGCAACCCTTGGATTAGTGATGGTTCCAAATCTTTTTTTTTTTTAAATTTTAAGAAAGGTATTGTTGCCTTTCAGATTTAACGAGAAGATCAGTGTAATGCAATTTAAAATGATCCCAACAGTTTTTCACACTACAGTACCCATTTTTCTTTGGGGAAAAAAGGTTTTCCAGTAAAGATGCATCAAGAAATTTTGTACCAAATTTTTCAACAAGGTTCTTCATTTTTAGCTTATTTTCATACCTATTTACCCAACATTTTATGCTATTCTTCTATTCTCAGATCCTTCCTTCCTATCAGTATGGTGACTATTAGATATTGAGTTACTGCCACTCCCTTTGGGTATGTTCTACCTGCAAGTTTTCCTCACTAAAGAAACTCCTCCTTTCAAGTCCCCCTCTGCTTTTGACCCTGACCCCTCTCCACTTACTGATCTCCAGAGACACTCTCCTTACCACCTTCTAGACCCTCCTGTCTTGACCCTCCTCCTTATCTGAAACTGGCTCAATCTGAGTTAGACCACCCTCTCTCCCTGTCTATTCCCCAGTAAGTGCCATACCAGATCTCACCAAATGACTCAAGATCCTGAACTTCTCTGTCCTCTCCACAAGGTGGCAGGATCTGAGGGCATCCTTGGGTTCATGTCTCTTTTTCTCTACAAGACCTCTCCCAAATTGAAAAACGCTCAGGCTTTTTCTGCTGACCCCACTACCTTTATTAAAGAATTTAAATACCTTTCCCAAGCCTGTGAACTTAGTTGGCATGATGTCCATGTCATCCTCACCCCCACCCTTACCCCAGATGAATGCACTTGAGTCCAGTTGACCATGCAGACCAGGTTCATTTGACAGATAACACCATGCCTTCAGGCCTGGCTGTGGTCCCTGACACCAATCCTGATAGGGACTATCAAAATGGAAAACAGGGCCGTCACTGCTGTGCCCAGATGATGCAATGTCTGCTGGCAGGCATGCAGGCAGTTTCTAATAAAGTTGTTAATTTTAATAAACTAACAGAAGTCACTCAGGGGCCTGATGAGAACCCTGCAATGTTCCTTAACCACTTAACGGAGGCCCTCGCTCTCCTTATTAGATTAGGCTCTGAATCTTCCTCCCGGGAGACCGTTCTGGCCACTCATTTTATTACTCAATCAGCCCCTGATATTAGAAAAAAGCTAAAGAGGGCTGAGGATGGTCTTCAAACCCCCCACCTGAGAGCTGGTGAATATGGCCTTTAAAATTTATAATGCCCAGTCTGGGGTTGTGGCTCAGTGGTAGAGCGCTGGCCTTGTATGTGCGAGACCCTGGGTGGTTCGATCCTCAGCACCACATAAAAATAAATAAGTGAAATAAAGGGGTTGTGACCAACCCCATAACCCTTGCTGAGCCCAGGGTGATGCTCCAGGTAGTGGGTAAGTCCATTACCTTTCTTGTGGACACGGGGGCTACCTATTCTGTCTTTCCTGCCCACTCTGGGCCTTTATATCCCTCCCAAATCTCGGTCATGGGGATAGACGGAACATCCTCCTTCCCAAAGAAAATGGCCAGTCTGACCTGCTCCCTAGAGGAACATCCTTTTACCCACTCCTTTTTAATTATCTCTTTCTGTCCAATTTCCCTCCTAGGACCAGATGTTCTCCAGCTCTTGGGGGCTACCCTTCACTCTCACCCAATTCCTCCTCCCCTTGATTCAATCCACTATAGACACACCCTTCCCCACCACCACTCACCCCCTCCCATTGACCCCCCAGTCTGGGGTGCCTCCTAACCGGTAATAGCAACACACCATCAACCTGTGCAGATTCAGCTAAAGCCCGCCTCTAAGTTCCCCTCTGGGAGTCAATTTCCCATTTCTCTCCTCATCACAGGGGACTCAAGCTCATCATTAAGTGCCTACTAGACCAAGGCCTCCTTATTCCCATAGACTCTCCCTGCAACACTCGGATCGATCCTACCTGTCCACAAACCATCAGGAGCATACCTCTTAGTGCAAGACCTCTAATTAGTCAACGAAGGAGTTATTCCACTTCATCCAGTGGTCCCTAACCTTATACCCTCCTCTCTCACATTCTGCCCTCTACTTCTCATTTCACAGTTCTAGATCTCAAAGACGCCTTCTTCACAGTCCCTTTCATCCAGATTCTTACTTCCTGTTTGCTTTCACCTGGGAGGACCCAGACCTCACCTCACATCAACTATCCTGGACTATTCTCCCTCAAGGCTTCTGGGATAGTCCCCAACTGTTTAGACAGGCACTGGCCCGAGGTTTAGCTACCTGTGATCTTGGAGTCAGTACCCTTCTACAAAATATAGATGACCTCCAGTTATGCAGCCCATCTTTAGAGACTTTTTGGGAACACACTGCCCACCTACCTCAATTTTTTAGGTTCCCAAGGATATTGAGTTTCCCCAGCCAAAGCTCAACTCTCAGTCCCCTCGGTTACCTACCTGGGCATTCTTCTAACCTCTACCTCCAAAAGCCTCACTGTAGACAGAATCCAAGCTCTTAGGAGCTTGCAGCCTCCTGAGTCAGCAGACTGGATCCTCTCATTTTGTGGACTCACTGGATTTCTCCAACATTGTGTTCCCGATTTTGTTGTTCTTGCCAAGCCCCTTTACCAGGCAGCTAAAGACACTCCCACTGGACCATTGACATCACCAGCCCACATCTCTAGATCTTTCCTCGAATTCAGGGATGCTTGATCTCCTCACCTCCACTCTCCCTACCCAACCCAAACCGTCCCTTCCACCTCCTTACAGATGAAAAACAAGGGATTGCCACTGGTCTTCTGGCCCAGCCCATTGGACCCTCCTACCATCCTGTAGCATATCTCTCTAAGCAGCTTGACTCTACAGTATGGGGATGGCTGCCCTGCTTCTGGGCCCTGCAGTGGCAGCTGAACTTATGGTTTCGGCCTTCCAACATCCATCCAGTCACACAATGGCCCTGTCTTCACTTCTCAGATAATCCAACAAGTCTCTGAAAGCCTCAATATCTCCTGGAAACTTCACATTCCTTACAGGCCACAGTCCTCAGGTAAGGTTGAGCTGGCCCATGGGATCCTCAAGGACCACCTTACAAAACTCTCAATTGAGCTTCGAATCTCCTGGCCCAATATGTTCCCCCTTGCTCTTACCTGATTCCGAGCTGCCCCTAGAGCTCGCACAGGGCTTTAGCCCCTTCAAACTGCTCTGTAGCGGCTCCTTCCTGATTAATCACAACCTTCCCATCCAACACCCACTTCTGGCCTCATATCTACCTTACCCTACCTTGCTCCACAACCTCCTCCGGGAACATGTGAACTGCCACCTTCCTGCCCCAGCAGAACTAGCACCTTCTGAGGGTCCACTCCAACCAGGAGACTCTGTTCTCTTAAAGGAATTCCATCCTTGGTCACTCCAACCATGCTGGATTGTGGTTCTCATCACTCCTACATCAGCCAAACTACTAAGCCACTCTCTTGGTATCATGTTTCTCACCTCAAGCTTGCCCCAGACCCTAAGTCCTAGTCATCCCAATTGGTAGGACCTACTAAACTCAAGATCACCTCTGGGCTTCCCACTTCTTCTCCTCTTGAGTCTGTTCCTACAGGTGCCCCCAACCCAATTGATGCTGCCTAATCCCTACCGCTGGCATTTCCAGATACAGGGGACCTGGGATGGTAAGACCCGGACATTAGTTACTAGTGATTACCAACCTGCTGGTTGCCAAACAACTGTCTCCATTCTATTAACTGGCCTCTGCCTTCTTGGCAGAGAGCTACCTATCCTCTGCTTTCTCTATGACCAAACCAAGTAGTACTGCAAGTTCCAACCAGATATTTATGGAGGATGCCCTCACTCTTCCTGCAATATGCACAAGGTCAGAGGGACCACCCAAACCCAATTTCTGTATACCAATTCTGGAGGTAGAACCTACCTGAATATCAGAGATCCCTGGGACAATTGCTGGGCAGCAGAAGTAGAGGGAAAACTATATACCTGGTACTGGGACAGTTACCCTTACGGAACTCTTAAGATTTTCCACACCTACACCTGGTAGAAATTCCAGGTGATTCCTCAGCTCCACCAAGAAATCCTCCAGAAATAAACTGCCCTCATTCAACAAATAGGGGCACATGAGGTAAAGAAGGGAGACCCATTTCCATGGTCAGCCCTTGTACATCAGGGGCTACAACTCCTAAACTACTTCGGGATCAATGATATTTCTGATTGTTTTCTGTGTGCTGTTCTGCACTGCCTCCCCCCAATGGCAGTCTCTCTGACCTTTCCCCTTAAGAATTCCCAAGGGGGTGATGCCTCTCTGCCTCTGACAGAGATCCCCGTCTTTGACAATCCCCTGCAGCAGCAACAAAAATCTTTCCATCTGCTATGCCTCCCAGGCTGCCCCCAGGTGCAATGTGACTATTATGGTATCCTCTGAGGTCCATGCACCCTCGGGATTTTTCTTTTGGTGTAATGTGATGTTGACAAAAGTCATCAATTCCTCTATTGCCCCTCCTTTCTGCACCCCTACTCCCTCAACTAACAAACATTCTATGGGCAGGCTGAGTTTCTTGCGTTGAGCCTGCCTCCAGCCACTAGATCTAAGTGGGCTACCTTTCTTCCAGTGGTCGTGGGCATTTCCCTTGCCTCGTCCCTGGTCGCCTCAGGCATCAGGGTCAGGGCACTGGCCACAACTAAAGAGCATCAAGAAAAATTACAGCTGGCAGTCGAAGCCTCTGCCGGCTCCATGGCATCTCTCCAAAGACAAATAACATCGCTTGCAAAGGTCACTCTCCAAAACAGGCGGGCCCTAGACCTACTCACTGCCAGCAAAGGTGGTACCTGTGTGTTCCTCAGGGAAGACTGTTGCTATTACATCAATGAGACCTGCCTCGTAGAAGAAAACATCCATGTGCTACATTGGCTGAGTGAAGAACTGAAACGCAGGCAGCAGCAGTCCACCTCACTCCCGGGTGGTGGAGCTCGGCCCTCGCTGCTTGGTTAGGTCTGATTGTTGGCCCCATCCTCATGATCTGTGTCTTGCTAATGGCTGCTCCTTTTCTCCTCAGATTTATCCAAAATCGGTGGTGGTAAGTCAGATGCTCCTCCACCCATATAGCTGCCTTCCCAATGAGCCCTCAACTCCTGACCTTCCCTAAACAATGCCCCCTACCAGCAGGAAGCAGCTAGGTTAGAAGGGCGCCCTATTACATCCAAAGAGATGAGATGTTGGGCCAGTAGCCTTCCCTTACCCCTCTCTTTCATTGGCAGCCGCCAACCACCATGGGTTCCTGAGGCTGAAGCAATCACCCTATCAACTCACATCAGCCCTGACCATCCAGTGACAGGCACGATGCCCCTAAACTCGGCTTGGCCAACCTGCTGTTGGTAGTTGTAATTTAGATGGCCTAGGCCTCCTACCTCCAGCTCCCTTATTAGCATGTTCTTGCCTTTCCCGAATGCCCTTTCTGCTTCACACTCAGCTATTTTGCATCTTAAATTGAGACCAAGGATTTACTCCAACCTTGACTGTATAAAATGTATTCTGAGTTTAGAAATGAGGAAGAAGCCCAAGGTTGGGCCATTTCCAGAATCTCAATATAGAGGCTATTTGGCTGTTGTTTATGATCTGTTAAATGCCCTCTAGGTAGGAGCAATTTGCTTTCACAGAGCTCCTTGCCTGGATATCCTGTCCCATCAGGTTTATTCTATAACATGGTGAGGATGTTGCTTCTAGTAATGAAAAAGAGACTTTTCCAGAGAGTTCAGGTTTTGGTTAAACCCATCAACACCAGTTGAACCTAATATGGCTTTTCTATGAAAAATATAAAAACAAGTTTGAATCCTATCAGCAATGACAATACTTTCCACATATTGAAGCTGGGGGACAAAGGCAGTCAAAGCAGGAAATAAATAATTGGGTCTGATCAGGAAGATAGGGGCTGGCTGGAAAGGAAAGAAATCAAATCTGACATCTCCAAAGCCCTTCCCCTTTCTCCTCCAACCTCTTTCTAAGGTAACCTGATCCAGGTATTATTCCTCCCTGCAAGAGTTGTTAATTAATGCCTCCTGGGCTGGTCCCTTCCTGCTCCTATCCCTAGGTGGCTTCTTTCCACCCCAGGATCACTTACCCTGCATCTTTTGGCCCATCCTTTTGGTCACACACACAGGATTCGGAGAAGGAGAGGCAAGATAAGGGGAAAGATTAGCATGTGAACAAAGGGAATCTAAAATGTAGAAAAGGGGAAGGACAAGCCCACTTCTTTGGATATCCAGCTCTGGGGCTCCTTCTCTGCGGAGAAGTCTATCTCTGTTCTGTCCTTTAAATAAAATGTGCTTTCTATGCTTGCCTCTGCATTTCCTGGGTGTTCAGTCTTCACTTTTGTGGAAGTGGAACTTGCCCTGATTGATTTTCATCACCCGAGGTATCAGGAGTCAGGATGCCTGAATGTAAGCATGTCTCTGGCACTTACCGGTTTGTGAATTGGTGGGTTACTTAATCTTTTTTGTTTCCTCTTCTAGAAGATGGGAATACAACATAACTGATTTCGTTGTGATGAGGATTAAATGAAATAATGAAAATCAGCACTTGGCATACACTGCTCAGGAAAAGCTCAACAAATGGTCACTGGTGTTATTTTTACTGTCTTTTATTTCTTCTTCAAATCCATGGCATTTGGGGAGGGAAAAAAAAGTTCAGAGTAATTCCATGGTTACCAAATTTAAAAAAAACAAAAAACAAAAAACCCCAAATACCACCAAATCTTTCAAAATTTTGCCCTCAGAAATACCCATGTTTCTGTCAAGGCCTTTCTATTTTGCCAAATATTTTGCAGTTTTTTTCCTGTCACTGGTTTCTTACAGATTATGATCATTTCCTTCTCCATTTATTGTAACCAAGTATGGCAAAACTCTTTCAGCAGAAAGCTGAGAAGAGGGGGTGAAAGAGAACCAGACCAAAATAAACAAAATGCTCTTAGTCCCTTTTCCAAGTATTTTGGCAACTTGAGACTGGTGTTAATACTAGTTAAGCTGAGTGCATTCTGAGAGGTATGAGTAAATGTTTGTATTCACACTGAGTTGAAGTTTTCATCTCGGTAGGGTATATGTACATTATGCACTGTGACATTAGGGTGAGCAGTTGGTACTCTCTCAATTTTAACCTTCATGCTAAAAGAGGCTGGGGAGTTATTGTAATAGCCTTTTTCATCTGCATATATTCTAGGCAAGATATCCCCTGGGGGTGGATAGAAATACTCTGAGTCAGGGAGCCAACTGCAAGTCTTTGTACGACCACAGAAGTTAACTGTTCCAATTAATATCACTAACAATAACTAATAAGCACTCCTGAAAAGTTACCCCAAAAGTTTACACAAATTCATGACAGGGCTTATGACACATGGCCCTCTTGTCAAGTCTGTCAAGTTATGGGGTAGCCATCTCATATGAAGAAATCAATAGTAATGTGTATCTCTTTTTTTTTTTTTTTTTTAGAGAGAGAGAGAGAATTTTAATATTTATTTTTTACTTTTTGGTGGACACAACATCTTTGTTTGTATGTGGTGCTGAGGATCGAACCCGGGGCCGCATGCATACCAGGCAAGCGCACTACCCCTTGAGCCACATCCCCAGCCCAACATGTACCTCTTATCTGTCGTGTTTCATAGGCAGTGGGCTACATTGCCCCTTTTGACTAATGACATTAATCCATCTACTGTTTCATACATTTCTGTCTTCTTGAAAATTCCTTGTCAAGGGATGGCCAGGAATAAATGTGATGAGTTTTCTCTTTAGATATGTTCCCAATCAACGTTTTGCTCTTCACTTGCTTTATTACAAAGTTGAAGAAAACAGTGGATTGCTGTCTGTGACTGGTGGAAACTCCTGGAATAATTGTGAGAAGGCAAATCAAAATACATAATAGACAGCAACTTTATAGTTGTGTGGTGAACATATATAACTATATATGAGAGCTCTGAGGAACTTGTAAGTCATATAAGTAACCTAAGTGAGTTTGAATAACTGACTATGTATAACTTATCCCCTTCCCCCTACTTATACCTATTTGGGATCAGATTTTCTGCAGAGGGATTCTTTGTATTGTAAATCTTACAAGAAAGTTCCCTTCTCTGCCAGAAGCCTTTAAAATTTCAGATCATTTAATTCTGGGATGCAACATTGGAAAGTCCTCTGCTGACATAAAACCTCATTCTCCAAAGACTTGCATCTTTTGGACTTTATCTGTGTTATTTCTGAGTCTCTTTCTCAGTTGATTTTGAACTTGGGCAGAGGCAGAGTATTTTACTGAACTTTTAAAGCCTGAACATCATCATTCATCTCGTGACTACCATCTGCTAAGCTGTCTGATCACATCATCTCATTTGATCCTCACTATGCCTGTGAGTTTCGCAATTGTCATCCCCATTGTACAGAAGAACTGACTGACATTCAGTGAATGTCAGTGAGGGGCAGAAGCCCATGGTCTTCTGATTCTAATGCTCATCCTCTTTCTACTCTGCAGTGGTTTCCAAATAATTTTTAAGAGCAAGCCCTCCCTTTTTTAAATGAAGTATTTCCAGCCAAATATGCAAACCAGGAAAAAGATGAGATGCTCTAGTTTTGTATGAGTGAGGGGCTTAGAATTCCACTCATCTAATTCCTCTACCCTTTATTCTCTGTGGAAACCCTTGAGTATGTCCCTGTGGCTCTTCTGAATATAGCTGGCAAGCCACTGCCTCTCTGGATTTCCAAGGGATCTTTGCAATATGATTGATCAGGCAGGAGGCTGCCAAGATTTGGGGTACAGTTCTCAGTCTCAGAGACAGTCTCAGGTAGCTTCTTACTGAGTCATTCCTGAGAACAAAATACCTGCCTCATGTGCTCGTGACCTTGGGCTGCCTTGGTACTTGCCTGCGATGTAAGAGAAGATGATATGTGATGACAGCTTGGCTCTTTCAACTGCCCCCCACCCCAGGCCAAGCCAATCGTTCCCGAACACTGAAAGTGCTGGGGTTGAGAGGGAAAGGGCAGGGCCTGCAAGGACAGCCACAGCTCAAGAAGGCTCATTCAGCTGTAGGAAAGCCGCACGTGGATGTGGCACGTTTCCGATGTGATGGGGAACAAGCACGGGAAGAACAAATGGTCACATGTGTAATTTTTTCCTTTTATGCAAGTGAAAGGTCTAATTTACAAATCCTGTAAACCCAACTGACTGTGGAAAGATTTGGCCATATGGAAAGGTTCCCCACTGTTGCCTTGGCTGGAGAGAATATTTGTAAGTTTGGACTAATTGTCAGAAATTAGTCACAGGGATGTTGTAGGGGATGAAGTCAGCATCACAGCCCTGTGTGGGGGCAGAGCTGGCTTCAATCACAAGATGTTTTGGTGAAAGTTTTTTTCCTCTCATTTCCTTTCAGAGGAGAATAATTTCTGAACCTTTCTAGTAACCAAGCCTTTGTTCAGTAACTAAGAAACATCACTTTGTAGAAGCCTCTAATAATTATTCTTACAACTCTCATCTAAGACAGGTTTTGCATTTCTTGCCTTAATTAAGCAGAGACTGCTTCCATTCTGGAGGCCCTTTATGATTGTAATTTACATAATTGATGGATTCTACATGTGCAGCCTCTGGATGTTGTTTATATTTATGGGCTAAGACACTAAGGAATGGTGTGCTTGCACGTCTTCGTGTATGCTTGGCTTGAACAAAAGGGTCAACTGCCCCATTCAGGAAAACAAATTCAGGGATATACTACAGTAGTGACCCCCAGAGGCAATTGATCCTGTTATTATTAATGTATAATTAATTTCACCAAAATTTAGTGTTTTAAAATAATTGTTGTCCATTGAGAGTCAGATCTGCAAACAGTTTGGCAATGCTTGCTGGCCCCCATGAATTTGCAGGCAAATGTTGGTTGGGGTCTTCGACTGAGCTAGATGCCAAGGTGGTTCACACACAGGTTGGCAGTTGACACTGGTTATTGATTGGGGACTCAGTGGGGCTGTTGACCAGCAAAGAAACTTCGACAGTATAGCAGCCCTAGGGTCATCAGAGTTCTCCCATGCTGGCAGGGATAGGCTCTAAAGAGGACTGGGTAGAAGCAGGATGACCTTTTCTGACTTGGCCTTAGAAGTCTTGTCTCCTGGCTTCCACTGACTTCTATGGTTGCAACTAAGTCACAAAGAGACCCCGACACAAGGAGAAAAGACATGGCTGACCTGTCTTGATGGGAATATGTCAAGGAATCTTCACTTTCTAGGCACATTCTTCCAACTGACTGAGTCCACAGAGAATGACATTATTTTCCCCTTTCCATTCATTTTTCCAGGTAAATACTGAATTTTCTGCTTTATTTTTCTTCTTTGTCCCATTTCTGAGCAGAGAACTTTTATCCAATTTTCCTTTTATATTTAAATTCTCAATTCAAAATGGAGAAAAATTGTATGTCAGCTGTTTATTCATGGGTTTGACAAATGTGCTCCATGTGTGTGGCACTGAGCTAGAAGCCAGGGCTGTGAATGGGAACTCACCTCCAAGAACTCATGATGTAGCACTGTGAGAAAGAGACCCAGGCTTTTTACTAATTCTATGTCCCTATGCAACTTGAAGGATTAATGACAGTACCAGTGGTAAGGACAACGTTATGGGAATTGGAGGAGGGTGGTTATTTCTAAGACTGGAGGAAAGAGGAAGGAGAAGAAGAGTTTTAAGGAACCTCTTTGGGACCAATCATTGCTGTGTTTCAGGGCTGAGTGAGTATCACAGACACCTGACTTAGAATCAGGTATGTGGAGTTGGAGAAGAAAAATATAGAAAGATCTATTCTGGAAATCTTTTATCTTTTTGGTGGTGATGGGGATTGAACCCGGGGCCTTGTGTATGCAAGGCAAGCACTGTAACCAACTGAGCTATATTCCCAGCTCATCCCCTAATTCATTCTGGAATTTTTAACTTTCTGCCTCTGTCTAGAGCTCAAGCCTGGGTAATACTGGATGTTGATGGACACTATTTGACAAGAAGAGCAAGACTCAACGATTAATGAAACTGTCAACTATTTCAAATATGCAGAAATTTGGTTTTTTCAGGTCTGGTTCCTGTCTGCATTTCAGTAACCTGCAAACAACGTGACCAGTGAAATATTTAGTCAAGACTATCTGAGCAAACAAATCGACATGTCTGTTTTCATTTCTTCATCCATGCAGTCAGTTCTTTTTTAGCACCTTAAGTGTGTCAGGAACTTACTAACCATAAATGATGAAGTGGTTAACATGATACACTGTATCTGTTTTGTTGTGGGAACATGGTTCTGTTTTGTTCAAATGTGCTGAATTTACATAAGAAGAATTGATTCATATTCAGCTCAATACCGCAGGGTTCATTTGTGGGAGGAGAGTCGATATGGCCTCATAATGTCAAAAAATGTCACACATATATGGTGAGAATTACACCACCAGAACTATGTGGCCAGTCCTGGGATGCTGGTATTAGTGCTTGGGCCACCAAGACTTTCCAGTCCTGTGGGATTCAGCATGCAACATATAGTTGGGTTAGGATTTTGATTTTGAATTATAGTGCTAAGATCAGAAGGATCAATGGTGCACCTACACTAATATTTCTCCAAGTTGTGGAGGAAAATCAATTGGCTGTTAATGGAACATTGAAAACAACTTTCTTCCTTAAAATAAAATTTAATTAGGACTGTCAACAATGAACAGAATTTCATATCATGTTTTCCAAAAATTAAAAATCTCAATGAACAAATTCTCAATGTTATATTCCATTTTATTCTTCCGTTCAAACTAATATGATTCCCCTTTTGTAAGAGTATATCTTAACCTATTTTCAGATGTGTATTTTACATTGTTTGCTTTGACTCACCTTGTTTTCAAAATATGTACTCAAATCCCTTTCAAAAATGTGTTTACTTGTAAGTAAAATAGATTTCTTTCCCTATAGATCCTAAAACAATTTATGAAAAGGCAATATAGGTAGGGGAAAACTGAAGTTTATTCATGTATCAAAGAGAATATGTCAAACTGAGATGTGTTGAGCCTTAGTGTCTCCTGGTGGTCAACTCCTTCATTTCTTCCTAAATGCAGCTCTTACACACTTTATAAGAGCAAACGTCATCTCTCAAAATTTTTTAGTCAGTGGTGTTTTGGTCAGATGATCACCTGTTGGACTTTAGAACTCTGATCATGTGTCTCCAAAGACTATAGGATCAATGACAGAAAAATTGGGAACATTAGCACATATTGGTTACTTGCAGAATAGTTTAAGGGACTGATTTGGATTAAAAAAAATGGCACTATTGAATGCAGAAAGGAAACAAAATGGATTTTTGTTGTTGTTTTTGCTAATGCACACTTTTTCTGCCTATAACCTAGAATTTAGTTGACTTAAAGATCATAATCTGGAAATCTTCAAGCTTAGAAATTCCAAATTTGTGGAAAGTTGATTGCACCTCTAAAAAGTAGTAAGGAAGAAAAGTAGCAGGGGATAAGAGTTATAGGATTGTGTCAAAAGCAAATTTGATGTTCTACACTTCCCCTTAATATCTTTCATCAAACATTCTTAAAAGATAAGAGGCACAATCTAGCTTGGAGGTGCCTGGGAAGACTGGGATCTCAGGTGGAACCCCCCTCTCCCCTGTCTGTCCCACTCCCTCTCTAACCATGTGGTTATTTCTATCAGTTGCTTTAAGGTGAGGGGTGTTAAACTTTAGGTTCAGAGGTAAAAAGATGATAGACACACTGGGAAGAGAAAGGGATTGTGGGACTCATAAACTTCAGTCAGACAAGATGACTGCTCATCATTGGTCCTTGGAATTAGCCAGAAGTGAATTCCAAACTTGACTAACAAAAGTCTGGACCAGTCAAGTTCTAAGGTGGTCCTGTGGCCACTGAATCTGTATCTGCAGGAAGTGGCTGCTACATCCTACAGGCTTCAGGAGGACATCGTCTCCAATGGCTCGCCCCAGAGGTGGCCATGGAGAACAATGGGCAAGGGAGGCTTCAGGGGAGCAGAACCAGGGATGGACAGAGGACTGACGGAGAAACACTGTCCATTCCTGTATTGTGGAAAGAGTGCTTGCTATACTTGTCCTGCGAGGAATGATGTGCTCTGGACCAGTGAGGAAGTCACTTTTCTGAATGGGAGGGTTTTTCTTTTAAATTGGATTTACCTTATTTCTTCTTAATAATATTTTAGTTTAGTTTAGTTTAAAAAAAAACCACTCATGGAGGATTAAGTGTATTTCATGAAATTGGGAGCATTCTTTGAATAATGTAAGGAACATGGGAAGCCCAAGAGATGGACAGTAGAAGACAATGATGAGATAGTTGTCAACCCAATAATCTTCCTCTCTTAATTCCTTGCCATCAGAGCCATTGTTTTGTTGTAAAGTGACTCCTTAAGGGGTCTATTCCTTGTTTGAGGGACGAACATGTGATTCTGTGTTAAGTATAATATTTCATTCCCTCTGCCATTGGTTATTTTTTTCCCAATGCACCTGGGTATAATTCTGGCTGATGAGAAGGAAGGTTTTTGTGTGTGTGTGTGTGTCGGGGAGGGGAGGGGGGGTGTCTTTTTTTGCTGCTGGAAGTTGTTATTTCTGGGTGGGACTCCTGGAATGGCTCCGGTCTACTAATACAGAAAGATCCTTGACAATGTTAACCTAGTCCCCTGCTTGTGATGAAAATATTGTTTAAGTAAGTTGAATATAGGATTTGTTGTTATTTGCATTAAACTAAATCTCATGGAGAATAAAGAAGAAAAACTATATGGTGCTGATGGAAATTATATTCAGGATCTCTATCACAGGGCTGGTGAAGAAAGATCTGACAGAAAACCCCTGTGGATAAATTACTGTTTGCTTGCTTGGTAAAAATTAGAAGAATGGTGTTGTCTTCCAGAAATCATGATAGAATTTGCAGTAAGGGCTATTTGTCTTTAGAGTCATTGAATGCTATTCACTGAAATAAACAATATGTGATCTGATTAGGTTTTTTGAAAGGGTCACTTTCAAGGACAGCTGTGTCATGTTTTTCTTCCAGAAGCTCTGTTCTGACCAAGGAGAGGAAGCAGATCATTGGTTGATTTTCCTCCTTCAGAAAGAAGCAGCCTGTGTCCTCACTTGAGCTGAGCAACAAATAATCTAAATAGAATTTCCAACTTCACAAGACTGATTTCTATATGCTGCAAAATCCCAGGCAGCTTGTCTGAATTAGACCTTTTACCATCATATTTAACATATTAGCAGGAAAACAAATGGTCACCTCTACCAGTTCCCCAGTACAGATTTCCAGCCTACTGAATGTAAATAAAAATAACATTTAAAATCCAAAGCTGGGGGTACTACAAAGCAATGAGAATGAACTACGACCACATGCAACACCAAGGATGCACTTACCAATGAGAAAGAGGCCAGACACAAAAGAGAACAGTCGATTCCCCGGAGCCCTGAACAGAACGGGAAGGGCCTATGGCATGCATGACTTAAGGATAGACCCCGTGGACAGACAGAAAGAAAGGGTTTGGAAGCTCTGGGGAGCTGCTTTCCATTGCCCAATACTAACTTTACACTAACTGAATTACCCTGGATCAGCAACACCATTAATACTCAGGGAATCAGTGGTCTTCTTGACAGCCTCAATGCCCGTCATTGGTTTTGCCACAACTTTCTTGGAAATGCTCTGTCATCTAGAACTTTTTCGACTCTAGCCTTCTTTTGTCTCTTAGAGGATCCAACATGGCGGCGGGCGCGGAGAGATCAAGTCTCTGACCTCTTCAGCTGCGCAGGCATAGGGAGTCATAAACTGTCTAAATGCTGTTTTCTCAGGATCACTAGGCAATGCTGAGCTGACGTGGATGTGGGGCGAACAGTTTGGGCCTCTCAGAACACACCCCGAGCCCGGATCGGCTGCATTCAAGCTCCAGTTTGCCTGCTTCTTGTGACTCAGCACTAACGATCCCGCTGAAATAACTGGTGGGCCCTTCTGAACTTACCGAGGTAAAAGCCAACCGAGCCTTCATAGGCAGTGGCCACAGGATTGAAACAGGGCTTGGGAGAGACAGTAAGGACCCACCCGTTGCATTGGTCACCCGGCAAAGGGAACAAACGGTCACCATTTGCATGGGATACCACCATGGCAGAGGAGATAACCTCATTGAAACCTGCGGCTACAGGTGTATAATCCCCTAGCCATCCCTCTCCACACAGCGGGGAAACCTTAAGGGCCCCTCCCAGCTCTCCCGTGAGCGCGATAGCCAGACCGAGGGAATCAGGAGTGGCGTGGGACTCGTGGCGCGGAACTCCCGGCTACTGCTCCCACCAGTGCTGACAACTGAGGTCTCTTGCACCAGCTACCGGGGGCGTGGCTACCGGAGGGCAAGCAAATTTGCTGGGGGTTCTCAGCCCCAAGCTCTACAAACTTAGGGTCTGAGGGAGGCAAACAGGGAGAGTGTGCCCAGGCGTTCATGAAAACAGGGCTCCCAGGAGCAGCAGAACTGGCGTGTAGCCAGTATTGTGGTGAGCGTCACAGGTGAGTGGGGCCTGGCTTGAGGAAACACAAGAGAAGGCCCTAGACACTCAGGATTGGAGACCCGCCCAGTCTGGGAGGAAGAGCTGCTGCACAGTGATTGGTTCCCGCGCATTGAGAGGAGAAGTTTGGCACAGTGGGCACAGCTCCACCTACTGGAAGAGAAGTTAATCGAACTCTATGACTGCATTTATTATTATTATTATTATTATTATTTTTTAATTTGGGGTTTTGTTTTTTTTCTTTTATTTTCATTTTTTGTTGCTGTTGTTGTTCTTTAACTTTTTTAATGTTTTTAATTTTTTTAAATTTTTAAATTTTATTATTATTATTATTATTATTATTTTAAATTTTAATTTTCATTTTTTTATTATCATTATTTAAAAAAAAATTTTTTTCTTTCTTTTTTTATTTTCTCTTTTTTTCTCTTTTGTCTTTTCATTTCTTTTCAATTCTCTTATTCCCCCTTCCTTGAATTCTACCTGCTTACTCTCATTCTCTTTCGTGACATCTTCCCTTCCCTTCTAATATCTTTCCTCCAAAGCATCAAATAAATTTATAAGAGTAAACAGTAACTCAGCAGTCAAGCAGAACAAGAAGAAACATGAGCAGCATAAAAAAGCAAGGAAGAAAAGGAGTACAAACAATGCAGGACACCATAAATATTCAGGAGGACCTAGAGTCA
This sequence comes from Spermophilus citellus, assembly GCF_964194105.1. Classification (NCBI taxonomy): domain Eukaryota; kingdom Metazoa; phylum Chordata; class Mammalia; order Rodentia; family Sciuridae; genus Spermophilus; species Spermophilus citellus. The sequence goes on along the minus strand of NC_138195.1, from coordinate 61,844,976 downwards.
TCAGAAAAATGGTCATATAAAGAACTCAAGGAATACCTTAGACAGATGGACCGGAACCTTAAAGAGGATACAAGACAGCAAATCCAAACAGTGAAAGAACACATTGAAAATGAATTACATAAACAGATAAAAGAAGAAGTTAAGCATCTTTATCAGGAGATAGAGATTATAAAAAAATCAAACAATAATTCCAGAAATGAAGGAAACGATAAACCAAATTAAAAACTCAATTGAGAGTATCACTAACAGAGTGGAGCAAGTAGAAGCCAGAATGTCAGATAATGAAGACAAAATATATCATCTTGAAAAGAGTCTAGCCAACTCAGAAAGGCTGGTAAAAAATCACGAGAAAAACATCCAAGAGATATGGGATAACATAAAAAAACGAAACTTATGAGTCATCGGGATAGAGGAAGGTACAGAGATTCAAACCAAGGGAATGAGTAGCCTGCTGAATGAAATAATTACAGAAAACTTTCCAGAAATTAAAAAGGAAATGGATATACAAATTGTAGATGTACACAGGACACCGAGCACACAAAATGACGGTAGACCAACGCCAAGACACATTGTTATGAAGATAGCCAATATACAGAACAAAGAGAAAACATTAAAAGCTACAAGGGAAAGGAGGCAGATTACATTCAGGGGTAAACCAATAAGGTTAACAACGGATTTTTCATCACAGACGCTGAAAGCGAGAAGATCCTGGAACAACGTATTTCAAACACTGAAAGACAATGGATGCCAACCAAGAATTCTGTATCCAGCAAAATTAAGCTTCAGGTATGACAACAAAATAAAAAGCTTTCATGATAAACAAAAGCTAAAAGAATTTGCAGCCAGAAAACCAGCATTGCAAAGCGTCTTGAGCAAAACACTACACGAGGAAGAAATGAAAAACAACAAACAAAACCATCAGTGGGAAGTGCCTCGGTAAAGACAGAGGTCAGGGGGAAAGCTAATCATGGAGAAACAAACTAAATTAAAAAAAAAAGATAAATAATCAAACATGGCAGGAAGTACAAACCATATATCAATAGTAACTCTAAACGTTAATGGCTTAAACTCTCCAATAAAGCGACATAGGCTGGTAACATGGATTAAAAAAACAAATCCAACAATATGTTGCTTGCAGGAGACACATCTGATTCGAAAAGACATACACAGGCTGAAGGTGAAAGGTTGGTAAAAAATATACCACGCACACGGTCCTCGTAGGCAAGCAGGGTGGCCATCCTCATATCGAATAAAATCGACTTCAAGACTAAGTTAATCAAAAGGGATATGGAAGGACATTATATACTGTTAAAGGTACCATTCACCAACAAGACATAACAATTATCAATATTTATGCACCAAATAATGGTGCTGCGATGTTCATAAAACAAATTCTCCTCAAGTTCAAGAATCAAATAGACCACAACACAATAATTATGGGTGACTTCAACACACCTCTCTCACCATTGGACAGATCCTCCAAACAAAAGTTGAATAAAGAAATGATAGAACTCAATATCACAATCAATAACCTAGACTTAACTGACATATATAGAATATATCAACCATCATCAAATGGATATACTTTTTTCTCAGCAGCACATGGATCCTTCTCAAAAATAGACCATATATTATGCCATAGGGCAACCCTCAGTAAATATAAAGGGGTGGAGATAATACCATGCATTTTATCTGATCATAATGGAATGAAACTGGAAATCAATGATAAAAGAAGGAAGGAAAAATCCTACATCACATGGAAAATGAACAATATGTTACTGAATGATCAATGGGTTACAGAAGACATAAAGGAGGAAATCAAAAAATTCTTAGAGATAAATGAAAATAAAGACACAACATATAGGAACCTATGGGACACAATGAAAGCAGTTTTAAGAGGAAAATTCATCGCCTGGAGGTCATTCCTCAAAAAAAGGAAAAACCAACAAATAAATGAGCTCACACTTCATCTCAAAGCCCTAGAAAAGGAAGAGCAAAACAACAGCAAATGTAGCAGAAGGCAAGAAATAATTAAAATTAGAGCGGAAATCAATGAAATTGAAACAAAAGAAACTACTGAAAAAATTAACAAAACTAAAAGTTGGTTCTTCGAAAAAATAAATAAGATTTACAGACCCTTCACCATGCTAACAAAGAGAAGAGAGAGAACTCAAATTACTAACATACGGGATGAAAAAGGCAATATCACAACAGATGCTACAGAAATACAGAAGACAATTAGAAATTATTTTGAAAACCTATATTCCAATAAAATAGAAGACAGTGAAGACATTGATAAATTTCTTAAGTCATATGATTTGCCCAGACTGAGTCAGGAGGATACACACAATTTAAACAGACGAATATCAATGGATGAAATAGAAGAAGCAATCAAAAGACTACCAACCAAGAAAAGCCCTGGACCGGATGGGTATACAGCAGAGTTTTACAAAACCTTTAAAGACGAATTAATACTAATACTTTTCAAGTTATTTCAGGAAATAGAAAAAGAGGGAGCTCTGCCAAATTCATTCTATGAGGCCAACATCACCCTGATTCTGAAACCAGACAAAGACACCTCAAAGAAAGAAAACTACAGACCAATATCTCTGATGAACCTAGATGCAAAAATCCTCAATAAAATTCTGGCGAATCGGATACAAAGGCACATCAAAAAAATTGTGCACCATGATCAAGTAGGATTCATCCCTGGGATGCAAGGATGGTTCAATATACGGAAATCAATAAATGTTATTCACCACAACAATAGACTTAAAGATAAGAACCATATGATCATCTCGATAGATGCAGAAAAAGCATTCGACAAAGTACAGCATCCCTTTATGTTCAAAACATTAGAAAAACTAGGGATAACAGGAACTTTCCTCAACATTGTAAAAGCAATCTATGCTAAGCCTCAGGCTAGCATCATTTTGAATGGAGAAAAATTGAAGGCATTCCCTCTAAAATCTGGAACAAGACAGGGATGCCCTCTATCACCACTTCTATTCAATATAGTTCTTGAAACACTGGCCAGAGCAATTAGACGAAAGAAATTAAAGGCATAAAAATTGGAAAAGAAGAACTTAAATTATCACTATTTGCAGATGACATGATTCTATACCTAGAAGACCCAAAAGGGTCTACAAAGAAACTACTAGAACTAATAAATGAATTCAGCAAAGTAGCAGGATATAAAATCAACACACATAAATCAAAGGCATTTCTGTATATCAGCGACAAAACTTCTGAAACGGAAATGAGGAAAAACACTCCATTCACAATATCCTCAAAGAAAATAAAATACTTGGGAATCAACGTAACAAAAGAGGTGAAAGATTTATACAATGGAAACTACAGAACCCTAAAGAGAGAGATAGAAGAAGATCTTAGAAGATGGAAATATGTACCCTGCTCATGGATAGGCAGAACTAACATCATCAAAATGGCGATATTACCCAAAGTTCTCTACAGGTTTAATGCGATGCCAATCAAAATCCCAATGGCATTTCTTGTAGAAATAGATAAAGCAATCATGAAATTCATATGGAAAATTAAAAGACCCAGAATAGCAGAAGCAATTCTAAGCAGGAAGTGTGAATCAGGCGGTATAGCGATACCAGATTTCAAACTATATTACAGAGCAATAGTGACAAAAACAGCATGGTACTGGTACCAAAACAGGTGGGTGGACCAATGGTACAGAACAGAGGACACAGAGACTAATCCAAAAAGCTACAACTATCTTATATTTGATAAAGGAGCTAGAAGCATGCAATGGAGGAAGGATAGCATCTTCAACAAATGGTGTTGGGAAAACTAGAAATCCATATGCAACAAAATGAAACTGAATCCCCTCCTCTCGCCATGCACAAAAGTTAACTCAAAGTGGATCAAGGAACTAGATATCAAATCAGAGACTCAGCGTCTGATAGAAGAAAAATTTGGCTCTGATCTACATATTGTGGGGTCGGGCTCCAAATTCCTCAATAGGACTCCCATAGCACAAGAATTAATAACAAGAATCAACAAATGGGACTTACTTAAACTGAAAAGTTTTTTCTCAGCAAGAGAAACAATAAGAGAGGTAAATAGGGAGCCTACATCCTGGGAACAAATTTTTACTCCTCACACTTCAGATAGAGCCCTAATATCCAGAGTATACAAAGAACTCAAAAAATTAGACAATAAAACAACAAATAACCCAATCAACAAATGGGCCAAGGACCTGAACAGACACTTCTCAGAGGAGGACATACAATCAATCAACAAGTACATGAAAAAATGCTCACCATCTCTAGCAGTCAGAGAAATGCAAATCAAAACCACCCTAAGATACCATCTCATTCCAGTAAGATTGGCAGCCATTATGAAGTCAAACAACAACAAGTGCTGGCGAGGACGTGGGGAAAAGGGTACTCTTGTACATTGCTGGGACTGCAAACTGGTGCGGCCAATTTGGAAAGCAGTATGGAGATTCCTGGGAAAGCTGGGAATGGAACCACCATTTGACCCAGCTATTGCCCTTCTCAGACTATTCCCTGAAGACCTTAAAAGAGCGTACTACAGGGATACTGCCACATCGATGTTCATAGCAGCATAATTCACAATTGCTAGACTGTGGAACCAACCCAGATGCCCTTCCATAGATGAATGAATTAAAAAAATGTGGCATTTATACACCATGGAGTATTACGCAGCACTAAAAAATGACAAAATCATGGAATTTGCAGGGAAATGGATGGCATTAGAGCAGATTATGCTTAGTGAAGCTAGCTAATCCCTAAAAAACAAATACCAAATGTCTTCTTTGATATAATGAGAGCAACTATGAACAGAGCAGGGAGGAAGAGCAGGAAGAAAAGATCAACATCAAACAGATACATTAGGTGGGAGGGAAAGGGAGAGAAAAGGGAAATTGCATGGAAATGAAGGGAGACCCTCATTGTTATACAAAATTACATACAAGAGGTTGTGAGGGGAATGGGAAAATAAACAAGGAGAGAAATGAATTACCATAGATGGGGTAGAGAGAGAAGATGGGAGGGGAGGGGAGGGGGATAGTAGAGGATAGGAAAGGTAGCAGAATACAACAGTTACTAATAGGGCATTATGTAAAAATGTGGATGTGTAACCGATGTGATTCTGCAATCTGCATTTGGGGTAAAAATGGGAGTTCATAACTCACTTGAATCTAATGTATAAAATATGATATGTCAAGAGCTTTGTTTTTTGTTAAATTTTAAAAAAAATTTTTTTTAATATTTATTTATTTTAGTTTTCGGCGGACACAACATTTTTGTTTGTATGTGGTGCTGAGGATCGAACCCGGGCCGCACGCATGCCAGGTGAGCGCGCTACCGCTTGAGCCACATCCCCAGCCCCAAGAGCTTTGTAATGTTTTGAACAACTAATAAAAAAAATTATCCAAAAATCCCAAAAGAGAACAGTCATCCTTTATGTTTCCTTAAAGTTCAAGAAATAGGCCATGCTGGTCTCTGACATCCGAAGTGATTCACTGGGCCACCTGGGAGTGCAGGCATACTGACTGGGAGGTGGCCTGGAAGGTTCTGATTCTTGATCTTAGTGTTAATTACACAGGTATGTGCATTTTGTGAAAAGTCATGATTGAGTAGTGCGTGTGTGTGTGTGTGTGTGTGTGTGTGTGTGTGTTGTGTAATTCAATAAAAAGTTTGCTTTAAAAAGTTTTCCAAACTGACCCTTAGAGGATATCTATCAAAATGGATATGTTTAAGGAAAATATGATGTGAAAGCGTGAGAAATTAGAGCTATTGCTTGATTCCTACTTAATATTCATTCTAATCACCCCCAAAGCTGGTCATACACCATTTTTTGGTTAAGGCTGTGGTTTCAAGTGGCAGAACTGGAATTTCAATTACCTCTGCCTCAAAGTGGGGGGATTGATTGAGTCACAAAAATCTAAGAAAAATGTTCAAAACCAAGTTTGGGAAAGAGCAGGGATGCAGACTGGCATCAGGAATAACTAAGGTTATTCCAGGTTCTCAAAGTACAGGAGGTACTGCTGGTGTGGGGATGTGCTGTGCACTTCCTTCCCTTTCCTTGCAGGCTGAATCACTCTCCATGAGCAGAGATGCATCCCCCAAACCTGATGCTTGGGTAGCTTCCGGCTTCAGTGACCAGAGGGAGACTGCTCAGCATCAAATCCAAAAATCTCAAGCAAAGGAGTCAATAGTCCACTTTGGATTGGGTGCCAACTCTTGGATAATTAACTGTGTTTAAGTTGTGTTCTTTTTCACAACAATATGGCTCACAGTGGTGTGGTTGGAGACCCTGAGGGTTGATGAGACCCTTTATAAAGGGAGAGTTGTGTGGTATAAGTCTAATGTTATTATGTTTTCATGCTCATTCTCACCATAGACTTTTCCAGAGAATACATGATGTGTGGTAAGATCATCGTGTTGATAGCTAATGGAATGTGTACTTGAGTACCCTTGTGTTTTAAAATTTTCTCAGTTTTAACTTCTAGTATAATAAATATTGATATTTATAAAACCCACATAAACATAATCTCCTTGGAGTTCTCAATGCTTTTAAAAATTGTAAAGGGGTCCCAATAGCAAAAAGTTTGAGAACCAGTCCTATGGTGAATAATATGACCCTCATGAAGCACCAGACATGACAGTGAGCTTGGGCACCATCCAGGCCAGCTCCAACATCTACAGATGAGGACAATGAAGTCCAGGGTCCATGTGGTTTGCCAAGAGGTCATGCCAGGGGCAATGACAGAGCCAGCTGGGCTCTGATGCCAGCTTCTGTTTCCAACCAACAGGATTTAGACAGGGAGAGTGCTTGTGCTTTCTTGGGGGAGGGTGTTCCTAGATTACCAGAGGATGCTGTGCACCCTGTTCTGCTTTCTCTGGCACATTCTTACAGAGAAAGGTCGACCCCCTGGTGTTTTTGGAATCTTGCCCTTAATGTTCCTTGTGCCCACACAAGGTTCTCTTTTTTCAGAAACAGTTCTTTTTTCAGAACATTTCAAATGGAACAAATGTACATCAATCAGCATGGTGTAGCAATCAGCAATCAGCTCCCTATTCACTGAAGCAGGTGACCCAGAGGTACCAGGAGCCCTGAGAAAGCAGCCAGGTGAGGGAGGCCGGGCCTCACATTTCCAGCTGTTTTTATAGCCTTTCAGAGTTCTTCTTCCTAAGGGCATATGTCCCCTAGAAATTGCTGGTATGATGTTTCTCATTCTCTCCAAAGTAAAGGAGACCAGCAAAGTTAAAGGAGGAATGGAAGAGCTTTAATCTTACTGAGAATGAGGTGTTTATTTCAATCATATCCAGACTTTCCTCTGAGATGCAAACACCTCGTTCTTGGAGGCCCTAATCCTGAAGATGCACTGCATTCTCTTATTTCCCACCCTCAAGGTAAATCAGCTTTCACCAGTTGGGCAACGGTACTATTGAGGGCTGATGGCGCCCCCTGGAGGCCGGGGTGGGGAACTGTATGACTCAACTGCAGCCACCACAGCTTCCCTCACATTCTAGGGGCTCCTCCTGCTCAGATCAGATTCTCTGCCCATTCTCTTTTCCATATATATTACACACACACACACACACACACACACACACACACACACACACACTTCCCCCTCCTACATATGAACACATAGCTAGCAAAGCATCCAGAGGCATGCATACATATCCCTCTTCAACCCCTTAAATCACCTCAACTCTGGGTCAGTTATCTTGGGAGTGGTGGAAATAATTTTTGCTTCCCTCTTTTTACTCCATTTGTGTTGCTCAGATTTTACTCTAATCCATCTTAAAAGACTCACAGGAATGTTAGGAAAAAAACCCCAACCCTGCAAGGGAAAATCCAACTGGCTTTGAGTGCAGTCAACAGATACAAGCCAGAACCCCAGAAAGACCGAACAACCATCTCCCTGTGCATAGGACTGGGGGGATTTCCAAGGTCTTAACATGCTGAAACTGGGTCACTCCTGTTAAAACCTAGACAGTTAGTTCACCCTACTCCCAGGACTTGGTGGGTGTCAGGAGACTTCAGCCCTCCTTCAAGCATTCTCTTTAAAAATAGAGAAATGGAAGAACACGGAGCTAGGAGAGAAAGGAGAAAGTAAGTAGCTCTTGTGAGTGACGGCATTTGGAGGACACTCACGCTCACCCAGACATTTGGGAAGGTGCATACTACATATGGATTTAGATTTAATAGTGGAATAGTATCGATTCCATTTGTGAATCGTTCATACTAACAACATTTCTTAAATAACACAAAAGCAATCCAGATTTTTTTTTGCCAAAGAAATATTTTGTGTAGCTTTTCTATAATTTCTTACTATTCTAGATAAATGGTATTTTCAGTTCATAAACCTAAATGGTAATGACTGCTTTTTATTGAACACTTTACATGTATTCTTCAGAAAAACACTGCCTTTTTATTATGCCCAATTGACAGATGAGGACACTGAGTCTTAGGCAGATATCTTGCCCAAAGTAAATGTCAGAGAAACATTTGCACTGAGATCTCTGATCATATAGTCTGTGCTCTAAATCACCTTTTTATTTTTTTGTATAAACAACACATTACTTAAACATCTCCCCTGACTCCTATCTCAGGATACTATTCATTACTCTTTAGTTTCTTTCCTATGATTTAGAATTTTGTCCTCTGATGAAGTACAAATGTCCCCTGTAAATTTCCCAGGAGGGATCTGACTTGATTTGTAGTCATACCTTCAGTGGGTTTTTATGGAGGGCTCTTGGGGAAAAGTGCAAGGCCTGACTAGCAGTCGTGGGCCAGGAAAATGACTTCCTGAGAAAGGAACCTGTGGGGCTCATGGGGCAATGTTAACTTCTGCACTTGGAAAAATAATTAATTTTATTCTTTTTGAGTTTACTTTTTATTGCTCTATGTTTGTTACTTTCTGATCTCTGAATCGAATTTGACAATATACAATAGAATGAAGTTAAAAGTAAACATTTCTATCTTTCCACTTCAAGTCTCATGCCTTATTTTTCAGTAAACATTCATGAACTTCAATCATGACTTTTTCTACTTATAAAACTTACTCTTATGGACTTTTAAAAAAGTGTCTTTAAACTTTTAACAACAAAGCAGGCACATTAAGCTGCCATCACAGCTTAAGGCAAAGGCAACTGATTTCTCTTCTACTAATATAGATCAGAGGCCTAAAGGAATCAGGGAAAGAGATAGAAATTCTTCAGGCTATTCACATCTTATGTCCATTAGCTTCTAGCAGTAAAATCAGTAAGTTACACCTTTCCCAGGACTCTAAATTAGCACCAAGTGCACCTGCATTTTTTACACTGAGAGTTCATTGAGCATCTTTCTAGTGGGCTATGGCCAGACTATGCACTGATCCCATGAGAAACCTGTTGATGCAGTAAAGGAAAAACTACAAACATGGAAGTAATATAATGTAATGTAATATAACATAACATAGAGTATATCACTATGCCATGCAAGAAATGAGTATCCCCAACCCGAGAACCATTCAGTCCAGGGGATGTGAACTGACATGTTCCCTCCTTTTCCTTTCCTGTTTAACCAAAAAAGTAGAAAAACTTGGGTTCCTCAATTTTCTGTGTTCTGGGATCTTTTTTTTTTTTTTTTTTTTTTTTTTTTTTTTTTTTAAGAGTGAGAGAGAGGGGGACAGAGAGAGAGAGAGAATTTTAACATTTATTTTTTTATTTTAGTTCTCGGCGGACACAATATCTTCGTTGGTATGTGGTGCTGAGGATCGAACCCGGTCCGCACGCATGCCAGGCGAGCGCGCTACCGCTTGAGCCACATCCCCAGCCCCATTCTGGGATCTTTTGACCTGAGTGATTTCTTTGTCTGTGCCAAGGCACCCAAATTCTAGGATCATTTCTGTGAAAAGGGTAGAGATCCACTCTCTTTGAACATGTCTCCTTGAGTCATGTTCATCCTTTGAAGGACTGTGTGTTGGTTCCTTAGTAAAGCAGAGGGAAAGTGGAAAAGAGACATTTGGGGCTGGGGGCTACAGCTCAGTGGTAGAGCACATGCTTGTTGTGAGGCTCAACCCCCTGAATCCCAAACACACACACCTGCCTACACCTGCCTACCCTCCATCCATTCTCTGTCTCTGTCTCTGTCTCTCTCTTTCTCTCTCCCACACACACACCAGTAACCACAGATTACAGTTCAGTACATACATTTGTAGAGTTTCCCGCTCATCTATAATATTTTGGTGGTCCTCTCAGCAGGAGGCATCAGGACAGGGAGAGGGAGAGGGAGGAGGGTTACTGCTTGGCAGATGAGAAGCTCAGATTTATGGCTGATAGCATGTGGTAGAGCAAAACTTCTCACCCAGAGTGAAGAGAAGACAGGAAGAGGAGGAGCAGGTGGCACAGAAGGCATCCCAGAGCACAGCTCAGGGGAGAAGGGGCTGAGCTGGGTAAGGCACGGTACTTGGCAGTACTGTGGCTGTGTAGAGAGTGCTGGTGGCCAGGCCCTGGGCAGGGTTGGTAGAGAAGGCTTTTCTCCAAACTTCCCTAAATTGAGCTCAGCTGCCTGTCCCTCCAGGTTTCTAGAGACAGCGGTAGGAGTTTGACTATGGCTGCTCCTCTCGGGTTCGATGTCATCTTCCCCACCATGTCTGGAGCTTCACCCTGGACCTAATAACTTAGGTTACATCGAAGGGTAAGCACAATGCACTGGGTGGGGGTGGGATGAGCAGAGACCCACTTTCCTTTCTCAGCACTTATTTTCACCTTGAGCCCCACAGACACTGCCCTGGGGCTCTGTTGTTGTTTTTCTGCCTGGACCGCTGCACTGGGTTTCTCTGTCCTAGCTCCTACCCTCTCACACCCACTCTCCAGCAAGCTCCCAGAGTGATAATATTAAAATATAAAGGATGTCAAGCCACTGTTTAAAATCTTCCTATTGTGCCCAGAATGCAAATAAAGCTTTAAAATTTGGCCTGATGGTGTTCACCTGGCCCTGTCTTGCCTTCTCCAGAATCCTCTCCCATGATAGCCTCCTTGTCTCTGGCTGCACTGGCTTTCTGCAGATTTGGGGCTGCCCCAAGACCTTGCTGCAATGACTTTTCCTCAGGAATATTCTCCTCCTGCTTTTTGCCTGGTGAACAGTAGCTTATCCTTCAGGTCTCAGCTTCAATGTCGTTTTCTTGTCCCCACAGCCTTTCTCATGGCACTTATTTCCTTCAGAACCTTCACCGGTCTTTTTATCATGTATTTATTGTGTTTGTTTCATGTCTGCATCTTCCTGTCTCCTGCCTCTTCTTCACCGTAAGCTTTGCTAGCATCAGGGTGGAGTTTGTTTGGTTCATTGCCACACCCCAGAGCCTAGTGCAGAGCCTGGTATTTGGTGGATGCCCCCAAACGGCGTTTTGACCACAGGAGTGACACACATGGCAGGTCTTCTGGGGCACACGCTGGCTTAGCAAATGGCAGGCAGTTCTCCAGCTAATCATCCTCCAAGCAGGGGGATGCCCGGGGGAGGGCAGAAGACCAGAAGAAAAGAAGAATTGGACCTGCAAGAGGAGGAGAGAAGGGAAAAAGAGAAAGAAGGAGAGCATATGGAGAGAATTCAGGAAATGACAGAAAGGCACAGGATACATAAATGAGGAGAAAAGAGAGGTAAGAATAAAAAACAGATGGGAAAAGGAAAGGAGGGGGTTAGAAGTGGCTGAGACTAAAGAAGAGACAAAAGAGGGGAGTAGGAAATTAAAGGTGCAAGGTAGAGAAGAAAAGGAGAAGGGAAGAATTCGAAGGAGAGAAAATATAAGGAGAGAGAAATGTAGGAGATGATAATGAAACTGGAAAAACAAAGCAGAAACGAATAGAGAGCAAGGAAGATAGAAATAATGGATTCTGCTTTCCCTAAGAGCCAAATGGATTCCACTGCTTTATCCCGACTCTCTGTCTTTGCTCCTTTTTCCAGGGGAGTCCGTGCTGCTCTGTGGTTGTGAGTCAGCCATCTGGGGTTGGGGACATAGAATTGGGGACAGGCAGGGAGCCATGAGCTCCAGGGCAGTACACCCTGCATGGCTGAGCCCCTCAGGCCTGAGCTCTTCAGCAAAAGTGCAGCAACATTGCTCCTGCTAGGACCTAGGTACTGAGGGCTGGGCTGAGCTGATTTCTGAAGAAGGGGAAAGGAAGAGAGAAAAAGGGAGAGAGGAGAGAGAGCTGGCAGGGAGCTCTGCTACACCATCATGTTGTTGCTGAGGAAACCCACCGCCTGCACAGCTGAAGGGACCGCGGAAATCTACGGCCACCACTTCTTGTGATTTTGCAGGAAGGGTTTCATTCAAGTCCCATATCAAAGTAGGCAGGAGTTTATTTGGGAAAATGAGAATAAGAGAGAGAAGCATACAGTGTAGGCACTGAGTGGCCTGGACCATCTCTAAAGAGAACGGCGTGGCCCTCAACAGAATTGGGAGTTTTTAAGGGGTTTGAGGGTTTGGGGCCTCTTTCTGTTCTCTTGTACCCCCATAAATGGTTAATCATTCCCTGTATGACCTTTAGCAAATTTCCTATGTGAGGGCCATGATGGGACCTAATCACAAAGGGTGGCTGTGACATGGTTTAGGTGATAAGGGAGGGTGTCCTGGAGAACTGATCACCAGAGAGGATGGTGACATGTTCTAGAACCAGTAGTTCCCTTAAGGGGTTATAATTAACTATGACACCACATCCCCTGAAGCTTATCTGTTTCAGCAGAGTTTCCCAAGATTTCAAGTAATAGTTCCCTTAAGGGGTTATAATTAACTATGGGTTTGGAAGGTTGGACACTTTGGCTCCCATTTTCCAGATGCTCACCTGTCTTGATGAGGCTCCCTGTGGACGGTTTTGTGATGCCCATGTCTGGTGTCTTCCTGTGTCACCGCCCTTTACTGTCCTTCCCTATCCCCTGCTCATGACTGACTGACCTACTTACAATGGGAACCATGACCAAATGAAAGGTCTCTGGGGCCTCAGGGCCAGTGCCTGGCCCACAGCTTGGATAGGGAATGTGCTCATGTCTCCCCTCTTCACCCTAATACTTCCAGGTGTTAGGTAATGCTGGGGTTGTGGTGGGAACAGGAAGGCAGATCTGCCCTCACCACACTTACAGGGATCTTACACAAAGGAAACAGTATTTATTTTTAAACTGAAAAGATTTCCACTTGGCACCTTTACACCTTTCCTACTGACCATGTGCAAGTTCTGAAGTAAGAGGTACAGACAGTGCCAGGGAAGGAGACAGCTGGAGGAAGTGGAATGGGCTTTGCTCCTCCTTCTGAAGTCGTTTCAGTCACTACTGTTTACTGGCCCGCTACTCTGCAAGAGTTATGTGTTTGTGAATGTGAGGGATACTCCACTGCGACCAAGTCAACATCCCTTTTCAAAACTCATCTCCTGGAAAGACATCAGTGACTGGTTGTGATAAAAGTGCCAAGTGATGTGCAAGAGGGAGGAAATATGGATCCACCCCCTTGAGGAGGTGGGATATGGATTGGGCCATGTAAAAGGAACAGGCTTTGTAAATAAGTAGAAGCAGGAGATTGTAGGAAGACCAGGACTTTCTAAGAAGGAAAGGGGCCTTTGTAACGTGCAGGGCGTTTTAGTTCTTTTTTCTCCCCCCAAGACAGGGAGGTCTCAAGACCAGCATTGCTCAGGCTGATCTTGAACTTCTAGGCTCAAGCGATCCTCCCATCTTAGCTTCCGAGTAGCTGGACTACAGGAGCACCCCACTATCCCTACAAGGGCATTTAAAATAGGAGTGAGCCTTGTGAAGAGAAGCAGGGCTTTGCAAGGAGTATCTGAGCTTTTTAAGGACAGGGTGTTATAAAGAATAGGAACACTTTGAAGGTAGAGTGGGTCTTGTAGAAAGAGCAGGGCTCATAAGGAGGGTAGGACTTGGTAGAAAGCACAGGAGTTTGTAGAAGTTGGAGAAGTTTCTAGGAGAAAAGGGCTTCCTAGGAGGATCCACACCTGGGCTTTGTCAGGTGGAGCAGGGTTTGTAGGAGGAGCAGGGCTCCCTGCTTTGAATAGGGCTTTGTCTGGAGGAGCAGGGCATAGGCACATGGAGTCAGCTTGCAGGACTCCTCCTTGTTGGAGGAGCAGCGCTTTGTTTGAGGGGCAAAGGTTTATAAGAGGGAGCTGGACCTTGTAGAAGGGACAGAGATTATAGGACAAACAGGGTTTTGTAAGGAACAGGAATTTGTTGACAGAAGCAGCAGGCTTCCTGAAGAGGAAGAGGACTTTGTAGGGAACAGTAGATTTTGTGGCTAGAGCAGTGTTTGTAAGGAGGAGCAGGCTTTGTAGGAGGAATCAAGCGTAGCATGGAGGAGCTGGATTTTGTAAGCAGGAGTGAGGCTCTGTAAGGAAGAGCACAAATTTGTCAGTAGTAGGGGAATTTTCAGGAGGCCTAGCTGTTTATAGGATGGACAGGGCTTTGTAAGGAGGAGCAGGGCTCTGTACAACCAGCAGGTTTTGTGAGGAACAGGGCTCCCTAATGAGAAGCATGGCTTTTTAAGAGGCCTCAAGCTCTCTAGGAGCAGCAAGGTTTCCGAGTGGGAGTCCATTTTCTAGGTGGCACAGAGCATTGTTAAAGTGGAACAGGGCTTAGTATTGGGCTTTATAGGAGGGGCACACCATTGCAGGGTTTTGGAAAGAGGAGCATGGCTTATAGGAAGGCAATCCTTATCAAAGGAGCAGTTCTAGGAGTGCAGAGCACTCCTAGAGTGCTCTGTAGGAGAAGCTCGCCTTTTAAAGGAAAAGCAGTCCGCAGAAGGGCAAAGCTTGGTAGGGAAAATTTTTTAAGGAGTCTGTTTCTTAGGAAGAGAAGGGCTGGACAAGGAAGACATAAGGTTTGCAGGAGGAGCAGGGATTATATGGAAGGAGACCCTGTAGAACAGCAGGGCCTGTAGTTATCAGGGGTGTTAGGTGTAGCATAAGCAGGGTGTTGTAAGGAATATGGGGTTTTGTCAGATGGAGTGGGATTCTTAAAGGAGACTGTGGCTTTGGGAGGAGGAACAGTGCAGGGCATGTTGTTATTGGTGGGGCTTTGAAGGTGGAGTGCAGCTTTGTACTGAAAATGAGGGCTTAGGTCTTTGTAAGAGGTGCAGGATGCTATTTGAAGAGTTGCACTTTGTAGGAGGAACAAGGCTTGGTGGGAGTAGGGTTTAAAGAAGGAACAGGACATTGTAGGAAGAGCTGGATTTGTAAGGAGGATCTGGGGATTTTAAGGAACAGGGCTTTATAGAAAAGAATAGGGATTTATAAGAGGAGTAGAGCTTTGGAATGAGGCCACAGTTTATGAAGAAATAGGCTTTGTTTATTTTTTATTTTCACTGGGTAGTGTTGCTGCCTATTCTTTCTGGCCTTGATTCTCCATTTGAATTTTAGGGTAGCAATCCTGGAACCCCGAATTCCACAGCAGGGAATTGGGTGCTAAGCAGGGCTTTACATGGCTTCCAGAAAAATACTACCTGCAGATTGCCCTGCTATGTTATAAGGCTGAGCTTCTAAGGCCTAGCCTGAGTACAAGACCCCTCCCTATTTTTTGAAACTGATGAAGAGGTCAAAGTTGAGCCTGTGTTCACAAAAACACTTCAAGACCTGTATAAAGTATGATCCCTTTTCTCAAATGGAAGTGTAGAAGTGTAATTGGTCAGTTACAAAACTGTTCTTCCTCTGCTTGGGACATGGCTTCACAGTGTTCTCCAGCCTTCCTCACGGGCAGGCCAAGGACTGGCTAATGACATGAGAGGAAAGGAAGGTGTCCTGCCTCCGAGCACTTCTCATGGACAATCTTCCCATCAAGCAGCAGCCTTGGCAAAAGATGGAAGGAAGCCAAATCTTGCTCCTGGGAAAGCTCTTTCCATATCTTACTGCAGGCAGGGGTTTCCAGCCACCTTGGAGGTTTCACTAATTAACAATAAGGCAGAGATAAGTCCTCATGGCCTTCCTGACTTAAAGGTCTTGCTTTAGCCTCAAAAAAGAAAACAAAAAATCCCCAGCTAAGTGTACATGGAGGGTATTAAAAACAAAACAAAACAAAACAAACAAACAAAAAAACAAGCCAAGTTCTCTGAAGGAGGAAATCCTTTCTTTGATTCTCCAATTGCTTTCTATTAGGTTTGATTAATCTAACAAAACAAAATTCTTCTCTCTGGGTGTAGACACCTGAAGAATTAGCTGAAGGGCAGTCTGCTACCTTAAAATTAAATAGTTGAAGAAGCTTCAGAAAAAGCTTCAGATCTCAAGTGCACAATGAATTTCAATAAAATCTGCTGCAGGAGCAGTACTTAAAGGAGACATTTTTAACCAAGGCTGCAATCTACAGTTGATAATATTAAATATACGACAAACAACAAATTATGCAATCAAAATTTTAATAACAAAGATACTATTTTTAACATGGTCAAATATACTTGGCTAAGTCCAGATTTAAAAAAAAAATGTATCTAGCCCAACAGTACAATCATACAGCTTTGTACAGAACATTCCATAGATCAACAGAAAATACATTTGAGCACAAAAATAAAAAATATTTAAAGAGAATCTCTAAGCAGCTTTTTACTTCTGCAAAACAGACATATATCTTGTACTGATTAAATATCTACAAGTGCTTTCCTTTACAAAAATACATATATTCTTAATAGACTAAGTCATTAACAATGACCTGGTAATTCTTTCACTTCAATTTGAATGATTTATAAGCTAAATCTTACAACCACAAAAAGGTTTTTATTTGTATTAAGATGTTACCACTTTTGACAAAAAGCTTAAAATATTTCATATTTCAAAGTAAAATTAGCAACATAACATTACAATATATTCTATCATAGCTTTATTTATTGTGAGGGCTACCCTAATATAAACAGATGATCGCTGTTGTGTTGCCAGATGCAGGAATGCAGCGGAACATTGATACTCCCCCCACAAGCTCTTGTCCTGGACCACAGCTTCATAAGGACACTTAGGCCCCCACCCCCATTCTAAAAAATATGGCAAAAAGAAAACTGATCTCAAACAATGTTAGGCTGATCCCATTACATTTTAATGTGTAGAACTCCTGCTCCAGTGGATTGATGTAAAGTGTATGGATAAATAAACTAAACTGTTTTACTATCTCTACAATACCCAGAAATATTTAATCTTCATTTGTATTAGATTAGTTGCTTATTCCATGAAGTTCTGTAAGATGGAAGAAAACTAGATCCAATATATATAACATGTATGTTTAACTTGATTCTAGATTTAAAAACTATTTAAAAGCATTTCTGAAAAGTCAGTCTCAGTTTTGAATCACTGAAAAAAGGACATAATGACTACACAGACACATTTGCATGAGCATTTAAAGTGATCAAATTATTTTAAGTTTAATTTTATAACTTTCTGAAGAGGAAGTGCTCAAGCATTTGAATTCTATTTGAAAATATAATAAGGACAGCAAATAAACATACTATTTGTGAAAACTGTGTTACAAGAAGAGAATCACTTTTAAATTACTGGAAAACCACCATTGCTTTTTAAAAAACCAACACTATGAAAACCCTATACTGTATGTTTAAGAACATTTATAAACTTTATCTCATGTTTTGCACCAAAATATTACTGAACTAGGTATATCAAGCAAATCCAGACACAGTTGTTTATCTTGTGCTTTGAAAGGGCTTCAGAGTCTTTAGTGTATTTAATGTTTTTCAAAACCAGATCTAGCAGACATGTTATGTTCTTTATTGGTCTCTAAACCACAGGGATATATATCTTAAAATAATGATAATAGTATTTCAAGTTTTTGTGTTTCTAATCCAGAAAGAAAAGTTATGGCAAACTCAGTCATTTTTGAAATTCCTATAACCAATCAACACCTGGTATAAAGCTTAGCTGCTGGAAAGTTCCTTATGATAGTCCACAGTACATAATAGAGTGTACATTCACATTTAATCAATTCGAGGAGGTTTACTTAGTGATCCATCAGACAGACTTCATAAAATGAGTTTTACCTGAAAGGTGGCACACAGAATGAACTGAAGGAGAAATGGCATAATAGTACACCTCTCTTGATGTACATAGATGCTCTTGTATAGCTAAATTCTAATAATAATGCTTCTGCTGAGAAATAAGACAAAGAGTTACTTTTTAAGAAAACAAAACAAACAGGCCCTTTTAAGAAAACAAGACAAAAACAGGCCTTTAAGAAAATTTTGCTTCTCAATATTCAAAAAGCACTTATATAAATCCAGTAGAATGTACTATCTTCTTCACAAGTAAGGATGTCAACATTTTTACCAAAGTCTGTCTTGAAGAAAATTTCTCATATTACTAAGAACTTGGGAGCTAAATAAGTATGATTTATTTTATACTACCTCCATGGAAGAAAAGACTTCTCAAATTAAAATTTAAAATTTCAATTTCAATTTCAATTTTCTTTTAAAAGTATTTCTCCCATATTTCATTCAGAAAAATGTGTTTATCGCTTTCTCATGTTTGAGGATTCCTAAAATCTGTCAGATGGTGCTGAAAAACAGTGAAAATATTTGAAAGGAAGTGTGCTCTGATTATTGCAAGAAAAACCTGCATTTGACCCTTCTCACCAAGAAAATTCAGTTTAAAGCCTTTCTTTGGTGATGTTTTAACAATTAATTAAGGTTATTGCCTAACTATATAAAATCAAGTTGCTACCTAAAAACTTCCAACCTCCAAACTGTTAAAACTGTCTCTCTAACACAATTATTAATTAACAATAAAATGTCTTTGGTGATATCTATATTCTTATGAAAATCTTTAAAAAGAAACTAATTTACAAGTGCCTATTTAGATATGAAACCATTCATGAGAGACAGATACAGACAACTCAAAATTGCTGCAGTAAATCTAAAACAGAAATGCACTTTAGCAATGAGGCACTTTCTCTTAAATATTCAATAAAGCTAAACAGTTCACAATATAACATAACATACTTTTTTCCTTAAAGAATCAGTTCAAATTTAGGTGACATTTGAGTGTAAAATATAGTTTAGCAAACCCATTACATTTATAAAATGTGGCATATTAGTTTGGGATACATGATGTTCAATGAGTAAAGAAATAATACACTTTTCTAAAAGTAGTGAAAAGATGTTACCCAAACCCAAGATTGAATATTACCTCATCAGTGAACCTTTTAAGTTTATTTTTTCATGCATCTTAGGAGTCTTATTAATCTAGAGAGAAGGCCATGTTTTGATTTCTCTATTAACTGATGTGATTAGTTCAATTAATGTGACATTTATAAACCACATTCTTTATATCCAAGATTCTTTGACCCTTCTGTATCTGATTTTTAAGGCAGATAAAACAGATAACAAAATATTTTATGGAAGTAAAGTTTTTTCAGTTTATTGCTTAAGAAACAACAGATTAAAGAGTAAATTTAGGGTTATTCTCTGATTTTTATAGATTCACAATATTACTCCTATAGATTATTAATATGAAGCATTTGTTTTTTAGCACCTTATTTTATAAAGCTAACCATAAAAGGTGCCTGTACATTTTTTCTATACCTGGTTGCCTGCAAATTCTATGACCTGATGTAAGGAATAATTAACTGGGGATTTAGTGTATTACTGAACATGACGGCAGTCCCATACTTAGAAACTCATAGGTGACACACCAAGAGGTCAGATAAGAAGTTGAGGCTCTAGTGGCAATACCACATTACTCAGGACCATCAACAAATGTGAACCTTTGTCCAAATAACAACTGATGCCCTACTTTATTGTGTGTTTTTTTTTTAAACATGTTTTGGCACAAATGCCATTGCATTTAAGTAAAATGTCAGTGCTTTAACATTAAATAAAATAATTTTATATACAACTATTCTCAATTCCATAATTGTTTCCTATATATTTCCTTGGAATATAGTGAAACATATGATTAGGCAAGGGTCAAATTTAAAGAAATCTTGTATATAAAACTAGTTTATGGCCGTAAGTTTTGGCTAGGAAGCCAAAATATCCAAGTCTCATTTGTGGTTTTCAAAATGCACTCGTAATTCATTTTGAGTTAAGTAACTTAAAATAACTTCTATATGTGTAAAATACTTAAATCATTAATCCAGATGTGATGCATTTATAATTATTTAAAAAATTTCTCAAGGATATCTAGGAACTAGGTTTCACAGTACAGCAAAATAATTTCTGTAACTAAAGAACAAATTCAGTCTTTTGGAGGAGTGTAATGGTCTTTTCCAAGCATTGATAGTTAATAAAAACTGCCTTTTAAATTCCGCTTATGAACCCTTCCAAGAACACACATAATCTAATAAAATGAAGCTAAAAAAGTACTGCTGTAAACTTCTTCACCAAAGTCAGAACAATAACAGAAAATTTTAATACAGACTTTTGGACTTGATAAAACGTATGTAAAAGATAATTATTAACTTTAAGCTTTTACATTGTGAAATGCAGCAAAATTGAGATGTCTATTGTGTATTTCTTAAGTTGTACAATGTTTTATTTCTATGAAGCATTTTGACATCCAGAGGTGTTAACTGTGATACATGTTACTGGAAAATGTAGCACAGCTACCATGTATACAGTATAAAAACTATGTGTGTAACACATAGATTGTGCTCATGTCAGATTTCTAAAACAATTTCTCCTAATCTCCAAGATTTTTTTTCCTAAATTTCAAATTTCAAGGTTGTTCCAAAGCAACTGATAAAACAATTTCCAAGGAGGTTTGGTGAAAAAAGTGTGATTTTTAAAAGCTTTAAAATAAAGTTTTTAATTTAAGGTAAAAAGACTTTGACTTGCAGACTAATCTGAAATGAATGGAAGACTTAACAAAACTGCAAAACCAACATCATCATAGTTCTGACCTTTACTGAGATCATGAATAAAACAATAATCCCCCCCCCATTACTACAGTATCTAAAAGAAAATATCCTTAAACCATTAATTTTGGTTAGCATGTTTATCCACTACACTGTATTTAATTTATTTGATGCAGATGGTTTGGAAATGTGACAGGTAACTAACAGTTTGAATCTACACTGTTTTTGAGATTTTGAAGCCATAAAATGTTATCTGCTCTAAAAATCCTAACAATTAAAATCATCAGACATAACCTTCTGCATGCCACAATGACATACACCTAAGGCCAGTTTTTTAAAAAAAGCATTCATTAAATGACAGCAACAACATAGTGATACATACATCAAATGGGCTATACAATGAAGTTTCATGAAGCAGCACCCGCTTGTCATAAGGCATTATGAAAGATTAACCTTACTTACACATTAATTTTATTAGAAGTAAATGTGATCAGCTGCCAACATTGTGAATGGTTGTGAATCTAACTTATGTTATCCAAGAAGTCACCTACATTTCTGATCTGGAGGGCTAACATGCCTTCCTTGTGCAAATTGGTAGACTACACAGAGATGCTTAGAATGTCTACAATTATGATGTGCTCCAATGTTAAAGAATAATTAGAATTCTTCACAAAAGGACTTGCACACTCAAGAATGAACTATTTCTTACACAAAAAGCTTACGAAGAATAGGACAGTGGCTCAGAAACCACTTATCTAAAACAGTTCCATACAAAATAATTTCAAGATATAATTATTAGGTTCTTGTACAGTACCCTATTTAAACAAGAATAAAATAGTTAAGTATGTGAAAACTGCAACACCACGAAAATTGAGCCATTTTACTAGTGTAATTAAACATTTGAACAATCTTGGAACAGGCAAGCAAAATATTCAGAAGGATGAATCATGGCTACACACCTAACTGATTCCAGCCATGACGTGCACACTGTGAGACAGCACAAATACCTTATGCAGATGGATCAGTAGCAGAATGGCACTTGGTTTTCTCTTAATAGAAACAACATGAATGTAACTGACAATTTTAGAGACAGACAATGGCCTTATTTGCATGCTGAGAATCTGTGTCCCTCTAGTCCAACATCGTTCACTGTGCAATCTGTTGACGAGTAAACAAATAGTGCAGGATTCATTTCAGTGAAATCTAGGCCCCTTGGTCTAACCGAAATCAATTCTTGGTCGATACTGCAAAACCATAGGGTATGACTATAAAATAAAAACAGATGATGAATAAGACTATGTTTGTATAAAAACAATATAATTTACATACAAAAGATTTTAAGCATTTAGGGTTATAATTTACTACATTTCCTGATGCTAATGATTATACCAATTAAGATTTAAGTTACTATTTACGATTTAAAGTATTACCATTATTTCTTTTGGTCGCCATTATTTTTCTTCAATCAGTCAAGTTTTCACTAATATACAGCAGAGGTCAAGTTCAAAGCCTGTAGAAACTGCGGGGGGTGGAGGGTGGTGTTTGCATATGCGATCAAAGAGAGATAGGGCTTGTGGAGAATTATAAGCTACATGTCCCATTTCCAAGTATCCCCCTAGTAAACCAGGTGTTGGGGTGGGGGTACTAGGAGTAGGGGCTGAACAAATGGAGCTGCTGCTGGTGAGAACCCACTGAGTCACATATTAAGAGACTCCATGCTCTGAACCTGTGAAACTGGAGTAGTTTTCACAAAGCACATTTTTTAAATAAGTTTGATATTTTTGTCATTTTGACATTTAAAATTTATTTTAATGGTCTTTTAAAAATATTGAAAAACAAGTAGCTAATGTCACATGAAATACTATTTAGGTCACTGCATTTTTTTCAACAGTCAGTTGATATATTCAGATCCATTGTATAATTTTAAAGGTTCATATTGTCCTAGATGTTGCTCTATTTAGAAAAGGTATCATAAATCTGGCTACCATATAGTACTAGAAAGAATGTCTTGCAGATAAAGGCATAAGCCATGCCATCTCTGCATCTGTTTTCACCTCCAGTTTCTGTAATAATATAGAACCAAAACATCATAAAGTTGGAAAAGGTCTGAAGAACCAATAATTTTCCTTTTCATAAAGCTGTAGGTTTCCCTTTTTAAAATGAAATTTGAGTAGCTACTTTCATGGAATCAAGAAAAGGGGGAGATGGCCACACACTGATGTTTCTTCATCAGTGTAGGCAAATGAAAAAAAATCCAGTATAGAGAAGTTTATTCTTTCACATAAATAAAGGGACAGACTGAGATTTTACAATTTTGAAAATGACCACTGTAGCACTTATAACTACATTACAGATTGACAAGACTCAATGTTGGGGTATCTTTTACCTTTCAGTTCAGGATAGGACAGCAACAAAAATGCTTTCCGAGGTGAAGAAGTAATGGATATGTCATTACTAGCTTTCTAAGAACTAGAATAATAATCTTAGTCTCTTGAGATTTTCATGGTCTAAAATTATTTTGGTTCTAATTTTACTTAATCAAATTATCTAGGAGTGGGGCACAGGAATCTATATTTTATAAAACTCTCTGGAAGTTTCTGAAGCTGAGCCACATTTTGAGACCATTAACATAGGTACACTCCTATCCTTACTTCATTAATTCCCATTCTACTTCACTCCAACCCACAGCTTTCTGTTTATTATAATAATCTTCACTTTTTCTTTCCATTCCTGACTATTGAATGTGCACACATTCTGTAATTAAGGTACTCATTTTAGAATACACTTAACATATACAGAAGTATCCATCAACAATGGATGAAAGCAGAGAGGGGAATAAAATGGCTTGGTTGTTATTGGTTGAAATTTTCTCAGATTTGGACTGAAGATGGTTTTGTCTCTCCTCTCCAAAAAACCATTTATATTGATTGTATGACCATGTATGGAGATCAGTAATTTTATTAAACTGTGTCATAACATTGAAAATTCTTGAGTTGTACTGTAAGTTTTATTTGTGTTTCAGTTACTTTCTGAAGTAAGATGGCATTCCATTTACTAAATGAAATATGGCCTCTCTTTGCATTAAATTATTGCACTGATTCTGTTTCATAGTTTCTAGTTCTCACAACTCATTGTGCAATAGCAACACACTATAAAAGTGTACATTTTAAATGTGATAATTTTAGCAATGGTTAAAACTGTCCTTGATTAACTTTTTCCCTTAAAGAATAAATTCTTTTTATCATAAAACTGTTTTTATTTTAGATTTGAAAAATACAGAAAAGCATCAATAAATAAATAAATAAATAAATAAAAATTATTTAAATCCTATCATCTAAAGATCCTTAAAGTCTTTTTATCTACACTTTTTTTTCAAAAGTGGATTCATGCCAAACATTTTTTCATAAACAATTTTGTCTATTAAAAACCTTTGTGCTCATTTAAAATCTCACATACACATTTCCATACCATTTAATACATTCCTACATGATCATTTTTTTTTTCTTTTTTGGGTACTAGTGACTGAACTCAGGGGTATGTGACTAATGAGCCACATTCCCAGCACTATTCTGTATTTTATTTAGAAACAGAGTTGTCTCTATCTTATGCTATTTACAAAGGAAGTAGGGGCTGGGATTGTGGCTCAGTGGTAGAGCACTTGCCTAGCACATGTGAGGTTCTAGGTTGATTCTCAGCACCACATATAAATAAATAAAGTCTATTAACAACTACAAAATATTTTTAAAAAGGAACTATATGTTAACCATATCTCCTTTTGCTGTACAATTGATATTCAATTTTTATGCTATTATAAATTTATCTTGACCCATTGCTTCCTATCCTTCCCCCAGGACATATTCCTAGATATGGAACTACTGATTTAAACAGCACATAAATTTTAAGGGTGTTTTGATAAATATTATTACACTGGTCTTCAAAAAGCTGTTCTAGTTTTACATTTCCCTAAGAAATATGAATGTCCAAGTACTATCCTTTACCTCTCTTAATTTGTCAATTTAATAAACATAAGATAGTATTTTATTATTTTTTGCATTTCTTGACTTCCAAAGAAGTGAATGTTTAGAATCTGTATACACTTATTAGCCAGCTGTATTTCCTTTTCTGTAACTTGCCTAATATGTTCTTTGTTCATTTTTTTTCCTGTGGAAAGTTAGGCTTTTTCTTATAGATTTATATGAATCCTTTATGTATTAAGGACATTAAATCTTTTTTTGTTATCTATTACAAATCTTTACTTAGATTTTTACCATTTACTTTTCAATATTAACAGTTAACTTGATTGGTCTTTATCTTTTTTATAGGTACAATGAGAAAGACCATTCCCAATCTGAGATCAGTTACTCAACTATATTTTCTTCGTGATCTTTTATGGTATCATTTTGAGTATCACTTTAAACCATCAGAGACTTATACTGGTGTATAATGTGAGTTATGAATTAAACTCCCCTCAGTACAATTAATGAAAACAAGCCCTACTAGATCTGCATCCAACAGTCAACACTATCTCTGAATGCATGATTTCCAACCCCCCTCTCTTCTGTACTGTCTGCTCTAGCACCACTGGCCTCCTTGCAATTCTTAAACAACCAGATTCACCCTGCTAAGAGCCTTTGCAGTGTATTCCCTAGGCCAGAGTGCTCTACAGACAGATATTCAATTCATATAGCTATGTCTCTCATTTCCTTTTGATCAAAACCTACCATATCAAGAGGCCTTCCTTGATTATCTTAAAAGTAAATTCAATTAATCTATTTTCAATTTCTTCTAATACAAAAATTTACTTGGTTTTTTCCCCATCTGTTATAGTCATTAGAATTTAAGTTCCATGAGAAAAAAAGGTTTGTGTTCATTTTAATTCTATATCCCCAGGGCTAGAAGAGTGACCAATGTCTACTAAATGCACAATACTAATATGCTCAATGATAAATGAATCTTTTTTTCTTCTATTAGTTTAAGATACTGTTTTCATAGATTCATAGATGCTGGAGTCTATTTATGAATTATTCTTTTTTTATTCATGTCTGTTTAAGTTACTACATGATTTTAACTATTTCAGCTTTATGATACATGTTTGTATGTGGCAGTGCACTTGTCCCCTTATTACTCATTTAAAAAATGTAACTGACCAGAAGCATCTGTGTGTGTGTGTGTATATATATATATATATATATTTTTTTTTTTTTGAAAGATAGAGATTTTAGTCTCTTCCTATTAGGAAAGACAGTGAAAAGGTCTTCAAGAGGGGTGACAATTGGTGACATTACAACTGTTTAGTATCACTCAGCAGAAGCATCTGTATTTTTTGATGAATTCTAGAATGCCTGAATTTGTCAAGTCAGATAAGAACCTGGAAAAAATATGTCTAAAATTATGCTTAAGTTCATAATTTTATCATGGGTAAACTGACATCTTTATGATATTTAATATACTCTTTAAATTTCTGGTGTGTGAAATGGGAATTTTGGATAAATATAAAAGGATCTTTGTTCTTAGGAAATATTTGCTGCAGTATTTAACTGTACGAATACCTGATTTATTTTTAAATAGTTCTACAAAAAATAATATATAAAGAAAGAAATAAGAGAAAGATTTGGGAAAAGAGAGGGAGGGACAAAAGAAGCAGAAAATGTAATGAATTGTTAATTGGTAAATCTAAGAAAAGGTTAAGGCTATTCCTAAGTAATTATTTCAATTTTCCCACTGTTTTGAAAAAATTCAAAATAAAAAAGGGAAAAAAATCAGGACTTAACACTGAATTTTATTAAATATTATATATATACACATACATATATGTTAAAAGACTTAAAATTGAGGAGATAACCCCATAATATTAACCCATTCTCGCATTTCTGATAAAAATTATACAAGGTCTTTGTTATTCTTTTTGTATGTTAGTATGTTTAATGGACCAAATATACTCAAGAAAGACAAGGAATGTAGAGTCCTTGCTTAGCATGTGTGAGACCCTAAATTTGATTCCCAGCACTACCAAAAAAATTTATGCAAAAGAATATTTAGTATATTTTAGTATATTGCTTATGTTCACACTTATATTCAAAATGAGATCTGGTACTAGTTTTGTTCTCTGTCAGTTTTGCTATCATGTTTATGTTACCCTTGTGAAACAAATTTGGAAGAATTCTTTTTCAGTGATTTAAAACTATACACAGCATGGGAAAGATCTACTTCTTGAAATTTGGAGAATGTGACCATAAAACCACTTAGGTCTCTCTCTCTCTCTCTCTCTCTCTCTCTCTGGTACTGGGAATTGAACCCAGGAGTGCTTAACCACTGAGCCACATCCTCAGGCCTTTTTATATTAGCTAGAGACAGGGTCTCCCTGAGTTGCTTAGGGCTTTGCTAAGTTGTTGAGGCTGGCTTTGAACTTGTGATCTTTCTGCCTCAGCTTCCCGAGCCAGTGGGATTACAGGTGTGTACTACCATATATGGCCCACTTATGAATCTCTCGAGGAAATTAATTATTTAAATTTCTTTTATGCCTTTTGTGAATTAGTGGTTTAACTTCTCTTTCTTCTTGGGTTGATTTTTTTTTTTTTTTGGTGGTGCTGGGATTCAATTCCAGGGCTTTATACATGCTAGAAGGTAAGTACTCTACCACTGAGCTACATTCCTAGCCCTTCTTGGGTAAATTTTGAACCACTAATATTTTCCTAGAAAGTTTTCTATTTCAGAAAATTTTCACAAAATTAAAAACTCAATAATATATAGCTCTGTATGTACATATAATACATATTTTTTCCTCTCCCTCTTTTTTTCTTTTGGTACTGGAGATTGAACCTGGGGGTGCTTTACCACTGATAAACATCTCCAGGCCTTTTTACTTTTTATTTTGAGACAGGGTCTTGCTAAGTTGCTGAGGACCTTGCTAAGTTGCTGAAGCTGGCCTCGAATTTCTGATCCTCCTCCCTCAGCCTCCCCAATCACTAAGATTACCTGTATATCAATATATTCTTGTAATAAAAAAGTGAAAACTTTTCCTAGAAAATTTCTGGTTTTGGCCAAAGGTACATAATTAACTACAAATTCAAATTTTTTAAAAGACTATTATCTATCTATCTACATATATGAGACTATTATCTGTAATGAAGTATTGAAGAAAGAAATGGAATTTTGTTAGATTTGAAAATTTGTCTCATTCCAGTCACTTTCTAATACTTTGCACTAAGATTTAAGAATATCTTTCTTTCTAAGGACACAGACATTGAAACTAAGAATAAAATAAAAAAGCTGTGTGTATATGGGTTCTAGCTATGGACAATATACCATTATGGATCAGCCCCAAATCAGCTACAAAGCTTAAAGCTAAAACATTTATAAACTTCAGAGTTTCATAAACTTTGCCATCTCTAACTAAATTATTTGTTCACTCCTTACCCTAATCTGGGTAATATAAGGTAAAGGATGATTTTTTCCCCTAAATGATTTCCTCTTGGCCTTTATAGATGTCATTATATTTGCTTATTCCACTGCTAAAAAAAACTAGGACTTAAACATTGTATATGAAAAAAACATACATCTTAATGAAGGCATGGGGATTCCTACAACATAGTCTTGACCAAAAGACTGAGGGAAATTTTAGATAAGCTGCTAATTCAAATTTTTTGATTAGTATTGAAGTATTAATACTTAATATTCATTCATTTGTCCAACTCCAAAACTGCTACACTGAAGTTTACTAATTCTAAAGTTTACATAATTCTCCTTTCTTGGCTCCAAGGAAATAGGGATGAAGACTACCTTAATTGCTGGCATAAAAAATCTGGATATTTTAAACAAATGCTATGATTAGTCCACAAGATTAAGGTGGATCATAGATCATCTCTGAACCTAACAATAATCCTTACTATAGGGCACTTAAGTCTCTACTTTCCAAAAATTTTTAAGTGTATTTTTACTAGATAAACTTTTCTCAGACACATGTTCAAATATTATCAGCACATTATTAAATTAGCTCACTATCATTTCCTTACTAAAAGAGGTAAATAGGATTAAAAAACTTACAGCAATGCCCTATAAGCAAGCTCACAATTAGATTTTGTTCTTGCTCCTATTTAGTCATCTAACTCGGCATTTCATCTTTTACTTGTGGATGAATGGCTTATCAAAAAAAGAAAAAAAAAAGCCCAAACACAACATTTTGGGCTGGGTATATAGTTCGGGGTAGAGCACTTCTTAGTGTGTGGATGGTGTGGGTTTGATCCCCAGCACTGCAAAAATAAAAATAAAATCACACTTATACAAAGAAGGCAACATCCTGATCCAATGTGGATCAGAGATTTCTCAAGGACTGAAAGTAGTAATTATTAAGAACTTCTGACTCATAAATAATGGCCTTAACATTTATAATTTCAATTTATATTCAATAAAGTTAAATAGTTATTTCAGGACAACTAAAATAATGGGGGATTTGGGGGGGATTTAAGATTAGAAAAGATCATAAAAACATCAGTTTTACAGAGTGACATGTCTCAGTAACTCAAGTTGGGGATGAAGCGATCACTGCCATGGCATCATGATGGTCATATGTACCGTCGTGAGTGCCTCTTACCTGATACAAAGGGCCATCCTGAGAGCAGACTTGCGAAGCTGAGCAGTTCAGACACCGAAACTGCGGAGGAGATGAACTCATCAGATAAGAGGCATCCACAACTGGATACATATTTAAAATTGATTATTTAAAATATTTTAACGTCAAACATTAAGAGTCAACATGATTAATTAAAAAAACACTGAGAAAATGATAGTTGGTTTTGAAAAAAATAGATTTAATAACTTAGTGATTGGTAAAATTTAGCTTGAAGTAATTTTAGCAACTAGCTATGAGTTAGGTTAATATTTTGAAAATACCAATATGGTATCCTACCCTTTCCATCTTCTTTTCAAATACTAGTTCCTGAGAAAATCCTCATCTCTTGGTATATAAGGGCACCCTCTTTCTTCCATCCCTTCCTGCCATCAGTCTCTCCTAGGTCTCCTATTCAACTACCCCTGAAAGCAGCACTGTTCAGTGAGATCAGAGCACAGAACTTCGCTCAACCTATAAGGGATCCATTTCCTGTTTTATTTAGGTTCTTTATATTGCCCAAATTAGAGTCTTAGTCTCCATATCTATTTTAATAGCATTAGATTATGAGCTCCTTGAATATATTTCATATTTACACTTGCAGTCTTATATAGATAAGACCCAGAACTGACAAACAGCAGCCACTTCATTAAGTGTTGTATAAGTAAATAAATGAATGAATATATTTTTAAACTACTGAGTAGATTCATTTGTAAACCTATTACCTTTTAACAGTTTAACCACATGTGAAATCGTTATTAATCTTGATTTCCAAAATATGCTACAACTTGTTAAATACAAATATAATTTTCATTGTAATGGGACTATAAAACAATATATATTTTAAATTATGCATATATGAATTCTACATTGCATATTATTCAAATGGAAAAATTAAATACATAAAAGTTATAAATAAATCAGAATATTTCTAACTTCCCAGAGTAGCTTTTAAAAGATATACTTTGAAAGATTATAAATTTTCTATTTCCCCAAAATACTTGAGCAATTTTTTCTTTAGATGCTGGTCCTTGATTTTGAGTATAGTGCTCATCAACATGCTATAAAATGTGCCTAGTAGTATGATTTTTTTTGGTGACTTCCTTTTTCTCTGAAGAGTTTCCAAGCTCTGTCTGGCCTATTCGACTTTGCCTAACGAGGCAAGTTGTACATAGCATTCTATTAGAGAGTTAAAGTGGAAAAATGCTATTTCACTAGTTGTTCTTTTCTCTATTAGTCTCTTTGGTATCAGTCAAGATGGGTACCTTTGCTTTTCCTAAAATTGCAAATAATGCAAAAATAAGTCAAAGAAAGATAGATAAGCATGGTACAGTCACTTCTGTGCTGGACTAGCAGATGCTGCTGGAGGAGATGAAACTAATCAGGATCACCTAGGAAAAGGCTGTGATGACCACTGACAGTGTGTACTTTACCCTACCCAAGAAGGGAAGAGCAGGAAGATATGACTCCATGGCAAAAAGATTGAATATGAAGATACTGACAGAGGTCAGATGTGAAACCAAGTGAAGGAGAAGGAAACTATAATCATAATGAAAGTTAACATACATGAGCTATTACTAAAATAATTAACATTTATTATATCAGGCACTTTGCTAAGAACTTGAGTATATAATATTTCATTAATTCTTGTTCAACTTTTCAACACAGGCATTGATACTTTAATTTTTAAGGATCAATTAAGGAAAACTAGGAAGCAGGACACATCTGGAAGAAAATTACTGCAACCTCTGTAACAAAAGATTCATACTTAGAATATATAAAAAGCTCGTTGAAGAAAATTTTAAAAAGTCAAACATAATGATGAAAAAATAAGACAATGAATATGAAAGTTCACAGATGAAATCTAAAATTGATAATATGCAGTGTTGGTGAGGATGTCAGAAAAGGGACACTTCCTTGTATATTACTGGTATGATTATAAACTGTTCTTTTTAGAGAACATTTTTTCAACATTTCTCAAAATTTAACATATACATACTCTGTTGTAAATCTACTTCTAGGAATCCAGACAATAGATATGCTTGCACACGGGTAAAAAATACATGTACCCAAAAATATATGGCAATGTATATAAATATATGTCAAAAAACCTTAAAAAAACAAAATGTCCACCAAGCTATTTCATTAATTAAACAGTGCTACATCCACACATATTAAATTTTATCACTATATTAAAAATAATTATTTCAAAGTTTATTTTTTCCACAGATTTATTGCCAAGCAAAAAAAGAAGTCACAAAACAATATATACTGTTCATATTTCAGAAAACAGTGATGACCACTGGCACGGATATTATGAACAAAATCCAAGCATTAGATTGATGATGACATTAGATGACTGAGCCCTTTCCAAACTAATTCTACACCTTCAATTTGTAGATGTAGAAGCCAAAGGACAAGTAAGTAGTCTATCACACTAAAATCCTATTACTCAAGGATGGTCAAAGATCAGATACACTGGTTTCTTCTGGGAGCTTTCTAGAAAAACAGAACCTTAGGCTCTGTCCCAGACCTACTGAGTCAGTATCTGTATTTTATCAACATCCCAAGATGATTCATATTTGGGTTAAAGATTGAGAAGTACCGTTTATTTTTTTTTAAAGTATATTTTCTCCCACTAAGAAGCAAATATCATAGTCAGCCATGAGTACAAGAAATTCCAAAGTGACAATATCATTAAGAACTGAAAAAATTTCTAAGAAGTATCTAAGTTTGACTGGATGTTTGTTTTGATTCCTAAAGATAAAAATCTTTCAAAAAAAGATCAAAATGGAGAAGTGGGTCCAGAAAGGGCAGGGCTAAAGAAAAGGGTCTAAGGTTGAAGTGGAACTAGTCCTGGACAGAGGAAAGCAGTGGTGCAGAAGGTGCGTGGTGCAGGGAGACATTGTACTACTTGAGGACTTCAGGCAAAATTGATTGTCCTGAGATTCCTCCAGTAGGGTAGGAATAGGACAAGGTAAGGGGTGATCTGAATATGGAGTAGCCTTGCTAGAGGTGAAATAGCCAATATAGAGAGGAAAAAAAAAACTACAGATTTACTCAGAGACATAGATAAAGAGTAAGGAACATATGAGTAGATGTCTCACAGAAGCAAATACAATGAAAAACTATAATGATGCCAATTCCAGTGAAGCAACCTAGAAATATAATTCACTGCCAATCACAATCCCATTCAAAGGTTAGTCTGGAAGAATGGGTAAAACTAGACAAAACAATTTAAAAAAAATAGGTATTTTTTGCCCCAATAGTTACTAATATACATCATAAAGCAACTTAGAAGACCTATTTGTTTTATAAGACATTTTAGTTTAGACTCTAACCAAACTTATCCCAAGGTAAATGGACAATTTTCTAGAAGGGCTTTTAGACAGGGGTGTTAAATAATCAGATTTTTAAGAAGCTATATAATGTGTAATGCTGGTTCAGAATAAGACCTGCTCAAAAGAACAAACCAGAATACCTAGGGGCATATACACATATGTGTAGATAATGCTGATATCTTGAAATAATAAGGTAAGGTATGGATCATTCAATAAATTTTATTTCTGATTAAAAAAATTTTAGAATAAAATAGAATTAAGACTTGTGAACATGTGTATGCAAATAAATCAATCCCAGGTGGATTAAAATGTTTACCATAAGAAAGGATAAGAAGTGAAACAACCACATTATACTCATTAGTTTAGGAAACAACCCCAGCCCAAAGCAGAACTAGTTATCCATGGCAGTAGATAGAATAATGAGAGCTTTTCAGACATCCTGGTCTCTTGATGGCAGAGATAGTAAGGAATGAATCACAAAAAATAAGCTAGTAGGGGCTTAATGAAGAAATGATTGTTTTCTTACTATTGCTACATTTGTCCAGGTCACTCTTCTGCCAGAATTCATTTAAAATAATAATTTTGTATTTAATTGGAACCTGAGCAAGAATTTAAAGTTTGTTTAACAGAAAACAAATGAGAAACTAAGATTCAAATAAATAAAATTATCTTTAGGATATATTTCATGTAACTACTACTTTATAAAAGATAAAATTTTCATTTAATTTAGTCTTCAAACAAATGTATTGGGCAGTGTGTTAGGTGCTGGAAATTCAACAGTGACCAAATGAAAATCCCAGTCTTTTTTTTTTTTTTTGTACCAGGGATTGGACCCAACAGCACTTAATCACTGAGCCACATGCCCATCTCTCTCTGTCTCTCTCTCTCTCTTTCTTTTAATTTTGAGACAGGGTCTCACTAAGTTGCCTAGGCTGGCCTTGAATTTGCAACCCTTCTGCTTCAGCCTCATGAGTTGCTGCAATTACAGGCATGCTTCACCATGCCTGGCTAAAATCTTAGGTTTTAGATTACAGTTAAGTGAGGGGACAAATAATAAACATATAAACAAGAGACACAGTATGTCAGATGGTTTAAAATAACTATGAAAAACAATAAGCATGAAAAGGAATTAAAGAATGTCATCAGAGAGTGAGTTGTTAATTTTAAGGGAGGCCAGTGGCCTCACTGAGAAGGTGTCACAGAAGCAAAATTCTTGAAGTAAAAGGTGTGAAGGAACTAGCTGGATGAATACTCCGGAAGGCAATACCAGTAGGGCATGTTTGAGGAAGCACAGAAGACACTGTGGCTAGAGGGCTGTAAGCCAAAGAGAGAGGAAATGGTAATGTGTGTGTGTGGTGGGAGTGACAGGGAGAACTATGTGGGAGCCATCTCTGTGGGTCTTTGGAAGGACTTGGCTTTTATCTAAATGATAATAAATTGAACAGAATGGCACAGAGTGACATGTCCTCTAGCTGTGGTATCAGGTGAGAAGAGTATGTGGGCAGGGTCGAGGCCAGCTAAGAGACTTTCAGAATTATTATGGAAAATGTCCATGGTGAGTGAGACCAGAGTAGTAGTAAAACACAGCTGGATTCTGATTCTAATATTTTGATGGCAGTGGTTAGAATTTGCTAAGGATGAATGAAATAAAAAGAAAGTAATCAGGGCTGATTTCAGGAATTTTGGTCTGAGCAACTGGAAAAATGAAGCTACCAATCTCAAAACCACTGAGACTATGAAGAATGAGGGAGACATAGGTTTGGAGAAGAACAACCAAACAACCAGAATTATAATGAAATTAGAAAAAAAATAGACTAATATATTATTTTACTATGTACTAGATGTAAAAGGTGGTAGTTTTTCTTATTGTTTTGTTTTTCACCTAAATGATAAATCATGATATTGAATCACTTTTTGAACTTTTATTAAAATATGACTCAAATAACTAAAGAATTCAAACTATTCAGAAATGTGTTACCAGAAATGTAATTATATTAAAAACTGATATAACTGATAGTCTATTAATACACAGTTTCTGTAAAGTAACTCTAGCTTTAAAATAACTGGAAGTATGGGTAACTTTTGACAGGGATCTTGTGAAGGACAGGTGAGCACCAGCAGAGGCCTCACACTTTTGGCCATTTACATCTCTTTTAACACTGAACTAAAGAAAGCTAAAAGGACATCCAATACAATGCTAATGTTTTAGGTAATATTACAATATTCCCTCCCCAACAGTACTGGCTAAGAGAATTTACTCTCTCTGCAATCTGCACCTGGTATCTGACAGATTTTGGTTTTAATACTTAAAACAAAAGTAATTCATACACAACCCTTTAAAAGCACTATGAAATGTCACAGAAAGGCAAGTAGTTATTTACCAAATACAAAGACAATTAAAAAAAAACAAAGAGATTCAATGAATTCTTTGAGATCAACAAACTAGTTGATGACTGACATTAAATGTAATTTTTTCTTCCTGGTCTTGAACTCTTTAATGCATTCAGCTTCACAAAAAGGATTCACCCATGTGAAACTCAAATAGGAAAAAAATTCTGATTTAAGAAGTTAGGTGGTTCATGTATTATTATATCATATCAAGACATTTCTTCTGAAAAACAGCCAAATGTTTTACCCACTGTTTGCTTTTTAACAGTTGCAAAGATATTTATGTTCAATGTAAGTATGTTTGAACTACTGAAATATGGCAACCCCTGTTATATCTGGATTTTACATTACCTATTCCTTGGGTGAGGTAACATTTCTTAATTTTGAGTTTTATTTTATGAGTAACTTAATTTTTATAATAAAATATAATAAAACCTACTTACAAAATAAAAGCATTACATTACTCAGAGCTGGAAAGTACGATATTGTACCATAAACACCACAGAATCTTAATATCTTAAAGGTGACCTTAGAAGTTATCTAGTCCAACTTTTCAATCAGTCTTCATTAAGGCTCATCACTCAGAACATGAATAGAATTTCAGGTAGCATTACTGCAATATTTCTTACTCCCACAAATCAGTCTTATAATCCCTAGTGCCTCAAACTTCCCTAATATCCCATATTAAACTCAGATGTACTCAAACCTATATTAGGACTAATAAAAAAATGAGAGTTCAAAATACAAAATTTACTTTTTGGTTTTCTTAGGTTTTCTCCTCTAAATAATTTCTCCTAGGGCATAGGCACAATAATTAAATTCTGGTATCAGAAACCACAGCAAATTCACTTACCCTTAGGCCTGATTTTATACTTTCAATGTTAAGGAGGTACCTGAAAAAGAGATTATCCAGATTCTACCCAATATGTCCCTTATCACAACTCTAAATGAATTCTCTCATTGACCCTTAATTATACCAGTTAGGGCAGTACTTAGTCTCCCCACCCCCTATCTATATACTTATAAATTCCTATTAGTTACTGGGCTTTTAAAAAATATGTGTCATCTTTCTTGAGGTTAGCAGAATCCTGAGCATATTTTAATGGAGTTTTGAACTCACCTTAAAAAACAAAAACACGTATAACACAGACATTGGTCTTGTAATTGAACCAGTTTTCAGAATGCTGAGACAAACAAGAGGAACCAGTTTCTTCTTCCCAAGCCATATTTTCATAAAATTCCTAAGTATATTGTTAAATTTTAATAATAAAATAGTATATAACTAAATATACACATAGGTAAATATAAAAGCAATTTACGTTTTCTCCTCTTAGTCGCCATCTTGTCATATAGATGAATTCCATAGTATGATCCTTCCCCATAATTTCACCATTGCACAGCACATCCAACTTTAAAAAGAAGTTACAGATAATATTAACATAAATAATTTTAAATTCACAAATTTTAATTTTTTTTTTCAAATTTCAAGAGATCCAAACAATTATAACAAAATAGAACTATTTCTTTTTAAAAGAACACTCAATATTTTTACTTTCTAGCACTTTTTTTTCTCACAGAATATTAACAATTCAGATATAAATAAATGAAGCACTATTTATCTTGTCCAATATAACCTGGTTCTCAAGTTCAAACATATAATTCATAAATGCAATACAGACCTTCTTATTCCACATCTCTGTGCAACCTTAAAGGATTTAGCTACACTTTGTCCTTGCTGAATGAGAACAAACTGTAGCAAGCTCATAGTTCCTTACAGCTTCTCTAGCTTCTAAATTCATCTCTCAGAATCCTTTGGACTTTCCAAGATTGAAAGGGGTTACTTAGTTCCAATTTAAAGAAGGTAATGAATGTAGATACAATAATTTATAGAGTCTTTGAAGTATATGAGAATTTCTAGTAATTATTGATAACTAAATTGACACAACATTTAGGACTATAGCACAGATCTGTGTTCCAGGGCTAGTTGGGTTCTCTGGTTTATTTAGTTGGTACTTGTACAATAGTTACAGGATCTTCTTCTTACCAGGCATGAATTGTCAATAAAGGGTTATATTTATAAATGATCATTTTTGGTCTATGTTGCAGGAACCAAACAACTCCCCAAATCCTTGTGAAGGCCACAGGAACTCTGGCTACTGTTCATTAATTCGACAAAGCATAATTGACAGATCTCTATAAATAACATTTCAGTTCTCTAGCAATTGAAATCAACTAGTAAGATTTCATAAGCATGAAGAGGAGTTCCAAAGAATGAGTTCTAAATAATTCTTTCTGGCTAGACAGAAACTACAGTTTTGAATATTAAGTCTAAAACAAATATAGTCCCAATTGTATTAGACATGTGAGACTGAATTGATCTTTTGATGATTGATGGTGACTTATATGAACTTCAAAATGCTTTTCAGACATCATTTTATTAACTCTTAAAAAAACAAAGTAAATAATCTCCCTTTCTTTACATTGCCTGTAAAATTCACAAGCAAAGAAGTAAAGAAATTTATATAGGATGCTATTACTAATCATTTAACAACTATCTATCCTTCCCCAACTAGCAAGTCTGTAAAAGAAGTTCCAGCTGCCAGGCATTTCATTAAATCAACCCCTAACAGGCCAGGCAGCAAGATAATGGGAGACAAACAATATTTCTACGAAATCATAGGAAAATTCTTTGGGATAGATAAGGAGCTATCAGTGGAATACATCTGTTTTCTTTCCATCTTAGTCTACAGACAAATATAAACCTGCCAGAAGTAATACTGAGAGTAAGTGTTCCTAGCTCTAACAACTTCCTGAATAGAAACAAGAAATTGGTAAATTAATGAGTAAGACTTAAAAGTAAGGAGATAAAACTGTACATGGTATTTTGCAAGAAGAAAATAAAATATAAAACCGCATCATAAAAATGATTACATTGTCTACTTTTCACCGTGGTTATATCTATAAATTGTTATCTTTTACTTTTACCAATCACTGGGCTCTGATACCTAATTGTTGCAATTTTTTAACACAAAAAATGATGTTTTTGGAATTTTTCTTTTGTGTTTGTTAGACCAAACTATAATAATAATAAAAATTTAACCCAGACTAATCAGTCATCAGAGAAAACTTAAGTTTAAGATCAAAGGCTTCCTTTAAAATACAGATTTCATACCTGTCAATGTCTATGTTCAAATCCTATCATACTGTATTTTTCTTATGCTTACTGTTTATAATATTTTCTGACTACATAAGCTAACTGTAATCAATATCAAATTAATATCATTTCTTATAAGATGAAAGTTTCCACAAAAGTTAAATTGAATATATTATGTTAAAACTCATTTTTTTTGGTTAGAATTTTACTTCAGAACAGAGTTATGAAAAAAAAGCAAAAAAGAAAGAAAGGTTAGGCTGGGTGCAGTGATGCATGCTTATAATCCCAGCAGCTCAGGAGGCTGAGGCAGGAGGATTGCAAGTTCATAGCCAGCCTCAGCAAAAGCAAGGAGCTGAGCAACTCAGTGAGACCCTGCCTCTAAATAAAATACAAATAGGGCTGGGGATGTGGCTCAGTGGCCGAGTATACCTTAGTTCAAACCCTGGTTCCCCCTCACCCTCCAAATAATAATAATAATTTAAAAAGCAAGGTTAGACATTATTTAACTTACCTCATAAGAACTTGGAAGTTTTAGTTTTAAACTTAGAAATTTTTTAATAGTTCCTACAGTTACACGTGTAGAACACCGAATGAATTTCTTCATTAGACCCTAAGGAAATAAAGATGGCTAATTAAAACATTCTACTTTACTTTTTATGAACCATTTTCACTATACTATCATTTTGAGTATTTTCAAAATGTTTTGTGAGAATGTTTCAATTTACAGCTCTTTAGTACTTGTAAGTAAAAATGTTCCTGGTTCTCAGACATTTACAATACATTCTTCAATATGTATACCTATGCATTCAAGGAAAATCCTGGCAAAAAGTCAATAGGCTTATTATTAAGACATTTTAGTACAGAAAACACTGTGAATTTAAATAAAAATAAAAGAAATACCACAAAAGCATGCAAATATTCTATTATCACTTCTGAAAGCATTAGGGACATTTTCTAAACATGATGCCATAACTTAATTGATTTTAGAAAGAGCATTGATTTAAATGAGACCTGAGGAGCCCTAGCATGTAATAGAAGCCAGTTAGGCCACAACATGCCTCAACAACTAAAAGCTATACAGTATAGAATCCGGGTTTCAAAAAATCATGCTCCTCTAAGGAGCTACAATAATACTTGACTGGAAAAAAATAGGTCAGTGTGTTTTGATGTGTCTCATTTGTAAAATGCACAGAGAAGTACGGATTCACTCTTCAAGCCTGAGCATCTTTAAGATATAAGAATATCCCAGAATAGATATTCAAATTAAAAATGAGACAAAATGAGATCACACACATTATAAACATATGAACCAATATGTGAAACAAAATTACATCTCACAACCTGAAAAGTTATCTACAAACTGAA
Source organism: Spermophilus citellus (assembly GCF_964194105.1). Taxonomy (NCBI): domain Eukaryota; kingdom Metazoa; phylum Chordata; class Mammalia; order Rodentia; family Sciuridae; genus Spermophilus; species Spermophilus citellus. The sequence goes on along the minus strand of NC_138195.1, from coordinate 61,805,303 downwards.
ACAAAAACAAAATACAACTGAATCTTAAAAATACAAAGTATTACTCCTATTTAGATGCCTAACAAATTGGGTCAACATCCAGAACAATACCTTAAGTATTTTTAAATTTACTAAGTTAAAAGTAGAACTTTTCAGTTAATGTTCACTTCCTAGTAAAACACAGTTCCTGGCAAAGATTAACAGGAACGAATCCACAACTGATAATTGATCACAAATTCAAATGGTAAAGTATCTATTAAAAGAAAACAAGCAAGTTAAAAGTTACATTAGTACAGTTTTGCAAGTTTGAGTAAAGTCAAAACATGTGAGGATACTGGGAGACCTTTGAATGTAATCTCAACTATAGAAGAACCTTGATATCAATGCAGGAAATGACCTTAATATCACTACCTAATCTTTCAGAAAACATAAATTTTTTAGAGATGTCAGATGAGTTAAAGCAACATTTTTAAAATGGGTCAAAAGCTTTTAAATTTATAACTCAATAAGCTTTGACATGAATCTAGCAAAATTTCAATGTGGATTAATTAAAAATGTTCATGTGACTTTTGGGATCAGTTGCCATTCTTGGAAAAAAGCAGTTAGAATTCTGCTACAAGTTTCACTGGACCTGCACAGCAATTTGTGTAGTATTGCCATCTTAATGATGTTGTCTTCTAATCTATAATCATTCGATGCCTTCACATTCATTAGGCCTTTAGTTTTTTAACTTTTATTTATTTTTAATATTTTTTAGTTGTCAATGGACTTTATTTATTTATATGTGGTGCTGAGAATCAAACCCAATGCCTCACACATGCTAGGCAAGCCCTCTACCACTGAGCCACATTCCCAGCCCTAATTTTTTTAAATATATATATATTTTTTAGTTGTAGATGAACACAATACCTTTTATTTATTTATTTTATGTGGCGCTGAGGATTGAACCCAGTGCCTCATGCATGCAAGGCAAGCATTCTACCACTGAGCCACAACTCCAGCCCCAGGCCTTTAATTTCTTTTGACAATGTTTTCTAGTTTTTGATTAAATATATTCCTAAATATTTTATTCTTTTCGATGCTACTCGAAGTGGAATTGTTTTAATTTCATTTTTTGATTGTTTACTCCTGATTTGTGTATATTGATTTGTATCCTGCAAACTTGCTGAGCTTATTAGCTATTAATTTTTCAGTAGATTCCTAAGAATTTTCTATGTATAAGATCTGCAAATACTTTCACTTCTTTTACAGTCTTTTTCTTGTCTATTTGCTCTAACTAGAACATCTAATACAACACTGAAAATAGATGATTAGAACAGAAATCATTGTTTTGTTCCTGATTTTAGGAAAAAGTTTTCAGTCTTTGATCATTAATCATGAGTTTTACATGGATGTCCTTTATTTGGTTAAGGAAGTTCCCATCTAATTCCTGGTTTGTCAAGCATTTTCAAAAAAGAAAGGATGATAAATTTTGTCAAATGCTTTCTCTTACTCTATGAGATGATCATGTGGTTTTTTTACACCTGTACTTTATTAAAAAGATATATTAATTGATTGATCTTCATTATGTTGAATTGACCTTGGCTATATGTTGGTGTATATATATTTTCAGTATATGTTGGTACATATTCTTTTCTAGATAGATTAAGTCTGCTAGCATTTTGTTGAGGACTTTAGCAATTATATTCATGAAGAAAATTGGCTCAGATGGATTACAGTAGATGGGGTAGAGAGAGTAAAAGGGAGGGGAGGGGAGGGGGGATAGTGGGGGATAGGAAAGGGAGCAGAGTACAACAATTACCAATAGGGCATTATGTAAAATTGTGGATGTGTAACCGATGTGACTCTGCAATCTGCATTTGGGGTAAAATTGGGAGTTCATAACCCACTTCAGTCTAATGTATGAAGTATGATATGTCAAGTGCTTTGTAACGTTGTGAACAACCAATAAAAAAAAAAAAAAGAAAATTGGCTCATACTTTTTCTTTTCTAAAATTCTTTTTTTTTTTTACATTTGAAAAACTGTGGTTAAAAAACACATCACACTGAATGAATGAATTAAGAAAATGTAGAATATATACACAATGGAGTTTTATGCAACCATAGAGAAGAATGAAATTCTGGCATCTGTTGGTAAATGGATGGAAATGGAGATCATGCTAAGTGAAATAAGCCAGACTCAGAAAATTAAGGGTCAAATGTTTTCTCATAGGTAAAATCTAGAGACAAATAAAAGGGGGAAAAGAGAGCAGGGGAGAACTGGATACATAAAGACATAGGGAAAATTAGTGGAACAGAAGAAGGAGATTGAGAAGGAGGTTTGGGAAAGGGGAGGAAATGCAGAATGAATTTAATGAAATTATGCTATGTGCATGTACCACAGTGAATTCCACCTTTATGTATATCTAAAAGCACCAATAAAAAAAATAAACAAATGAAAGGAAGGTCAGTGGAGCATAGGAAGAATAGGGAGAGAGGGGAGGAAAAGGGGGACACTGGGGACTGAAATGGAGTAAATAAAATTCCATGCATGTATGATTTTGTCAAAATGAACCCAAGTATTATGCATAATTATAATGCACCAATAAAAGACAAAAAACACATCACATTAAATTGACCATCTTAACCATTTTTAAGTATACAGTTCAGAAATGTTAAATATACTCACATTGTTGTGAAACAGATCTTCACTACTTTTTCATCTTGCAAACCTGAAACTCTATACCTAATAAACAACTACTACCCTTTCACCTCCCCTCTAGACCCTGATAACCACCATTCTATTTTGTTTCTATGAATTTGACTACCTCACATAAGTGGAATCATACAGTTTGTTTTTCTGTGACTGGGTTCTTTCACTGAACATAATATCCTTTGGGATTATCATCCACAATGCAGGATGAAACAGGATTTCCCTCAAAGCTGAATAATATTCCATTGTATGTGTAATACCACATTTTGTTTATTCATTCATCTGGTGATGGACATTTAGGTTGCTTTACCTGTTAGCTATTGTGAATAGTACCTCTATGAACATGGATGTTCAGAAAGTTCTTTGAGACCATGTTTTCAATTTTTTTTGAAAAAATTATATCTGAAGGTAGAATTGTGGATCATATGGTTGTTCTATTTATAATTCTTAGAGGAACTTCCATACTGTTTTCCATAGTGATTACACCATTTTAAAATCCCACCAACAGAAAACAAGTGTTTCTTTCAATTTCTCCACATCCTCATCAACACTTGATATTTTGTTTCATTTTTTTTTTTTAAGTATAGTACCCATCCTAGTGGGTCTGGAGTGATGTTTTATTGTTGTGATATGCTTTCTCTGATTTGTGATGTTGTCCATTATATATCACATTTAGAGACATACCTATTTACATCATTTTCCCAATTTTTAATAAGATTACTTGATTTTTTTTGTTGTTGTTGTCAAGTTGTAGAGTTCTTTACATGTTCTAGATATTATCCCCTTCTCTGAGATATGATTTGCAAGTATTTTCTCCCATCCCACAAGGTGCCTTTTCATTCTGTTGACCATGTCTTCCTTTTCTTTTCTTTTTATTTTTTTGGTACCAGGAATTGAACTCAGGGTACTCAACCACTGAGTCACATCCCCAGTCCTATTTTGTATTTTATTTAGAGACAGGGTCTCACTGTTGCTTAGTGCTGAGTGCCTCACTGTTGCTGAGTGCCTCACTGTTGCTGAGGCTGGCTTTGAACTCACGAATCTTCTTGCCTCAGCCTCCCGAGCCGCTGGGATTATAGGTGTGTACCACCACGCCCAGCTTGACCTTGTCTTTTGATGCATAAAAGATCCATAGTTTTCTCTTATTGTTACATCTTTGGTTTTGTTACCAGGGTAATACTGGCCTCAGAGAATGAGTTGGGAAATGTTCTCTCCTCTTTTATCTTTTGGAAGAGTTTGTGAAAGACTGGTACTAATTTTTTAAATACTAGGGCTTCTGTGGGAAGTTTTGTTTTTTGTTTTTTTTTGCTACCACTTCATTTTTGTTTAACTTGTTATTTATCTATTCATATATTCCATTTATTCCTTTTTATATTTTAATAAATTTTCCATTTTATTTAGGCTATCTAATTTGTTGGCATACAATAGTTTATAGCATTCCCTTATAATAACTTCTCTTTCTTTTTTTTAATATTTATTTTTTTTAGTTTTAGGTGAATATATTTATTTTATTTTTATGTGGTGCTGAGGATCGAACCCAGTGCGTCACATGTGCTAGGCGAGTGCTCTACCACTTGAGCCACAACCCCAGCCCCTAATCACTTCTATTTCTATAAGATTGATAGTCATAGCCCCTCTTTCATTCTGATTTTGATAAATTCATTCTTCTCTCTCATTTTTTGTTTTGGTTCATTCAGCAAAAGTTTTATCAATTTTGGTAATCTGCTCAAAGAACAAATTTTTGAACTTGAAATTTTTTCTTTTATTTTCCTATTTTCTCTTAATCTAATCTTTATTGTTTTCTTCTGTTTGATTTTAGTTTGCTCTTCCTTTTTTTAGGTGCAGACTGGATTATTAATTGAGGCCTTTTTTTCTTGTGTTAGTCACAATTTCACTGTTTGGGACAAACCTACAGATACAGAAGTGGCTGGGAAGAGAAACAGAGCCATAAAGACCCCGATGAAAACACTTACAAAAGGGGAGAGAGGCTGCTCTGGAATATAAAAAGCAACAGAGAAGACTGGAAGGACAAACAGGGACAGTGGTCATTTTTCTAAAGGTGGTTATACTTTATTTCATACCATGTCAAACCAACTCCCCATTAACAAAATCAACAATCTTAATGTATTCTGGCTCCTTGTATGTGTAAGACCTAAACAAGTTTCTGGAGCAATAGGTTTTTTCTTACAACTTATATCATCATTGTCTAATATCCATTGGCAATGATAATATAAGTTGCATTGGCCCAGAATAATTTTAGCATTTGAGAAAAACCAGATGTCTGGTGGATAAATAATAATTGTATTGCCATGATCATATATATTATTGGTGTAAGATGCTGAGAAAACTTAAATGGAATTGAAAAATTATTTGTTTTTCATTTCCCAAGAGAAACATACCATTAAATGTATTATTAAAAAGTTTAACACATAGGCCTTCACATTTATACAGAGGGAGTAAAATAAATGAGAGGAAATGAATAATAGATATAGCATTTGAAAAATACAGAGAATACAAAGAGAAAAACAATCTTTAATGGCTCACATGTGCTAGAACAAAGTGACAAAAAAATCTAAAGAGATTATAAAGTAGTAAAAAGTAAAAGTAGTAAACATTTATAATGCAATTAAAGTTGACTGCAGTACAAGAAACAGAAAACATCATTTGAGCAATAAAGACTAAAAAAAAATCAAGAAAGTATTTTAAGATGTTTTATGAAAAGGTTCAATTAATAGACAAAGAGGGAAATAGGATTAGAAATGGAGATTCTACAGGAATCAAAAAGCCTTCAAGGACTTTTAAAGTTCACAGGCACTTTGCAACACTCAATTTGTGTTCATAGGCACTTTACAATACTTCAAAACCAATTAATTATATTATTCATACAGCATTAGCCTGGGTATGGAAAACTTGCTAAGTTGCAAATTAAAACTTAAAAAAAGGACAAAATTAAATGAGAATTAATTAATAGGTTAGAGTCACTGCCTAGCATGAAATTACCTGAGTAGGTTACCAGACTTTAAAAAGGGGAGAAACAATGCATGTGAACTCCCAACAAAGGTATAGAAGGAGGTGGAGAGGAGAAGTGGAGGTGTGATTCTTGCATTAGCCACTAGATGGTGGCATTGGCCCAGGATAATTTTAGCATTTGAGAAAAACCAGATGTCTGGAGTAAAAACAACTGTTTGACCATTTGTAGATATAGGATTGTCAGAGAAGAACATTCTAATGGGATGTATTAGTAAAAACTTTGAGAATATTTTGAAACATTAGACAATTCCCTAACAAATTATCAAAGGTTTATTATAAACTTATCATTTAAAAGTACAACTGTATTTGTCCGCTCACCTTTACTACGTTGTCCCCTGATTGTCCATTATTTCGTAAACAATCTAGACAGATGGCAATTTGTGGGTCACTTCTATGATAGTCTTTATCATCTTGATTTTCATCACCTTCTTCATCTGCTTTAGGTTTGTCAACTTTTGAAGTATCGTCTACATAATTTAAATGAAATCAAGTTAGATGGAACAGAATATTTCAAATTAATCAACATCACTCAACAAAAATCAACTTTCTTAATAGTTTTTGAAGAATAATGAAAAGTTTTAATATCTTTTAACTGCTCTAATGAACTCAACAAACAGAATTCATTAGAGACTTACCAGGGCCTAAGATTTCTAGTTTATTGGGACAGTCAAAGGAAAGATTCTAGATTAGCTAAATCTGGTCACAAGAATGACTGCAGTTAGTGATTTAGACCATTTTAGAAAGCAGACAGGATATAAAATTACTTCCAAATTTAATATATGAGTCTTTAAATTAAAAACCAAGTATTTACTTTTAAGTTTTATAAATATTCTCTTTAAGTTCTTAAAATTTCAAATTATTAGATATGCATAAAGTCAGCTAGTGAAAAAATGAGTAGAATTCGTTTTTTAACATGTATGTAACGATGTAACATGTTAAAATTCCATTAGAGAAACTTGAATGGCAAAGTATTTAACATGTTAATATCTGTGTTTTTATAAAAACTGCAACTGTACAGGGATGCACTCCCTCACTAGGCACATGGGTTTGTGTCATCTAAGTTCTGCCTATGAAAACTTCATTCCAGAGGATCAAAACATAGAAAAATCCCCTGGTCTGGCTCTCACCCACATCTGTTCCCTTTCCTATTAAAATGAACTTATAAAATAAATAAAAATGTAAAACTCCTGATTAAGTGATTGAAAGCTATGGCTATTTCTTACTTCATTTTCTTTTTTTATTCCAGAAACTATTGCTATAATCAACTAATCAGTTTCCTCATTTATCTCCCTTTTCAAGTCCCAAAGTTGGGTTTCCAATATTTTTAATTATTCTCCAAGTGACTCTAGATTTGATAGATTTATATAAAAATCTCATGAAGAAGAATAGGTTAATAATGCAAGTAAAGGAATGCAGGAATTTTCCGCATGAGAAAATTTAAGTTTGAAGAAAGATATTGGTTCACCAAAGCAACAAAAAGTTGCCAATTTGAGAGATGCTATCAGATAAAGACAATAAAAAGTTACCTTGTCCATTTTCTTGAGGCTTATTTTTCTTCCAAAATTCTGATTCACGCTCAAGTTCTTCTAATTTAAAAGAAAAAAGTATAAAAACTATAAGAACAATCATGAAATTTTTAAGAGAAATGTTGATTTCATAAAACACAAAAGTCTCCAAGAACCTAAAGAGCAACTTACGTTCTCGTAGTCCAGGTACCAGCTTAAATATAATTTCCTCCAATGTATTATCCAACCTTTGGGGAGGGGAAGAATATACTAACAATGAAGACACCAAAATCACATATGTAAATACTTGCAATTTATATTTTGTATATTTCAAAATACAGAACACAGATGATTTTAGCATACCTAGCACACCAAACTCTGCTACATGTGGAGCACACCAATTTCTAGCTTTCCCCAGTGAGATACTTATTTCAAAAAATGGTACCAGACCCCAGACCTCTCAATATCCTCCCTTGATTATGGGGTAGTCTATTTTCCAACCCCAAGAATATAGGCTGGCCTTGAAACTTGCCAAAGAGAATGTGGCAAAAGTGGCCCTGTGCTTAGTTCTGACTCTGCCTCAATAGCCATCAAACACTTTTACTTGTTCTCAGAATCCTGTTAGCATAAATAAAATAAAATAAAATAAAAAGCCTAGAGGATGAGGATGAGACACCGTGTGGAGGAGAGCCAAGTGGCCCTATTCAGGCTATCTTAGAGTAGTCCACAGACTGTCCACCCAATATGTGACAGAACTTAGCCCAAAGCAGCAGAGCAGCCTACCCAATGTACAGCTAATGCAGTCATAACAGTGAGCCCATCTCAAACCAGAATGACCTGCTGACCCATAGAATTATGAAAAATAATGAATGCAAACTGTCTTAAGCATTAATTTAGGGGTGGTCTGCTATGCAGCAACAGGTGGATATGCTCACAAGATTTTTACAATAATTCTGGCTCTTTCCTAAAAAGGAAATTACCTCCATTCCTCTTTTCTTAGAAATTTAGACCATTTAGTTATTGTACTTTCCTAGATAAAAATTATTTATCTTGACTATCAAATATTTATCTTGACTTCTTTTTTTTTCTTGTTTTCTTTTCCCGCTATAATAACCCTTCCTTTTCATGGTTTTATTTCTTCAACCCATCCTCTTGCTCCAACAATACCCTCTTATCCCGCCATCTCCTTGACCCTGCTCAACATTATTCTTCTCTGACTTCAAACATGCACAGGTTTCTCACACCTTTAAAAAAAGAAAACAAAACAACAAAAAACCCAAAGCTATTACTCTGTTTCACAATCTTTTCTCTTAACTAAAAGAAATCTGAAAGCATAATCTATGTTATTTTAAAACTTTTTAAAGTTATAAAAGTTTTCAATTGTTAAAGATTAACTTTTCTCCTATATTGCTCTGCAGCAGTTTGACTGTGTTGCTTAATACTGCCTCTCTGAAAACTTCCTTTCCTGTTTTTTTTTTCCCTCTCTTCTTGTCTGTTCTTTCTTTGTTTCTTAGTATCTTTCTTTTTACAAAAGTGGTCCTTCAATGTGGGCAGGGGATTGGTCTAGGACACCCACCCCAACCCCCGCAACATACAGGTATACAAATTTCTGGATGGTCAAACCTTTTACATGGTATAATTTGCATATACCTTATGTGCACATCTTCCCATATACCTTAAATCATCTCCAGATTACCTACAATACCTAATACAATGTAAAGGTCACAGTTAAAATACTGTATTAAAAAGTCTGTATATGTCAGTAGTGATGCAATTTTTTCCCAAAATACTTTGAATCCATGGTTAGTTCAAGACATGGTTGTAGAACCTACTGACACAGAAGACTGACTGTACTTCTGAGTATTCTCCATTGCTCTGAACTCTGTACTCTTTGAACTTCTCAATAAGCCATCTTTCTTAAGGACCTCACCCACTTTTAGTTTTTTGAAACTAACATGTAGGCAACTAACTTTGAGTCTATCACATCTCTACTGAGCTCCAGTTCCATATTGCTAACAGAAGCTAAATACGTCCATCAACTCCTTTTGTTCATCTAGGTCCAGACTACTTCATCAACCCTCCTACAATAAAGTACTGAATATCCCACTTCCCCGCCCCCACTGTCTCACTTTTTAAAACTGAATTTCTAAATGACACTACACTGTACCAAATCAGTTCAAAATGAAAGGATTATCTTAACTTTTCTCTGTCTCTTGATTCATACACCTCTCACCAAGCCTCACTCACAGCTCCTCAAGGTTTCTCTCACTTATCCTTTCCCCCTTCCTTTCTCTTAGCCACCACCCTATTAGGCCAAGACAAAGAGCTATTTTCCTTTTACTTGACATACTCACAATGATTCTTCCTGGAGCACTAATTTGATTGTTTCTCAGATCAAAGACTAACTTCTCCCTACTCCCTGGTATCAAGTATTTATATAACTTGAGTCCAACTTATAAATCATAACTGGCGCTATTTTCTCATGTCTCTCTTCTCTAGCCAATTGGATTATTCAGTTATCCCGAGAATTCCTTCTGTTTTCAAATCTGTTTTTCTCCCTCATGTTTTTCATCCTGGCTCAGATGCTCCTCCTACTCTCTAACCAAACCAATGTTAATCTTATTCTTTAAGATAACTCAAATACTAACTCATTTACAAAGTTCCCCCAATTTAATAGTTGCTATACACAATAAATAGTACTTTCCCCCTTCCTAACATTTTTAAACCAAACCATGTACATAATTTCAAAATCAAACTTCCCTACAAAGTTTATATTAAAATGTAACATTCTCACACACCATCCTCCCTATTCATGATTTCTATAATCCCAGAGGCAACCACTTTCAAATCCAACCTTTTTCTTCTAGTATTTACTTTCATGTTTCTACTTTTTAAAAGCCATATTTTTTTTTTCTGTCTAGGTTTTTCTGACTTCCTTTTATGGAAGACAGAAGTTTAATTGTATTATATCATCCCATCATCCGCATTCCTCCCAACATACGCCCTTGCCCCGGAACCTGGTTATTTAATCACTGAGTCACATCCTCAGCCTTTTTATCTTTTATTTTGAGGAAAGGCCTCACTAAGTTGCTGAGGCTAGCTTGAACTTGAGATCCTCCTGCCTCAGCCTCCTAAGCTGTTGGGATTACAAGGTATATGCCACCATGCCTGCTCATTCCTCACCATTCTGATATTCTCACTGCTCTCTTAATACAGTTTAAAGTGATGTGATCCATAGGCAGTCATTAAAATCACTCCATTGCACATACCCTTGATTACATGTCCCTCTCTCATTTGCTCCAAATTATTTGGTATAATCACAATTCTAATTAAATTCAGCTCTCCATCAACTGTGTACTCATGCCTGGAAAAGAAAACAATAATCTCCCTTCAAATACAAAACTACAACCTAAATGTGTTTTTAAAACCAACAGGAATCACTGAAAGAGATGAAAGACCTCTACAATAAAAACTACAGAATTCTAAAGAAAGAAATTAAAGAAGATGGAAAGATCTCCCTTGTTCTTGGATAGGCAGAATTAATATTGTCAAAATAACCATACTACCAAAAGCACTATACAGATTTAACTCAATTCCAATCAAAATCCTAATAACATTCCTCACAGAAATAGAAAAAGCAGTCATGAAATTCATCTGGAAAAATAAGAGACCCAGAATAGCTAAAGCAATCCTTAGCAAAAAGAGTGAAGCAGGTGGCATCACTATACCAGACCTTAAACTATACTACAGAGCAAGAGTAACAAAAACACCACAATATTAGCACAAAAACAGACTGGTAGACCAATGGTACAGAATAGAGGACCCAGAGACAAACCCACATAAATACAGTTATCTCATATTAGACAAAGGTGCCAAAAACATACTGCAGAAAAGACAACCTCTTCCACAAATGGTGCTGGGAAAACTGAAAATCCATATGCAGCAAAATGAAATTAAGCTCCTATCTCTCACCATGCACAAAACTCAAAGTGGATCAAGGACCTAGGAATTAAACCAGAGACCCTGCACCTAACAGAAGAAAAAGTAGGCTCAAATCTTCATCATGTCAGATTAGGTTCCAACTTCCTTAATAAGACTCCTAAAGCACAAGAAATAAAATTAAGAATCGATAAATGGGATGGATTCCAAATGAAAAGCTTATTCTCAGCACATTAGATAGAGCACTAATCTCTAGGATATATAAAGAACTCAAAAATCTTAACACCAAAAAAACAAATAACCCAATCAATAAATGGGCCAAGGACCTAAACAGATACTTCTCAGAAGATGATATACAATAATTCAACAAACATATGAAAAAATGTCCAACATCTCTAGCAATTAGAGAAATGCAAATAAAAACTACTCTAAGATTTCACCTCACGCCAGTCAGAATGGCACCTATTAAGAATACAAACAATAAGTCTTGAGGATGTGGGGAAAAAGGCACACTCATACATTGCTGGTGGGACTGCAAATCGGTGCAACCAACATGGAACACAGTATGGCGATTCCTTGGGAAACATGGAATGAAATCACCATCTGACCCAGGTATCCCACTCCTCAATTTATACCAAAAGGACTTAAAAAGAGCATACCATAGTAATACATAGCCACATCAATGCTTACAGCAGCACAATTCACAATAGCTAAATCGTGGAACCAACCTAGATGAATGGATAAAAAACTGTGATACACACACACACACACATATATATATATTGTGTGTATGTATGTATGTATACATATACACAATGGAATATTACTCAGCATTAAAAGAATATAAAATCATGGCATTTGCAGGTAAATGGATAGAGTTGGAGATTATTATGCTAAGTGAAGTTAGCCAATCCCAAAAAACCAAAGGCTGAATATTTTCTCTGAAATGTCGATGCTGATCCATAATTGGGATGTGGGGGGACATGAGAGGGATGGAGGAACTTTAGATAGGGCAAAGGGGAGGGAAGAAAAAGGAGGGGAAATGGGGGTAAGAAAGACGGTGGAATGAGATGGACATCATTACCCTAAGAACATATATGAAGACATGAATGGTGTCTACTTTGTGTACAACCAGAGACACGAAAAATTGTGCTCTATATGTGTACTATGAGTTGAAATGCATTCTGCTGCCATGTATAACAAATTAGAAAAATAAAACCAACAGGAATCATACTACACTTTCCTTGTCAATTTATCTCTTGGACAACTTCCTTTTTTTCTCTCCTTAGCCCTCCATATCCTTTTTTATCATTCTTGCTATTGGCTAATGAATATTTTCTCCTCAATGGAAAATAATAAAGCAATGGAAAACATACTTGCAAAGACTATTGCCACTATATCTACCCATAGCATCTGTTATCTGAAAATAACTGCACTTAAAAATCACTCTAAGAAGCTAAGAGAAACTTATAATTTTATTTTATAAATGTATTTCCTAAATATTTAAGGTATACAGTCTTAATTTTTAACTCAATAAAATACTTAAAAAATTCTTTAAAAGAAAAGTCATAAAATTCATAAGCCATAAGATATTAAGAAACATGATGTATTATAAAATCTAACAGCTTATACAATTCATTTAAGTTTGAACTATGAAATACATTTCCTTACCTCAACATTTCTAATGGATTTGTCTCGTGAACTTGGTTGCCACATCTTGGACAATCATTGCTATCTTCAAAGTGCTGGACAATACAAGTCTTACAGACTAAGAAGAAAGAAGAGGTAAGGTAAAAAATGCATCATTTGAACACTGACTTAAAGTTAAATTAAATGTAATCAGAAATAGTAAAAAAATTACCTACAACAATTGGAATACTATTATTTAATCAAACTTTATAAAACCTTAAATTTATAACATTATTAAAAAATCCAACTGAAATGAAAGCCTATTACCACAACATAAAAATATTTAGATAAATTCAAACATACCACATATACTGACCAAACAAATAATAGTCAGATAAGAACTTTACTAAGTATTTCTAATTTTAAAATCATTAAATATATATAGAAAATAACATCTTTGCTTATTGTTTTTATTAAACACTACTCTATTCATATTCCTTTAAAAAACTGGTGCATGTACACAAAAGAGATTTTTCTCATTTAAAGAATTAAGAGAAAAGTAAAAATTGTTAAATTTGCTTTTACTACTTTTGCTAACAGTTTGGATGAAACATAAATAGTTCTTAGTACAACTTAATAGAATTTGAGAGTTCTCAACATGTTGGGTTAGTTTTAATGGTAGGGAGTTACAGTGAAATTTCTGGTCCTTGCAGAATGTGAAGAGTCTGTATTCAAAGTACCATAGTTCTGCGGAGCACCAAGTACAGTAATGGTATCATATTGGTAGAAAGGCAAGAGAGTAAACTGGAAGAACAACTGAGAGGGATAATTAAAATTTTAAACACAGATTCTAAACAAGACAATGGAAACATGATTCGTGGATTTGGGGTCATAACCCTATATAACCCCACATTTCTTTTGAGTAATACTAATTTCTATGGTTATGACTCTTTCACCTTTTATCTATTATGCCATCAGTCTTGCCTCAAACTTTGGATACATTTGTAGTACCTGCACTATATAATCCAATTCCCTATCCTAATACCCTTCCTCTATGTTATTACCCTGCATAATCTGAAATTCTTATCAGGTATAGATTGGCTACTCCACCCTCTTTTTACAATTGCATTCCAAGCTACTCCTTTCCCCCTCCTCATGCCCTGCACTCTAAAAGAAAGAAAACTTTACCTAAATGACTGGTCAAGAGCAAACAGTGGGATTCTACCATGGAAATTAGGTCTGAAAATTCAAACATATCATGTATACTGGCCAAACTAATAATAGTCAGACAAGAACTTTACTAGGTATTTATAATTTTAAAATCATTTAGTATATATAGAAAACAACATCTTTGCATTTTCACATATTTATTCATTGGCTCCATAGGAATTAATTGAATGCTAGGCATTATACTAGGAGTTGGGGATGAAGAAGTAAACAAAACAAAGTCCCATCCTTATGGAGCTTATAGTCTATTCAGAAAAACAAGCAAATAATTTAAGTCAGTGATAAGTAATATTTTTATCACCTTCTTCTTCCCCAAAAGGTAGAGATAGGGTGCAGGGGGTTGGAAGCTATTTATATAGAATGATGAGGTAGGCTTCCCTAAGAAGGTGACAGCTGAGCAGATATTTTTGTGGAATGAGTACACTTGAATCCCATACTCCCTACCTTTCTGCACTTCATATCACTATTTAGGATAACACCCCCTTCATTATAATTCTCCCAAAATATGGGTGAAAGTATCAGAAAAAATATTTTTTAAAGTTCAGATACAAAAAATTAACTTGGTGTAAACATGTACAATTGAATACCTTCACTGCTGCCCACATCTCTTGACCCCAAAAAGCTTTCTAAATATCTTTTAAAAAGTCAAAAATAGGGCTGGGGATGTGGCTCAAGCGGTAGCGCGCTCGCCTGGCATGCGTGCGGCCCGGGTTCGATCCTCAGCACCACATACCAACAAAGATGTTGTGTCCGCCGAGAACTAAATATTAAAAATTCTCTCTCTCTCTCTCTCTCTCTCTCTCTCTCTCCCCTCTCTCACTCTCTCTTTAAAAAAAAAGTCAAAAATAATTTCTAAGAAGAGAGTGCTGCCTTGTTATGCCAAATTGAAGTGGAGGAGAGAGAAGCTGAATTCATTTAAAAGATAACTAGTATTTGCTCTTTTCCCAGAAACACTACATTAGTCTTTGAACTTTGGAAAAGAGGTGGGGGGAAAAAGGACAGAGAAGAAACAAGAGTGAAGGGGTTTTACAAAGCCTAACCTGAAGCTCTAATCCTTGTGGTTCAAATGTTTATCACACTCAATGGATTTAGCAATCCCTGGTAGTGTACCAGCCTTGATCAAACAGAGAGGTACACGTAATGCCCAGAGCAAATCCTCATGTAGGTCAGCCAAAAGGCTAAGGATAGGATCCAATCCTACTAGGGACAAAGATACTAATCTAAGTTGCCTGATGAAGATATAAGGCTCAAGCATCTAAAGAATAGGTTTTAAGAATAGGCTATGCTAATTGCTTGCAGGCAAAACAAGCACCAGTAACTAAGGATAGGGACTACTAATCTATATTCTAGATCTGGACAGTTCAATATGGTAATCATCAGCCATAAGTGGCTACTGAGCAATTGAAATGTGGTTAGTTCAAGTTGAGACATGCTGTAATTGTAGAACACATACTATATCTATAATATTAAATGTGAAAAAAATCTCAGTTTTTGTTAATTACAGGTTGAAATGACAATATTTTAGATACTGGGTTAGATACATTGTTACAATAAACTTCATTTGTTTCTTTTTAAAAAATGTGGCTACTAGAAAAATTTTAATTACACTTGTGGCTCAAAATTTATTTCTACTGAAAGAGAAATAAATTTATTTCTACTGAAAGAGTGCTATTCTAGATGGAAACAGAAACTCCCATCAAGAAGTGAGTTTACCTTTCATACCAACATTTGAGGTAAAGTATATTGTTCCACTTTCGCAGATGAAAAGGGAGAGGTTTCTGTAGGAGATGTCACCTGTCAACTTGTTTTCTGATATAAATTTTTTTAAAGTTTTTTTCCAAGGCTTAGGTAAAAAATTTGTTTTCATTAAAATTTCTTTTTCAGAATTCCACACAATTTAATAATTTGATCCTTACTACAACCCTATTAGTTAGATGAAGAAAATAATCAGGGAACTACAGCAAGTTATTTAAAGTCATGAAGCCAGAAAGTAGTGAAAGCAGAATTTGAATCTAGAGTCCATTTTATTTTAACCAACGTTATGTGTATAGGACACATTTGCTTTTCATTTTATTTCTATAGATCTACAATATATAGAATAAGAATGCCTTAGGAAGCCTTACATATGTCAACTTATAGACTTAGCTCTCTTTTTAGTATATTTTGCATAAAACATCCCCTTTAAGTAGCTTATTTGTTCTTTTTTGTAAAAAATCTAGAAAATACATCTTCCATACAGCTTTAAAAGCTATTAAAGTATAAACTTGTATAAATTAAAACCTGAGGAAATCCAGGACACAAGTTCAAATAAACTGAAAAGTAAAATGAGAAACTGGTTTCCTTTAGATGCTTCAAAAACTTCTAATGACCAGAAAACTGACCTGAGAGTCTTAGTTAATAATTTGAAATCTATACTAGGAGTAGAGCCCATTTAAGAAACATCATAAAGATTTAATCCAAGCTCTCTATAAATGCTGTACTGGTTAACTCAGCTGGTCCCAGAATTATTTTGAAAAGGTTCTAGTCTATAGTTGAGGCTAAGAATCAAAACCAACTACAGTCTCTATTCTCACCAACCAAACTAAAGACAGATGCTATAGCCACATGAAACACGAGGGTCAGAAATGGAGTTAGGTTCACCAAAGAACATCCCCAGTTGGAAAAAACACTTAAATAACAAGTGCTGACATTTATTGAGCACTAACTAAATATCAGGCTCAGGGATCAGAGCTTTGTATGGATTATAGGATGGACTGCTACCATCCCCCTTTGGCAAATGAGTAACACAAACTCAGACTGGACAGTCTGAGCAGGCTGCCCACAGCTGTCCACCATGTAGCAGAGATGGCATCCATTCCCAAATGGTGCAGCTCCAGACTTAAAATCCAAACCACTATGTGATTTGTATCTTAGAATAAATAACATTTGGTTCTTGGCATCAAGGTTTTATATCTTCAATTGATCTTTATTTTTAGCTCATCACAGATATCATTTAACTTCTGCTTAAAACTACCTCATGAATTTCTTACTTTTACCATTTCTTAGATTTGAACAAGTTGTTTACAAATTAACAGAGAAATTTCCACCGTGCCTTCTAAAGCAGTTTTTCTCAGATTTATATGGGCATCACAACCACCAGTGAGATTTTTTAAAGAATACATTTGCAGTCTCCACCATAGACCAATTAAATCAGAATAGCTGAGATATTAGCACCAGGACTCTACTCTGCAAAGACTTCTCACTGATGTAGTCAGATATAACTGGGAAACACTGGCCAATGAGGCCAGGAGATGGTCACAGAAAGAAAAACAACAACAACAATAAAACCAGCTTTCCTGGCTAGTACCTTTCTTTGTTAGGTTCCATTCCAGGACCTGGCTCTCTACTAAACCACAGTCAGAAGTCATTTTATTATCATCATTAGGAAATCACAGTCACAGGACAATATACAATCAAAAGAATATGTGACTAATGTACCTACAATGAAGATCTATGTGAGAAGCTAAGATAGTATAGCATGGTTGTTCCAAAGAACCCTGAGGCATACTGCCTTGTTCTGTACCCCAGGTCTGCCATTAGGTAAATTACTTATTTTGTGCCTCTATGTACAATGCAGGTAACGAAGATACTTTCCTTACAGAGTTCTTATAGGGATCAAGTAAGGTAACGTATGTAATGTTTATTGGTTTGCATTGTCTGGTAACTTGGAAGCACTTAATAAATATAAGCCATCACTATAAATTAGATTGCTAAATGAACATAAAATCATAAGAAGGATAATCAAGTACTGAATAGAATCAACTATGATTATTTTGATATGCTATCTGAAACAATGGAATGTCTCTCATTTGTTGGTCTTAATTCCCTGCAGGTAATCCCACCCAGGGTTAGTCTTGAAACTCATGTATGATGTTTCAGGCACATTGTTTCACTTCAATAGAACTGCCTCCCTTTTCATGTAGGACACTTCTTTTTCTGGGATGGGGTGGAGGGAGTTTCTAAGAGTCACCAACACTTCTCTGTTAGGCTTCTTCCCTTAACATCATGTTTAAGCCAATACTAGTCAAGCCCCACTGGTGTAAAAGCTAGCTTATTTTGTCTCTCACCAATCATTTGGAATATACCTGCTTTGACACACTATTATATATGGATCTCATAGTTGAATTATCAAAGGGGTATCCTATTTTCAAATGCTTGGGGCATCCCCACAACAGGTATAAGGCTATTTATTGTTGTGGGTCTTGGATATATGACCCACCTATCTCTTTTATGTATCACACAGAACAAGCTTACCAGTTTTGATAGCATAAAACAATCTATACAGATTCTTCTTTTTGAGCACAAATTCTTATATCATGGATAATAAAACAAGAATAGTCTTTTCTCTCATGTTCTTGGCATTGTCTTTCATTGTTAATGCTGTTTATGAAAACTGACCAAGGGCTTTCTTTGCTAAAATCATCTGGTTGTGCTGGTTTTATCTGTTAACTTAGATGCATGCTTTTTCCTTCTTTCTTAAGCACTTGACTGTCTTTTTGTTCTGTGTATTTGTGTGTTGCTGGGGATCAAACCCAGAGCCTCATGATATTAGGCAAGCACTCTACCACTAAGCTAGATACTCAGCCCCTATGTACCATTCTTTTTTTGTTTGTTTGTTTGTTTGTTTTTGATTATGAAATAGATTCTATTTGAGAAGTTTGGTTTGTTTCTGAACCAGCCTGTCTGGTTTTTGCCTCTTTTATAAGAAAAGAGCTAGGTCTCTACTATTGCTAGAACACAATGATGCATGATTTGGAGAACAAGGAAGGGCCATCCTTCTCCCCTGGTACCTGAACAAGAGAACAATCAGTACAGAAATGGCTTTGGCACTTTAACCCTGGAACATTGTCCCACAACTTGTTACTTGAATATTGTAGTTTAACATGATTTTAACACTGTGCCATCTTCATACTTTTTACATACATTATTTATATTCACGGTAATAAAATTCCTTCATTTTAAAACAATACAGCTTGACCCCAACTCTATGTACCATTCTTGACAATATTCTATATACTATTTGTCTTGAAAACTTTATCTGGTAACAGTTTATAAGTAAGATAAAGTCATGTGCAAAGAAAAGAGGTATCAGTTTCCTGCTTTTCTTGTGTATTCCTACATGTGAAACTAATATTAATTTTTAAAAATACAGAATAGCTGTAATTTGCTTCCATAAGACAGTATCTCCTTATTTTACCTAAAGAACCAATGAACATCTTTATTTTTCTTATGCTGTTACATCTGCACATCTCTTTCAAAGACTGACATGAATTGCAATTTCATGGAGAATGTTGAGGATGGCATTATTTTCTGAGTAGAACACTATATTCCTTTTTGTTCTTGTTTTTTGTTTGTCTTGCTAGGATAAAGGAACAGCAGCAGACTAGAGACTTTTGATCAGGGTCAAGACAGAGTCTGATTTAAGCATGGTCTGGAGACTGTAGACTGAGCAGGCCAGGGGCGACAGGAAAGATTACCCACTTCTTTTTTTTTATATTTATTTTTTAGTTGTAGTTGGACACAATACCTTTATTTTTATTTGTTTTTTAAAATTTTATGTGGTGCTGAGGATCAAACCCAGGGCCTTGCACATGCTAGGCAAGTGCTCTACTGTTGAGCCACAACCTCAGCCCAAGGCTTCCTACTTCTTAGTCTGGCTTGTGGAGTCAAGTTGAACTACAAGGTCTAGATAGTTGCATAAAGCTTGAGTGCTGTGATGGCCTTACTTCTTTCCTTACCAATATAAATTGTATGATCACTCAAGATAATTACTTCTTCATATAACTTTGATAGCTCTGCTCTTCTCTACTTCTATTTTTTTATTCCTCTGCTATAGTTCAAATGTGGTTTGTCCCCCATCAGGGTCCATATGTTGGAGGCTTGGTCTCTAGAATGATGATGCAGAAGGTGGTGAGACTTTTAAGAGGTGGAAACTAGTGGGAGGTCCTCTGGTCACTGGGTGCACTAACCTTGAAAGGGATTAAGGTTGCTCTCCTGCAATCCTTTGGTAGTTCTCACAAAAGGGCTTTTATGAAAAGAGAAGGTTCAGCGCCTCCATCTCCCTGCTTCCTGGTTTGAGATGTGACCACCTGCTCCTACATCTGCTTTGGTCATGATGTGATGCCATCTGTTGCCATCACTAGAGGCCAAACAAATGAGGATATCCCAATATTGAACTCTAAACTTCCTAAATTGTGAGCTAAAAAAACCTCTTTTATGAGCAGTTTGCCTCAGGTATTTCATTATAGTAATAAAAATCTGATAAAATGCCCTTTCTTCCTTGGTCATACTTGCTCAATTAAACTACAATTCTGTCTAAATCCAAATCTCTCTATATAATGCTTCTCTAAGATGATGGCTGGACATCACAGGAGAAAAACATACAACCATGCTGACTGGTCTCTCACCTTAAATATATGACCATGAACCTCATGATGTAGGTTTTTCATCTGCCAGGCAGCCATACTCAATGACCCACGTCCATTATACTCCTGCCAGTACTTCATATTTCTCCTCTCTCTCAAACCCCCATCATATCCTCCTCCATCCTCACTTTCCACCAAAGACCTCACTTCCTATTTTACTGAAAATAAAAGAAAAAGGGGGAAAAACTGTATCAAAGAGAATTTGTACCACCACACCTACTCACCTATTAGCATCTATACTTATGCTTTTGCCTGTTTCCAGAAATACTATGTACCCATCTAAAGTCAATCTCTGCCCCGTTCACAAGATCCCCTCTCCATAACCTATATGAAAACCTCTGAAAATTCTTATTAACATTCAAACATATCGTTTCCTCAGTGTGAAACAAGCACTTCTGTTGGCTATACTTCCCTTATCAGCAGTCACTCTATTTTTGTTCTCTTTTACATTAAAATTCCTTGAAAGAGCTACCTATACTTACTCTTTTAATTTCTTTCTTCTCATTTCTAAAATCCTTACTTTTATTGAAGTTAAATGTTTATATTTTTACAGTATAATGGTCAAAATCAGGAATTAAATTTTTTGCCCTCCTCCCACTCCACTGAAACTGCTTGATAAGATCAGCATTGCTAAATCCAGTGGTCTGTTCTCAGAACTATCTTAGTCAACACATACAACATTCTACACAACACACACAACTCCTCCTTCATGCTACACATTTACTTTCCTTTGAAGGACTCTACTTTTTCCATTTTTCTCTTATTCATTGACTGCTCCTTTTCTTCCTGAGGGGTTAAAGCTGCTGTGGGCTTAGTCTTTGTTCCTCTTCTATTTCCTAGGTACACTCCCTTCATGCTTTCATTGCTTAAGTATGACCTATAATGCAGATGATTTTTCAGGTTGATATGTCCAACTCTCAGCTGGACACCTCCATTTATAAGAAATAACTTATATTCAATTTCTAAAAAATAACATTAAGTAGCCTGATCTTCCACCCTTAGAATTTCCTGTATCATTTTTTAAAACTTTTTTAGTTGTAGATGGACACAATACCTTTATTTATTTTATGTGGTGCTGAGGATCAAACCCAGTACCTCACATGTGCTAGGCAAGTGCTCTACCACTGAGCCACAACCCCATCCCCCTATATTATTTGACAATATCTTTATCCATCTGGTTTCTCAGGCCAAAATCTCAAAGCTATCCTTTGCATAATTCACATATAATTCATTAGGTAAATAAGGATCTACCTTCAAAACATATTCAGAATCTGACAATTTTCTACCACCACCACCAACCACCACCTTGATGCCAGCCATCACTGTCTCTTGCCTAGATTATCACAATAGTCTCCTAATAGGTCTGTTTTTAACAGAGCAGTCTAAGTGATTCTTTTAAACATAAGACAGGAAAAATTTTGTCATTTTCCTACCTAAAACCTTCCCTGAAAGGGGTATTCATTTTTTTCAGAATGAAAGCCCAAATCCTTTAAGTGGCCCTCTAAGAACTGTGCCTGTGGCCACACCCATTCCCATCAATTCTCTGACTACTCCTTCACTCACTGATGTCCGACTACACTGACTTCATGGCCATTTCTCAACATGTCAGGCACACTCTGCCCTAGAGCCTTGCATGTTGCTCTTCCTTCTACCTGAAACACTCTTCCTCTGGATATCTGATTGGTTAACTCCTTTACCTCAAGTTTTTGTTCAAAAGTCACTAACTTAGTGAGGCCCACCCTGAAACAGGCTGATTTTAAATTGTAGCCCTCACTGACTGCCCAATTCTCCTTGCCCAGTTTGACTTTACTTTTCTCTACAGCATTTATCATCTTCTAATATACATTATGATTTACTTTTTGCCTACTATGTTTCTTGATGTGTTTCAAATGCCTAGAACAGGACCTGGAAAAGGAAGTGCACAGTAAATATTTATGGAATAAATGAGGAAAGAGGATTAGAATAGAAAGGGGGCTCAAGACTCAAGGGCCTATTCATGTACTACTATAGTTAAGTCAGAAAGAAGCCTACATTTCCAACTAACGCAAGATAAGAGATTTTGAGTTTACCAGTGACTTTTTTGACAATGAAGGAGGCTGATTCATAGTGGGGTTAGGAGGGGAAGCGTGGGAGGATTAGACAAACTCTAGATAGGGAAAAGGGGAGGAGGGAGAAGGGAGGAGACATGGGGGTAGAAAAGATGGTGGAATGAGATGGACATCATTACCCTAAGTACATGTATGAAGACACGAATGGTGTGAATATACTTTGTATACAATCAAAGACATAAAAAATTGTACTCTGTATGTGTAATATGAATTGTAATGCATTCTGCTGTCATATATAACAAATTAGAATTTTAAAAAGAAGTATAAAATAAAAAATGAGCTAATTGAATATTAACAAAATCTAACATTGGTAATT
The DNA here is from genome assembly GCF_964194105.1 of Spermophilus citellus. Taxonomy (NCBI): domain Eukaryota; kingdom Metazoa; phylum Chordata; class Mammalia; order Rodentia; family Sciuridae; genus Spermophilus; species Spermophilus citellus. The sequence goes on along the minus strand of NC_138195.1, from coordinate 61,782,414 downwards.
TTGTATTAATTCAGTAAAGGAATGTCAATGGTTGAGTATTCTGAGAAATAAGTTCTACTTACTGGTTTTAAATTTTTTGACTCAATATCAAATAGTCTGATAAAATCCAATATGTACAAAAGTAGCTGTGAAGTCTTCAGAGTAATCAAAAGAAAATCTTTTTTTTTACAAAGTTAGACTGTACTTATTCATAATGCTTATATCCAACTTTCTAGCTTGACTCTTAAAACACTTATATACTCACCATGATTACATGAATACTTTTGCACTTGGTTAATGTGCTTTCCTCAATCTAACATTGATATCAGTCCCAACTCATTCTGACCTAGATATTATTTACTCTAAGGAGTCAATACAGAATATAATATCACTTCTTCACCACTGCTCTCCCCCAGTTTTGTCCTTTAGTGTCTGCTATGATGCTTTTGCTCAACTATTGAAACATTCCTAGCCAACGCACAGTTTTAAAAGCTAAAATAACCTTACACCTAATATATTTCATCTTTAATATTATTACTACTAATAAATGATTTTCATATTATTTAAAACCTATAATTTTCTTCATATTTAAAGTCATCAAAATGTATGTATGATCACTATAATCACTTTAATAAATGAATATTTCTGCTAAGATACTATTTGAAACATGTAATGTAGGCTGATGACTTGATTTTGAGTGCAATCTAAAACATTTTATTTAAACCCACGGATACAATAAATATAATTTCTACTTAGGCATATGATTTTTATTCTAAAAGTAGGATTTTTTAACTCTAAAATTTTGTAAAGAATGCATTACTGCAAATTTATATATTTTTTCTTCATTATAGTGACTATTCATTCAGGACAATAAATTCAGATCCTAATTAGGTACATAATAACTATTCATATAATCATCAAAACATAGAAGAGGTCCCCCCATCATGCATACCAATTAACATGCTGCTTAAAGAAATTTCATAAAACTAAATAGAACTAAGAAAAAAATTAGGGAAATGTCATAATGCACTTTGCAGATTCAGAACCCAGCTCAAGCATTTATTGCCTGTATTCCTTAACATTATTCAATCTTGTCTCTGAAAAAAATTTGGAATAAGAATGTGAAGTACTCTTCCCTCAAACCTTTATGTAGCTTACTTCCTTCTATTATTTTAGTGTCTTCTCAAATAGCAACTCCCAAGAAAGATTTTTCTCTGCTTCATTTCCTCATAGCATTTGTTATATACAGAATCTAAAATTACATTCTTTACTTGCTTACTGTCTTTCCTGTCAGAACACAGGTTCTAGAAAGTTCAGACTATGCCTATTGTGTTTACTGCTGTGTTCCTAGAATATGGCTAGAAAATACTGACACATGACATGTAGGTGCTAATAAACATTTACTGAATGATTAAATAATACCATCTAGCTAGAGGGCTCTTTGTTAGATTAAATAAGACAACGTATAGAAAACCCATAAGAAACATTCAATAAAAAATAGCTGCTATTTTAATCTTTCATTAGCACTCATTTTAACTATGTATGATTAAAAGTACAATGCCCAGTTTCAGAGATGTCAGTATTATAAATGTCTGGTCCAAAGCAGTGCTTCTTCAACTTCAGTAAACCAGAGAGTCACCAGGAGGGTTTGTTATTACAGATTTCTGGCCATCTCCCCAGAGAGAATGATTCAGTAGGTCTATGGTGAAGTTCAAGAATTTGCACATCTAATAAGTTCCCAGGTGATGCTGTTGCTAGTAGATGCTGCCGGCCTGAAGACTGCTCTTTGAGTAGCAAGTATATGTAGCATAAGAGTTTTAAATGCTAAATTTCAAATAATCATGAGTTCTCTGTGCCTTAATACTTGTGTATTTAAGTCCTTATTCAAAAACAATTAAGTGGTAGTACTTCAATTTTGCCATCATATGATTAAGTTATTCCTTCACTCTTACACATAGCCACATAAAATATCCAGGTCTTCTAACTGTAACATCAACTATATTTATCAATGAACCCTTCTTCTTTGTATAAATAAAAAAATAAATACAATAATGTGTTTTTCCAAAGAATTCATTCTGTGGTAAGGGATTACTGTCATAATCTCTGAAAGGACAGAAAGCTTTTCTTTCCTGTACCACAGAATTTCATGTCTATAAATATACTTTGTGTTAAGCAAAGACTCATCAGACTCCTAAAGGGGCCTCTGTTCACAAAAGGGTTAAGAACCAATGCACAGCATTCATCACATTTGAGTTGCCTGAACAAAGCTCCTTTGTCCTTAGTTTAAGTGAAAAGTCTTTCATTTTAAGTCAACAACCTATACAATCACCAGCAAACACTCTATGCAGCTTCAGAAAATTTCTCAGGATCCTGGTGCAAGAGATGGAACATCCCTCAATCTAGGACCACCTATTTCTAGTCCCCAGAGTCTTTCCCTTTTCCTGAGACCCATAAGACACCTACATAGATTCTCCAAGACAGTATTTCTAAAATTATAATTCCTAACCAACACTGTTTACATGCCTTTCAGATTATCTACTACTGCATTAAAATTTTTGAAAGAAAAAAAAACAATAAAATAATAATTTATTAGTCATTCATTTGTTAATTTAAGCTTTTATTGAGTACTCAAATCCAAGATACCAGGAAGACATTTCACCCAAATCTGTCTTGGAAGCAAGTGGGTTGCACATCTTTGGGGGGATGAGTTTTAAAAGATGGTTAACTGTTAGCTGGGCCCAGAGGAAAAGTAGTTCACTCCAAGCACAGTATAAACAGCTGAACTAAGTATCTGCATATGTGTGTGTCAAGTGGTGTGGCAGAAAGAGACGGGCAGAAACCAATCACAGCTAAGTAGTTTTAAGGGCAAGAAAGTACCTTTATAAAATTTTGGGGTAGGCTCAAAAGTCATAGTGATAGAGATAGTAAGCAGTTTTTAAGTACCACCACTCTGACACAGGTTAAGAATGTGCTGCAGTGGTTCTGGTGAGAAGTAAGGAGTGTCCAAAAGAGAACAGTAACAGAGGGATGGAACTGATGGGGCAATCTTGAGAAATATCAAAGAGAGAGACCAGACAGGACTCTGTCACAGTTTTGCTACAATTCAATGTTATTATCCCACTTGTCCATTTTTAGATATGCTGTGTTTCAAGTGGGCTTAGGACATTCAATTGGGATTCTAAAGCCAAGAGAAGACAGCTATAAGATAGAAAGATTTAGGAGACATCAGCATAGTTAGCTGAAGTCTCAGAATAGATGAGTACACATAGAAAAGAAAGATATATCCAAACACTACATGTGTCAGAATCTCTTCTTGGTTTATGAAAAGTTTGCTTGTTAGAGCATAAGTTCCAAATTTACCTTATTTACCACTCTACACCCCCCCCCCCCCGTTACTAGAAAAGCGCCTGACATGGAATTGTTTATTTTAAAAATTAAGACATTACTTGTGTGAACAGTTTTTTCCTTTAGACCAGGTTATTAAAATTATCTCACCATGGTTAATGTAGATTTAGTTCATCTAGTATTAAGTGATCACTTGTGTTTGAAAATTTAAAATTCATTTTAAAGTTTTATCTATTTATTAAATGTCTTGACCTATATAAGGGAAGTGATATAAGGAGTGGGAGTCTAGTTAAAGGTGTGACTTCTATGATGTTTTGCATCTCCTTGCCAGGAGCCTGGGACATAGGTGCCCCACCATTTCTGTCCCTTCCTCTGTCCGTCCATCCCTCCCTCCCTCCTTTCCTTCCTTCCTTCCTTCCTTTTTTCCCTTGCAATACTGGAGACTGAACCTAGGGGTGCTCTACCACTGACATATATCCCTAGCCCTTTTTTAATTTTTATTTTGAGAGAAGGTCTCACTAAGTTACCCAAACTGGCCTTGAATTTGTGACCCTCCTGTCTCATCCTTCTCACTGGGATTATAGAATTGTATCACTGCACCGGGGCTTCTTCCTTGTATGTGAGTATGGGGAAGGTTTGTCCCTTTTTCTTTCTTCCACATAGCTAGAGTGCTGTAGGCACCATTCTGCTTGGCCTTTGGTTCTTCCTTCTATAACCACAGGGAAGTCAGGCAGTGTTAGCTCCAGAATTTCTATGGAAAATGGAAATGCAACCATCTATCTGGCTTGAGGAAGAGAAATTTAGTTGAAATGTGTTTGCATAGTAATTTGAGAGAAGGCTGAAATAGCTTTGTGTATCCACATCAGAGTGAGGATGACCCCTGCCTCCCCCAGCAATGAAGCCCTCGGCATCTTTACTGAAGCCAGGTCCAAGGGCATCTGATCCATAGAGTCCATGGCTTTAGGAATTTCAGAAGCATTCTAATTCCTTCTGAATTAGAGTAGATTCCACTCTGCACCAATATCTATTACATCACCCTGTGTCATTATCTTCATTACACTTATAGCATATGAATTTATTTCATAAGTTTATTAACTCATTTACTCTTTCTTCACTTGACTACATAGTCTGGAGCATAGATTACATCTCTGGTTTTGTTCATCAACAATAAAGCTTCACTTATATATTTCTCACTTGGATATAACACCAAAATCTTTAGGTTTCTTACAAGTTTTCATAACAAGAACTAGTGTTTACTCATTCTTTAATTATAGTGTTACACAATTGTAGTCTTTGTGCAAAATTATTTTAATAAAATTTTTTAATAAAACTAACTCAAGATCTAAAAATATTATAGGATATCACAATGTCATTTAATATTTCTTATTGCCTTTCCCATTTGGTCATTTAACTTAATTTTATATCACATAACTTAATTTTATATTCCAAATCATACTACCACTGTATCTATCCTAAACTGTATATGCATATATAATTTAGGATAGATACATATATAATTTATCTCTTCTACCAGGCAGAAGAGATAAAACCAAGAGAGTATCACCACACACCAAAGATTCATCAAAAGTTTGCATAATACTGCTATATGGTACTATTAATACTACCAATGCAAAAAGGAAATACTTTGCAAGTATGTTAGTTTTGCCTATAAACCTCAACATAAATAATTTTTTAAAAACTACACAGAAATCCAAGAATTTAGTGCTACAGACTTCTTAGTTCTACTCAGGCACTAGATTGCGTACTTGACTCAATCATTTAGTCTATCGTCCCAGGTTCTCTGTTGATGATAAAGGCTTCGTTTGTGATTTACCAATGTATTTTAATCATACTTCTTCCATGTTGGTGCTTGATGAATGCCAAAAGATCTTTTAGGCCAGAATGAATTAGCAGTTTAAATTATCATTTACCTCTCAGGCCTTAAACTGCTGTTGAGAACATAAAACTAATCATTACTTATAAACTGTGTATACTTGCAGAATCTTTTAATTTACTTCAAAAAAGGGGACATTTAAGATGGAATTTTATTTCAAATTTTTATTTCTGAAGGACATTTATAATATTTGTAATATACAGATAGAAACTGAGGAATTTACCTTATTTCCCAGAGTTAGCAGGTTTTTTCTGGAAAGATCCAAATATAAAAACAATGCACAAATTTTAGAAGTAGCAAAACCAGATAAACTACAAACCATGTACCATGCTTGGTAAAATGGGAAAAGTTGCCAGACAACTGGCTTAAGTCCCTACTCTATAGTAATCACATCTTATCAGCTCTTCCTCAAAAATATCCATAACCTAACTACTTTTCACAATGTCAGTCTCACATCTTATTACCTTGTTTGAGGCCCTATAATCTTTCAGTTGACCTACAGTGACAGACTTCTGATTTGCTGTTTCTTGAACCTCCCAAACATTTCTACTTCAAATCCTGTATTTGCTCTTCCCTCTGCTTAGAATGCTTTCTCCACATACTCAGAGAGCTCAATCCTTTCAGGTTTCTATTCAAATATCATTATATCAGAGAGGCTGGCCTGGATACTCTATATAAAGTAATCCCCAAATCCTACCTACAATCTTACTTTGCTCCTCTTCACAGTATTTAACCATAACATAGTACATATTTATAGTACCTCTCCTTACTAGCATGTAAACTTTCTGAGCACAAAGTTTTGATTACCTTGAGACTACTGTACCCTCTGTGTCTAGAAAAGTGCCTGACATATAGTAGGTAATCAATGTATGTTCAAGGACTATTAGTTATGAACCATTCAAGTTAAAATAATTAAACAAGGCAATGGCAAATTAATAATATGACATTTCATATTTAACTGCTAATTGAACAAAATGAGGCAATGATACAGCAGCATTAGTGGGAAAGCTTTTCCAAAATACACATGCCCAGGCTTTACCATAAAACCCACAGTATCTTCCCAGGTAAGATCCTGAGCATGTGTATGTCTAAACAGTTCCCCTGGTGATTCTACTTGTATGTGTGAGTGGGGGTTGGGGATGTGTGTGGGGGGGTAAAATATATGTAATATAAAATTTACCATTTTAACAACTTTTAGGTTATTCTATTTTGTACCACTTCACTTCAGCAGAGGAAGATTTACCAAACAAGTGAAAAACAAACCCCACCAAGCTATATTGGAAAAAGCATGAGTTTTGGAGCTGAACTCAGGTCTACCACTCAGTAACTATGAGACCAGGAAAGTTACTTAACTCTTAATTTCCTAAAATGAAGATAAATCTGTATATCCTCTCTCCCTCTAGATCTACTCCAAACAGCTTCAAGGCTACTGTACAGCTAAAATGAAATCAAGCATACAAAGTATCTACTTTGGTGCAATAATAGGCATTCAACTTGAGTTTACTGGAATTATTTTCATTGAAATAAGAAAACATAAGTATGTGTAATTCTGGCATAAGTGACTATAAAAATGTTTCTTTCTCTTCTGATGGGACAGGTGAGAATGCAACATGAGAAAATATGAGATAATATCATATCTGAAGATATGATATTATAATAGTGATTCTCAAACTTAAGCATGCTTCAGAATCACCTGGAAGGCACCTTAAAACACAGACTGCTGGGCCCACTCTTGGAGTTTCTCATTCAGAAAGTCTAGAGTGGGGCCAATAATCTGCATTTCTTACAAGTTCCCAGGGTATACTCATAAAGGCACTGCCTGTCTAGGAATCACACAATTTGAGAACCAATGAGGTGAAGTATGAAAAGTCTAACAAAATCTCTGAGCACATTAATTCCTTCAGCACAATTTTTTAAAATAAAAATCTAAAATAGGTCACTTTTTTAAAAAGTCATAATAGTATGCTTCTGATTTTTAGAACATTTTGTATTTTAATAAAAATCCACTATGTATTGAGATTCAAATAACAGAAAAATTACATGCTACTGATATCTCAATGACAAATAATCTGAAAATCCATTCAAAGATAACTCTTAGAATTCCTTTTTTAAAAAGTTAAATTTTGATAAAAACTAAACATGGCAGCTTTAAAAGAACAAATATAGGTATAGGTACAATTTTTTTAGATGACATAAAGAATACTTACAGGTATGGAGGCATTCTGTCACTGTAGTTGGCTTGATCAGATAACCTTTACAGATATAGCAGGTAATGTAAGGATTGAAATCTTTCACCAAATGTTTCCTTTGGGTAGCCATTAGTAGTTAGCTGGCTTTAGTAGCTCAGACAAACAGGGGTACTAAGTGGATGAAAGTCTGATCCCAGGAGCTGGCGTGGTGTTCCCAATAGGATGTCCCGAGGCATGAGAACTAATATCCAGATTTATCATGAGATCGCTGATCATCACTCCTTTCGGGAGCTCTGCTTTGCCATATCTGTTTCCATAATCATTATAAGAAGATGAGAGAAAAAGGTGTCAAATTCTTCATACCATATTAAAATCATTATACTAACAGAAAATATTGCATGGTTCAAATGTGAATAGAACATATCCTTTACTATGTAGTTAACCTGCAAATCTGCTATACTCTAATTCAGAATAATAACAAATTTATCCAATCTTGGAATTCCAATTCTCACCTCATACTAATGACACACAAAGCTATTAACTCTGATTCAGTAATGCATTTTAACTTCAAATGCATGAAAAGGTGGAGGGCATCCATGTAATCACTCCAGGTTAGTTGTTGTTAATCTGTTGACTGCTCTTTCAGAGAAGTTCCTGTCATTACAAGTTAAAAGATTCAAAACCAAATTCATTTTTCTCCCAATCAGAATGTTCCTATTTCCATTTTCCACTCTATTTGTATAGTATCTCTCCACCTACAGCCCATCTTATATTCTGCTATCAGATTTATTTTATTATATCTCCTACAATTGAGTCTTCATCAGAAAGAATGTCAGTGTCTCCTCTTTACAAACAGGAAAAATCTGTTACTCTGTCACATAACACAATCCTCCACCCACACAACATAACATATCCTTCAACAACTTTCTTAAGGCAAATGAAGGTATCACTTCCCTTCACCAGTCTCTGCAGGCTCTACTAAAAGCCTTCCTTTCTTCTGCATTCCTACACAACCCTCAAAACCCTTCTCCAATGCCATCCTCAATGTATCTCTCCTTCCTTTTAACCCTTATTTTTTATATTACATTTCCCTTTTTAGTTATATTCTTTCTTTACCTCCTCTATTAGACTGAAATATCCTCAATAGAAACCGGTAACATTTATTAAGTATATAGCTTAAGCACTGTTACTTTCTAAGTTTCAGGGCTTTTTTTTTTTTTAACTGTAAAATGAAAATGAGTGTCAGCCTCCCAAGGTGGTGAAGATTAAATGAGACACTATACAAAGAGCTAGTTAGCACACGGTTAAACTGAATAAATGTCATTATTTTTTCCTCACAATCTTTAGCAGAGTTATCATGCAATTAAATTAGTTTTTAAAAGTTTTTAGTTTCTTACAAGGAAGGTGTCCTCTTAGAAAACACAACATGAAATTAGGTGCTTATTTTCCTAAATTCATTCTGTAAACAGGAACTTTGCCCCATCTTAACTGTTAATGCATTGGCAAGTATGAAGTAACAGGAAAAGTAAAAGGCATCATTCCCTCAACACGTACCCATTGCAAATGTTCAGGGAATAGGTTCCGCGTGTAATCATCCTATCCGCTTAGGAAATAGTGTAGAGGGTGTAACAGAAAGAAAGTGTAATTAACCAGGATATCAGGGTTCTGGCCCTTAGCCTTGTATGACCTTCAGAGAAGCATTTAATAGCCGTCCCTGGGTCTCAGCTCCCCTTCCACACCTTGGGATTAACTGCCCTGCCTTTTCCACAGATTTGCCTTGAAGCTTCAAAAGTAAGAGAAAGTCCTCTGAAAGAGGAAATGCACTGTCCCGACCTGGGTCGTACTATGATCCTAAGGCACAGAGCCCTGTCAACAAGACAGTTAAAGGAAGCAAGTCCTTGCAGTGACGGGGCAGGGGCGGGAGGGAACTTTTCCGCGTCCTCCTCCAAGACCGGGCGCACAGATCCGTGCGGTTCAAGCACACGTCCGCCCGCTCGGCAAGTGCGCGGGCCCGGGCTCAGCCGATGCGCCGCTGGAGCCGGGCCGGGTCTGCACGGGCAGGACCAGCCGCCTCCCTGGGAGCGGGCGCCGGCAGCTGGCCGCCCTCTCCTTCCTGGAGGGGAGGGCACGGCCCCAAGGCCCCCAGACCTCAGCCGGTCGTACCCGCCCCCAAGGGGCTCCCCGACTTCAGGCAGGGCCGGCCGCGGCAGGTGTCTAGAGGTGCCGCTCCCGCCCCGGCGCAAACTTGGGCGGGGAGCGCGGGGGCCGCCAGTGTCCCGGCCCCTCCCAAGCCCGCCCGGTACCTACCCAGCCGCCACCACCGCAGCTCCTTGTCCGCCAGCGCGACGGCCTCGGAACGAAGGAAAGTGAAAGAGAAACAGCGCTCGCCGCGGCCTGGCCGGTCCCAGCGCCCCGTCCGCCCTCCCCCTGCAGGCGGGAGCGCGCCGGCTCCGCGGGGCCACTCGGCTCGGGCCCGATAGGGCGCGGCGGGCCTCGGGGCCCAGGGCCGGTGCCGCCTCCAAGGGCAACTCCACCCACTTTCAACTGCCGGCACCTCCCGCCCGCGGCCGGCCACGCCCTCCGCCGCCGAGCCACGCCCACCGCCGCCACGCCCGCAGGCCACGCCCGCCTGCCCGGGCTCCTCGCAGGTGCTGAGATCGCCTCGCCTGTCCAGTAGAGGTGGCTCGCGCAAGGCTCCTAGCTTTGGCCAAATTTTATCTCGGTTATTTTTTATATTCCCTATCCCCTCCCTGTTGTTTTCATCACAACAATGACTAGTATATTTTTCCTGGCGAGTTTAAAAGCAACGGTCACAGATGAGACTGAGTCACCCAGCAAAAATTGTCTCCTTTGCTGCATTTTCCCGAAATCAGTCCCACCTGGGCGTCAGTGGGGACGAAAACATCCCTGGACTTGGACCTTATTTAAAAACCACTAACGAACTTGTTAGAGTTGGATGGGTCCAGTGATACTGAGAGTTGACAATTCTAAGTAACTGGAACGTTGTGGAGATAGGGGTGAGGGGGAGGGTAAGTGGAAAAGATTTACTGCTGTTTGCAAGGGTCAAAACAAACAAAAAAACCCCAGCACTCTTTCTAGTGGACTTTGAGATTTACAAGAGACCATTCATTGCAAAAAAACATTCATTCAAAAGCTTGCATTAAAGCTGCATTCCTCAGTCATTCAATCCTATTCTATTACATTCCACGCACTCACAAATTTCTACAACCATAATTTTGCTAAACATAAATTAGATCCGGCCCTTCCCTTCCTTAAAAGATTGTAATCCAGTAATCCCAAGATAGTAGGCGAATCAATGCACTCTTCACTGGTGAAACAAAAGTTTAAAAGAACATTTTAAAGGGAAAGTTGTAAAAGGCAACTTTCAATCTGATGTTTCAGAAAGAAAAATAAAATTTGCAATTCCATCATTGTCTCCTTTGCAGGAACCAGAGTAGGGATGGCTAAACAATTGAAAGTTAATGTCAAGTATTTGCTTTATTTCCTACTAATAGAAATCACCTTATTATCAGAGTGCTAGATTGTGGATATGAGCCTAGAGACAAACCAATAAATGCAACAACCACTGCTTCTGTATTCCAGCAGAAATTCTACCAAGAAGTAGACTAAGGCAGTTTTAAAAGTATTCATTTTATAATTAAACTTATGTAAAGCAGACATAAGTAAAACATTTTGTGACTTTAATATCACAGCAGGAACAATTCATTTTCTGAAACAACATTAAATGATCACATTTTTTGTAGTCCTTTAAATACAATTTTGCAAAACTATACGCCAGTGTCCAATTGGGATCAACTTCAGTGAGACACAGAAATTACAATAAGTAAAATAAAAAACAAGTCAGGTCAAATTATTTTATAGCAGAAGGATTAGTCATCATGTCTTCATCTAGAAACTGAATAGAGCAATATAGAAAAGTCACCTAATTTATACTGTATTTAAAATATGCAATGGATGATATTACTGTATATACTACAACATATACACATGACTTGATATTTTTCTATTTTGTACCTGAACTTATTTTAAATGTATTTTTTTTTTAAAAAAAGAATAACAGCTAATAAAGTCCTAGGAGCATGAATGTGATTGGTGATTAGCAGTAAGTGGAGTTAATTAGCATTCTCAGAAGAAAAATAAACTTAAGGATGGATAGTAGGATATATACTAGCAATTGAAGGGGGATCACAAATATGCTACATAGCACATTTTCATTACTTTATATTTCATGTCTAAATTTTTATTACAGAAGGATGTGAGGTGGGGTTGCCATGTGTGTCTGCGACTGTGGAGGGGGGCGTGTTCTCAACGTTTGTAAGGAAATCTGTGCTTTGTATCCTAGAGGCAGCATAGTTTGTAGTGAAATGTTGTGTGATTTTTTCCTCCCCTCTTCAGCAACCAACCCACTTCTCCTAGCCCTATAAATAAAGTACATACAAAAATTTTAAAAAAAAACAAGCAATAATTTTTTCTTCTTAAAAAAATAGTAACAAAAGCAGTGGCAAGGGAGAATGTTACAAAGAGCAATAGAGCTATGTGTAGATTCTAAATTTTCAGACATGGAACTTTTAGCTGCTGTGTGGCCTCTCTCTCTGCCCTGTGGCTGCTTTCCTGTTACTTCTCTATTATCCCTTAGTCCTGCTAGTGGGTACAAGAACTAACTGTTGAAGCCTCAAGATGAGGATAACTCTGAAAACATACCTCAAATACCAGTGGGACCATCAAGCAAAGGCTCACCCAGAACAACTAAATATATAAGACCAGGAAAAAGAAAAGGCAGGATAAAAGAATCCTAGCTGGGAGTCCCCTTATCACTAATCTACTTCAGTCTTCTCATTTTACAGATAAAGAAACCAAGATCCCAAGAAGTGGCAAATTCATAATCACAGAGCTGATTTCGGTTGTACCAATATCAAAACAAAGGTATCAGTTCAACTTTATTTAAACCTCTTAGGAGAACTTCTTAAGCATAAGAATTTAAGGGTAAGGAAGTTCTGTTTTTTTTTTTTTAAAGATTAACTTACAAACATTTTCTGAAACAACATGGAGGAGAGGAAAAGGAGAAGAAGGGAGGAGAAGGAGGAAGAAAAGGAGGAAAGAATAAATGAGGGGAGGGAGGGAAATAACTGCCTAGATGGCATTTAGGAGTGAACTAGTCAACTGACTCTGATCAAAAAAGCATAACTTGTTTATCCACTTGATTATTGATCCAGATCCTTTCAGGGAATCACAAATGGTTCTTGATAAACCTTGGAACTACTCATTACTTTATATTTTATGTCTACGTTTTTATTTCAGTTAAGGATAGGCAATGGATGATAGTTCTATACTGAAAAGTTCACATTCCTTTCTTGCTTAGTAAATATATCATCAAAATTAACTGATTTTAATGGCATAACATTTCAAAAATATGATTACATATTTACATTTCCCTAAAATATTAAATCAAATGGGTTTTTCATTACCATAAATGATTTTATATACCTAAATATTCTGTTCAATCTTTCAACACAAAGTATCTTTAACATATAAACTACACTCTGTAATCTAAAAGCCTTCCTATAGAGATTACAGAGAATATTAAAATTTAACATAAGTGTCCTATTGAGCCCAAGTGTATTTATTTTCTGACCATAAACATTATAGCTCAAAATCAATTACTGCCTAAAATCAATGATAGAGGAATGGGAGGAGAATAGAAAACTGAAGGGTTTCCAATTGTCCTTGACTATTTCTCTTTTTCTCATACTTCTCCCCTCCTCCACAATCCGATAATTCTCAAGGACTCTTCTCTGCCAAATGTCTCTAGAATCCTTTCACTTAGCCTTCCCGGTTCAGATTGCTATCATCTCTACCCACCATTACTCAATGGACTATTAAGTAATCTCCCTACAGCTCTTGTCTGCTAAACCATTCTCCAGAGCACAAAGGATTTAACTACAAATTTGGTCATGCTGCTCCCTGGCTTTAAAAAAACAACAACTTTGTTTTGAAGAGAAAACCCAAACATCTAACAATGCCATCCCATCCCTGCCACTTATATTCCCTTGCTTGAACTCCATGACTCTGCTGTAGTGAACCTCTTTACCCTCTGGCTAAATAGATGAGTCTTCTTCCAAATGGACATCCTTATATAATCCCTTTGCCCTTACTCATCCCTGCAAGTTTAGCCAACCTTTGTTAATCCTTTACTTAATGGTTGATCTCAAAGACCACCTTCCTGAGCAGGGCACGGTGACCTATAATCCCAGTGGCTTGAGAGGCTGAGGCAGGAGGATAGAGAGTTCAAAATCAGTCTCAGCAAAAGCAAGGTGCTAAGCAACTCAGTGAGACCCTGTATCTAAATAAAAATACAAAAAAGGGCTGGGGTTGTGGCTCAATGGTTAAGTGCCCTTGAGTTCAATCCCCAGTATCTACCACCAACAACAACAATAAAACCACTTTCCTGGACACCTCAAAATTGCTGAGGGTCATCCTCTACAGACTCAGACCATACACATAAATAGCAACTTATACTTAATTCTCTTAAAACACATATCACTGTGTCTTAGATTATTTGATTAACTGGTCTGAACTGCCTACTACAATATAAGCCTAGTGGATCTACTATTTGATTATGTATCCCTTGCAGAGTGGATGGCAAACAATAAGCATTCACATAAATATTTATCAAAAAACTTGAAATATTGGACACATTTTATGACAGATTCTGTGTATTCTTTCTTGGGATTCTACTGGAGGGATCTTTACAAACGATATGTAAAGTCATAATCCCTGCCCTCTAGGACTATTAATTAAAATCACACCGGGGAGTAGAGACTTATCCACAAGAAACAATTATTCAGCAATATACCAAATTTAATAAAGTGTTAAATGGAATGTGATCAAGGGACAAGAACTCCAGTTGAAAAAAGAACACTACGAGTGGTCAAGAAATTAGTCCCATGTGCCTATTCTGCCAGTTATAAAGACAACATGGCATAATCCCTAAAGCTGTGAATATTAGTGGCAAATGGGAAAGTCAGAAACAAAAAGAACCAAGTCAATATACTAGAACAAATATTTCCTTTTAGTACATATACAGAGGCAAAAGTTAATTGTCTAATTCCCTTGTCGGTGTCCCCTTCCCCCACCTAATTTGAAAATAAAGTTTCACTCTTAGAGAGTATAAGAAAATAAGCAAAATATGGCAGTCTCAGCTTAAACTAGTCTTCTCCAGATAAAATTTTAAAATGAATGTATGCATAAGTCTAAAGAGTTTCACAAACATTCAAAATCCCAATTAAGTAGGCCAGGCATGGTGGTGCACACCTGTAATCCCAATGGCTGGGGAAGCTGAGACAGGAGGATCATGAGTTCAAAGCCAACCTCAGCAAAAAGTGAGGCACTAAGCAACTCAGGGAGACCTTGTATCTAAATAAGGGGATATGATTTAGTGGTTGAGTGTCCCTGAGTTCAATCCCCAGATAGAGCCCCCCGCCAAAAAAAACCAAACAACTCCAATAGACTTAGGGAGACAGGACTGGCTGAAATATAAATTTGGTAAACCTATCCATAATCAACTATATTTTACCCTATCTGGAAAAAGTTTATGTGAACAGAAAAAGAGGGATCAGTAAGGAGCACAAAAGGAAAGTGTAAAAGACACGGTCTTGGCTGCACAGGCAACACTGACTAGGACCAAAAGATACCAAGTTTGGCGAACATTGAACTAGTCACCACAGAAGTGTTTTCCACAGAGGAGCAGTTTTTTTTTTTTTTTTTTTTAAATATGAGAGAGAGAGAGAGAGAGAGAGAGAGAGAGAGAGAGAGAGAGAATTTTTAATATTTATTTTTTAGTTCTCGGCGGACACAACATCTTTGTTTGTATGTGGTGCTGAGGATCGAACCCGGGCCGCACGCATGCCAGGCGAGCACGCTACCGCTTGAGCCACATCCCCAGCCCCAGAGGAGCAGTTTTTTAGGCCAAAATTACCATCCTCCATTTTCAGATTTTATTCCAATGCTCACAAAGTTACTTTCTGAGAATCAATTTGCATTGCTGTGTACTTAAATAGTGAAAGCAAGTGCCCCGAAGTATAAAATTAATATTTTGTGACTATATTCTATTGCAAGCAAAAAATTTTCTCTTTATTAAAAAAAAGGGTAAAGAAAATCATTAGCCAATAGTAAGACCCTTAGCACATCATTTCATGAGACTTGATCTTCCTATCTATAAAACTGCTGTAGATTTGGGACATGTAATCTTGAAGGATCCCTCCAGATCTTCAGTTATATGGTTGTGCAACTTGGAAGCATTATCTACCATAGGGGTTGACAAATATTATCTGTAAATGGAAAAACAGTAAATATTTTAGGCTTGAAGGCCATATGGCTTCTGTGGCAACAATTCAACTCTGCCCAAGTAGGGCAAAAGCTCACAAAAACAATATGTAGGGTCTGGGGATGTGGCTCAAGTGGTAACGCGCTTGCCTGGCATGCGTGTGGCCCGGGTTCGATCCTCAGCACCACATACAAACAAAGATGTTGTGTCCACTGAAAACTGAAAAAAAAATATTAAAATTCTCAAAAAAAAAAAAACAATATGTAAACAAATGCATGTAGCGGTGTTCTAATAAAACTTTGACACTAGAGCTGTAGTTGCTTAACTCCTGATCTAGTGAATAGCTTTCACGAATATATATAGACAATAATAATTTAAAAGTTTCCTACATCCCATAACTGACCACTTCTAAGGTCTTGATGACAGTTTAAAATCAGAATATCTGAGTGCAATGTCTTAATTTATTGTTTTATGATTTCTAATTTTTAGGCAGCGAATAAAATATAGAAGCTTAGCTACCAAATGATATCACCATCATCCTATCATAAACAGCTCAGGGAGTTAGAAGCTATCTATTTATTCTGCTTTGTTAAGATTTAATTTGATCTTTCTCCTCTGTCACAATGGAGAAAGTCTTTGAACAAAGAGAAAAGAAACGTTAAACAAAAACATTCTCTTCTGTTTGCCCCCAAATCAGACTTGGTCTCACACTTATGACTTCCAAACACCAGTCTTAGTGATGATATTTAAAGTGAACATATTTCCCCGTTCTGTCCAGGAGTCTAGGGTGCTGACCTAAGAAGAGGGCTTCAGTGGTAAGCTATCTGTGCACATCCTTACAGAGAGTGCTGTAAGCTGGCCTGACCTCAGGAAGTCATGCTGGAGTATGTTATCTGCCAGCTCCAGCCTTGCCATGGCCAGCTTCAGCAGCCTAGGTCCTGGTCTGGGAAGAGGCCCTGAAGGACAGGTTGGTGAGAGCTCACCATCCCATCACCTTTGAAAGACAGCAGCTGCAACAAGAGAGGACACATTTGAAAATAAGGACACTGCAGCTATGGGAACCAGATCTGGCTCAATTTGTCTAAGGAGAAATACTTTTATTTCTATAACTCTAAACAAGGAAATTGACACTATGGACAGTCGTTGACAATATTTTCCCTTTCTAGCTTGTTGGGATGACTATAATATACAACTCAAGAAGTACCTGTGAATAGGGGAAGAGGGTTTCAAAGAATTTTGCACAAAAGTCACCAAGACTGATGTCCATTTGTTATGTATATTGTTGAATTACAAAGGAGTTGACTTTGATATTAGATCACTTATATATTGTCACTTTAATTGACTAACTTGAGAAAATTGCCCATCCCCCCCCAAAAAAAAAAAAAACTCAAAAGAGGAGAAGTAATCAGATGTACTCTATTCACATATCCTTTTAAAAATCAAGTTTTGTTAAGAACTGTTGCTCCTGGCTTGAACTTTCTACTACACTCCCTAAAAATGTTAGAATGATGCTTATCACCAGTACTGCCAATGAAATTAACTGGAACTTGATGATTACAAATTAGTAGATCACCATTTCCCTTAGAGTATTTCCTTAATTAATCTTTAGTCCTCTTTACCTGTAAACACTGAAGTTTTAAATGGAGCACTCCCTTTTATTAGAAAAGGGAAGGATTTCTGCAATTAGAAATTGAAGTTATAAGCATAGATACGTGGACTTACACAAGAAGACAGTTCATTTTAGAAGTACCCAACAATAAACTAGCCATTGACAAAACCAAATTAAAAAAATTTAGCTTTTAAAAGTTGACATTTATAATACCCATACTTGACAATCATGTGAGCATTTCATTTTTCTGTACTTTGCTCATTACCTTCATTATTTAACGTGCCACATTAAGTGTTAAGTATTACATGTTAAGCACTGCACTGATTTATTCTAAGTGCCTGTAAAGGATTGAATTGTGTTCATAAAAAAGAAATGTTGAAGTCCTAAAGTCTGGTACCTGTGAATGTGACTTTATTTGGAAATAGGTTCCTTGAAGGTAATAATCAACTTAAGATGACTATGGCCCTATAAGAAAAGAATAGATGGGGAGAATGCCATGGGAAGACACAGATATACAACAAAGATGGCCACCTGATGGCAGTGGCAAAGGCAGAGACTGGCTCAGTAGCATCCTAACTGTATAATCAGGGGAGGGGTTTTCCCCCACGAGGCATTTACATTAGGAGAAGGGACAATACCCAGCTACCTGAGTATAAAATAAATCAGAGTTTAACTGATAAAATTTAGAATCATGGCTATGAGAAATGGGAGAGAAATTTCTCCAGGCTTATACTGGAGGATTTAAAAAACCAAACCAAATGTAACACTGAGAACCCAGTTGAATTGAATAGCATACTTCTGTAATAGTGATTTACAGACAGCCACTGGAAAGGCAGCCATACAGATGGATAAGTGGACTAGCAACAGGCTACATGACCACTGATGAAGTGTATATAAGAAGAGGGAGAAAGTTAAGGATGATTGCATTGAATTTGGAAAAGACAAGGAAGAAAATGGATATAAAGAGGAGCTAACTGAACTAAACAGAAATGAGTGGTTGATCCCTATTCATATTAGTGCAATTCCCAAGTGTATAAACCAGAATAAGGTTATTTAAAATTAATTTATGCAGTGTTTAATTCTAGATATTCTTTTGGATCTATTCTAAGAAATCTTATAAGATTAATACTTATAATATGTGGCATAGAACTAATTTGTGCTACAGATAGCAAGTTATTGAGATTACTTGACATGTACACACATTCAGAATCTACACAGTCTAAGAAATAGAGAGCTCTATGTCCTCAAATATTACAGTCATACTTTCAACAGGTTCATCTTTTGCATTATATAAGGCACAAATATCATCAAGACAATTAACAACTATTGGTACCAATAAATGCATGGCATATTTGGAAGGCTACAACAGACTCACTATTAGCATTTCTAAGTCTTGACTCTTGAAAACACTTAAATTTCATGTAAGAATACTCCCTAAAACAGATATGGAAACCTCTATAATATTCAGAATCAAGTAAATAAAACTTATTGTGATAAACAAATGTTGAAGATGTTGTTTATTATATAATGTAGTACACATACCATAAAATTGCTCATACAGTTTCTTCCAAGTGGGGCCTGAAGTGTAACTTATTCTTGTCTTTACAAAGACATCAAGCTTAGTAAAAATTCAAACTTCCTACTAGATGAATTAGTTATTTGTAGCTTTAAAAGTGATTAAAGAAAGAAAAGGTTCAAGAAAGAATATTCAAACAGAAGTCTTGTTTTTATAGAGAACTATGTTCCACATTCTTTTCCATCCAAAGTGCCCCAAAAGAGAATCAGCCCTGCTAATGTAGTGTAGTTAGGCACTACAATTCTTCTAGGAATAGTCATAGTAGTTGTTTTACACTTGGAGTTATTTAGATTGAATCCTCTTTCTCATTCTTGTCAGCACAGTAGCCTCTAGATACATGATATAAAATATTAACCAAGAAAAAACTCAAGCAAACAATTACTTCTGGCCAAATAATTCACTTCCTCCAACTGATCAACATTAGTGTTCTCTCTGGCTATTAAAGGCACTTCCAATGACTGTGACCAAATCATTTCTGAATGTCTTTCGAACACGATCATTCCTCAAGTCTATGAACTGGAGATATAAGGGAGACAGAATGGTCTTGTTTAATGCTTCACCCCAAATACTCTTTTCTATGCCTTCCTGTATAGAAACTGGAAATCATGGAAACTCCTCTAAAATCTTGTATTTAACCCTACAAAGGTGAAAGGCAACTGCTCAAAGCTTCCATCTGCCTATTCTGCACATTGGAAGCTTTCCAAGGCACAGAATACTTTTTGTCCTTCCTTAATAGCTAATAATGGAAGGAGCTCTACCAAATAGGGGTGCTTAGCCTTTTAGATGGCTATTATTTCTTTTGTCATTTACACAACCCTGTGTGATAAATAAAATAATTCCTCATTTATCACTTAGAAATGAGGCAACCATGACACTGAGAGCTTGCCTGACAACCAGGATCCCACAGCTCATGATGGATGGAGGCAGGAGTGGAGCTTGATGGTGTGCCTTCAGAACCATCCTGGTGTTGCTCAACCCCCTTCAGACCATTTGCTCTGCAGTAGCAGAACACCTGTGGGATTGGAGATTTCTGACCTCATCTCCACTGTTTCCAATCAAAAACCTTTATTTCAATGATCAGGCCAGGCCTGGTCACTGTTCGTCAAACACAGTGTGAACATCCACTTCCAGCCTTTGTTTATGCCATGCCCCGTTACCTGGGGTCTTTGACTCCTATCCCTCTTTTCCAGCCATTCAGGCCAGTTGCAATCCTGCACCTTCCCTCACTGTTCCTTTGTCCAGACTTCCTACCTCATCGGAATCTCTCAGAGAACTCTGGAGACCCATGCACCTGATACTGCAACTAATTTTGTATCAGTATTGATGTTTTATGTTTATGTGAATCAGGTCCAGAGGTAAATAACCTGAAGGCAGGGACAGGTAGGCTGTAAATCTAGGCGGTAGTCAATAAATGCTGGTTGAATTTACAATAACCTCCATAGCCATATAGTAACTAAAGTTAATACAGTACACTGTCGTGGAGTATACTCTGAGAAATCATCTGAAGATCTTTCAGGCAAAATTAAAGGAACCACCTAACTTTCCAGGGTACTCTTTAACCTAACAATCAGTTCCTCTAGCTAATCATACAACTAGGTTTGCTCTTTTGTGCTGGATGTAGCAAGCCAGATTATGTACATATGTGTGCATAAACAGCCAGGGGCTGATGTTCAAGCAAATATTGGAAATATAATGAAAGATTTAAGTTTTCTGTAACCAAAATAATAATTGATAAAAGCAAATAAGATAAAAAATGAAAATAAAATGTATTCAGTTGCCATTGCTTTTTGCTTTGGAACAATTATTTCACAAATACCTTGCAGGACCTAATGCATGTTAAAAACTGTTTGGTGCACTGTTCAAGATGCCACCATAATCCTCCTAATTTCTTTCCCTCCGCCCCCCCCCACCCCCGTGTGTGTGTGTGTGTGTGTGTGTGTGTGTGTGTGTGTGTGTACATGTGTGTATTAAGCAGCTCCTCTGAAAATTTTCAGTGTCAGAAATAATGAGATATTCTTCTACATTTAAATGAGAGAATAGGTGAAACTTGCTCTCTTATTTATTACTACCCCAAGAATTTATACACATTTTTGAGAGGTTATTAAGATTCACAGAGATCTGGGCCAGTAACTGAAACATTTCTGATTTTCAATGATTTTAAAAAAATACAACTCATGGAACAGAAAAAGGAAGAGACCAAATAGCAGCAAGCAGGTGTGATCTAATTGGTGCCAGGTGTCTAGCACTAGTAGCACTGAAATAGCCTTTCTGCTTTCCAATAGGCTTGGCATGCAGCCATGACCAAGCCCCCCAATACTGTGATAGTGGCTCACAGAGACCACAAGTTCTGTGGTCTCATACTGTTATAGCAACCACTGGCCCTTGGTGGGACAGTGAACTCTTAGGAGGCTAAGCCAATTATACAGTTGGATACTAGAAATCTTCAGGTGGCATCTTCCCACAAAGAAGGCTTAAAAGGTACCTACAAGCTTCAGCATCATTTCCAGATAAGCTTTCGGAGGCAATATTTCCATAGTGTGGTTTCGGAGGTAATATTTCCATAGTGTGGTTACATTATTAAGGCAACACACACACTATGGAGGGAGGAAGAATAAAATTATTCGTAATGTCACTTTATTCCATGAGCATGTAACTATGTGCTATGACCAGGGACCAAGCACAGAATGGGAGATTTTCTATTCCAGAAAGGGGCTGTAGCAGCAGGTAGATTCTTTGCAAGAAGAGGAAGGGTGTCTAATATCCCTCAGCAGGGTCTGTCCTCTGTGAAGAAGGGGGAACTGAGAGAGAGCAGTGGGACATACAGAGTGGTGAGTCATATATAGGTCAGAAACTGGCCAGCCTTCGCAGAAGTCTGATACTATGATCAGTTATTTTACCTAAATGCCAGAAACAGCAAAAGACACAAATTGGAGAGATTAAGCAAACAAACAAACAAAGCAAAACCCAAAACTCTCAATTTGGAAATCTTCCAGATTCTGCTAATTGAGTTGACATGTACATATCTGGTCTGCATTCACTCATTCCCCAATGCCATTAGTAGCTGCTAATCTAGGATGATTGTAATTTTATTCAGCAGATGTCCTCTGATTTCTGATGCATCCCTCAGACCTCCACAGAGGGAGTTCCTCCCTTGTGAAGTTCTCTTCTTTCAGGGAAAAAAATCCCATCAATTCTTAATAGAATGAAGAAAAGGGAAATATAAGTCAGATGATAGATGGGCAAATAAAATTATGAAAGGAAAAAAAAGATTACTGATAAAGATGTAAACTAACAAGGTTACCAAGCAATACAAAATACCACGTGTATTTGGAAATTTTTAATGAACGTAATAGTTATGGACAAACTACAAATGACTAGAGTGCCAACAACAATCTTGCTAGAAATGACTTCTAAAGTGAAAAAAGGAAATTATTTGACCAAAAGCCCACTGAAGGACTTGTCAATGGCTTAAAGCTCATACTCCTACAGAGTAAGAAAAATTTCCCCTCTGCTTGGACCCAGTTGAGTAGAGCAAAGAAAGGAGGGAAAGGGGAGGTAACAGGAAATGAGGAAATTATGTGATGTGCATGTATGAATATGGCATGATGCATTTTACTATTTGTTTTTTGTTGAGAACTCAAATTACTTAACTTCCCTCATCGATAGGATCTGAGCTGACTTCAAGAATATTGGTAGATACACATCCACCATGGAGATCATTACTATTCCCCCAGAACCCAGAATCCAGTGGCTGAATCCACCTCCCTGAAAGGTCAAGATTTCAAGAGAAATGCAAAAGTAATAAGCATGATGAATGTGGGGAACTTAGCTCTCCTCATTACCATAATTTCTGGGAATCAATTAGGTGAGGTCACTCTGTGTCTACCAGAGCTCACATATCCTCCAAAGGATCATTCTTTTTCATGTTGAAGAGGCAAAATTTTCATAGTACTACAAGGAGAGCAACATGAGTTTTAACTCTTCTAGATCAGCCTACAAATTCATGTAGCATTGCTTAGTGAAACTGCAGTCCATGGACCATCAGCATTACAAGGAAACTCATCAGAAATGTAGAATCTGGGGCCCAGGGTGATTTGTGTGCAATTAAAATTTGAGAAGTACTGTGACTGGACTAAAAATACTTAATACTCATGGGATAAGGTATTTCTCTCCTTAGATGCTAGGAATCAGTGAAATTAGACAGGCCAAATCTAGAATAATGTAAACTTCAAAATGAATGATAGTAAGGGATTATAACACATTGAATTTTTTTAATTTTTTTATTGGTTGTTCAAAACATTACAAAGATTGCAGAATCACATTTAAAGAAAAAAATTCATGAGTCCATATTTACAATAAGCAAGCAACAAATAGAGAAAGATAGGGTTCCTTTTTACAACAGTTTGCCAACTTATAAATGTATAAGGAATAAGAGAGTTATAAAATCATCATTTTGCAACTGTTATTAATCGATTCAGGCAATAACTTCTAGGAATCCTAAAACCATTAGGTGAAAGTTATTGGGGAAGTAGACATTTATTTAGTTTTACAATATTTCTTCATAGAGAGACTGTAGTTTTATGTAATTAAAATTCATAATGTAAACTTATGATTACAAAAGGGAAAAATTCCCTTAAAGTGGGGGAAATCTGATCAACACTCTTTAAACCAAGTGGTTAAATTTAACAACACTATTAATGGGACAATCTGACATCATGCTGAGGTGATATACTTAGGAAGATACAATATTACTTATGTCATATTTCTGCCCAAATATCTAACCTGGCTCTAATCATGAGGACACATGAAATAAGCTCACACTGAGGGCCATTTTACAAAACAAATGATCTATACTTATCAAAAATAGTAATGTCATTGAAGGACAAAGAAAAATTAAGAAAAAGTCAAAGAAACATTATAACTAAATATAAATATGATGGCAATTGTATCTCCTCCTTGGGTGATACAAACCCAGGTGTTTAGAGATAAAGATTCCTATTTGCAACTTATTCTTAAAAGGTTCAGTGAAAGCTATAATCATGTGAACAGGTATAGAAAAATTAAGCAAATATGGCAACATGTTAACAAGTGGTGAAAATAAGTGAGAGATGTATGGGTATTCATTGAAATACTTTCTTGCAATAGATGAATGGACAAAGAACACAATGGAGTTTTACTCAGCCATAGAGAAGAATGAAATTATGCCATTTGCTGGTAAATGAACAGGACTGGAGAACATTATGCTAAGTGAAATAAATCATACTCAGAAAGTCAAGGGTAGAATGTTTCCTCTCATTTGTGGAAACTAGAGAGAGGGTAGGAGGGTTGAGAAGGAAAGGGGAAGTGAAGCAAGGGAGAAAGAGGTAAATGATAGAGGGCGAGAGGGCAGGGGAGGAATAAACAAGGGATCTCATGAAAATAATAGGGAGTTCAACAGAGTAGAGGAAGGGGATAGAGAGGGAGAAAGGAGAGAAGTGGGTGGGGAAGTACTGGGGAATAAAAATCTACCAAATCATGCTAAGTCCATGTATGAATTCTGCTTTTATCTATAATTACAATGCAATAATTAAAAGATAATAATAATAGTATGAATTTACCCACTGCCTGGACCCAGTTGAGTAGAGCAAAGAAAGGAGGGAAAGAGGAGGTAATGGGGAATGAGGAAATTATGTGATGTGCATGTACAAATATGGCATAATGCATCTCACTAGTATGCATAATTATAATATACTAACAAAAAAGGACATTCTTTATTTCTGTGATTCTATAAGATTGGTGAAGAACTGGATAAAACATCCAGTTTTTTAAAACACTTAAAACACTTTAAAAACATTCAGAATTTACAGCATTTGAAATAATCTATTATCAAGTTTTGGGTTTTTTTTCTTTGTTGGTAGGTATTAGGGATTTTACTCGATGCCACTCTACCACTGAGCTATATTCCCAGACCTTTTTATTTTTATTTTGAGACAGGGTATTGCTAAATCACTGAAGCTGGCCCCAAACTTGAGATCCCACTGCCTCAACCTCTGGAGTCATTGGGATTACAGACATGTACCCTGCTCTGTTAGCAAATTCATTTGAATGCATTCCTTGTTCTGTAATGGAGTGAAAGTGGCATGCAGTCATTCAATCATCCCATAACTATTTTGATGAGCACCTACCATCTGTTAGGAACCATGTCAGGTGCCTAGAGCACAATGGTGAATATAAACATGGCCCTGTCTTTGAGGAGGTTACCTTCTAGAAGAATTAAATATTAATTAAGTTAAATTAATAACTTATAAGTAAATATTAGTTAAGAATATCTAAACCAGGTAATGGAGCACAAACTTCTCAAAAAAAAGGAGATGGGACTAATATAAAGTTATTCATGAAGATCTTTAACAATCTGACTAACCTTAAATATCCTAAGTTCGATTTGTTACCCAATGCTGAAATCCTGTCTAAATGTCTTTGACAGCTGGACCTCTTTCCTATTGCAAGGTTTGTTGGAAGATTTTATTTAAAGAATGGACAATGTATGCAAAACATTCTGTTCATAATTCTGAAAAAAATTCATCTTTATAAAAGCAAGTAATATTATAAAACATGTACTCTTAAATTTTATCACTGCCTCATTTGTAGTTCTGGTTACACGAATTGAAACATTTTGTGGTGTCATGCTTCACAAACTCAACAACCATAAATGACAACTAGTTGTACACATACATTATGAAAACTGCATTAAAATGTTACATTAGCTTACACTGACACAGTACTCATTTCAGAAATGTGGGTATTAACTTGAGATCATTAGGTTCACAAAAATTAAAAAGCCTAAAACCATCAGATTAAAACTTTTAACTACCTACACTTATTTCTGTTATTGATAGCACACCTATGTTAGAAGAACAAAAGACTTAAAAGATCTATTTCAATTTCAAAATTATAAAGGAAAGCAAACAAAAAGTAGAAAATAGCAATAAAGGAAATTTTCTATAAATAGACAATTGGTTTGTTATATGTAGTTTTCAGGAAAATTAAAAACCATGACTTTTGGGCTAGGGTTGTGGCTCAGCGGTAGAGTACTAATCTAGTATGGGTGAGGCCCTGGATTCAATCCTCAGCACCACATAAAAATAAATTAATTAATTAAAGATATTGTATCCAACTACAACTAAAAAATAAATATTTTTTAAAAACCCATGACTTTTACACAAATATATATGAAATATATGTCAAAAATTTATTTAGTCCCTTAATGAAGAAACCAGCAGGATGGTACATGTGGTTCAATGGAGTATAGGACAGACAAAAATATATATAGTCAATGACAGAATTCTGAAATAAGATTTCTACTTTAGTCACAAAAACCCTATGTCCCATAGGACAATAAAACTATAACCTTTGGGGGGATACTTTCTCTATCAGACAGAAATCACTTGCTAGCTATCAGTCTACAAATTTACATCTTTCTTTGCAGAATCTGGGTCTTACTAATTCATCAATAGTGAGGTAAATGAAGGTATATTTTCCTAGTGAATTAAGTGATCCTTGCCTAGGATGTCTAACAGTACTCCAGGATAACACTGGAAGGATGCACTACAATCCTTGTGCTCATGCCCTATGTTTAGACAATTCTACAAAACCGTCATACATGGGCCAGTATGATATAACCTTTAACATGCTTAGGACCAAGGGGTATGCTGGGAGATGGAGGATGAACTTCCTCTTTCCCCCAATAAGGCTGCAAAATCACGGTTTTTTATTGCTGCTGCTGCTGGTGGTTTGCTTTCTTGCTTTATATCACACATTGGCCCTTTGTTTCTGATGCATCAGGAAATTTGCTGCCTAGCCTGTGGTTGCTTCTAGTCACTTCCACCAACACATTTTCTTATTATTTTTCTTTGTCTTTAAAAAAATCCCTTGCTATGAATGCTAATCATGTCAACCTTTTAAATGATCCAACACCTTCAACATAAATACATCTAAAATTCTGAGTCATAGTTTGATAATAAGCATCATATTATATAGAAAAAATGGTTAATCTCTCCACCCACCTACCTTTTGTCCCAACGTTAAGAAGCACATTGAAAACACTTATTATTTAAGATCAATAAGTTAACAACCTCTATTAACTGAAAACAAATAAGTAACAAAAAGAAACTGTTCAAAGGTTTCTAAGGAATCAAATACAGTAAAAACTCCTGGCTCTGCACTATATATTACATTTGGACTCTTAATAATTAACAAGAATGATGGCTATGTGCCAGAAATTGTGCTAATAAGGGCTTCACAAATTCTATACTATTTAATCTTCATAAAAACCATGTAAATTAGTTTGTAGTATTAGCCACATTCTTCTGATAAATAAACGGAATCACGGAGAATTACATTAATTTTTCCAAAATCACAGTGGTGGTGGGATTCAAACCAGGTTATTTAGTTTCAGAGTCCTGTAGGCTTAACCACTGTGCTACAACAAAGAGAGGAAAACTACAAAAAAGAAGATACTTGGATGGGGTTTTGGCTCAGTGGCAGAGCACTTGCCTAGCATGTAAGAGGCACTGGGTTCAATCCTCAGCACTACATTAAAAAATAAATAAGTGAAATAAAGTTAACGAATAAACAAACAGAAAACCTCAGATACTGTGTCATAATCATCATGGTTATCTTCGTCATAATCATCATCATCATCAAACTGATAAATCACTTTTTAAAAGCAGGGCTTTATCTAAGTATTGAACATATTAAAGACTTATTTAATGTTTCTCAACAGGAGCCTTTTGGGTAAATATGATTATTATTCTCAACTTACAAAAGAAATTGAGGCAGATAGAGGGTAAGTACTTGCTCAAGGTCACAAGGCTAGTAAGTTGCAAGGCTGGGACACAGCCTGGACAGCACGGCTCCCACATCCAGGAATTTCCCCTGATACCATGCTGCTGCTTATAACAATTCCTAAAGCTCAGTACCAGCCAACAGTTCCTACTCTTCAGAACCTTGGAGGATGGAAAGCACCATATTAAAGCACAGGACCATAACCAAATGTTCATTAGTATAATCAAAAAAATCACCAAGTACAGATTAAAAGGTTTTTCATTCATCTTTGTTAATAAGGTTAAACAAACACACACACACACACACACACACACACACACACACACATACACACACACAAGCAAAATTTAATCCAAGAAGAGTTTCTTAAAAAAAAAATGCTTCTCTGGAAAACTAACTCAATTTAGAACAAATGAGGTATTACAATAGTTTTTTTTTTTTCTTTAGAAATTGTTTTTGTTCTTGGAGCCTTGGGGTTTCTCAGAATTCCCTCAAGGGTTGTGGGTGGTTGAATGAGAAAAGGAGACAGGACCCTAGTTCCCCACTCCACTTTCAAATGAGTAGTTCTGTTTATATATTTTACATATTGGGTTTCCCCATACGGCTTGCTTTGGTGAGAGGTAGGCTCCCATAACAGTTTGGTCTAAATTGGAAGTTCTCAACTTGAAGCCTTCCCCATTGCTTCCCCAGCACCTCAGTAGTTGAACTTCAGAAAGATCTTCCTGGTGCTTCTTGAATCTCATGCTTACCCAAGCCCTGGCCATCTTCTCACCTGACACTCCCTTTCCACTCCCCTCTGCCAACGGTAATCACTACCACTGCTGATGTCCGTCAAACTTCTACATAGCAAACTCCGAGTTAAATATGTTTTACATCAATTACTCCACAGAGTGCTCTCAACACCCTGGTGACTGAGCTCTATTAGTGATCCCATTTTATAGAGAAGAAAACTAAGGTTTAATTTGCACTCTGCCCAGTGACCACTATGTAATGGAGATAGGATGAAGAACTTCTCCGCACACTCCAGAGACCTCCAGTTCTTCGGCAGGATGCTATCCTGTCTCTCCTCTGCAACAATCATACTCAAATTCCCACTGAGACTTCTCAAGACTAAATCTCTTTTAAAATAAATGAGCAAGAAGCCCCTTTTGTCCTGGAGCAGCCCTTTATAGCAGCAAAGTGACAAATGCAATACACAGCTGTTATCACAACCATTTTTATCATTTGTGCTGGTGTAATGCTTATGCAATCTTCTTCTCTTCTTTCAGACATGAATGTGTATGTGGCCCTCCAGTTAGACTGTTTCTCAAACAGGGGCTACATCCTCTGCTCCTTCCATACCTCACTCTCTCTTCCCTGGATTACTTAGAACTGTTTGGGGCACCAAGAAGGAAGATGTTCAATAATCAGTGGAAAGGACCATGGCCTACGGTAGTCAGAATACCTGAGTTCTAGATTGGGCCAATCCCCTGAAGCAGGTGCCACCATTCCCCTAAGCCCCTTTCTTTAATGGTTCACCTCAGAATCACCTCCACATGCTGAAGGCAGCTTTCTTGGATATCTGTGGTACTTATGTCTGGCAGACAGGTCCCCCTCACAGAGTGAGGTGAAAATGCAGGGAAGTTAACCCCTCCAGGAAACAGCCTTCAGTCAGTATGGATGGGCAGTTGACGGGCAATGTCCCTGTTTCCTTGCCCACTGCGTAGGACAACTCCGAACTGTGTAGACTAATGCCTGGAGGTCCCTGAAGGGCCTGAATCCAGCTGTCTGCAACAGTAGTTTATTTGGAACCCACCCTTTATTAACTTCTTTCTCTTCCAGTCCCCCTTTCCTACTTCCCTGATGACATTTCTGGGAAGAAACTTTCAAATAAACTTACCTACTCAAATCTTGATCTCAGGGTCCATGTCTGGGGGAAGCACATGGAGATTTCCTCTCCCTTCTTTTATTACTTCACTTTCCCTTCTGTCAAATAAAAGGGCTGCAGGGATGATCTCAATGGCCTCTTTGGGCTCTGATACACTATGGTTTCGATATTAAATTAAAACTGCCACAAGGTTGCTTCTTAGCTCAAATGTTATGTCATGTCTTGGAGTTGAAGCAGAATTTCAACTACAATATTGCAAAAGATGCTGGGAGATACTGAAGAAGACCCCCTTTCAGTGAGGTCTTCAAGCTGCATTTGCCAGGGGTGCTGCTGGCCTGTGCAGGAATGGCCTCAGCTGAAGAGGTCACTTTTTCAAGTTAGCCAACATGTAATGACTGAGGGATACAGGATTTGAAGGCCTCACCAGCTCAGTCAAAGTCAAGACAACTCTAAAGAGCCACTCAAGTTCCGGCATTCCCCATCAGCCTGGCACCACAGCTCAACTTCTCCTCTGCCCTCCTGGCCTCCTTCCCACCCTTCTGGCATGTAGAAGCCCACCTCGGAATCTGCTTCCTAGGTAACCCAACCTGTGGCAACTACATTTTAAATTTTGTTTATTAATGTCACAAAAATTGTGCACTTTGGAGGTCTTTCTGTGAAACCGGGGGTATTCCTTTTAATGCTGTAAAAGACTAAGACGTGGTACAGACAAGGAAAAAGAAGCTACACTTTTAATAAAAGGGGAATGACCCAGCTGCCAGACAGTTATGTATGAGATGCAGTTTCAGTTTCTGAACAAAAACAAGAAATACAAAAAAGGTCAGCTCATCCAGTGAAACTGAAAGCTGAGAACACTGAAGAGGCAGCCACAGAGGGTGATGAAAGAGAAACATCTCAGAGGAGAAGAAGAGCCTTGCTGAGGAGGGAAAGCAGACTAACCAGGCTAAACACACCCAGCCAATACTCCATCCTTCTGAAGAAGGGCCTTTCGATTCAAGTAACTAACTCCGTTCCAAAAGAGTAGGGGCCCATGGTGTGACAAGAGCAAACGTCAAACTGGGAATTCCGGCTAGGTAAACTCAGGGGTGAATCGATGCTACTACAGAGGCTGGGGAGATTCCCATTGTACTGCCACTAGGCAGGGCCTTTCCTGAGAACTTTCCCATCAGTACTGAAGGACAGAGATGGACTTGGGCTCTCCAACCTTCAGGGGCTGGTGATGTTGCTCTGCCCATGGTTGTGCCCAACTGGTGGCATCTGGTTACCTTCTCTGCTGGGCTGTGACCTCCAGGAAAGCAGAGGTCCTGGGTTAGAAAAAGAGGGAAACTGAAATAGAAAATAAGGTAGTCAGCAAAGGCATCAGCAAGAAGATAAAAAGAGGTGAGGGAGTTGGTTTCACAGTTAATCTGAAGGAGGAGTGGCTATTCAGAGAGAAAGGAAGTGCCAGGAGCAATTCCCTGAACAACACTGAGGCCCAAGGTTCCTCCATCAAGGAGGCCAACGTAGCTGAGAACAAGCAGCAGGGGCTGAGGTAAGGGAGACGGGGCTGGATCATGTAGGGCCTTCTGAGATTCAACTTGGAGAAGATGGGAAGCCACACGGATATAAATGAGTAGAAAGACGTATCTGATCTGCTTCTTCCCCTCCTTGGGATTTATTTTTCTCCACAGTATTCTAACCATCTGACCATTACACATGCTCTATATTTACTATCTCAATTAGAATTTAAGCTCTGTGAGGGCAGATGTTTGGGGTCTGTGATGTTCCCTGGTGCAGATTCATTCCTCCCGTGCCTTGTGATAGATAATCAGTTTATTGAATGAATACACAAATCATCTTGAGAAGAATCTGAGCGCTTTCCTAAATGGCAACAGGAAACCTGACAAGGAATGTTGTTCCTGCATCCTTTGAAGGTCTGTCTTTGAAGGTGTTTAAATCACTGTTGTGAGGACATCACAACAAATATTTATTTATCATCTCTTTGAGGCACTTAGGAGAGGCCCTGAAAACCAAATATGTTTCTAATTTCTAAAAACAAGATGCCAAGGTTCAGAGGAAAACCACAGAAGCATCAGCAGTTCAGGAGGCTTCACATTTACGGAATTGGTTCATTAAACACATGCTGAACAACATTATCCACAAGAGGCTCAGTACTAAGGTGGGAAATGGACAGGATTTTGGAATAACTGCCTTTCTGGTAGGTATGGCTGGTCATTTTCAAGCAGGAATGAAGAATCCTGGGTGGGGTGGGGGTGAGGGTAGGGAGCACCTACAAAGTACACTGGTTCCCCCTCTGTCAAGGTGAGGCCCCTCCTCTGAAAATCACTGGCATGAGTCATTCTCAGAAAGTACTCTTTGGTTGCAAAAAGTTTGGGATTCACTGATAAAAGGAAATGTGTCCTTTTTCTATATAAAAGTTTTCAATACAGCAATATCTTATTGTCCCAAAAGATTTTCAAAAATCACTTTGGATGCTTTTTCTTGACATATTTCCACATCAATCCTCAGACTCAAAACACAACTAGAGTGATTTATATTTCCAATGGGGAAAAAGGGGAGTAGGAAAAACATCATTGGAATGTAATTGAACGAAATGAAGATATATTGATTCTGGAGGAAAGAGAAAGAAGGCCATGAGGAGTGGAGGGATTGCTGATGGAGGACTCAGTAACAGATCCGTGTTCTGCTTCTCCTCTGGAAGCAAGGTTCCCACCCACCCTTTCACCACTAAGTTCACAAGTCCTTTGTGAGCATACACCAGTCACAGAACCTCACCTAGTCTCTATTGCTTCATTATTATTAAAAAAAAAAAACAGGTACTTTATAGATTTGTAAGGAGCAAAATAACAGAATACACGTATAACACTAGGCATTGCCTGGACCACAGTAAGCCTCAACAACGTCAGTAGCCATTGTGATGGTAATGCAGCCTGAAGAGATTTTATTTTCCACAGACACATGGTGATGCCGCCATCCTTGGAAAATAACATGTGATCGAGAGGTCACACAGAGTTATGGACTTGCCCAAGGAGCCCAGGTGTCTCAAACCATGTACCAGACATGTGAGAAAGCCTACAGGGGATTCCAAACCCCAGTTGTTGAGCTCCCACCCCACCCCACCCTATAGATGCTGCATGGAAGAGAGACTGGCCACACAGCCCACTGAATGCCAGACTTCTGACTTAAGAAACTGTGGGAGATAAGAAATGATTACTGTCATTTTAAGTCATTAAGTTTTCAGATGGTTTGTCACTTTGCATCCGACAACCAGAACACTGCCATTAATTGACTCCCCTGTCTCTTCTGACATAGAAACCCTATCATGCTACTCTCATTAAAAAAAAAAAAAAAAGATGTGAGTGGCTTCCACATGCACAGGATACAAAGAACCTGGAAGCTCCTCTACAGACCATGAGACGGGTGGGGAGGACCTGTATCTTGTCTTCCAGAGATTCTTAATGTCTCAGCAGTTCCTCATTCAGTAAGCGATTTCCTTGGGTGGGATGAAACCATTACCAGGAAAAAAAGTGAAGAAAGAAGATGAATTATGAAAACCATGTAGTCAACAAGTATGGACTTGGCTCCTTTCACTTGGTGCTGGGAGTACTATTGTCAAGTTGCCCTTATGGAGCTGGGTGTGTGATTTACAGAGTAGCAGAAGGGGATGGATGATATACACATAAGTAATGGACAAATCACTTTTGTCACTCTCTGAAATAGTGAAAAAAAATACATCAGAGCAATAGGAAGGTGCTAGGTGAGAGTATGTGTCAAGGGTGGGTGGGATATTTTGTTAGGGTAGCAAGGAAAGTCTGAGGATTTCTGCTGAAATCTACATGAATGTGAAGCCACGGAAAGAATAAGAGAACAAAAGACCAAGAAGGCACCAGGCATGGTGGTGCACACCCATAATCCCAGCAGCTGGGGAGGCTGAGGCAGCAGGATCACGAATTCAAAGTCAGCCTCAGCAATGGCGAGGCACTAAGAAACTCAGTGAGACCCTGTCTCTAAATAAAATACAAAATAGGGCTGGGGATGTGGCTCAGTGGCTGAGTGCCCCTGAGTTCAATCCCCAGTACCAAGGGAAAAAAAAAAAAAAAAGACCAAGAAAGCATAAATGCAAAGGCCCTGAGGTGGGAAGGGACATGAAACTGAGTTTCCATCAAGCTGTGGTTGCTCAGCTGTTTCAATGAATATGTATATATATATATATATATATATTTTTTTTTTTTTTTTTTTGCTTAGGGTTTTTTTGTTTTTATATTGGGGACTGAACTCAGGGCCTTCCACATGCTAGGCAAGCGCTCTTCCTCTAAGCAACATCCCTGTCCAGACTAGGAAATCTAAGAAATCAACATTTGAATGTTGTATATCAAAATTTAATAAATTTTAGTAGAGATTTCTGTAATTAATACATTTTGGTACTGACAATTTTGACCCATTTCACTACCCTTAGTAGACCTTTTCACTCCAGTTTGCTGACAAGTGTCTCACTTCATCTACACCTTCATCTCTTATGGCTTGCTCTGCTGTTAACATGGGGGCTATCTGGAGGGATGCTCTGAGCCATGCACAGTCCTGTGATGGACTTAACATATCATGGGGCAACAGTTGACCCATAGTGGATGGAAACAAGTAGATAAATAGTGAAATAACCTCCCTAAATTATGTCTATTAGATAATTCTAAGAATTCATGTCCTTGCCAGTTCCACCTTAAAAAGGCCATCTACATTTTTTGGCCCATGGCCTTCTTCTTCCATGTTCAAAGTTAGCAACATAGCCTTTCTCTGACCAGTCATATTGGCCTCTCACCACCATGGGAAAGGTTCTCTACTTCCAAGGACTCCTGAAGATGTTGGGCTCATCCAGATGATCCAGCCTAATTCTGCCATCTCAAGGTTAACTTAATCATATTTGCAAAGTCCTTCTTACTACCTAAGATGATGTATTCTCAGATTATGGGGACTAGAAAGGATGTGGACCTCTTTGGGATACATCACTCTGCCTATAAAACTCTATTTCCAACTGGATGTCTGAAAGACACTTACTACGTACAAACAGACTTCTAGCTCACCACATACAGCAAGTCCTTCCACCTGCAGCTTTCTGTACCTTAGCAGACCACAACTCCACCCCTCCAGCTCTTCAGGCCTAAATCTGTGGAAAAGTCTTTGCCTTTTCTCTCACATACACATTTCACATCTAAGTCACAAAGAAATTGACATTTTCTTCAAAATATATCTAGACTGACCACTTCTCACTCTCTCCACTCTTTCTGGTCGGCACCACCACCACCTTGTGTCAGGATTCCTGTGATCATTTCTAATTGGCCTTCAAGTTTCTCCCCTTCTCCCTTAGAAGTCTATTTTCAGAGCAGCCAATGTGACCCCTTTTTAAATGAAGTAAGTCATATTGCTTCTCTGATCAAAATGTATAGCAACTCCCTATTTCATTTGGACAAAGGCAAAGCCCTTTATAGTCTCCACCTTCCACCAATTTCCTTACTGACCTCATCTCCTACTAATACCCTTGTTCTCTCCACTCCAGCCACACTGGCTGCCTGGCTGCACCTCTAACACTCAGGTGTACCTCACCTCAGGACTTGGCTCTTACTGTTCTCTTTGCCTAGAATACTCTTTCCCCCAAATACTCTTTCAGTACCAGCTTGGCTAACTCCATTCCCCTCTGGATTAGTTTTCTATTACTGCCATGACAAATCACCATAATAAAGCAACTTCAAGCAACACTCCTTTATTCTCTTCCAGTTCTGCAGGTCAGAAGTCTGGGGACAATGTGGATCAAGTGGGTCCTCTGCTTGGAGCCTTACAAAGCCAAAATCAAGGTGTCAGCAGGAATACATTCCTTTCTGGATTTCTGGGGATGAATCTCCTTCCAGCTGTTGGCTGGATTCAGTTTCTCCTGGCTGCAGGACTGAGGACCCAATTCCTCACTGGCTATCAGTGGGAGGCTGATCTTTGTGCTCAAGGCTGGTCCCCTTCTTTCTCATGCTTTCCACACGCCCCCCTTTAGTATGGGCAGGTAGAGTCCCTCTTACATTCTGAATCACTACAACTTCTGCCACCTCTCTCAGGGTACACCCAGGGTGATTTCTCCACTTTTAAGAGCTCATTCATTCAATTAGGCCACTTGGATAATCCAGGAATATCTCCATTAAGTTATGTAAACTTAACCTTAATGAAAGCTGGAAAGTTCCTTTAGTCATGCAATATAATCAAATTTTAGGTTTCAGGAATTACAGCATGGACCTCTTGGGGGGGGGGGTCATTCTACCTACCACACCCTGTTTCCTGACCATGGTATTTACACATTATTGTAACTCAGTTCTCCATGTCCTGCCCACCTTGGATTCCCCTTTTCTTACCTGATTTTTCTTCATTTCCCCATAGTTCTTACCACCTTATAATAAGGCATATAACATACTTATTATGCTTATTGATTACTGTCTGTCTTCTCCTGATAGAAAATTAACTTCACTAAATCAAGAATCTTCATTTTATACATTGATAACCCAAAGACTTCCTGTAGACAACTCAATAGGTATTTCTTGAATGAGTGAATGAACTTATTTCTAAAATATTTTCCAAAACCATTTCCACAGGATTTTTTCCTTTAATTTCAACAGTTTGAAAACGCTAATTAGATCAAAGATCTCTAATTGATGATGAACGAGATTGGTAAATATCAAAGAACTGCTCTCTGAGTATTTCCCCAGAGCTGTGGTCAGTAGTGTCTAACCAATTTAATTCTCATTAATAAAGACTCACAGAAATGCTCACTGGGGAAAATGTGTTTAGTCATAATTTCTATAAAAATATGAATGCTTTATTTTTGTACTATTATGCAGGTATACAAGCAAAACAAAATGAGTTGTTGAGTTAATTTGGTCTCAGAGTGTCCAGAAACCCAGCCACTTTAAGGTTAGAGAGAAGATGACAAAGCTATAAAGAAAAAAGAAAAGGAGAGAGAAAGGGAGGAAGAGAATTTTAGAAAGACATTCTAGAAATAAAATTCAGGCTTTATGGAGGAGGAAACTGAGGCTTAGAGAGGGTAAGCAACTTGTCTATTTTCACATAGCTGGTCAGTGATGTGACACTATGCATACAGATTATTACAGAATAAAGAAAGTGAAAATTAAATGTTTTCTTTTGCTTTAGGCATTAAAAATGTTCATTTAATGAGCTGAGTCTCTACATCAAAGGGCTGGATCTGGCATGGATGATCATAGACAGGGAGACAGTGTCTTCCAGCCTGGTACTTGTCCCAGTCAGTCAAGACATCTCACTTCAGATGGGGTATTTCTGAAGAGGGGACAATCACCAAGGAGCAGGACCACAGACCTTGGAACCTGAGTGATTCTCAGAGGGCCATTTAGGACATCACTATATCACAGACAAGATTATGAAGTGACACACTGAGAAATCAAAGGGCTTAAGGGGCAAAAAAAAAAAAAACCATGATGGTGTCTAACTAGATTATCTATATGTTAATAGAGAAAAATAATTACCAACACAAGGATCTCGACAAAAATCTGTAAATATTTATAGATGGACTTTCTGCCAGCAGAAAGGCAAAAAATGAAGGAAAACATATTTTAAGAGAAGAATAAATAAGGTATATTTTGAATGGGGTTTCTCACACAAACATAAATGACAGCAGGGACTGATGTGAAATAGTTTCTAAATTTATCAAATCACCACCTTCTGCTTTTTTGAATACCTATAACAGAAATGAAAAACAGCACAATAATTCAGATCTATATATAAAACAAGAGACAAGGGCTCATTTGTTTGGTATTTCTTAAGACAGCCTTCCATTCACTTTTGAGCAGCTGGCATAAAAAGAAATCAAGAAATTGGTTTATTAAGGCAATATACACAGAGTGACTTACTCAATGGGAGAGCATCAATGTTATACAGAAGGAGAAAATAAGTCTATTTTTGGAGCCACCAATCAACTTTCCTCACCATGGTTACAGGCTGTGTTTCATAACTTTCCAGAATCACAGATGATTCAAAATGACCTTGGTAGTAATTTAGACCAAACCTCATGTTTTATACATGGAGAAACTAAAGCTTAGAGAGGTAGGGCAGATTGTCTGACACCAGAAACCTTTAGTAACTCACCATAACCAGGACCCCAGTCTTCTCCCTCCTAAGAAATAATGTGAAGTCACATTATTATGTCTGTTGTGGCCTGGATATTTGTGTCTCCTTCCAAATCCATACACTGAAATACAAACCCCTGAGGTGCTGGTATTAAAAGGTGAGGCCTTCGGAAGGTGATTACCTCATGAGGGCACAACTGAGATTGGTGCCTTTATAAAGGAGAGCAGAAAGCCCACCAGTCCTTCCTTATCACATAAAGACACAGCCAAAGGGTGCCATCTAGAAACCAGAAGAGGGCCCTCAGCAGGCATCAAGCTGCCTGAAGCTTCATCTTGACATTCCCAGCCTCCAGAACTGTGAGAGACAAATTTTTGTTGTTTATATGCCACCTGGTTTATGGCATTCTGTTAGAGCAGCCCAAATGAACTAAGCCATAACCCAGGATCAATGGCACAAGTAATTTATGTCTGTTTTTTATTTGTCAACTATATGAAATTGTTCAGCAGTTAAAATCTCCACGTTTCCACATGATTAAAGAAAATCTTTCAAACTACATTTTTTATACTCATACTTCAATGCAACTCGAAAATATAAGTGTGTTCAATATTGGATGACATGTTTCCTACTAGTCAAGGTGGCCCATCTAAAAGATAACAGCTAAACCATGTACATTGTGCAGACTTCTTTGAAGTTTGTTATCTCAGATATCTAATATTTATGAATACTCTTTGATCTTTTTAACTTCTCTCCAATTTTATGTAGATCTGTGTGATACACACACACACACACACACACACACACACACACACAACTGTACATATATCTGGAGAGATGCTATTAACTTAGGATTTGGTAGAGGTAAATCAGAATAATAATTAAAGATAGAATTTTTATGTCATATATTACTAAGAAGAATTCATTTTGAACCCCCAACCCCAATCAC
Organism: Spermophilus citellus; assembly: GCF_964194105.1. NCBI lineage: Eukaryota > Metazoa > Chordata > Mammalia > Rodentia > Sciuridae > Spermophilus > Spermophilus citellus. The sequence goes on along the minus strand of NC_138195.1, from coordinate 61,743,718 downwards.
AACAATTTACAAGGTTGAGAATCTTTCATTCATTTACCCAATATTTATTATTTGGGTATAGTACGTACCACATTCCGTGTTATGAACAGGAATTTCAAATAATCACATACTGACCCATGCCGAGTTCACAACCTGGTGGGGATCCATGTGAACAGATGCTTGTTGTGGCAGAGAAAGTGTAACAACAATGGCTGGCTAATGGGACAATGGGGACAGAATGGAGGGAGATGACTAAATACCATGGGAGTAAAGGGAGAAGGTCTGAAAAGAGGACAAAATTATCCATCGGGGTCTTAAAAGAGGAGATGGATTTTCCAAGCAAAGATAGGGAAAGTGTTACTGATGGAGGCCCCGGTCTACACAAAAGCAGAGAAAAGAAACTGAAAAGGTTGATCAGGCATTGGCAGAAAACAAGGTCCATGTCATCTATATCTGTGCCTCACTTAAATCTACAATCACCCAGCTCAATAGACCTTTCACACTATCCAGGAACCACACTTCGCTTCCCCAGTGCCATTTACTCCCCCAAACCACTTTTTCATGCCTCTTTACCTTTCCCTTCACATCTCACATATTTCCTTCCCAATCCTCAATCTCTCCTAAAGGAAGTGATGGAGGGTGTGGGTGGAGAAAAAGTAGGCCAAGTCAGAAGACACTACAAGACACTCTCAATTCTTCACAAGGAGGGGGCCATACCCACACATTTACCTCCATAAGAATCTAAGGGGCAAGATGGCAGTAGGGAAGTTCAGGGAGGAAATTAACATGAATACAAATAAAGACCATCTTACTGAAGACAGTGACCATGCAGCAGACAAAAAAATATATATATATATATATATATATCTCAAGAAAAGAAAAATCAAAGTTTTTTATGACTCAATAGTGGGGAGTACAGGAGAAAATTCCAATTCCTTAACAGCACAATTATATTTCATTTTAATCCACTGGTTTTAAAGCTTATTGTTTTCAAGAAGGTGTTATTAGCCATAACTTTAATATATATATATATATATATATATAAATTGTTTTCTCTGCTTCTGGGATCATCTTTGAAATAACAACAAAACGCTTCACATTTAAACAAAGGCCCATGAATTTTGAGCAAACAACTCATCAATTTGCCATTAGCAATGGGAGCTCCTGAGTGTAACAACAGTCCTTCTATCAGGATGTTTAGTCACTCAAATTTGAGGACAAGTGAATGTAAAAAAAAAAAAAAAAAAAAAAAATACCCTAAATTTTTCTAACTAAGGTCAATGAAACATGCTAATACTAGAAATTCTAACTATGCAGAAGTTTTGCAGGCATGTATATTTTTAGGTAAACATAAACAGAGATAAAAAGTAAGAAATAAATGCAAAATTTTCTCTGATGAAAACAAAGCATCAAGGTTGTGTTTATAACATACTATTGAAAGGACACAGAAAACAGAAGGGTCTCTTGAACAAAGAGATGCCAAATTCTCATTCAATCATCAATTCAAACCTTGGTATATCAGTTGACATATGGGTTCTGTTCTTTATGAAAAGACCATTTTTTTTTTCATTCTTAGAATATTCCCCTAGTAAGCCTCTTCCATATCATCTCCAGGAACCTGATCATGAAGAGGATCCCCTTCTCCATGTTCTGTATCCACAAAGCACATATATTTACATCATAGAGTTTATGTGAGGTGCTTCTCAGATTGCTACAAAATCCACACATGAAGATCTTTACTATGAGTCACAGAAGAAGTGTTCCAAGCTTGTAACAATGGTTCTCAACCTATTCTCACTTTAATGTCAAATCTGAGATATCTATATCATTTCTACCTATACATCATGCCCAGGCCCTATCCTAAACCAAATAAATCAGAATCACCACAGATAGATTCCAGATACCAGTACTTTTAAAAAGCTCTCAGATGTTTCCAGTGTACAACCAGGGTTGAGACCACTAGCGAGAACCTTGCTTATTAGTAATGCAAACTCTCAGATCCTCTCTGAGAACTACTAATTCAGAACCTGTGATGTAAAGCCATTCATTCCCAGTGGTTTGTGTGTGAGAAACACTGGCCTAAAAAGAGTCTTGGATCAAGTTGGCAAACTTTAAGATTTGATGATGAGATGAATCAATCCCTCACCTTAAAAAACTTATTCTGGGGGCTGGGGTTGTAGCTCACTGGTAGAGTGTTCACCTAGCACGTGCAAGGCCCTGGGTTCGATCCTCAGCACCACATTAAAAAATAAATAAAATTTTAAAAAGTATTAAAAAATAAATTAAAAAAAAAAAACCATTCTGGCTCAGGGGTAGTGGCTCAGTGGTAGAGTGTTCGCCTAGCACGTTCGAGGCCCTGGGTTCGATCCTCAGCACCACATAAATAAAATAAAAGTACTAAAAGAATAAGAATTTTTTTTTAAAAAAACATATTCTGGTCCAGTGGTATGAATGTATATATATTCCCCAGAAGCCATCCAGGATAGCTCCCCATACATGAACAGAATGCTAGAGGCAAGTTCTCACACTACATAAGAGAGGGCATTGACTTGATGTGAACCAGTTATAAGTAGATCATTTATACATCTGATTCATGGGGGCAGCGGAGTTTAGGGAGGCCAAGAACAGAACTGGGGAAAGGTACAAAGTAAGTTTTATCTGTAACTTGATGTTTGAAAAAAATCTAGTTAGACTTTTTACAAAATAAAGAAGTTTTGAGCTGGGGAAAGTAGCTCAATGGTAGAGTGCTTTCTTAGCATGAGCAAGGCCCTTAATTCCATTTCTAGAACTGGAAAAAAAAAAGTTTTTCCTTGATGTCTAGAACACTTATCCCATATACACAACAAACATTTCTTCTTTGGGTAATACAAAATCTCTTTAAAGTCCGATTTAAAAAACCTTCTAACTTTGGGAAACTATATAGTTCTTATGTTCCTTCATGACCTGTTTATTAATCACCTAAGAATTCCTTCATAGAAACAAGTGAGCTATGAAAAGTGTTGGTGATCTTGGTTGCAAACTGGAAATGTTTCTACTTATGAATTCTTGGAAGACCGCAGCTGGGAGATTAAGAAGGAAAATCCAGGGAAGAGAAAAAAACTGGAAGGCAACCTGGGGGTACAGCTGATATAGCCCCAAGAGTTAACACTAAAGGTAAGGATATAACAATATGCTACTAAGGTCAGATTTGCTTGAACTTGAGACCTAAAATTATTCCATAAGAAATTCAAGATAAGGTCATCAATTTAAGTAGTTTGTACAGAACAAAAAGAGACACTGGCTCTCTGACAACCATTTCCATTACTCACATCTGAATGCCCTCTCTCATCTCTCTCCCTTTTTGTCCTTCCACTAGTCTGATGTGAAGGGGATCATACTAGTTCAGACCTAGGGTAGAGAAGGTCTTACTTGAAGTGGAAGTAGTGAGAGAGATCAGAGTGGGAAGAATACAAAAGATTTTTAGAAGCAAAGATGTTTAAACTACTTGGCTGGAGGGGCTAGCCCAGAAGCAGTTGGGGAGTTTTTAAAATTACTAATTCTCTAGGGCCCAGCAATAAGTGAAATAAATCAGAATCTTGGAAAGGGGGGTTATACGAAGTTTCTAAAAGCTCCCCTAAACTATTTTGGAGACAGAGTGAGTGCTGGGATCACAGTTGTGGGGAAGAATTCTAACTTCAAAGCAAGAATGCTTCTTCACAATTAATATACATATTTTAAAGTTCTGGATACAAGGTAAATCATTCTCCAATTGATTCATTACCACCGTATTACCCTTTTTTCTTACTAATTTTATTTTTATCCATGAAAATCACTAATTACTAGTTTTAATTTTATCCAAATAACCCATGAAAATTATTCGAAAACTCAAAGTATACTATCAAGTTGAATATGAAAAAGAGCAGTACCCTGCTTCACCTCTCCACTAAGGGGAATTACTAAGAAAATTTTTAGCTATTTCTTCTGAAATTTAGTTTCATATCCTAAACAATATGTGTATGTTTCTTGATTTATTGTTAGACATTTATTAACTAGTTAACTGCAGATGTCCCACTATATACCAGTTGATCCCCTTCCATTCACCTGATAGAATCATGGCAACATTTTTTTTCCCAGTTTCCCTTGCATCAGGTATAGCTAAAATCAATAATTAGTCTGTATGGCTTAGGATAGCTCTACTAATTACCATTAAAAGACTTCTACACCAGCTGGTAAATAGCTGCTACCCAAGTTTTATCTAATCCTTCTTTTGGACACTCCCCAACCCGCCATTTCCCATAATCCAGCAAACAAAGAGTTAGCATGTGATGCACCTGGGAGCTTTCAAGACCTGCCTCCACTCCACAGCAGACCTGTGTTCTGACTTGTCAGTGGCTGGGCTACCAGTTGTAAAAATTCTGAATACTGCCCCTAGGTGTGGCCACGTGATTACATTTCTGCTGTTAGAATCTAAGCAAAAGTGATGTACGCCACCTCCAGGCTCGGGTCTTACACCTCTGTCCCTTGCTACCCTTTCCTCTTCTTATGTGCTGGATCACAGACATTGACTGACCAGGTTTTGACCATACAGATTAGGGCAATGCCCTAGAGAATTCCTGGAGAACAGGATGGAAGAAATCTGGGTTCCTGAATGACTGTATGAAGCAGGCACATCAACCCACTTGAAATGCTCACCTTGAACTGACACATGAGATGAAAATAAATTACTTTGTTCTTTAAGTCACAATCTGAGGAGTGTCTATTATAGCAGCATAGCCTTACACTCTAACTAGCACTCTAGTGATTTATATTATCATGACCTCTGTAAATATGTGCTGAGCCATTTTCACTCTGTTTCTTTCTTATACAACCATTTATTTTTCTGGAGTTTGCAATTTTTTGAATTGGTAATTCATCCTCAAAGTTTCACAGGATCTAGAAACTCCTTCTGAAAAATATTTTACACCTGGCCAAATGTATCAGGTCATCTATCAGGTTTGTTTTTATTTTTACTTGGAAACTCCTATAAGTTATTCTTCCTGGAATCATCCTGCCTTCTATTTGGATCTAGATTAGCTTCTAAAACTTGTCATTATGGAATTTTCTTTCTTTCTTTTTATTTTTCTTTCTTTTTATATCAGACTATCTGCTTCTGGAATTTCACATAATATCTTGTCATGGTTTATCCTCAACTTAAGATTTTTTTAAAAAGATACCTTCCAGTTGCTTCCTATGAAATTTCACAGTGAATAAAATTTTTAGATCTTTTATCTCAAAATGTTTTTATTTTACCTTGCATTTGAGAGTTTGATGCATTTAAAATTTTACTTTGAGAAAAATTCCCTGAATTCTGAAGCAATGAATCCACTGTTCTGAAGATTCCAGTGTTGCTGTTATGACATCTAGTCCCATTCCACTTTCCAATCTTCTTGCATGCAACCTGTTTTGCAGGATTTAGGGTAGCTCTGTTTTCCTTAGTATGTTGAAATTTTACAGTGATATGATTCATACAGTCGGTGTCTTTTGTGGTCTTTTTTCCTCATTCTCCTGGCTAATCCTCAAATTAATGTCCTCCAGTTCTGGGGAAAAATCTTGTATTACTTCTTTGGTAATCTCCCCTGTCCTTTGCTTTTCTCTGTAGTCTCTTTCCAGAACTCTCATTAGTTTGATATGAGAGCTGCTGAACTGATCCTGTATTTCTGTTTCTTCTCTCCTAATTTTGATATCTTTGCTTTTAATTTTTACTTGATCTTCTTGTTCTGCTTAACGACATTTTTTGCCATTTTACTTTTAAATATTAAGATCTATTTCTTATTCTTTGGTTATTATTTTTTCAGTCCCTGTTCTTATTTTATGGGAGCAATTTTTTCATCTCTCTACATATTAAGTAGGTTAGTTTTGATTACTTTCATTTTCTTCTTCTCTTTGCATTTCTCTTTCTCCACTTTTTTTCTTTTTTCTTTTTCTTTTTCTTTTTTTTTTTTTTTTTTTTTTTTGGTGAGGGGATTGAACTCAGGGTACTATACTAGACCTCTGAGCCACATCTATAACCCTTTTTTGAATTTTATTTAGAGATAGGGTCTCACTGAGTTGCTTAGCACCTCAAAGTTGCTGAGGCTGGCTTTGAACTTGCGATTCTTCTGTCTCAGCCTCCCAAGTCCCTGGGATTACAGGCTTGTGCCACCGCACCTGGCTCCATGGTTGATTTTGTTGTTGCTTTCATATTTATTTGATTTCAGTCTTTTTTGTTGTTGTCGTTGTTGAAGGCTTTCTTCAAATGTCTCATATTTATTGGCCACATAATTGTATTCAAGAGCAAGGCATTAAAAAGCTGACTGTGAGTTCCATGTTCATGGTGGGTGGGAGGAAATAGGGTTGTGGGGTTGTTGACTGGTTGGTTCACTGTAGAAAGAATAAGTCATAAGTCTTTTTTTTTTTTTTTTTCATTGTGGGACTTCAAATGTCAGCATCTCTAGGTCTTTTCTCTAAGGCTTCTTAGTTTACTTAGAAAAGAGTTCTTTGATTTCAGGAAGGACTAATAGTAAACACATATATTCAATGTACCAAATTCTAATTTGAAGACCCATTAACCAAATCTTACAACCACAGAGACTGCCATCAAAGAAGATTCTTTCTTTATTGATTTCTTTTAGAACACATTGATTTTTCTGTTTTATAGACACATCTGAGTAGCTATTTTCTCAATTTTCTTACTATTTATTAAAATGTGAGAAAAGTCTTTCTTAATCACAGAAAAATATTATTCAAGAGAATTCTTTTCTGAATAACACAAAAGACTTTTAATCTATTAATTTATTAATTTAGTCTTAAAACATGATAGGACTTATAACACTAGACTAATATTAAAGAAAGGAAATACGTATTTTTCAAGCAATAAAGCTTTTTCACTGAATCCTTCCTGCCACTTCATATCCAGCTATGGTGGGTGACCTGAGCTGAAAGGTATTTGCCTTGATAACTGTCAAGTATTTTCCAAGCAGACCTCTGTGTACTATATAAAGCCATCACCAGTACTTGAATCTTGTCTGTATTGCTTCTAAAAACAGGCAAAGGAAGGAAAAAGAAAACTTTAAAAAAATAAACAAGCATGAAGACCTTTCTCATATCCAAAGGATCACAATCTTTTCACTCTCATGTAAAAGGGAACGAATATAAAGATGATTAGCCTAAATATTTTAATCTTTTAAGTCTGAAGACACAGTGCTTTCCCTAAACACTAAATTTGCAGCTATAAAAATAAGAAATTCCAAGAGAATCATTAGAACAAAACACTAATATTACACCTTTCGTCTAATTCCATTTGAAATGAGCATATAGCTTGGACCCACCAAAACTTGATAATTGCCTCCTGCTACTAATCATGACTTCCCAGTTGGTCTGGGGGAAACCACCAAGCATCTAACAGGAGAAAAAATTCCCATGGGGAATTTGATTTTATTAAATCTGTCTAGTTCTTGATTTGGGTGGTAGTTGTATGGCTGCTTACTTTTCACAATTCATTAAAGTGTACATTTACATTTCAAAAGTTTTCTGTATATATTATGTTTTGCAATAAAAAGAACTTTTCTAAAAAATGTTAAAAGAGAAATAGATAAGGCAGAAATTTCACTTGTCAGAGAGCTTACTGCCTTCATCTCACTTGGCTAGAATTAATATACAGTCTGACATGGATAAAGGAGAAAAACTGCTATGATTTATTTTAAAAGGCTAAACCCATATTCCACCACATTTAAATAGTTTGTTTTACTCAAAACATTTTAAATAAAACATTTAAAATAAAATTTCTTAAACTTCACAGTTGACATTGCATCCCCCATGGTAATATTGATACTTTACATTTGCATATCACTATTTGCAAAGAACTTTCACATGAAATCCTCAGGAGACAGTACAAAGATTATATTCTCCCATGTTACAGATGAGGAAACTGGGGCACTTAATAATTGGTTAATAAGATTACAAATAGTAGACCGGGGATATAGCTCAGTGGTAGAATTCGCCTTGCATGTGTGAAGTCCTGGGTCTGATCCCCATCATCACACAAAAAAAGCAAGGATTAAAAATAGTGACAGAATCAGGACATAAAATAGTAACATAAGTCTAAAAAGGCTTAAATATTTTACAAGGGGAAAAGAAAGGAAAAAAAAACCCCTACTTTTCCAAAGTTCTTATTTCTAAGACAGGATCTCAAAGCTGGTAGTCTCTGTCATGACATCTATGAATTTCCTGAGATGCCCAGTGAGGAAGGAGGGAGCCAGGAAGTGTGGTTGCAAAACTGATAAACCAAGGGTCTGTGGTCAAACTGTTCTTGGTCATCTCATCCACTCACAGTTCATAACAATGCACCTGATGCCTTAGAGAGTAGTTCAATTCAAATGCAAACAACAAAGTTATAAGTATTCAATAAGTTTATGTTAAAGGGAAAACAACACCTCTTTGCCACTCAGGAGGATATTAGGTATCCACTCCTGGCATCTCATCCTACACCATATTCTTCCCCATAGAGGTGGAGCAAGTGTGACTGTTTCACAGGTCTCAGTTCTAAAATGGATGGCCTTTTTCTATCAAAGATATTCAGCATGAAGTATTTGGCTTCTTCCTCTTGCTCTCTACCTGGACAGTAAAAGGCAGAAACCTGGGTGAGTATTTCTGTTCTGTAGCCTCAAACTTTCCATGTGAAATTTAGAATAGGGGAATGGAGGTGCATGAGATCATTTTGGGATTCACATCAAGGTATATTTTCCAATCTAGCCTTCATTAGTAATGAAGTTCATATTTTGTTTACCCATTGATTCTTTTTTTTAAATGCAGTCACAACTTCAAGAGGGAATTCCTATTTTTTAAATATTTATTTAGTTGTAGATGAACACATAGTATCTTTATTTATTTTTATGTGGTTCTGAGGATTGAGCCCAGTGCCTCACACATACGAGGCAAGCACTTTACCACTGAGCTACAGCCTCAGCCCTCCCATTGACTCTTAACTTTTAAAAAACTGGTGGTGTTTTTTTATGGGTCTTCTTCAAAGATGCCATCACCTGCCTTTAGTTAGAAGTCAGAGCACATGGCTTCGTACACCATAGCTCTCCTTGGCTGATTTCTGCGCACTTTTACACTAGTGTTTTCTAAAGTACTGGAAAAGTTGTACTTGGGGAAGCTTTCTAAGATTTTGTTGATTGGATACTTTAATTAATTCTGTCCTACAGGACAATATTAACTGAGATTCAGGGAAACTAGTTCTCTCCAGTGCCAGCTCTGCCACATGTCTGTGATCTTTAGCACATTTCTAGAAAGTGTCTGAAAGAATTTAGAGCTTCCTTATCTTTTAAAGGAAGGAATACCTTCTTAACACCTTTAAGGCACTTTCCAACCCTATGAACTAAATGCTCAGAAAGGCTTTAACATGCATAATCTCTGCTAATTTTTAAAAACAGATATTGGCACTGTTATACAATCATTTTGATACTTTGGTCTCATGACTTAAGACCAATTAATGACCTTCTGCCTCCAATGACCTGAGTCCCTTCGCAATCCTCAAGTTCAGCCACACTGGGCTGGGGATGTGGCTCAAGCTGTAGCGTGCTCGCCTGGCATGCGTGCGACACGGGTTCGATCCTCAGCACCACATACAAACAAAGATGTTGTGTCCGCCAATAACCAATAAATAAATATTAAAAAAAAAAAGTTTGGCCACACTTTGCAATAACATCATCACTCAGAACTGATCCCTCCATAATTATAAAATCCCCTGAAAGTTCCTCGTGCCCTTTACCATTACCCTCATAATGTTCCTCCCATTTCTCACTCTCCTTTGCTCCTGCAGAACCAGCCATCACACAGGCTGGCCTCATCCCTGTACTCAGTCTCTAGCCCCTTCCACTCAACTGAGGACCCATATGGAGTTGGAAGTTTCAGTGACACCCACACCATCTTCACTTCCAAATTTTCTGAGCATTGCTGGAAAAAGTCATGAATACAATAACCATTTATGCTATCACTGGAGCAAGGCCTTCTAGCAACTTGTCCAGGCCTCATCACCTTTGGATCTTCAAATTGCATGTAGATCCACAGCTTTCCAAGTCTTTCTGACTCAGGATCCTCTATCTCATCTTCATGTCTCACTCTCAACTTATTTCTAGCAAATCAACAAAAGAGAACAACACATTTAAATACAGCCCTCTCCCATCTTTGCTCCTTAAAACTCAGAACCTCTTTTGCCTTCATCTAATTTCTCTTTCTCCATGTCACATCTGCACTTTTTTGCTTGTACATTCTATGGGTCTGGACAGATGTATAGCAACATGTTTCATCATTATAGTATCATATGGGGTACTTTTGGTGCTCTAAAAGTCCTCTGTGTTTGGCCTATTTATCCCTGCCCCTCTACCCTAACTCCTGGCAACCATTGATCTTTTTATGTCTCCATAGTTTTTACTTTTCCAGAATGTCATGTAATTAAAATCGATCATACAATATGTAGCCTTTTGAGATTGCCTTCTTGTACTTCTTAATCTGCATGTAAGTTTCCTCCATAAATCTTTTCATGGCTTGTTAGCTCATTTCTTCCTTTCTTATTAGCATCAAATAATATCCCATTGTTTGGATATAGCAGTTTATTCTGAATGATATATTGGTTGCTTCAAAGTTGAATATCTTGGTTACTTCAATTATGAATAAAATTGCTATAAATACCACTGTACAGGTTTTTTTTTCTTTTTTTTTCTTTTGGTGAACAGAAGTTTCCAACTCCTTTTGGCAAACACCAAGGAAAGAAACTGCTGGATTGCATGGTAAAAGTAAGTGTAGTTTTCTAAGAAACTACCAAACAGTCTTCCAAAATGCCTGTACTATTTGGCATTCTCACCAGCAATGAATGTTTCTGTGGTTCCATTTCATTGTTACCATTAGGTGTTGTCAGTGTTCTAGATTTTGGCCATTCTAAGAGGTATGTAGTGGTATATCACTTGCTTTAATTTGCATTTTCCTGATTGTGCTTGATGTGGAACATCTTTTCATATGTTTATTTGCCAGTTGTATATTTTCTTTTGGTGAGATGTCTGTTAAAGACTTTGGCCCATTTATTTTTTAATTTGGGTGTTTTTTTATTATTGAATTATAAGAGTTATTTGTATATTTGAGTTATAGTCCTTTATTAGGCATGTCTTCCCCAAATATTGTTTCTCGGTCTATGGGCTCATTTTTTATTCTCTCGACAATGTCCTTTGTGAGGCAGACTTTTGAAAAATTTTAATAAAAGCATAGTTTATCAAATCTTTATTCCCTGAATCCTGCCTTTGATGTCATATCTAAAAAGCTATCACCAAATCAAAGGTCAGATAAATTTTCTCCTATGCTATCTTCTAGGAGTTCTATAACTTAATATTCAGGGGTGTGATTCATTTTGAGTTCATTTTTATAATGAGTATAGGTCTATCTAGATTTATTTTTTTCATGTGGATGTCCAATTGTTCCAATACCATTTGGAGAAAAGATGTTCTCTTCATTTTATTACCTTTTCTCTTTTCACAAAGTCAGTTATCTTTATGTAGGGTCTATTTCTGGTATCTCTATTCCATTCCACTGAACTATTTGTTTAATCTTTTGTCAGTACCACATTGCCTGGATTACTACATATTTATGGTAAGTCTTAAAGTTAAGTTGTTTATCTTTCTTCTAATTTTGTTGTTCTTCACTATTGTGTTGGCTGTTCTGGGTCTCTTGCCTTTCTTGCTTGAGTTTCTTTCTTTCTTTTTTTAATTTATAAATGATGGTGGAATGCATTACAATTCTTACTACAATATGGAGAACAATTTTTCATATCTCTGGTTGTATAAAAAGTATATTCACACCAATTCATGTCTTCATACATGTACTTTGGATAATAATGATTATCATGTTCCACCATCATTTCTAACCCCACACCCCCTCCCTTCCCCTCCAACCCCTCTGCCCTATCTAGAAGTTTCTTTTGCCTTGCTTTATAAACCTTAGAGAAATTTGTCAATATCCACAAAATAACTTGTTAGAATTTTGACTGAGATTGCACTGAATCTATAAATCAAATTGGGAAGTCTTGACAATACTGAGTCTTCCTCTTTGTGAACACAGAATCTCTTTCCATCTATTTAAGTTTTTTCTTTGATTTACGTAATCAGTTTTATAGTTTTCCTCACATGGATATTATACATGTTGTTAAGTTCATACCTAAGTATTTCATTTCTTTTTGGATGCTAATTTAAATTGGACTATATTCTTAATTTCAAATTTTGTCATTTCATTTCTTGTATTTAGGAAAGTGATTAATTTTTGTATATTAACCTTGTATCCTGTACCTCTACTATAACTGCTTATTAGTTTTAGGAGGCTTTTCTGGTTATTTCAGATGTTTTATATAGAATCATGTTATCTTCAAATAATGACACTTTTATCTTCCTTCCCAATCAGTATACTTTTTATTTGTTTTTCTTGTCTTATCACCATGTGTTTTTTTTTTCACAAAAAACTTCTTTATCATAATTAGGGTGATCAAATAATTTGTTTTCAGAATAATTTCTTTTAGATTAAAAATGGGTATTATCTGTCCAAATATTATTCCATAATTAATTAAACTTGGATAACAAGTATGCTTGTCCTGGGTAATCCAGATATAAGGTCACCCTATTTTGCTCCTGTCCTTCCTGAGGACTGCCTGGCACATTAATTCTCCTCTTACTTGCTCCCTTGGTCTTAGTTTCTTCCCCTCCATTGGTAGCTACTCCCCCCACAAACAGTCCTGGGCTTTCTGTGCAGTCTTCTATTTAAGAAAATTTCACATCCATTCATTACCTTCATTATTAAGTTCTTCAATTTTCATAGCTTAGCCACAATTTATATTTGCTTTCTCCATTTCCCTTCCATTCAGGCATACCTCAGGTATCCAACTGACCTCTGTTCCCATTGCCTAATGAACCCTGCTCTTCAAAGGCTACTAATAATGGTCTCACTGACTAATCTAATGAGCACCTGCAATTCTTCAATTTCAGCCCCTCAATTTTATTAGGCTCCTCCAAATTCTCCTTCCTTGCCTTTCTTTTTCTAAAAAATATTTTTAGTTGTAGGTAAACATAATAACTTTTTAAAATTATTATGTGGTGCTGAGGATCGAACCTAATATATAAACCATATCACCTATCTTTTCCTCATTCTCTTATGCTTCTCTTTTCAGTATCTTGGCTTCTACCTTCTGTCTTTCTCCAAGACTTCAAATATTCTTTCCCAAGGCTCTGCCCAGGCCTCTTATTATTCTCACCTACACACTCTGGATATCCTCATAGGTTTATTATCCTCCCCCAAAAGAATGCCTCCAATCTTTCTGTTTTAATGGTTCTCATTCATCTAGATAGTTCTTAGGCACAAAAAAGTTAACATATCCAATTCCTAATATATAAACATCTCCATAAATTAGACAGATATTTATTGATAGAGCACTACCTGCAGGTATATTATTAGTGGTTTTTCCTGAGCATCTATTTGAATTCCTATCAATCCCATCCTAGGTTACTCAGCTTCTATTTTTGATTCTCCCTCAACTCCCACATGCAATGAGCCAATAAATTCTCTTGCATGTACTTCTAAATGTATCTCAGCCAACTTGATTGCCCCCACCCTAATTTAGGTTATCATCCCTTCTTTTCTGGAGACTATTTTAACAGTTTCCTAACTGGGACTACCCATGGTTCCCAATGCAGATCAGTCTTAAAGCACAGCTTTGAACACACCATTTCCCCACTTAGCATATCTTTGGTGGTTCTCTAATCAACAGGCTTAGTCTAGCATTTGAGATGCTTCACAATGTGTTCCTAATCTTCCCATGCCGCCTTCTCTCCCATTAAACTGCTTCCATGCTCCTCAATCTCCATCATAACCACTTTCTTCTCCATTCCTGCATAAGCTCCTATATTCTTTGCTTCAAATCTTAATAAAGGCTGGTTTCCAAATTTCTGCTAGTTGATGTCCGACCAATTCTTTAAGGCCTTGCTCAAAATTCCCTAATACTTTCCCCAAATTTTCGTGTAGTAATAGATTTTTTTTTCCTTCTCTTAAAAGCATTTTCTTTGTGCCTCTGTCATAGTTCTTCCATGTAACACAGGCTCTCATTACCTGTCTTACCCTCTATATGACTGTTGAGCTTCTCAAAGGAAGAATTAACCCATGTCCTCCTTGTACTGCCTGACCTATAGTAAGCTGAGTAAGAGAACATTCAACTTACATTTGTATCCTATAATAATAAAATAATATTAACTTATTAATAAAATAATAAATTATACTTCATTTCATCAAAGTTAATTAAAGCAAATTCTTAGGCCTAGAAACTAACCATTATTTTGTAGTTCCTCTCATTAGATCAAGAGTATAGAAATCATTTTACTTAAACTAAAATCGCTGAGTTGTGTATTTTAATTGGTTCCCCAAATCATAAAGTGTCGGATAAGACATTAGAGATTCTTCCCCCATCCCAACCACAAATTCTATAGTTGAGGAATTTGAAGAATTAGAGATTATGCTGATCCCCACGGTCATACAAATCAATAGTTGTAACTATAGCACTTATTACTTATCAAGGGCCTCATACATAGCAAGCAGGCTCTTTATATATTATGCCAGTATCACAACAATCCTTCAAGGTAAAGGGCACCCTACCACCACCACATACACGCTTTAGAGATGAGAGAATGTCCCATGACATTAAGTAGCTTGCTGTATAGAATACTGCTTGTTAGAAGCAGAGCTGAGTTTCAGCCCCAACTGGTTGGCTGGAAAGACTTGGTTTTCTATTGAATACTGTGGCAGATACAAGCCCTACTTGATGTTCTGACTCCTGTCTCCTACTGTTTCTCCAGTGAATATGCCAACTAAGTGATCTGAATACTTAATAAGTTTTAAGTCATTAAAAAAATCTTGGGAGCATGAAAATTTAGCAATTAATCAGTAGTTTTACTGAATTTAAGGTTATTTACTGCTAACATTTTCTCATTTTTCTCTCTTGCTCTGTTTTTTTAAAAAACAATTAATTTATTTGTTAATTATTTTTGTGGTGCTGGGGGTCGAACCCAGGGCCTCATGCTTGTCAGACAAGACCTCTATCATTGAGCAGTATTGCCAGCTCTACACTGTTGTAGGTTGACTCCCAAGCCCCTTTCTTGGGTGCTGGGGAAATCAAACCTAGGACCTTGATTTCCTTGATTACTTGCTAAGTGAGTGCTCTACCACTGAGCTACATTCTTCAGCCCCCAACATTCTCATTCTATTATCAGAAAACGTCTTCAATCTAGAAAATAAATTTGTTTTCCTACTTTTCCCTTCTTTAATACATTTTCAACTTAAAAATTCATTTGTCCAACCACATTCAACAAGTTTCATTAAGTACCTAGATGTCCAGGGATATTGGAGGGTACAAAGCTGGAAAACACATACTTTTGCTGCCTGCATCTACTGACGGGAGGACCTCCACGGCTCCATGGGCGCTCAGGCTAATTCAGGGACTTCCAACAATGTAAGGCCTAGAGTAGGAATCAGGACTCAGTTCTAATCCCAGACTGTATCTTGGGCAAATCATCTCACTATGCCTTAATTTCCTCAGTAAACAGATTGTTAAAAAGGAAAGAACTGTGCCAAATAATTTCAAGGTCTCTTTTAGCTCTAAAATTTGATCTTCTTTGAGATAACTCTTGAGATTAAGCTTCTAAAAGTGATCACAGTTACTGTTATGAAAAGTGCACACTCTTCTTTAACTTTGGAGTACTAAATTATAAAAAGTATTGCTACAAGATTAAAACTGATTAGTATGCATCCAAAGTTTATTATTTATAACAAAGTTTATCAAAGTTAATCATCTACAAGAGTATCCAAAAATCCTTCTTTCATCACATTCTTGACTAATCTTTAATTCTTTACAATTCATTTAAGATGTTTACATTATAGTTGTGTTTTTTACACTGTAATTTTAAACAACTATTATGCACTCATCTATGGAGTTACTGATATTGACCACAACAATAAATTTGAATTAAGGCCTTTGTAGAATAAATCTTGTATTCATTTAGTCAAATTAATACTTTACATCTACTATAGACCTTTCCACACTACAGCTAAGTTTGAGGATAGTTTACAAGTAGTGGGGAGGAAGGAATATGGAATATCAGTATTTGAAATGAGTGGGAACATACCGGAATGTGAGAATTTTACTTTGCAGATTCTGCTTCAGTGTTTTGCACTACTTTTTCAAGTAGCACAGATAATATTTTTAATCATCCACTAACCTACACAGTAATGCACTTTTTCTTGACAAGGATCCAAATACCTTCTTCCTTCATACCAAGGTTAGGATGCTTAAAGCCATCTTGTAAGTTAACAGCACAGAAGACAGAAATCAATCAAAATTAGAAGTCAAAAGAGAAAATTAAAACTTTATCACTGTGGTGACTTCCCATAAAAGGCATTCCATTCAAACTGTCAAAGATAGCCCTACCAAGAAACCAGGAAAAGAGTTAATTTATTCACTCTTCAATAAATTCCAAGCGCCTAATATATACCAGGCACTGTTCTAGATGTTAAGGTTATACGCAGTGAACAAATGAAATACCCTACCACAGTGCAGCTTACATTTCTGTAAGACCTAAACAATATATCGAACACAATTAAATGCTATGAAGAAAATCAAATAGGACAGTGTAGTAGGGTGGTTGAGGTGGAAAGGGTCAAGAGGTTAGTAGAGTAATGGAGAGGGCCTGGGTGGATAGCCACTATTTGAGAGGAGCCTAATATGATGACAAAACTTTATTTATCCTACAAGTGTGGAGTGGGATGGGAATGAGTCAAGTTAGTGTTTAAGGGTGTTCACAGTGGGAGAAAAAATCTGTTTATGAATGGTAAACTAGGTGCTGTTTAGAATTTGGTCTTTAAAACAAACAAACAAAAAGCACAAAATGTAGTCTTTCAGATCATCCACTTAAGGAGCCACTTATTTTTTAAAGATACACTTATTTTTTATATTTGCTAATTACTGAATAGCTGCTTTAGTAGATGAAATTATTAGAAAGATTCCTTCAGAGTCCAATACCTCCCTCACTCGACACCATCCAAATTCTGAATGAGATAGTACCAAGCTCTGCAGCGAATCCGCTTTCCTCCACCGGTTCATTAAAGCAGCCAGGTAGAATTTTGTCACCCATCCAAAAAAGCGAAATAAGCCTTGGGGAAGATGGGGAACCTGACACCGTCAAAGTTAACGTGGAAGGGAGGGAAACCCGTCGCCCTTTTGCACTATCTCCCCTCAGCCCCTCCAGGCGTCATCACTGCAGAAGGGCCGCTCTCCCTGGGTCTGAGGCACACGGCGAGTACGCGCGCGTGTGTGTACCCCGCATGAATCATCCAAGCCGGGTCCGCGGGGCGATGATTCATTCACCGCCCTGGAGCTCACTGCCACACGTTCCGGGCGTACTATGACGGCCGCACACGCAGCTTCCTTAATATTAAACAAATGTTTCAAAGTACAAACGCCTGGAGCCAGAAACGTGTAGACCCGGGAGAGGGGGCGGAGAGGAAACAGCACATTTCGGCCGCGGCCCAAGTGTTCTTGGGGCTGGGAGGGGAGTGGCGGGCACGGTTGTTCCCCTACCCCACCCTGACACGCGCGCGGGCGGCGCCCGCAGGGGGCGCGGAGGGCGCACAGGTGGGTCCCCGCCCGGCCCAGCCTCTTGCCGCTCCCTGCCACTCGCGGAAGGCCAGAGCGTCCTCGCCGACGCGCCTCCCGCTCGCCCCTTTCCTCTCCGTGACATCTTATATAATAACCCAAGCTAATCAAAACGGAAGCGACGCGCGCTACCGGGGCCCGTCTCCCGGCCCGGAGGAGATGCTCGCACCCTGAGCCAGCGGCCCCCGAACTAGGCGCCTGGACGCACGGCTCCGGGGCGGGGGAAGGGCCGAGCGCCGACTCCGCTAGTCCCTCTTAGGAGAAGGCGCTACTGTTGCCGGTCCCCATCAGGAAGCTGCGAGCGTCACAAACTGCGTCAGCTTCTTCAAACACATTTCATGGTCTCCCTCCAGCACGGGAGCCGCTGCTTCTGTGACGGGGCCGCTGCCGGGGCTGGCAGGCGCCCCTCTGGGGAGGAGAAAGTTCCTCCGGGCCCTCCCCTAGCCGGCACAGCGCCGGGCCCGCCGCGCAGCCCCTCTCCGTGCGCCGCCCGCCCCGCCGCGCAGCCCGCACCAATGTCAGGTTAGGCAACTTGTGACCCTCGGCGCCGAGCGGCCCCCTCCCGCCCGGCAGGCTCGCTTGGCGCCGGGGGCCTTCCCTTAGCCCAGCGGAAAACAGCCACGCCAGAAACTTCCCCGGGCTGTGCCGGGCGGGGAAGTCGCCTTGGTCTCTGCGCATCGCCCTTACCTTGATCTCGAGAGGCCACGATCCGGGCGGGCCGCGCGGGGCGCCTGGTGCGTGAGCGCGCGCGCGCGTGGGGCGGTAGGTGAGGGAGCCCGCGCCGACGGGGGCGGGGCGGGGCAGCGGGGGTGCGAGCGGCGCGGGGCGGGGGGCTGGGCAGCCTGGCGGGCGGGCGGGCGCGAGGAGAGCGGAGCTCGCTGTGGCGGCGGTAGCGGCAGCAGCGGCGGCGGGCGCGGGGCGAGCGCGCCAAGGGGGCGGAGGAGTTGCCGTGGGTTTGTTTACGCATTGCTGCCCGGCTCGGGGCACAGCCCGCACTCCCTGATTGGACACAAACTGGGGCACAGCCTCTCGTCGCCGCCCGCCAGGCCTCCTCAAGCCGCCGCCGCACAGCTCCCGGAGCGCCTGCCCTGCACCGCCCACGACAGTGCCCGGGCCTGGAGGGGACGAGCGCGGCGGCTGTCCAGGACGGGCTTGGAGCCAAGCGTTCACCCTGGGCTTGCAATCGCCCACCTGTAGTGGACCGACCTTGGCAAGGAGAAACTCGAAACTTCCTAGGCTAGAGACTTCTTATCATCCAGCAGCAGAAGTCCCCCCCACCACACACACACAACACAACCTCATCCCACACATACTGACGGAGGAAGCTTGCCCTTGAATAGATAGAAAAGCTTCCCTAATGTGAATACGCTTCCTGTTTAACCTGCCCTCCGGGTACTAGAAGTACCTTCCTCTGCCTCAGGCTTCTCTACTTCTAATCTGTCCTTTGCACTGCATTCAACGTTGCCCTCCCAGAAGTGACCTTGCCACTCTGATGCTCAAGATCCTCTGATGACACCCCGTCATGGCCTCAAGCTTCAATGCATTAAACTCTGAGTCCCCCACAAGTGGGTCTCCATGTTTACATCTCCTCTACACTACCCAACCATCACCCTAAAGCCCCTAACTACAGTCAGAACCTCAGATGCCTGTCTCTTTACACTCTCTTATTTGGAGGCTGCTCTGTTCTCTGCCTGAAAACTCCGTTTTCCTCCACCTGTCAAAAATCCCCCTAGATTCTTCTGATTGTGGTTGGCATCATTCTGACTTGGGAGTCAGTCTTGTGCCTAGGCTGTAGCCCCACTAGTCTGTGGATTCCTTAAGAGGAGCCTGGTTTCAACAGGGTGTTGGTGATGGGAGAAATGAAAGCTGTGAGAATAATACCCTGTAGTCTTTCAATGTCTGCAGCGCTGCTGGGACTGGAAAAATTGAAGTCTGTATCACAAACTTCATCTTGCCAAAAACAAATGCTTCCAAAAACTGAATACACCCTTCGTTTTCCCTGTGTCTCTGTATTTACTTCCCACCACTATGTACCCCTATACTTATAGTGGGCACTTAATCCTTGGAGGAATAAAACTGAATTTTACAGAGCCGTTTCTTAAGCCAAAGCTTACAGTGATCAAAGTGAATAAAGTACACCATGGAGGAATAGTCAGGAACAGACATTAATGCAGTCATTTTACAGATATTTACTTGGGCTGGGAGCCCCCAGTACCGATAGCTGGTGTAGATTTGTCCCTGTCTGATCAAACACTGCTTCTAATCTGTCCTCTGGATGGACCCAAACCCTATTGGACTCTTGGGATGGCTGGATTCCTTTCTCTCTATATATGTGCTGCTTTATGGTCCCATTGGGAAAGTGTCTTTGAACTTGAGGTGACTCCAAATGAAAGCAAAGTTTTCTTTCCCAGACAATTCAATAGTGATATTTCAATGTGGCCAATTAGTTACAAAAGTATTGAAAGAACTGGAGTGCAACCAGAAGAGGATGAGGCAGTGTTGAGATTAGCAACTGCTGGAAGCATCTCTTCCCCTAGGGCTTGAGGGACTGAAAGAGAAGGTTGCCAGAACCATGAAAGGCATTGTGAACCGAAGCCATGAAGGAAGTGCAGCAACTGCTGGAGACCCCTTCTGGAGCAGGGTGCTGGGGAGAAATTCCTTGGCTACCCCTTTTCTCCCACCCTTCAGAGCTGCCCAGTGGTAGAAAGCAGGACAAGCCAGCGGACTTCAGGACAGAGCATGGTGTTGGTATTCCCACAGTATAAAGCAGAGAAGGAAAAAAAGAATGGATCTGAGAGCACAATAACAAGTGACTGTTGCCCTGAGCTTGGGTGCAGCACCTCGTTGCCTCTGGATTTCTCCTCCAGGTCAGAATCTACAGTACAACCAAAGGTTTTCTTCCCACGTTCCTTTCGCTCCTTTCTCTTTGACTTTTGGCTTCCATTCTCCTCCCATCCTTCTCTACCATGACTTCCTGACGTTCTTTTTGCTCTCTCTTCTCTATTTATGGCTCTCATTTTCTTCTTTGTGTTCCCATCTATTTCCTCTCCTGACATCTCTTTCCCCCACTGAGTCTCTTCTCACCTCTGCTTGTCATATCCCTCCCTGGGCAGGATTCAGCCTTCTTCAGCATGAAAGAGGTGCCTGGGTTTCTTAATAGGTAATGCAATTGGGAACTACCATGTCATTGCTCTTCTAGATACTACATTATATATTTTACATACATTATCTCACATTTAATCTTCATCTCCTACCTATTAGCTGGGCATTGGCTGAAGACAATTTGTGGCTTTTCTATTGCCTGTCACAGAGAAGGCTTTGTACAGGTCACCCACAACATTGCTGACAGTTCTGTTATGGTTCATATTTGTGTTTCCTTATACCCTTTCTTCTTAGCCTATATCTTTTCCCTTCACTAGCACAGATACTTCCCCCCAAATCTCAACCCATGACAGTCTAACCCAGTCCCACTCAAAATCTCCAAAGATCGAGATTGGCTACTGGGAAGAGGTAGCATTTCAGCTAACTTTTGAGGAAAGGATAGAATTTGAAAAGATATCTATTAAGGAAGGGCATTCTTGGTGGGACCGAAAAGAATATGGTCCAACTTGACTGAAATCCAAAGGAAGGCTAGGATAATTAGATCATATTTTGGAAATTTGTCTTTAGATCTCAGTTCTTTGAGCCTACTCAGAAATACAGATTAACTATAAATACAGTAAATACAGATATAATTCATATAATTAGAACCATGTTTAAGTCATAAAGAAATCTCAACATTGTCTAGCCTAACATATCCATTTATTTTTATAATATATGTGGTAGTACTCTTTATTTCTTTTCTTACTTATTTATTTTGGGGGTCCAATATAGGACCTTTCCTATGTGAAATTTGCACTCTACCACTGAGCTACACTGATAGCTTGAAGTGTTTATTTATTTATTTTCTTCCTTTTTTTTTTTTCAGTACTGGGGATTGAACTGAGGGATGCTTTACCAAAAAACTACACCCCAAGCCCTTTTTATTTTGAGATTTTATTTCAAGACCAGTTGCTGAGGCTGGTCTTGAACTTACAATCCTCCGGCCTCACCATCCCTGGAATGACAAGATGTACTACAGTGCTTCAGTGTCTGTTTTAATTGAAGAATCTGAGCCCTAAAAGACTTGGGTAACAAGTGACTTGGAAATCCAGGTGATTAAAATTTGATATTAGAGTTTGACTACCCCTTTTCAAATTTCTACTTGAAAAATGGTAGGTTATAGGATCTTGAACTTGTCTCTGATTAAGTCTTCTCATCTATATAGTAGATGAAATGGTGTAATCTCAGCCTCAGTGGATTGTCGTAGGAATTCTGTTACGTGTGAAAATATTGCTTTAATCAATTTGAATTACTATAACAGACTATCATAGACTGAGTGGCTTAAGCAACATACATTTACTTCTACAGTTCTGGAAGCTGGAAGTCTGTTGTCAGAGTGCCAGCATGGTCAAAGCTCTGGTAAGAGCACTCTTTCTTTTCCAGAGTGCTTACTGCCAACTTCTTGAATCCTCACAATGGAAAGACAGTGAGAGCTCTCTGGCATCCCTTTATAAGGGCACTAATCCCATTCATGAGGATCCAACCCTCATGACATAATCCCCTCTGAAAGGCGCCACTTCCTAAAATCATCAAGATCTCAACTGATAAAATTTGGGGATTCATGGACATTCATTCTATTCTCTATTAACATGAAGCACAATGCTTGGTATATAGTCAGTACTCAATAAGGACAATCAAATGTTATTATGATTTCCTGTGGTTCCCCCAATTTTTAAGCCCAATATTTTCTGCGTTGCATGATGTTACATCTTATGGTGCTTGTTTAATGCCATTTGTGAAAATATGGTGCCCCTGTGGTTTACTGTTGAAAGAGGTTCTCTTTTATCTTTGTAGTTCCAATTCCTTTATATTTCTTTCTTCTTACTCTTGCCAGCCCTGGTTCCCCCATCAGTCTTGGCAATCCTACCATACAGTAAAGTTCCAGAGGACTGAGGAGCATGAAAATTAGCCATGGACTGTATTTCATAGTCAACCATATAGTTTATAAGATCTGATACAAAATCTTACTAATTTAAATTTCAAAAGACCCAAAACTCATTATATTAAAGGGATTTGGATGATCTGCCCACAGAGTATCAAACCTACCTGCCTAAATTCTACTAGGTTCTTATAGGGACCGAGAAAAAGGTTTTCCTTAAATTTAGGGTTTCTAATTACTTAACAAAATAGCAATGGATGAGAACAATCTTCTTTTTCCCTCTGCCTTTCCTTTGTTAGTTGCTGGGCCCACTTTTCAAAACTCTCTCTGTCGCATGATCTTTATGCAGCCCACTTTCTCTGGACTGTAAGCATCTTGAGGCAATGAACCACACTTGACCTTTTGCCTTTAGAACCGCGCTCCATATCTGGAATGAAACAGGTGGCCACACATGTTGAACTGATTTGAGTAATACCACACATACCAAAGGAATCCCTTTCTCCTGCCCTTCCAGATCTTGGTCTCTGTAGCAAGTTGTCATCCTGCTACACTAATTCACTGGAAAGCATGACAACAGCTGAATGTGAAATAAATGTGCATTTTACAACATAAAGTACATTTGAAGAGGTTTATTTTAATGGTGTAAATCTAAGCAGTATTTTAAGAAGGCCAGGAAGACATTTTTTTGAGCAGCTGGACTTTTCCAACACCTTCGTGTCACACTACACAAACTGAAGCTTATCTTCTACAAATAAAGGCTATTTGACTTTCAGTGTTACACATTTTACTTTAGATTTCTTAATTTATAGACAGCATTGGTTCTACATATGGCTGAATTAATATCCTAAGTAATTTCTTAAAATGTATTATTTTCTTTAGTTTTTAAAAAAGAATAATTTCCTCATTTTTCTCTTTTACATCAAAGCTAGGATTTTAATCCAACACTTTGATTACTCCATGCCCCCCCTCCCAATACTGGGGAATTGAGCTCAGGGCTATCACTGAACTACATTCTCAGCCCACTCAATGCCTCTTCAATCCCTGAAATTTACCTTGTACATTCACTACTTCCTTCATATGCTTTTTCTAGGAAGTTGAAAGGAATCTGAAGGGTTAATTGTAGATCAGCTCTTCATTTTGCAAAAGAAGAAACTGAGGCACAGAAATGTTAGTGGCAGATCCTTGAGTTCCCAAAGCACCCATCCCATGCTCCATCTATGTGTCTTTAAAACATGCATAGTGGTGAACCTATCATTGCCAGACTTCCCTATTTCTGCCATCAGTCCATTGGACCCTTTTAGACTAAAATGAGTGATCCTTGACTCCTCCATATCTTTAGGCCTCCACTTCTACTTTGGTTTGTCTCTCTCTTATCTTTTTAGTCTGAACTGGCCATAATTGAGGGCATTTTCACTTGACAACTCTGTTGCTAGAATAGGTTGCTAAGGGTTCCATAGTCTCCAACCTCTTCTTCTTGGAGTAAGAGGAAGACCCAACCATCTTTTCTTTTTTTTTACTGGATATTGATCGTAGGGGCACTCAACCACTGAGCACATCCCCACCCCTATTTTGCATTTTATTTAGAGACAGGGTCTCACTGAGTTGCTTAGCACCTTGACGTCACTGAATTCACGGAACGCCTGGAAAGTGAGTTCCAAATCAGCAATAGAGCATTATGTTTTATTTTTAGCATCATCAAAGAGCTTAAGACAGTTAAATCAGACCAGCTGATGATCATGGTGCAAGATATGCCCTAAGGGAAAGAAATGATATAATATAGTAGAAACCAAAATTATTTGCAGGGAACCACTGGGGAGATTTCCTTTCCTAAATTGTCTCAGCCTCCTGAGCCATCCAGAACCAACTTAATATAACTCAAATTTTTAGTTATAACAAAATATATGCCATCTTGCCATATACAAACAAATTCAACATATATTTAGACCATCAATAAAATATGAGTTTATTATTGCCAAGTCATTTCAATTCTGAAAAATATAATAACTATGAGATCTTGGGTACATCTAACTTCCACAAACCACAATGTTCTAGGTATGTTAACTTGTGATATTATTAGTACATGGTTCTAACCCATAGTAATTTGAGGATTAAATGGTATAATAAATGTAAAGCACTTAATAATAACAGTGTGACAGTCAGCTGATAGTGTTTGTTGAAGCCCTACCATGACCATTATTTTGAGCTCTTTAAATGAGTTCCCTCATATTAACTCTATAACATAGATACCATTATTATTCTTAGATGAGAAAACTCAGGCCCAGAGGAATTAAGAAACTTTCCCAAGGTTAACCAGGTAAGTGGCTGAACAAGGATTCAAAACTGGACAAAACTGCTCACCATGGTTTGATATCCAGAACTTCATAAATGACAGTTATTTTATTGTTGTTATGTATTATGATTGTTACTTCATTCAATTGAGGGAAACAAAAAACTTTCCTCTGCTTTCATTTCAGATTTCTTTCTGAAATTGAGTCTTAGCACTACTTTAGGAAGAGATGGATAATTCTTTATAATCAAATGTGCTAGATATTGCTTGTTTCTGCTTCCCAATGAGAGGCAGGAGGGGTTCTGTACTGCCTGAGCCCTGAAATCACCCTGGTCTTCCTCATACCACTCTGCCTTCCTTAATATTCTCAATAAAATGGAAATCATACAGGAAATCTCTTATCAAGGCATAGCTCATAGTGACCAGCCAAAATTTTTTCTGATTATCCTTTACAGTTCCTCTAGGGCTTTCTCATGTAGAGGACCAGAAAAATTTTTGTTTAGCTCTGTTTATTCTTCTATCTCAGACATTTCTGCCTCAGAAGACAATTTAGAAAAGGGAATCTCCCCAGTGGTTCCCTGCAAATAATAATTCTTTGGTTTCTACTACAGTATTTCATTTCTTTCCTTTAGGACATATTTTGTACCATGATCATCAAATGGTCTGATTTAACTGTCTTAAGCCCTTTGATGATACTCAAAACAAAACAAAACAAAACAACAACAACAAAAAAACAACCATAATGCTCGATTGCTGGTTTGGAACTCATTTCCAGGTTTTCCATGAATTCTTCTTTGGCCCATTATATTTCTGCAACTTATGTGATACACCACCACGCCTTCTCTGCTCTCTTGCTACCCTCAAGTGTGTGTGTGTGTTTCCCCCTGAGCATCTGTTTATGTTTGAACATCTGGTATTTTTGATTCATGGCAAAAGTTGACCTTGGCCTTCTAATAATGAGATTTTTATAGATGCTAGAATCGTAAAATGTTAAAGCTGGAAGGACTTTTGTAGATAACAGAGGCCAACAGATTCCTTTTAGAGTGAGGAACCAAGACCCAGAGAAACCAAGTATCAAAAGCAAATCTACACAGACCATGGAGGGAGGAAGCTAGAACCAGCTCCAAGACTTCTGCTTCATTTGTTTCTTATGAGTTGAATTTAGATATCTGGAAATGACAAATGAGGAATTCACAAGGATCATTCCCAGATGATCATCTTTATATTAGTGGGGTTTTAAATACATTTCCAGGAGGCACAGAGAATAGTATTTCCGTGACTGAAAAAAACTCAGGCATAATAAGACAAGAGGTACAGAGCTGGGACAGTATCCTTAGTGGATCACCTTTCTTCCCCTGTGGTATTTTGTACAGCGCTGGTGCACAGTAAATTCTCAACAATATTGATGACAACAATTGTTAGTGATGAACCAGTTCCATATTTCTCTGCTTTCAGTCCTTTCCTACCATTTTATTCTCCATAGTGCCTGCTATTTCTGGATTTCAAGCCTTCTGGATGCCTGTCTCATCTACCTAGTTTAGGTTTTTTTTTTTTTTTTTTTTTTTTTTTTTTTTTTTTTTAAATGAGAGTGTTAGCTGCATATTCAGTATCTGCCTTCTATAGTAGATGGTGGTAATTTCAAACGGTTGTAAATCTATCCCCAAGCATATGCACATACTTTGATGCCTTTCTAAATTTGAGAAAGTATGTTCCTAAAGTTTTACCAGTTACCACACAAAAGAAGCTTTTTCTGGTCAGATAGTTTGGGAGAATACTGGATGAAACAAAATTAAACAGTTTAGAGTTGGTTTTGTTCTTAAGGAATTCTCAGATATTTAAAACACTAATGTAAATCCTGAATTTCTAAGGGCGATGTTATGGTTCAGATGTGAGTTGTCCCCTCCAAATGTTCATGGTAGACAATTCAGGAATGTTCAGAGGTAAAATGATCAGATTATGAGAACAGTAACCTAATCAGTGGATTGGCCCATTTGATGGAATAATAATTTGATTGAATGGATTAACTGGGTGATAACTGTAGGGAAGGTGGAGCATGAGGAGAGGAAATAGGTCACTGAGAACATTTTGTCCATATTGCCTGTCTCTGCTTCCTGGCTGCCACGAGCTGAGCAGTTTTCCTCTGCCACACGCTTCCACCATGATGTTCTGCCTCACCTTGGGCCCAGAGTAATAGAGTTGGTTGATCACAGACTGAACATTTGAAAATTTTAGCCCAAAATAAATTTTTCCTTCTTTAGGTTGTTCTTATGAGGTATAGTGGGTCACAGCAACAAAAAGCTGACTAACACTTTGGGGGAGGGTGGAGGGTGATAAAATATATAGAACTTTTGAAACATATTTGATCCTAAAATCACTTATTGAC